>NC_083403.1:124922428-125618678 GCF_020745735.1 Hemiscyllium ocellatum | reverse complement strand
GCTCATACCAGGCTACATTTCCACATGCGATGTTAGGTCTTTGATTCTCCAGTCTCTTATTATGAGAATTTGGACAGAGATTGTTAATGAACCAAAACAGTTGATCCCAATCTCACTGAAATCATTAACATACTTTCTAAAACGGGCTATAGATTTATTTTATGCACCCCCGCACAGGCTAACTATGGTTAATAATAGAACCATTGTTGTTACATCTTGCAATTCCTCTTCATGTACTGAGGAATTTGTACCTGTTGCTATTTTTTGTTTATACAGTTTAAAAATAATTTTTTTGTTTTCTCCCAAAGCAAGTACAATGTAACATTTAGAAATATTCAAATAAACTAAACTATGAATTCATTAACAATCTTAAGTTTAGGCCATAAAAGTATCACTAAGTACCAGTCTCAATAAATGAGACCTCTGAAGTACTGCCTAAACATCATGTTTACATCAAGAAAGTGAATGCAAATTGATTTTATAAGTAGCAGTTACTGCCTTTGCTTTTGTAATTTCTACAGTTCAATTAGTTTTTTTCATATAAAGACAATTACAATTATATCCTATAAAAAAGTCTGAACACATTACTGCCACACGCAATCACTACTTTTTGTACATTACTTTAGAATAAAAGGTGGAAAACCAACCGGGAAGCCTATAAAAGCAGGCATGTAGCAGATAAAGAGGTCTTCTAACTTGAAATATAAAACCAGCTTATGAAAAAATACTGCAAATCTTAGTACAAATTTGAGTGTGGTTATAAATTTTAAAAAATAAATTAGATGGTTTCAGTTAAAAATCCATATTTTGCATTACTTTACCTAGATTACACCTCCTCCCACCCTGCCCCCTGTATACCTAGATTACACCTACTCCCACCCTGCCTCCTGTAAAAACGCCATCCCATATTCCCAATTCCTTCGCCTCCGCCGCATTTGTTGCCAGGAGGACCGATTCCAATACCGAACAACCCAGATGGCCTCCTTCTTCAAAGACCGCAATTTCCCCTCAGACTTGGTTGACAATGCGATCCACTGCATCTCCTCCACTTCCTGCTCCTCCGCCCTTGAATCCCGCCCCTCCATCTCATGGAGTCATCAACGATGTTGTCAAGCAGAACTTGCACAGCAAGTTCAGTTTCAGTTCTGCCATGGCTTCTAAGCTCCTGACATTATTACAGCCGTGGTCAAAACGGATTCTGAGGACAGAACCCACTGGTCTTAACCTACCACCCCACCATCCTCCAGATACATCGTATCATCCTTCGTCATTTCCGTCGCCTCCAAACAGACCCCACCACCAAGGATATATTTCCCTCCCCTCCCCATCAGCATTTCGGAAAGACCACTCCCTCCCTCCGCGACTCCCTCGTTAGGTGCACACCCCCCACCAACCCAACCTCCACTCCCTGCAACCGCAAGAAATGCAAAACTTGCGCCCACACTTCCCCCCCTCGCTTCCCTCCAAGGCCCCAAGGGATCCTTCCATATCCGTCACAAATTCACCTGCACCTCCACACACATCATTTACTGCATCCGCTGCACCCGATGTGGCCTCCTATACATTGGGGAGACAGGCCTGCTTGTGAATCGTTTCAGAGAACACCTCTGGGACACCTGCACCAACCAACCCAACCGCTCTGTGACTGAACACTTTAACTCCCCCCACTCCCAACACCACTCCGCCAAGGACTTGCAGGTCCTTGGCCTCCTCCATTGCCAGACCGGCAACATGATGTCAGGAGGAAGAGCGCCTCATCTTCCGCTTTGGAACCCTCCAACCACAACGGATGAATGCAGATTTCTCCAGCTTCATTTCCCCTCCCCCCACCTTTACTCAGTCCCAACCCTCGGACTCAGCACCGCCTTCTTGACCTGCAATCTTCTTCCCGACCTCTCCGCCCCCAACCCTTCTCCAGCCTATCACCCTCACCTTAACCTCCTTCCACCTATCGCATTCCCAACGCCCCTCCCCCAAGTCCCTCTTCCCTACCTTTTATCTTAGCCTGCTTGGCACACCCTCCTCATTCCTGAAGGGCTTATGCCCGAAACGTCAATTCTCCTGCTCCTTTGATGCTGCCTGACCTGCTGCGCTTTTCCAGCAACACATTTTTCAGCTTGATCTCCAGCATCTGCAGTCCTCACTTTCTCCTAGTTAAATTCCAATAAACCTGACCATGAATTTATAAAAAATCTCTTCAATGATTGCCTGCAAACAAGGTAGCAATGAGAGAAATAATAATGATACCCTGCAATATAGATAATTTAGAATTAACAACACAGACTTAGAACTAGTAAATGAGATTTGCAACAGCAGGAAAAATGCAGTTTAATTAATAAGAGCAGAGCTTGCTAATAGTCTGACATTACAAGTTAGACATGACATGTCACAGGAAACAAAGTAGCAAATTAAATCAGCAAAGACAAATAACAATGTGAGAGAAAATTATATTAAACCAGAATAACAAGTGCAGTCACAATAAGCACTCTTTAAAAACAGAATGGTATATAAGGAGCAAACGGAGTGAATCACAGATGCAAACACGTTGGGGGGGGGGGGGGGGGTCGGTCCAAGTTTCATTTGGAGGCTTTTACAGATCCAGGTTATAGATGAGAAATGGTAAAATTTAGCACGGTTTACATTAAATAAGGATGTAACAAAGCCAGTTTTTAAATAAGGGACTTTCATATCCACACAGATTATAAACAGAAAAGCTGAGAATTTTTTTTGAGGCTGTTCAGGACAGTTTTCTGCAAAATACATTCTATAACTAACAAGGGAACAGGTCCCTTCATGTCTGCTCTACTGAAGTCGTCTAGATCTGAAACATTAGTTTACTCTCTCTCTCTCTCTCCAATGATGCTGCCTGACCCACTGATTTCCAGCAATTTTGTTTTCAATCAAGTGACAGGTCCTGTTAGGTTAAATGATATATATTCAGTCAAATTTACTTAAATAGCCTTTTGAAACATGAACAAATAGTAATGATGATGACTGATTTTGTGTTTGAAAGGGAGAAATATTAAGATTTTAGATTTAGATAAGATCAACTTATTGGTCAAATTTGTTAATGGGATCAGTGTTAGGAATCTAGGTGAATTGGGGTTATTCTTGCCAGAAAACTACAAACATGGACTATTAAGTATGAAACTAAAATCTTAAAAAAGCACAGATTCAGACAGACATCAGAGATACAAAGCCCAGCAAAGGATAACATGAAGCAAGTTGTGAAGATAGCATAAATGTTTGCAAGTCGACATAGATGGTTTAAGTGAGTGGGGAAAAAAATTGTCAGAATATGAAGAAGGTAAATTGAACTTGTCTACTTTGGCAGGAAGAATAGAAAAGCAGCATACAGGTAGTTCTGGGATAATGTGCATTTCGGTAGCGTGTTTGGCTATAATATTGAAGAATTAGGGAACGGTATTTTGGAGAAAGCTTACCTCTGTTGGAAATAGCACGATTCCAGCAGGGATCGGTTCACGCGCTTCGTTCTGTGCATGCATGATGTCAGTGTTGGTCTTGGTGCCATCCTGCGCGCACACGATGTCAGCGCCAGTATGCACATGTACCAATATCAACTGCTGACAGAGCAGCTGTGAGAGCAGCTTTCTTACATTTTAAATATACTGTGTGAAATTTACTTTTGTTTAGCTAACAAATATGATTTCAACCTTCATTCAGGCCGTGTTACACTTTGTGTTAGTCTTTGAATGATATTTGAGCGATCGTGGTGATGTATTTTGCTATTCTGCACCTAAATCCATTTTTACCACTGGCCCCAATATTTCCATTCAGCGAGGTTTCGCTGGAATACTACAATGGCGTTATAGGAGAACAACCCGTATTATTTAAATTGAAAGACATCGCAGATACACGGGAAAAGAGGCGTTCTAGTGCATGCATCACAAAGTTATGCAGGTACAGCAAATTATTAGGAAGGCAAATGCAATGCTGTAATTTATTGCAAGGGGAATGGAATATAGAGATGCATTGCTAAAATTACATTTGGTGGTATGACAACATATAGAATACTGTGTCTGTTGTTGGTCTCTTTGCTTAAGGAAATACATATTAGAAGCAGTTCAGTAAAGATTCACTCAAAAAAATGTGTGGGATAAGGGGATTTGTACTGTTAGGAAAGGATGGGTAGTCAGGACCTGTACCCATTGGTTTTCAGAAGAGATGGTTTTAATAAGACATTTAACATCTTGAGGTGTTTTGACAGGGTAGATGCTGAAATAATGTTTCCCTTTGTGAAAGAGACTGGGGTAAAGTCTTAAAAATATGGAATCTTCCATTTAAGAAGGTGAAGAATTTTTTTTCTGAAAATTCCCTTCCTCAGACTGCAGTAGAGGCAGAGTCATTGAATACTCTTAACACAGAGGTAGATAGCTTTAGTAGTCAGTGGTCATCAGGACTGTTGAGACCACATTCAATATCAGCAATTAACTGACTGAATGGTGGAACAGACTTGAAGAGCTTAATGTCCACTCCTGTTTTTAATTTATATCTCATATCTGTCAAAACAAATATCCTGAGCTCCAAAAGTGAATATGAAAATTTTGCAGGAGACATTAAAATCAACACAAGAACTTTTAAAAATATTAGCAAACTGGTTAAAAGGGGAAAATGGGCCCTTTTAAAAAAAACTGACAATGGTGATATTGTTATAGAAATAAGGAAATAGTTGACGTTAAATAATTTCTTTGCAGAACAGGTCAACGTATAGGATATCCAAAGGAAACGAATTTAAATTAGGGTCAGAAATTCATCATAATTAATTAATCTAAGCAAATTCACAGTATGAATTAAAAGATAGCACTAAAGAGACAAATCCACAAGACCAGATAGTTTCCATCCTAAGGTTTTATAGGTAGTAAAACAAAGCATAGATGTCCTAACCATGTTCTGCAAAAGATCTCTTGAATGAAATTCTGCTTGCTTAGGCTTAGACGATTGCATGTTACTCCTCTATTAATGCAAGGTGATAGATGAATAATTAGAGAATTATTCTAATACTGGTTATTAGAAAGTTATGAGTCTATAACCAAGGTTGGAAGAACAAAAAACCATGAATGTTTTCAGCTGATTAGGAGAATGCCTGCATGGTTTGTAAAGGGTAGGACATACCTGGCAACTTTAAGTGAATTTTTTGAAGCATCAACCATATTAATAGGTAGGGTTATCCATTGTAGCTATTTACAGAGACCTTTAGAAGATATTTTATAAAAGTCTCTCATAGAGAGACAGAAAGTAAAGTTAAAACTCATGGAACTGAAGGCAACTCACTGACCTGGTTTGGAGATCGGCTGAATCACAGGAGACCAGGACCAGGCAAATTGTTATTTTGGAGCTGTCATGGATGACTGTACTGAATGTACTACATAAGATGATAGTAGACTGAGATGGTGCAGAATTTGTGACCCCATTGCATTTGTTGTTCTTCTGGAGATATCTACATTTCTCTTGGCCTCCTGAAAATCCCCTTCAAACATAGTCAGTCCTTGGGGGCCCACACTTGCCAGTGACTGCTGCCCCATTTCTGTGTCATTGACACAGACGGATAACTGACAGATGACTGAATGTAACTAATGAGGGGACTGTTCCACGGGTATCAGTTTCAGAGGCTTCATCTATTCACTATTTATTAGAGATGAGAGGGAGTACCACAGATACAAATTTGCTGATGACCCACAGATAAAGTATGGTATTGTATAGTTTATGCTATATACTAAGCTATACGTAAGTTAGCTCGCTGAGCTTGAAGTTTTGTTTTCCGACGTTTTGTCACCGTACTAGGTAACATCATCAGTGCTATACCATTGTAGATGAAAACAGCGTAACACCCTTGCCCAACCACCTTCAGTTGCTTCACCAGTATCTACCTATCATGCTAAGCCCAGAAATAGAGAAGGGAGCTAATGGTTGCTCAATGTTCAGTACTATTTGCAATTCTTCAGATAGCTAAGACATCAATGACATTCAGACTCAGGCTAAAACATGACAAGTAACAATCACGTCACACAAGTGTTGGGTAATCATCCACTGCTAAAGTAAGAAAATGTAACCAACATCCCTTAATGTTCAATGGCATTACCATTACTGAAACCATCACCATCAACATGTTGGGGAGGGTACCATTCACTTGAAACTGAACTCTCGCAAGAAGACAGTGTTGATGGGAAATGTTCATCCTGGAGTTCAGTTACTGGTGGTGTACCGCAAGCATCTGTTTGTCACTTTTGTGAATGACCTGGATGAGGGCGTGGAAGGATGGGTTAGTAAATTTGTGGACGACGCAAGGTCGGTGCAGTTGTGGATAGTGCTAAAGGATGTTGTAGATTGCAGAGGGACATAGATAGGTTGCAGAGCTGGGCTGAGAGGAAGCAAATACAATTTAATGCAGAACAGTGTGAGGTGATTAACTTGGAAGGAGCAACAGGAATGCAGAGTACTGGGCTAAGTAAGATTCTTGGCAGTGTAGATGCGCAGAGAGATTGGTGTCCATGGATAAGGTAAATAGGCAACGTCTTTTCCCTAGGGTCGGGGAGTCCAGAACTAGAGGGCATAGGTTTAGGGTGAGAGGGGAAAGATATAAGAGAGACCTAAGGGGCAACTTTTTCACAGAGGATGGTACGGGTATGGAATGAGCTGCCAGAGGAAGTGGTGGAGGCTGGTACAATTACAACATTTAAGAGGCATTTGAATGGGTATATGAATAGGAAAGGTTTGGAGGGATATGGGTCAGGTGCTGGCAGGTGGGACTAGATTGGGTTGTGATATCTGGTCAGCATGGATGGGTTGGATTGAAGGGTCTGTTTCTATGCTGTACATCTCTATGACTCTATATAAATACTGACACCACAAGAGCACATCAGAGGCTGGGAATTGTGCTGTAAATATTTTCAAGGCAGAAGTCAGGAATGAAGTAGAATAATGTTCATGTGTCTAGTGGGTGTAGCTCTAATAACACTCAAGAAACACAACACCAAAAGGCAGCATGATTGAGTAGCACTTCATCCACCCCCTTAAACAGTCAACCCTTCTTCCACCTCCACAGTGGCAACAGCTATTGAGTACAAACAATAGTGGAAAAAAGCAAAATTCTGCAAATGCTGGAAATCTAAAATACCAGCAAAGTGCTGGAAAAACTCAGGTCTGGCAGCATCTGTGGAGAGAGGAATATTTTGAGTTAGATATGATTCTTCTTCAGTGTTTCCACAGAGGTAGCCAGACTTGGGAAGTTTTCCAGAAATTTGTTTATATTTAATATAAAGATTAATTGGAAATGGGAAATGGGATTGGTAATATGCTGACAGGCTAGTGCTTTTCAAACAGGATTTATTACTTCATCCTCAGGATGCAGTCTGGTGGTTAGGTGTACAATGGCCTCAGTGTCCAGAAGTCAAAGAAAGGAAACTCTTGGTTTCCAAATCTGGTGATGTATTTAGGAATCATTCTGGACATATGTATGTGCGGCTAATATTTGAGTACAATACTAAGCTCCAAAGCATGACACCATCCAAACTTTCACCCACTGTTAATGCTCTTGCATATCACCAAGACATTACAAAACAGTAGATTTTCAAAGAATTAAGCAAAAATCAGAAAAAAAGTTAAATATTTCCTCATTAGTGCTCCTCCCTGGAACAAGGTCTTCAATTTTGACTTGAAAGCACATTTGCGTTCAAGACTGCATTTTGCATGTTCAAAATGACAGGTGTGCTCCCTGTTTCTTTTTTTAAAATATCAAAAAGCAATCTGACCAAAGAGGCTAAAATAGATTGGTTTCATCAACATTAAAATAACTTGTTGTGTACTCAACTAAGACATGGATGAGACACCTTTGCAGCCAACAATCTGCCATTGCTGCCATAACTGCTGTCTTCAGTGTGGTGAGGAAACAGCAACATGCCTAGTCTTGAACTGATTAATCTACTATTTGCTGCAGATACACTCCTGGGGGGGCAGCATCTTTGCCAGGAAGTCTCTTTTCCCATCTCTGATCTATTTCTGTCAGAACGTTATCTGCTCAAGTTGCCTTGAATCACTAAGTGGAACCTCTCAGTGTCAAGACTGGCAGCCGTTCTTATCCTACTCCTTGTAATGGGAAACACCTCCTTGTCAAACTGTTCTAAGATGTTGACCTTGACCTGGTTGGAAAATTCAATAATGGAGTCTTTCACTCCTTAGTGATGTCCATTTTTACCTTTGTGTCATGGCAGTTCCACTTGCTGTATCAACTTCAATTTCTCTCCAATTGTTAATACTCTTATCCATACTTGCAGGATTACAATGTCCCTTCACAGGGAGACCTTAATGTCAAGTGATCACTTGTCAAGAATTCTATGATACCACATTCAAACATGGCTTAACTCCACTCTAACTGACTGATGTGATCACATAACAAGCTCTGCATGAGTTCGACCGACCTGGAGTAACCAGACCAAATCTTCAGCTTATCATGAGCATCATTCTAATGAATTTGATATTCTGTCAGAGAGAATGATTGACAACTTTGACACATCCGGAATTTTGGATTATCCAAATTTGACTCATCATGATTTCACTTTATAACTGCATCAACTTTGATGACTATGCCGTCAGTTCTAACTCTGAAATTCCCTCCTTGTTACTCTCCATCTCTCTTTCCTCCTTTAAGACACTTCTTAAAACCTACTCTCCGAACAAACATTTTGTTATCTGAGCTATTATCTCATGTAGGTCAGATATGTTTTGTTTCATAATGATCCTGTGAAGTGCCTTGGAGAGTTTCATTACATTAAAAGGACCCATATGACCTGTTGCATTCGGTTACTGCAATAAAATCACATAATAACAATTTCAGCTGGATTACCATCAAGCTTGCTCATTTACAATATTTCTTAATACATTTCTAATCATACTAAATCCCATTTATTGACAAAGATATCTCTTTTTTTTGGAAAGATTTGAAGGATTTTTCACACCCTCAAAAAGTTTATCTTTCCACCACCCAGAACAACAGAAAATTTGTACTTTGAACTACAGCTTCAGATCAAACCCAGTGTAAAGCATGTTATGTACAATAAATTTGAACAAATAGAAATAAAAGATGCTATTGTTGTGACTGGCCACATTGGGCACTGGTCATTAAATGATAATTTGTTAAATTGAGACTTTTGTTGAGTAAGAATTTGCTTTTGTTTATTTATTCAGGGGATGTGGGTTTCGCTGGCTGCGCAAGCATTTACTCTCCATACTTAGTTGTCCCTAAGGTGGTGGCGAGTTGTCTTCTTGACCTGCTGCAGTCCATGTGATACAGGTAGATCCATAATGTTGCTAGGTAAGGAATTTCAGGTTTTTGACCCAGTGACATTGATGGAACAGAGATGTATTTCCAAGTCAGAATGGCAAGGTGCTTGGAGGGAAATCTGCAGTTGATGGTCTTCCCAAGTATTTGCTACCCTTGTCCTTTCAGATGGCAGTAGGCATGGGTTTGGAAGGTGCTGTCTAAAATGTTTTGGTAGATGTGTAGATCATACTAAATCCCATTTATTGACAAAGATATCTCATGTTTTTGTAAATAATTGAAGGATTTGAATCTTAAAGATAGAATACAATTCTGATAATTTGAATTTGTAGTAGAAAAAATGAATGTTTGTGCATGTGGTGCCAATCAAGTTGGCTTTGACCTGGATGGTGTCAAGTTTCTTAAGTCTTGTTAAATTTGTACTCATCCAGTTAACTGGGAATATTCCATTTTATTTCTGACTTGTGCTTTGTAGATGGACAGGCTTAATGGAGACAGGAGGTGAGTTACTCGCTGCAGGATATCTAGCTTCTACCAGTTCTTTTAGCTGCATTAATATGGCTTGTCTAGTTCAGTTTTTAGTCAGCGGCAACCACTAGGGTGTTGATCACAATTTACCTATGAAGTAGTATTAGGTTGCAAGGATATTTTTCCATGATCTGATTTTGATAACTTCTAGTTCTGTGAACTAACCTGACGTAATGAATAGACTGATTCAGACGGCAAAAGGATTTGAATGATAACATTACGGTCAACATCACAACCACATAAATCACACCAGAGACAGACAGGGAAGAAGAAAATGAAAATAGTCTCAAAAAGCCTAATTGGTTAGATTTCACAGTGGAAGAAGCAATGAGATGCTACAACTCCACACCACATGACTACTCATTACCAGTGAGGTGTCTGTGGGGGAAGGAAGCCCCTCATCAGCAGCCTCCTCGATCACCTCCTGACAAGAACAAAGTCAAAATTTTGGTAACATTACAAAAAAAATCAAAGAAAATAATGTACACCTCTCTTGTGAACACAACGTGCAAAATGGGGAATTAGTTTTATGTTTTGCAATTGTTTAATAAAAAATATTTATTTAATTAAATTAAATTAAATCATTCTCAAACTATTAGATATTTTGAATGTACAGAATGCTTCGATATCACCACAAATAGAGGAAATGACAAGTCAAAGATGTAAATGCGACAAGTCATAAAGCCAGACTTAGTTTTATTGATATCTTTATAATTTAGAAGCAATTTTTATTCTTCACTATTGAAAATGAATGGTTAGCAGGATCTTACTAAACTCTTATTTACTTTACATATTTGACTGCAAATTATGTTACTGTTCTTTCATACAAAATAATAACTATAGTTAACTGCAAGAATCATAAATACTCCAAAATAACTTGTTTACTTTACAATTTCACAATCGTTTGGGCACACAAAACCCCAAACGTCAAGTTAAGTAATTAACTCATGATTAAATATGGAAGAATTGCAATTTAAGTACTGTAAATGAGTACTCAAGTTTAAACAAACAGCTAGTGCTGGTTTAATCTCTCATATCCAAGGATAAACAGTTCGAAATGAAAATACAAAACATTTGCAAAACCTGAAACTAGAAAATTGCATTAAGATTCATTAAAAAAAACATTTTTTGCAAAACTAAAATGGGGAAGAGGAACTACCATGAAAGCAAAGCGTGACTGCGTTGCAAATGTGCTATTTTGGCAAAAACAGAGAAAAATTAGTACTTCTTTAATATTTGGTATTGAACTAGCATTTTGTAATGTGCATAAGCCTAACAGAAACAAAGTTTCACAGACACAGCTCAGAACTTTAGAAAAAAAAACATTCTACATTTCCGCACCTCTATATTCCTTTATTCCTCTTACTTTATTCCATTTGCAATACTTACTAGATTACTGTTCTGTTCTCTTGACAAACTGGTTTTAGTTGATGAACGTGAAACGGGATGCTGCAAACTACCAAAGTATTGCCTTGGCACGTAACAAATAGGAGGGGCAAAATATGGCTATGGGAAGGGAACAGGTGAAAAGAAAACAATTTATGAAAAATCGAATGAAGTCACACAAAAAAACCACGTAACATATGGAATGCGTCATGATTGTGCAGTTATTGCCCAGTACCTCTTAGGGAAAAACTTATATATAGCAAGTTTTAAAAGTTAATCTCTCTGTAAATGGCCAAGATGCTAGAGACATGGCTGCTATAAGTCACCTGATCTATAACACTGCTAGTTCTGTATGAATTAGAGACACATTCTCAGACATGAGAATGTCTTGTAGCTCAAAGTGATTTCAACGGCAAGCTGCCCAGGCAAAGAGAGATTCTATCTGAAACAACTCTCTGAGAAAGACAACGCATGCGAGCAATCAAGAGTGAAACCACTAATGGGCAGCCGAAGTGCTACATCTGCAAGAAATCAGGAACCTTCCCTTTCTCTCCAATAAAATGCAGCTTCGAGTAAATGCTCTGTACAAACTATTACCTATTCAATTACAAAGGCAATCTCAGCTGCTGGATCTGACTTCAAGTGTTAATGCCTTGGCTGGAGAAATATGGAATTTGAACAATGGACTCCAACAGTATCCCACAGAAAATTATTGATATTTCCTTCTGACAAGCTGTCTTTTGGTTTTTCTGGAATCTGTAAATTTTTATTGATAATTTTACCACAAAGTAACTCCCAGTAATAACTGACAACAAGCTAAACCTTAAATCAAAGCTTGACTGCTGGTCTACTTTAACTTGAATCATTACAAATTAAAAAGGTGCCTGCACAAGCTAGATTAATCTACAGCTCACTGACCACAGCTGGTTGTGACAAATGACATCTCATTTTCATATGTGTAGAATGTTTACTACTCAAATCCTAATTAATGATGAATTAAACTTAAAATAAACAATGTCAAACAAAGTGATACATGGTTATAAATTAATGAGAGGGTATGGCTATATGGGAATGTTGAAGGATCGACTCAATACTTTTCTTTAACAAGTCCACAGTCATTTTGCAACTACATGATAATAGATTTTAGTTTACTTACCCGATTATAAAATGGATGCTGTTGCCCAACCATACCACTGTAATAGCTGCTGGGATGTTGTGGTGACACTACATTACCATTGAAAGAAGCTGAGGAGGAGCAGACAGACGGTGCCTGGCTGAACACAGACACAGCCCGAGGTGGAGCTTCCTGAAAGGGTAGCGCAGGATAAGGAATCCCCGTGATATTTACACTGGACATCTGCTCCCTAGCTGCTCGGATATCTGCAGGCATAGAACAAAGACAGGTTTTATTTAACACAGCTAATGCTCACAAACACATTTTTAGCGAGGCAAAACAAACCCATTGGCTTTGTGAGCTAGTCCAAAAGGTCTGTACATTAGCTGTCTATTAAAAACTTTAAACCACGTTCCTTATATATGGAAATTACCTCTCGTGCTACCTGGGACAGGTGATTAATTGTCAGTGAAACAGAAGCATAGGAACAATGTTGTACGAAACAAAACGTAGCCGATTCATGCTGACAAAGACCCCACAAACAGCAACATGATAATGATAAAACATTCAATTTCTTTTTCAAACAGTCCTTTTTAGAAAGATAAATATTGACCAGGAGACTGAAGGAAATGAACCTGATATTCTTCCACAATGATGCCATGAGATTGGTTATATCAACTTAAGGAAGAAAACCAAGTTTAATTTACCAACTTATCCAATAGCCAGTAATTCCAGAAGTGCAGCATTCCCTCTGCAATGAAATGGAGAGTCTGTGTAGTTTATTGATTAAAGTCTAGCAATTCAGTGAATCCACATAGTGTCTGGAGAAAATTCAAGACAATCATAATGAGTGTGCAACACCCACAATTTTGTTTCTTTTTCAACAAATAAAAAAATTGTAAACAAAATAGAAAATAATTTGCCCAGTTTCTGGATGTCAATATTCAGTTTGAAGTTTTCTATAGTAATAAAAAATGCATTTGGTACAAGTTCAAAAGGATATTAAGAGTCTGAATGATTAGAGCAGCATATAGCAAATCAAGCTGGTCCTTCATTTCTCTGATAAGCCCATACCTATTCAGAAATGGAATATAGGTAAACCCAAAATAATGATGTAATATAGATTGGAGAATTTACTGCATGGATACTGCCATGACAATTGAACATTATCATCCTTTGTTAGAAACAATATCAAAGTAAAATAAAGTCTGCTGTTGAAGTCATGAATAGTGGTGATGGAGCAATTACCTGTATTGATTTAAATTGTTAATCCAAATTTCAGTTTAAAGTTGAAATGTGGGAAATCCAGGTCAGATGTACAGACCATATTATCTAAGGCTTAAAACGACCTCATTCCAACCTATTATTTACAGAACTAGAAATCTATTTCTTCAGTTATACAGAGCATCAATCAGGAACATACCTGGAGCCCTGTATGTAATGTTCATAACCATATTTGAGGAAGGATGTAAATTTGTGGGAAGTAGTTCAGAGGAGGTTAATACCTGAATTGGCAAATAGTATGAAGCAACAAGGTTGGACAGACTTGTATATGTTAGCATTTAGTAGAGAAAGAGGTTATTTGATTGAAACACAAAAGATCCTGAAGGGTCTTGACCTATAGAAAAAAAAGAAAGCTTTTTTTTGTAAATATAATTATTGGCAAGTTTTTTTTAACTTTACAAACATATAAAATTATTGAAAAAAACAATCAAAAACAAATATCAGTATAATAAAAAGAAAAAAAATTACAATACAACTACTGTCTACTTACTACTAACCTAACCTATAATACAAAACAAACCCTAACACTGCAAAGCAACACCAAAAAAAAAGCAAACAAAAAAAAAACACAAAATACAGAACAGGTATGCGCAAAACTCCCAAAGGAACACGGGCACTGTATACATAACCATATTAACTCAGGAGACCCCCCCCCCCCCCGCTCCAGGGTCCAGGGCTTGACAAATCTAACCATCCTGGTTAAACAAATGACTTCGTTAAGATAGCTGACAAATCTATATCCAAATAACTCAATTAGGGCTGCCATGTCTTATAAAAATGGTCTGTTGTGTGGTGCACCACTTTTGTAAAAAAAGTCCAAGGGAATGCGCTCCATAATTCATTTCTGCCATCCCAGCAAGCCCGGTGGGTTCTCAGACACCCAGTTCATCAGAATATTCTTCCGTGCACAGTACGCAACAATAGTTTCTTCCCATGCCCGTCTAAAGATGGTAAATTTGGTCGACCTAAGAGGAGAAATATCGGGTATACTTTGATATCAGTCCTCAATACCCTCCCTATCTCTCCCGCCACAGCACTCCAATAAACATGGAGACTGTGGTAAGTCCAGAGCAATGTGTAGGAGTACCAAGTCTTATTTTACATTTGGGGCACACTGAAGATGCCCCTTTTTTAAACTTCGCCAGACTGTCTAGTGCCAGATGAGCCCTGTGCAGAACTTTTAACTGCATAGCGCATGTCCTAGTAGAGATTGAGATCTTTCGAGTATTTTCCCATATGCCCTCCCATGTTTCAGAAGAGATCTCCACTCCTAGGTGTTGCTCCCAGACCTCACATAACCGGTTAATATCCTGGCACCCAGCAGGCGATAGAGGGCACTAATTGAAAGGGTGCTTGTGGTACGTAACAACAATCTCTCTTTATCAGGCTTATAGGGCTTAGTGAGAAGCATTGTCTTCTTCTAAATGAAATCCATAACCTGAAAAAAATGGAAAAGGTCTCTGCTGGCCAAACCATATTTGCAGTTCAGTTACTCAAAAGACGTCATAACCTCCCCCTCAAACACGTCTCCCAAACAAGAAACTCCTCTCGCTGCCCATAGTTTGAACTCTGAGTCTATCATCCCTGGTTGGAACCCCAGCATGCCAACTGTAGGTTAAGTGGCAAAGTCTTGATAAACAACCCTCACTCTGACACATCGCCCTCCATGCCTTGACTATACTAATGGCAATGGAGTTCCGGCAGTGGTCTATAACGGTCCTCATCTTATTCATCAACAACATGTTAATAATTATTATTAATACTTAATAACTAGGTATCAGAACCCTGCCAGTGACCACTTAAAAGGGAACTTTGGGCCACCTTCAACTTCTGGCACATCCTTACCAATTTTGCAAAGTTAATCTTATATCCTGAAATAGCCCCAAATGAATTGATACATTGTATCAAGTGGGGTACAGAGGTCATCGGGTTCGATAAAAACAGAAGGACGTCATCTGCATACAATGTAATCTTGTGTGCCCTCGATCCCACTTCTGGAGCGATTATGTGGATGTTCTGATGAATGGCCTCTGCCAGCGAATGAATGACCTCTGCCAGCGGCTCTATCACTAATGTAAACAACAACGGTGAGAGGGGGTAGCCTTGCCAACTACGCCTACCAATCGTAAAATTCCCAGACATCACCCTGTTGGTGATGACCACGGTCAGAGGGTGGCGATATAAAACCTTCACCCACCTAGCAAAGCTGTTCTCAGACATAAGAAAGATACAGCCATTCCACCCGGTCAAATGCTTTCTCTGCATCTAAGGAAATCACCAACCCCTGAATCTATCATTGCTGACATATTCAGCAACCTTCTAATGTTACTAGGGACCTATGGCCCCTCTTATAGCTGTCTGTCCTCTCTAATAATATGGGGCAATACCCTTTCCAATCTCAGCGTCAGGATCTTGGACAGAATCTTGAAATCTGAATTTAATAGAGAGATGGGCCTGTATGAGGCACAATCCTCAGGAACCTTCCCCTTCTTAAGAATTAAGGAAATATTAGCTTCTCTCAAAGATGGTGGTAAGCATTCATGCATATAGGGGTGATTGTACATCTCCAACAATGACCCTGACAGAATCCCTTTCATCTCTTTATAAAACTCACCCGGAAGACCATCAGGGCCGGGCACTTTCCCACTCTGAAGTTGCCTAGCTGCCCCATGTATTTCCTGAACTGTCAAGGGGGCATTAAGGAGAGAGGTCTGTTCCAAGGTTACCCCTGGGAGGTCCAGGTTCTAAAAAAAAGGATCCATTTTAGCCCTCCTGTTCTCGCAACCTTCAGACCGATACAATTTGGAGTAAAAGCTCCAAAAAGCCTCATTAATCTTTTTAGCATCGGGTGTGAGGACCCCGGTGCTGTCTTTGATTGCAGTAATGGATTGGGGAGCATGCTTTTTCCTAGTCAGGTACGCTAAATACTTCCCTGGCCTATCCCCATATTCAAACAGCCTTTGCCTAGCAAAGGCAAGTTCTTTCTTTGCATTTTGTGTCAGTATTGAATTCAAGGCAGCCGGAGGGCTATGATCCGCTGTAGCTTAGTCACCGAATGCCGCGCTAAACGTACTAGCTCGGCGGGTTTCAATAGCGTCTCAAGTAGACACTGCTGTTCCTCCTTCTGTCATTTCCGGCTAGCCAAATAGGAAATAGCTAATCCCTAACAAAGGCTTTAGCAGTTTCCCATAATATAGACGGACTACTAGCCATGTCTGAGTTGATGGTCAAGAATTCCTGAACTCTTTCAAAAAGTATTCCACAAATTTGGAATCCTTAAGGAGAAAAGGGTCCAAACGCCAATGCTGCAAACCTAGCCCCTCACTCTTGGCCTTAACCTCCAAATATACTGCCACATGATCAGAGATAGCTATATTCCCAATTTTACAACACGTAATCGAATCCAGAAGGGCCGAGGGAGCCAGAAAGATGTCAATCCTCATGTGACATTTATGTGGGTTTGAAAAAAAGGTGAAGTCGCTGCCAGTAGGGTGAAGACATCTCCAAATATCCACCAGCTCCAACTTCTCGTATAAATCAACCACCTGCTTGGCCTGTGAAGAAATAGCTGGGGGCCCACAAGGCACCCTGTCCATTGTGGGAACCACAGAATCCCTACAGTAGAGTTTAAGGCCATTTAACCAACTCAGGAAAGACTAGCCCTCCAAATAGCATGCCACCTTCCCCACCCAATTCCTGTAGTTCCACATTTACCATAGCTAACTCACCTAGCCTGCACAACCCTGGATACTATGAGGCAATTTAACATGACCACACACAACCTGTATAGCGGGCTGTGTAAGGGAAAAGAACGCCTGAAGGAAGTCTATGCAGACATGAGTAGAATGAGTAGAACAGTCACCCAACCTGGGTCCATTGTGCTGAGGCAACAGTGCTAACCACTGAGCCACCATGCCACCTGTGATATCACTATTTTGTGTTGGGACCCCAATCCCTGGGCTTTAGTGTATCCTCTTACAAAGACCTTTAAAATTACAAACCAAAATAAAAAGCAGAAAAGCACCTCTTTTCCTCCAAACTAAATTTACACACTGCACCAAATTCTTAGAAATCTATGCTCACTCAGGCTTTGCCTTACTCCATGTGATTGTGTGAACAGGTGATAGAAGCAGAACTTTGAATATTTATAAGACACAGGTGGTTTGATGATTAGTGAGCAAAGAAATGAAATGTTATCAGGTGTGCAGGACTGTGGATCTGGTGTTATAATCAGATCCAAATGCAAACCAAGTTCAAGGCATATTCCAGCACCCTGTTTGTATGCTGTATATTTCGTACACAGCTTGATTACAAAGCCAACTTTTTTATACAGGAAGACAATTAATGGAGCTCACTATCATTAAATATTAGGATTAAGTCAGAATATATACATTAACCAGTTAAGAATGGAATTAAAGTCAATTGAAACTAATCATATCTCTTGTTTTTGATTATGAAAATATAATTCAGGCTAGGATCATGACAGATAAAGAAAAATGTTAACTATAGGAAAGTTACAGGTGCCTCTCAAAGATTCTGGCTGATGAGCCTGGCCTATATAATTATACCAATTGAAAAGTACTCACCTGCAATGATCTCACGCAGTTTAGGATCCAAATTCACGGTACATGGTAGAAATACTTTTACATCACGTGCTGAAAGAATTGGCATTCTTGAAGATAGGAAAATTTCAAAGCTCCGAATGTCACTGTCAATTTCTAGAAGTGGCTCCACATCTTTGGTAGTTGGTATGTTTTTGGAAATTCTGAAGAAAATCATAAAAATATTATTGAACAATTTTTTTAAAAAATCATATTACTAGACTGTCAGAAATGTTACCCTGTTGTGAAAGATCCTTTAACAAGCATGCCACTTGTATCATCGCAATCTGTAAAGGAGCAAATTAAAAACATTCAGAATTTTAAAAAATGAAGCAATTTTTTTTTATTTATAACGCAACTGCTCAGAGAAATGATAATGTTGCAATATTGTCATCTAGAACAAGTTCTAAATAGATTAATTCCCATTTTTTTAAACCAGAACCCCACAAGCAGAATAAACCATACAGAAATGCAATGGTAACAACTCATTTTACTTAATTGACAAAATTATTCAAAATTCTTTAAAGACATACTAAGTGATCAATCAACCCTAATATAGCAAGTTAGATAAAGACTTTGGCAGACACTTAGAAATTCAAAAATTAATGTACACTATAACCTAAATGGATTTTCTCTCTCAATTTGTCTCATTTTTAATTCATTGGTCAGAAGAAAATGTACTGTTAGTGGACAAAGTATTGATGACTAGGAGAAAGTGAGGACTGCAGATGCTGGAGATCGGAGCTGAAAATGTGTTGCTGGAAAAGCGCAACAGTCAGGCAGCATCCAAGGAGCAGGAGAATCGTGTTTCAGGATTGATCCCTTCTTCAGGAATAAGGAATGTGTGCCAAGCAGGCTAAGATAAAAGGTAGGGAGGAGGGACTTGGGGGAGGGGTGTTGGAAATGCAATAGGTGGAAGGAGATTAAGGTGAGGGTGATAGGCCGGAGTGGGGGTGGGGGCGGAGAGGTCTGGAAGAAGATTGCAGGTTAGGAAGGTGGTGCTGAGTTCGAGGGTTGGGACTGAGACAAGGTGGGGGGAGGGGAAATGAGGAAACTGGAGAAATCTGAGTTCATCCCTTTTGGTTGGAGGGTTCCTAGGCGGAAGATGAGGCGTTCTTCCTCCAGCCATCATGCTATTATGGTCTGGCAATGGAGGAGTCCAAGGACCTGCATGTCCTCAGTGGAGTGGGAAGGGGAGTTGAAGTGTTGAGTCACGGGATGGTTGGGTTGGTTGGTCCGAGTGTCCCAGAGGTGTTCTCTGAAACGTTCCACAAGTAGGCGGCCTGTCTCCCCAATATAGAGGAGGCCACATCGGGTGCAGTGGATGCAGTAAATGATGTGTGTGGAGATGCAGGCGAATTTGTGGAGGATATGGAAGGATCCCTTGGGACCTTGGAGGGAAGTAAGGGGGGAGGTGTGGGCGCAAGGAGTGGAGGTTGTGTTGGTGGGAGGTGTGGACGTGACAAGGGAGTCACGGAGGGAGTGCTCTTTTCGGAACGTTGATAGGGGAGGGGAGGTAAATATATCCCTGGTGGTGGAGTCCGTTTGGAGGTGGCAGAAATGATGACAGATGATACGATGTATATGGAGGTTGGTGGGGTGGTAGGTGAGGACCAGTGGGGTTCTGTGCTGGTGGCGATTGGAGGGGCGGGGCTCAAGGGCAGAGGAGCAGGAAGCGGAGGAGATGCGGTGGAGAGCATCGTTGACCACGTCTGGGGGGAAATTGCAGTCTTTGAAGAAGGAGGCCATCTGGTTTGTTCGGTGTTGGAACTGGTCCTCCTGGGAGCAGATGCGGCGGAGACGAAGGAATTGGGAATATGGGATGGCGTTTTTACAGGGGGCGGGGTGGGAGGAGGTGTAGCCTGTGGGAGTCGGTCCGTTTATAATAAATGTCCGTGTTGATTCGGTCGCCCGAGATAGAAATGGAGAGGTCTAGGAAGGGGAGGGAGGAGTCTGAGACGGTCCAGGTAAATTTGAGGTCGGGGTGGAAGGTGTTAGTAAAGTGGATGACTGTTCAACCCCCTCGTGGGAGCACGAGGCAGCGCCGATACAGTCATCAATGTAGCGGAGGAAAAGGTGGGGGGTAGTGCCTATGTAGCTGCGGAAGATGGACTGTTCCACATATCCTACGAAGAAGCAGGCATAGCTGGGGCCCATGCGGGTGCCCATGGCTACTCCTTTGGTTTGGAGTATTGATGACAGCTATTTTTCATTCAATTCTTCGCTACAAAACAGAAATGGTTTTGGTATTAACATCTAAAAAGGGCTGTTCTACAGAATTTGATTTGAATTCTTAGCTGATGTGTCACATGAGGCAGACTAAAGCATTTCACCAGCTGTGCACCCAACCGCAAACTACATTGCAACTGGGAGTGTAACCAAGTGCTTGTGGGCTGAGTAGTTCTTTGTGGTTTTCAATATTTTACTGATGTTCATTAGTTTTAACTGGTCTATACTGAAAAAAAGTTGATTAAAAATAATGTAATAAGCAAAAAATCTTTTCATAACAATTATTCCATCAGTAAGCAAGCATTTTACCAGCAATTATGTACATACGAACATCAGAAATAGCAGGATTAGGCCATTCAGTGCTTTGAACCTGCTCTGTCCATTAAATAAGGTCGCTAAACTGCATATTTTACCTTTTTTCCCTGAACTATTCCTGTATTCAATCATGGTTTTACAATGTAGAAAACTATAATTCACAATGTTGAACATATTTTACAACTAAGACCACAGCTCTTGGAAACACAAAATTCCAAAAATCTCAAATTTGTCCAAAATCTTCAAATTATTAAAACACTCCATCAGAAGGAAGATGGTACTGTGTTGTGCTCTAGTTAGATGTCATCTGCAATACTGTATCCAGACCTGGTCATCAAGACAACTGAGGTACTCAATCATGTGAAGCAGTTCAGCAAAGAACCACAAGTTTGAACTTTGGCACAAAAACATTAGGAGAATTAAGCTTTTTGAGCACTGAATTGAAGCATACAATAACAAAATGAGTGAGCAATATAGGAAAAGGACACCATGAACAATAAGAAAAAAAATGCTTGGGAAATCAGTAGAAGATCAACATTGGACAAATTAGGAACATACAACCAGGCAATCAGCTCTTTGTGCCTATTCCACCATTCAATTACATCATGACTGATCAATCGTTTCGATTCCCCAAATCTCCAGCAAAAAACTCTTACAGTTCAAAGATTTCTTTGATGTCTTGTGTTAGGTTTTTCTACTAACAATGAGTAGACTAAGCACAGGATGATTTAAATTTCCATTTGTAGAACTGGAAAACCAGGAAGTGAATGGAATAAGAATTTAATGACATTCATATTTCACTTGACTGAAGCAAGTTCTATTCTATGTCACCGGGTGGCACAGTGGCTCAGTGGTAAGCACTGCTGCCTCACAGCACCAGGGTCCAAGGTCGATTCCAACCTGGGGTGATTGTGCAAACTCCACACAATCACCCCATGTCTGTGTGGGTTTCCTCCGGGTGCTCCGGTTTCCTCCCACAGTCCAAAGATGTGTAGGTCAGGTGAAATGGCCGTCCTAAATTGCCCATAGAGTTAACAGCATTAGTCAGGGGAAATGGGTCTGGATGGGTTACTCTTGGAGGGCTGGTGTGGACTTGTTGGGCCGAAGGGCCTGATTCCACGCTGTAGGGAATCTAATCTAATCTAATTCATATGGGAGGAGCATGAATGTTTACAAAAACGAAATTACATGTGAATTCAAGAATCAAGTACAAAAAAAAACACCCAAAATGACATTATTTGAACCTATGGATGCTTTGGTTACACTATAGTGGAATGTGAATTCACTCACATAGTGACTCCTAAATCTTAAAAGATTATCAGAATACCAATTATCTGAATATCGGATTATCCGAAGGAGATCTTGAGGTCCCGATAGTAACATTACATCAAAGACATGTTTCCAACAGTGATCACATCTTTTGTTTACAGTGATTAAACAGGCACTGTCTCCAAATCACTGACCTCCTATCCTCTCTCTCTCCCAACACTTTCCTTGGAGTTCCACAGAGGGGTGTAGCCTAAACCCCCCCACCCCTTCCCCAGATAATCTCTCCTGTACAGGGCAAACGTGGAACCTGTCAAAAAGTTGTAGTAAAACGGTGTGTGTGCGCACGCGCATTCTACTTGGAGGCTTAACCCACAAAGGCAGCTGCAGCAGCAGTCTTGCTGTTGGTGTATAGTCCGGCTGCTCTGGAGAGGAGGCAAGGGGTGGTGGACAGGGTTGGGGTGTTGGACGGAGTTGGGGTGGAGAGGAGTTGGACAGGGTTGGGGAGGGGTTGGGACGGGGAGAATTGGACAAGATTGGGGGTGTGTGAGCGCGGGTGGGCGGGGTTCTAGGGGCAGGCAGGGGTGGGGTTCACCCGCTTTGCACTGGGGGGGCTGTGTTGCATGGGGTTGGGGGTGGGGGTCACGTGCGCTGTGGGCTGCTGGAGTCTCCTGAACATGGAGCAGTCTTTAAAAACTCTGAGCCCGAGAGGAAGGGCATTTAATCAATTAACCGAACGAAATAGTGCCCGCCCATCTCATTCTGATAATTATGGTTCCCCTGTACAAGGGAAAAAAAAGGCAGAAAAAAAGAGACTTAAAAAGTGAAAGATTAATATTTCAAATTCACTACAATTTTGTAGAATAAAATTAAAACAAAAATCTTAGTGCAGAACGAAACAAAGCTAAAAAAGGATTTAAAACAAAAGAAATAGAAGATGATGGAGATCTGAAATGAAACTGAAACTGGAGTCTCTCCAGTAATTTCTGTTTTTGAAAAAGGACCTATTTGTGACAACAGTACAAAGTAGCCAATATACAGGAATGTTGATTATCCAAACGAGATGGGTAGGCACTATTTCAGTTAATTGATTCAATGCCTCTCCTCTGGGGCTTGGCGTTTTCTATTAAGTCTGCTCTCCATTCAGGAGATGGGGCAGCACCACACAGAGCGTGAGCTCCTTACTCCACTCAACACGGCCCTCCACTCACCCCCATTCCCAACCGCCGCCTTTTTGGGGGGGGAGGGGGGATGTCTCCAAATACTGTGCGCACACGCACACACTCTCTCTCACACGCATACGTGCGCACATACACTTTTTCTGCAGTCTTTTGACAGGTTCCACCATTGCCTGAACAGTACAATGTTGGAGAGATTATCTGGGGAAGAGGGGTTTGGGGTACACTCCTGTGCAGAACTCCAGGGAAAGTTTTTTGAGAGAGAGAGGGTGGGAGGTCAGTCATTTGGAGACAGTGCCTGGGCTCCCATCAGTCCAGGACTGTTCACAGCAGTATTTCATTAAGCCAAGTTCACTTTTAATCACTGTAAACAAAAGACGCAATCAGAGTTGGAAACACCTCTTTGCTGCAATGTTTCTATCAGGACCTTGAGATCTCCTTTGGATAATCCGATAATCAGATAATTGATATTTGGATAATCAAGGTTCCTCTGTACACTAAGACAAGTATTTTTGAAATGGGGAATTAATTTAACTAACCACAAAGGATATTAAATACTTACCTTTCATAGGTATTTTTCAGGGTGAGATGATCTGGAACATTGTCAGTTTCTTCCAGATATAGAATCAGCCAAGAGGTCCTGTACGGCCATTGTTCTGTGAGGTTTATCCAAGATGCAAGCCGATCCCAGTTGAAACAAATTTGGTTAGCCCTCAGCAAACGTCCTGCAATGAAATTTAATTAACTTAGTCTCGAAAAGGCTTTATTAGTGTCATAGAATAATACATCGTGGAAAACAGACCCTTCAGCCCAAGCTGGTTCACACCGATTATGGTGCCCACTCAACTAGTTCCAACTGCCCGCATTTTGTTCACACCCCTCTAAACTCCTCTTATCCATATACCTATCCAATTTTTAAAAAAATATTGC
Organism: Hemiscyllium ocellatum; assembly: GCF_020745735.1. Lineage (NCBI taxonomy): Eukaryota > Metazoa > Chordata > Chondrichthyes > Orectolobiformes > Hemiscylliidae > Hemiscyllium > Hemiscyllium ocellatum. Next base: position 125,594,552 of record NC_083403.1, on the reverse strand, counting down.
TACTGTACCTGCCTCAACCACTTTCTCTGGCAGTCATAACACACCACTCTGAAGAAATTGCCCCCCATGTCCTTCTTAAAGCTTTCCCCTCTCACCTTAAACCAATGCCCTCCAGCTTTCAATTCCCCACCCCTGGGAAAAAGACTATATGCATTCATCCTATCTATGCCTCTCATAATTTTATACACCTTAGTAAGATCACTCCTGATTCTCCTACGTTCCAAGGAATAAAATCCTATCTTGACCAACGTCTCCCAATAACTCAGGCCTACAAGTCCTGACAACATTCTTCTTTACACTTTTTCCAGTTTAACTATGTCTTTCCGATAACAGGGTGACCAAAACTGTACACAATGCTCCAAATGCGGCCTCACCAACTTATACAACTTACAATGAGAGTTATTTCCAAGACTGAAGCAAACTAGAGATGACATTTTAAATTCAATTCCAAACAAACTTGTGTGACAATTCCAGAATCAGGTGACCACTTACTTTTGAACCAATGTTTCACAAAATACACATATTTACATAATTTCATTCAGAATTTTAAAAAAGAATCAACCATTAAAATTGTATGTAGACTATTGCCTCTGTACTTTTCAGTTAAACTTCTAAACAATTACTCAACAAATGTACTTGCCATTGTTTATTTGAGGGAACAATGTTTGAAAATCATGAGACTTTACTACACAATTTAGTTGATGATACTTGATTGTGTTGCAGACCAGCATCAGCGTAAAAATAAAATCACAAAACTATTTCCATTATGTATTTTGCGCATGGTAAATATATTTAATTAACTGTGGGTAACTACAAATTTCTGCTTGGAATAATAATTCCTTGTAATAAATTCTGAATCTAATAGCCAGGCATAAAAATTGCATTTAAAAAAATATTCAAAGTAAATGCTTCTCCATGATCGTAATGATGTTTGAACAGAAATCCAAAATGGGCTGACGTTCATTTTCTTATATAAAGAGAGGTATGGGCATAGTCCCATAATGTACAATTCTTAAATAGCTTATGATTGCATGCCCTTCCTGTTTGCACATCTCAAATGCCTGCTATCACTTTTATTTGATACATTTTGTTTTCTCTTCTCCCTCATGGACTGAGTAAATATCATAGGCAACTCTCTATTTTAGAGAGTGGCTATGTAATGCAAGGAACGTCACTTCATATTAAGTACAGGGTAAGACAAGGAAGCAGGCTTCAATGTATGGGGATTGAACAAATACTGTTGGTGTCTGCCCCAAAGTTTGCAAACTAATTTAGGAACTTAGAGTCATAGAGTAATAGAGATGTATAGCATGAAAACAGACCCTTCGGTCCAACCTGTCCATGCCGACCAGATATCCCAACCCAATCTAGTCCCACCTGCCAGCACACGGCCCATATCCCGCCAAACCCTTTCTACTCATATACCCATCCAAATGCCTCTTAAATGTTGCAACTGTACCAGCTTCCACCACTTCCTCAGGCAGCTTATTCCATACACGTACCACCCTATGCATGAAAATGTTGCCCCTTAAGGTCTCTTTTATATCTTTCCCCTCTCACCCTAAACCTATGTCCTCTCATTCTGGACTCCCTGACACCAGGGAAAGGAATTTGCCTATTTACCCTATCCATGCCTCTCATAATTTGTAAACCTCTATAAGGTCACCCCTCATCCTCCGATGCTCCAGGGAAAACAGGCCCAGCCTGTACAGCCTCTCCCTATAGTTCCAATCCTCCAACCCTGGCAACATACTTGTAAATCTTTTCTGAACCCTTTCAAGTTTCACAACATCTTTCCGATAGGAAGGAGACCAGAATTGCATGCAATATTCCAACAGTGGCCTAACCAATGTCCTGTACAGCTGCAAAATAACCTCCTGACTCCTGTACTCAATACTCCCAATAAAGAACAGCATGCCAAACGCCTTCTTCACTATCCTATCTACCTGCGACTCCACTTTCAAGGAGTATGAACTTGCACTCCAAGGTGTCTTTGTTCAGCAACACTCCCCAGGACCTTACCATAAAATCTATAAATCCTGCTAAGATTTGCTTTCACAAAATGCAGCAACTCGTATTTATCGGAATTAAATTCCATTTGCCACTTCTCAGCCCATTGGCCCATCTGGTCAAGATCCTGTTGTAATCTGAGATAGCCCTCTTCGCTATCGACTACACCTCCAATTTTGGTGTCATCTGCAAACTTACTAACTCTACCTCTTATGCTCGCATCCAAATCATTTATGTAAATGACAAAAAGTAGAGAATCCAATACCATCCTTGTGGTCACAGGCCTCCAGTCTGAAAAACAACTCTCCACCACCATCCTCTGTCTTCTACCTTTGAGCCAGTTCTGCATCCAAATGGCTAATTCTCCCTGTATTCATGAGATCTAAACTTGCTAATCAGTGTCCCATAGGGAACCTTGTCAAACACCTTACTGAAGTCCATATAGATCACATCTACTGCTCTGCCCTCATCAATCCTCTTTGTTACTTCCTCAAAAAAACTCAATCAAGTTTGTGTGACATGATTTCCCATGCACAAAGCCATGCACAGTGGTTAGCACTGCTGCCTCACAGCGCCTGAGACCCGGGTTCAATTCCCGACTCAGGCGACTGACTGTGTGGAGTTTACACGTTCTCTCCGTGTCTGCGTGGGTTTCCTCCGGGTGCTCCGGTTTTCTCCCACAGTCCAAAGATGTGCGGGTCAGGTGAATTGGCCATGCTAAATTGCCCGTAGTGTTAGGTAGGGGTAAATGTAGGGGTATGGGTGGGTTGCGCTTCGGCGGGTCGGTGTGGACTTGTTGGGCCGAAGAGCCTGTTTCCACACTGTAAGTCTAATCTTGACTATCCCTAATCAGTCTTTGCCTTTCCAAATACATATACATCCTGTCCCTCAGGATTCCCTCCAACAACTTGCCCACGACCGAAGTCAGGCTCAATGGTCTATAGTTCCCTGGCTTGTCCTTACCACCCTTCTTAAACAGTGGCATCACGTTTGCCAACCTCCAGTCTTCCGCATCTCACCTGCCACTTACTCAGGTCGGTTTGTTTAAAAGTTAAATTTTAGGACTTTTTCTGGTTTACTTTATTAAACGTTTTGTCATTCTTCATCACTTTAGCTATGTAAGCAACAATCCCAGCCTTAACATCCTGCTGAGCTTATCTGCTGTTTCAGATATGTGCCTGTGCCTGTTGTGGACCAGTTCTTTGCTGTCATTATTATTCATATCATTCCATCAATACAGCAATGTGACTTTAAAAATTAGTTGTGTTTGCATCCCTAAAAGTTCTTTTACCCTTCATCCTTTAAGCTCATGTCATGTGAAACTCAGTTGTTGTGGACTCTTGCAGAAAAGAACTGTCAGTCTGTCATCATTTCATGGCATAATATTCTTTATCACTGCGCTTGATTCAGCTTTACTGTTAAACCAATGGTGAAATGATGAATGACTGTCATTGACATTAATTTTCATGTAACTTTGGGCATGTAACAGTTATGGAGAATTGGAAGTAGCAAAAACTATCACAATGCAATATTCTCATTGGGAGAATATAATGAACTGAGTGATGTTAAATTTATACTTCAAGCTAGCTGTTTCCATCTTTTCCCATTTACATCTATCACTAACTCATTATTTTCTTCACCTTACATACTTGCCTACCTTCTACTTAAATGTATTTAAGTCGTTCACCTCAACCATTCCTTGTGGTAGCAAGTCCCACATTTTCACCAACTCTGGGTGATAATATTTTTTCTGAATTCCCAAATGGATTTCTCAACAAGTATTTTATACCCAGTCAAGTACTCTCGTTTCTTCCCACAGTCTAAAGATGTACAGGTTCGGTGATTGGCCATGCTGAATTGTCCTGTGGTGTCCAGGGATGTGGAGGTTAGGTGCGATGCTCTTTGAAGGGTTGGTGCAGACTCAGTGAGCCGAATGGCCTCTTTCCGCACTCTATTGACCTCTAGTAATGCTCTTCCCCATAAATAGAAAATTCTGTCTGTACACAATTTACTAAAATTAACCGTTCCCTAGTATAGACTCTTACATTTCTGGTATCACCTTCTGGTAAATCTGATGGAGGGTATTCTCAATTCAAAGGCAGGAATTTGTCTTTACAAGAACTGAGGGATATACAGTCTGGGGAGTTAACTGAACACCAGATGACTGGGGAGAGTTAATCTGGGGAGGTGTCAGTTAACCTCTCTACAAGATCCTCTGCTCCACACTTGCAGCAATGTGCCGACACCTAACATTTCTACCTCAGAACACTTCAACCCCACGGTATCAATGTGGACTTCAACAGTTTCCTCATTTCCCCTTCCCCCACCTCACCCTAGTTCCAAACTTCCAGCTCAGCACTGTCCTACCTGCCTATCTTCTTTTCCACCTATCCACTCCACCCTCCTCCTTGACCTATCACCTTCATCCCCTCCCCCATTCACCTATTGTACTCTATGCTACTTTCTCCCCTCCTTTAGCTTATCTCTTCACCCTTCAGGCTCTCTGCCTTTATTCCTGATGAAGGGCTTTTGACCGAAACTTCAATTTTACTGCTCCTCGGATGCTGCCTGAACTGCTGTGCTCTTCTCGCACCACTAATCCAGAATCTGGTTTCCAGCATCTGCAGTCATTGTTTTTACCTACCTTTACAAGAACAATGCCAGGTTCACTCTTATTAATACTGTCAAGGACAGATAAATCTGCAGTGGGCAGATTGGTGAGGATGAAGTCAAGTGTGTTTTTCCCTCTTGCTGGTTCTCTCCCTACCTGCCCCAGATCCAGTCTAGTAGCTGTGTCCTTTAGGATACAACCAGCTGTGTCCTTTAGGATAGTACTGCTGCTGAACCATTCCTGGTACAAGTTATTGAAATCCCCCAACCAGGGTACATTCTACACCCTTGCCACCCTCAGTACTTCCTCCAAATGTCATTTAACATGGAGGAGCACAGGATTGTCAGCTGAGGGAGGGAAGTACATGGTAATCAGCAGGAGGCTTCCTTGTCCATGTTTAACATGAAACCTCATGAGGTCAAAAGTCAATACTGAGGACCTCCAGAGCAACTTTCTCTTAACTGTATACCACTGGGCCACTGCGGGGTCAGTCTTGCCAGTGGGACAGGGCATATCCAGGGCTGCTGATAGTGGTGTCTGGGGCACTATCTGTCAAATAGGATTCCATGAGCATAACTATGTCAAACTCTTGCTTGACTAACCTGAGACACAACTTTGGCACCAATATGTTTGTAAGGGGGATTTTTGCAGGGTTGACAGAGCCGTTTTACTGCCATTGTCCAGTGCCTAGGTTAACACAGGCGGACTAGTCAGTTTTATTTCTTTTGTCAAGATCTTGTAGCAATTGTTACCACTGAGTGGCTTGTTAAGCCATTCTGGAGAGCAGCTGATAGTCAATCACACTTTTGTGGGTCTGGAGTCACATGTAAGACAGACCAGATAAGGACAGCAGATAAAAACCAAAAGAACTGCAGATACTGGAAATCAAACAAAACAGAAATTGCCTGGAAAATCTCTGCAGGTCTGGCAGTGTAGGTGGAGAGAAATCAGAAGTAATGTTTTGGTCCACCAACCCTTCTCAGGATGGCAGATATTGTTCCCTGAAGGACAACAGTGAAACCAGATTGGTTCTTTCAACAATTTATTTCATAGTCATCATTAGACTCTTAGTTCCAGATATTTATTGAATTCAAATTCAATTATCTATCATGGATTTTGAACCTGGGTTCCCAGGACATGAGTTGAGATCCTGGATTAATATTCTGAAGATAATACCAAGAGGCGATCACCTCCACAGTTTGTGCACTGGCTCCCTGGGCACTTTAACAATCTCCCTGGTTTGTCCCCATAATCATCTACATCATTCCCATTTAAGTAATTATCCAAAGTCACTTAATTATCATGCCTCCTCCACACTTCCAGGCAGTAAATTCCAGATCGTAATTACACAGTGCAAAAGTGTTTTTGCATCTCATTTGTTTCTTTTGCAAAATGCTTAATACTGTACCATCTGGTTCTCAATCCTTTCATAAGCAGTAACTGTTTCTCCTCATCCACTCTGGCAAGACCACTCAAGATTTTGAAAACTTCTTTCAAATCTCAATCTTTTCTTTTCCAAGGAACCATTCGTGTAAAGCTCTAAAATAATGCTCTGCAATGTATCCCCAACCATCCTAGTGTGTCACACAAACCTGCACATAGTAGTCCAGCTGAGTTCTAAAAACATTATCTTATACAATTTTATCATAACTTCTCTACTCTTGTTCTCTATCACTATATTCATGAAGCCAAGAGTATTGTATGCTTTCTTAACAGTTCTATCTTGTCTTGCCACATCTAATAACTTATGCACATACACACTAAGGCCTTTATACTCCTGTAAATCCTTTAGGATAACACCCAATATCTTCCACTCACTTCTCCCCATTGAACTTCACCTGCTTACTCTACAAACTTCATGTGGTTATGAAGTTCTATACTGCACTCTCAAAGTTTACAATTCTCCTCAAACTCTGAAAAGGTTGCCTGTACACCAAGATCTAGACCAAAATTATAAATCAGGAAAAGTAAGGGTCCTAATACTGACTTCCGGAGAACTTCTCTACAAGCCTCCTTCTAACCCAAAAAATACCTATTAACCATTACATTGTTTTTTATCCATCAGTTCGTTCATATCCACACTGCTATTTTCCCTTTCTGTTCACGACCTATAGCTTTCCTCAGGTCTGTGTGCAGCATTGTATCAAACACCTTGAGGAAGTTCATTTACACCATATCAACAGACTTGCTCTCTACAACACACTGATATCTCTTCAACTTAGTTAAGACACCCATTCCCTTTAATAAATCTATGCTAACTTTCCAAATCAGCCCATACTCTCAATGTGACTATAAAATTTAATAACAAGATATTCTTTGAAACCTATTGTGATGCTGCTCCTTTAACAAGGTTATTTTGTCCTTAGTTTGTTTCCCCCCCCCAGAGACGTTGTAAAAGACACAGACTCCAAAAAGTCTAAGTTGAAGGGTTTTAGGGCCAATTTGATTATAGCTAATAAATACCGCCTCAAGCGAAAGGCTTTTAAATTTTAAAAAAGCCAGTTGTACAATGAAATGGGAGTGGCCAGTCCTTCCAGCTCAGCTTTTCTTTGGTTTGATTTGGGTTTTCTGGCAATCTGGCTGTTCACTGAAGGCTGTCAGGCAGTTGTAGAAGTTGCGGAACCCAAAGAAGCAGGTCCATGCTGGTACTCTCTCTGACATCTCTCCTGTTAGTTTGAATTTACTTTGAGAGTATTGGGAACAGCAATAAGTTGGGATGATCTGTTGTGTTTTCAGATAGGTTAAGTTATTCCGTATTCTCTTCTCTTTTGTTTGTGATTCATTTGGTAATCTTGTAAATAAATTCTGTTTTGTTTAAAACTAAGTAGTTTGACCAGCAGCATCACTCCTGGAGTATCCACGTTACAACTGCTTAAACTAGCAAAGTTAGAGTCTGGGCCACTTTCTTGGTATGTTTTGACGGGGTCTGGCCTGGTCCATAACACTACGCTGACTATACATTAGTATATATTTTTGTTAAATGATCTTCATAGTTCTGGTTTGCCTCCCTTTTCTTTAAATATCTTCCTAATCATTTCATATACACCTGCTCGCATTGTTCTGCTGACCTTGCACTTCATATCTGTCTCTTTTCTAACCATCAGTTGTTTCCTCATGTCTTTATTCATTGATGGGAGCCTTAGGAGTGCTTATCTTGTTACCTTTTAGCAAAAGTATTTTTCCTTGAACTCTACTGAACATAGTTTTGAATGTTTCCCATTGCTATTTTTCATTACTAGTTGACCATTTAATTTTTCCAAGTTCTCAAGTCCTCAAAATCAGCTTTGTTTTCTCCAATCTGTTAACCTGATATTGGTCATACTTCTGACTTTTTCTATTATTTAAACCAGAAAGTGAGTTTACTGCATTTAAATCACTTTGCAAACAGCAAAATTTGCCTTAATTGGTTGCCATGTGAGGTTCACTGCACAGAACATATGCACTGTGAGTTACCGAGTCAATTAAACGTAGACAGTGTCATATTACACAGAAAACAGTATCTGGATCATAGACCAGGAATCCGATCAAAGGATTTGGAACAAACCAAATTCTACTACTTCACCTGCCAGACGTCATCTGACACATTTGCAACTGAAGAATAATGGCAACTAGAATGCAATGATATTATAATAACTGCAATGGATGGAGAACAATAATTTAGAAGTAACTGAAAAATAAGAACCTATTAAAGATGTATCAAAAACCAATCAAAAACAGAATGCTGCAGATACTGGAGATAAAACAGAAAATATAGTAAATGCTTAACAGGTTATGACAGCATCTGTAGACAGAGTTAACCTTTTGAGTCTGTGACATTGCATCAGAACAAGCTAAAAGTTAGAAATAGAAATGGCTTTGATCAAGAGATAGTGGAATAAAAGAAAGACTTGTAGTATAGCGGAAGGCAAACAAGTCAATTTTCCAGGGCCAAAGAGAGCAGGGATATTAACATGTTTAGACATTTTAAAATATTATCCATCTAATGCATCTGTATCAGATGTAGAATCATAGGATTTTACAGTAGAGGAGGCCTTTTGACTCATTGTGTCCATAATGGCTCCCAAAAGAGCTACCCAGCTAGACCCATTCTCTAAGTATCTCTGTAGTGCTCTAAATTCTTTAGTTTCAAGTATACATGGAGTATTGGAGGCAAAGGGATGACCTTACAGAAATTTATAAGATCATGAGGGGCATGAAGCAGCGCTTCAGATGCTAGTGCTTTCAAATAAACCTGTTGGAATATAAGCTGGCATTGTGAGACTTTGTCCATCCCCGTCCAACACCGATGTCTCCAAAACATGAAGGACATGGATAGGGTCAATAGCCAAGGTCTCTTTCCCAGGGTAGGTGAGTTCAAAATCTAGAAGACATAGGTTTATGATGAGAAGGGAAAGATTTAAAGGGACAACTTCTTCATGCAGAGGTTGGTGCTTGTATGGGATGAGCTGCCAAAGATGGTAGTGGAGGCTGGTACTATTACAACATATCAAAGACATCTGGATGAGTATATGAATAGGAAGAGTTTAGAGGAATAATCGTCAAGTGCTGGCAAATGGGACTAGATTAATTTAGGATATCTGGTCAGCATGGACAAGTTGGATCAAAAAGGTCTGTTTCCATGCTGTACATCTGAGTCTATATCCAACTCTCTTTTGAACTTCCTGTGGAATCTGCCTCCACCACTCTCCCAGGCAGCACTTAGCAAAAACCTAAAATCTTTGAGTAAAATGTTTCTCATCTCATTCCTAGCTCTCTTGCTGACAACCTTGAAACTGTGATCCTTATTTAGTCACAATTACCAGAAATAGAATATCTTTCTTTCTCCTGTCAAAACTGTACATAAGTTTGAACACATGAGTAAGGTCACCATTTTTGATCCAAGGAGAATAAGTTCAAGTTCTTTCCTTTTCCCTGTATTTAAAATCTCTCATTCCTAGTATCATTCTAGTGAATCTCCTTTGCACTCTCTCCAGGGCTTTAATATTCTTTCTTAGATAAAGGTGCCCAGAACTGAACACAAGACTCCAAACTTGATCTAAGCAACGATTTGTAGAGTGTAGCATCACTTATTTGTGTTTTTTTAATTCTATGCCTCAATTCATAAATCCAGGGATTCTATAAAACTTCTTAACCACTGTGTCAACTTGCCTGGCAACCTTTAGAGAATTATGCATGTGAACCAGAGGTCCTTTTGCCTCTGTACTTCCCTCAAAGTTGTATCATTGAGCCTGCATGGTGTCTCCAGGTTCCTTCTACCAAAATATATTATGTCACATTTCTCGTGAAATTCATCTGCCAGGTACCTACCCACTTGTCCCACTTATCAATGTCACTATTCAGCATCAGCCTCACAATTCACTATTCTCCTTAGCTTGGTACCATCTGCAAATTGAGAGAGTTTTGCCTTCAATACTCATCTTCAGATAGTTTATATGAATCAGAAAAAGCAAGGTACAAGATTTCTGGAGACCACCATTTTCAACTCGTCTCCACTCTGAGGAATGACTATCCAAACCTACCTGGTTTCCTATCTGTTAGTCAAGCTCTTCATATGATACTGAAAATATATTGACATGAAACATATGAATCAGAAGCTGTTGCTTACCAGTTACCGAAACAATGTTGAGCAATCGCCTCATAGTCTGAGGACTAATGTCACTGAACCAATCTTCAGTAACCAAAAGCTTGGTCAGATCAAAAGACATTTGCCTTGTAACTTGCCGCTGCATTTGTCGACGACGATATGTATCCTGTTGATTCACAAAATGATCAATGTGTAAAAAAAAAAGAAAAAGCAACATGAGAGGAACACAGGAGGATAAGAAAAAGGAATTGCATTTAAATATAGCTTTTCACAATCTCAAGGTTCTCCTGTTACGACACAGGGTAAACCCTCCTACTTAATTTAAACCAGCAACACAGAAAAGATTTAGCCCCTGCAGTAGTCTTTGAAAATTCGAGGCCAAGAACTAAATGAAGTAAAAATAACAACATTGTTATACTTTAAATATAACAGGGAATAATTAACCAACTATTTACAACTCCTTCCTCTAACATATCTTTTACTTTCCCGTCTATAATACTAGTCCAACAAAACTTCTGATTAAGATTTCCTTGAAAAGTTCAACTTTTCAAAAACCAGCCAAATGTCAAACCATCTTTTCTTCTTCAGGATTTCTGCTTCACAGGTTACTGATTGATAAAGGTACTTTTAAGAGAGCTATTCTCCGGGCAGTCTGCAGATGTCATTGGCTTGGCAGTTCTCTTCCCAACTGTTTAATTTTCACTAGTCTTATACATCCAAAGCATTGGATTGTGTCAATGGCTTTTAAGATTGTCAATATATGAAATTCAAACTCGACTGAAGTTTGGAATTTTTTCGGGTAAAATTTAAACTGATTGGCCTAATTCAAATTTGTTTTGGTGTTTCCAGGCAATCCAGCTAATCTAGCTTTCAATCAAGTGCTACATTGTTACCTTATTCAGAACACTTGATGCTGTCAGGTAGTTTTACTAGCTTTTAACTCTGTTAAAAGGTACAGTACATCCACATCCTCATAACACTCCAAAGCACTTAAAAGCAAACAAGCACTTATGCAATTTAAGCTTTATTAAAGTATAAAACACATTTTGAAGTCAATTTATGCACAAGACACCAGAAACAGTAAGGAGATAAGTGAAAAGTTTGTATGCATAAATGACAGGATGCTAGCAAATTTCCCTGCTTATCTCTTAATAGTGCAATGGGATTATCTACATTTACACAAAAAGGCACATAAGACCATGTTGAGGTTGTACAGGTCATTGTTGAGGCCTCTTCTGGAGTACTGTATGCAGTTTGGTCGCCCTGTTATAGGAAGGATATTATCAAACTGGAGAGGATTCAGACAAGATTTACCAGGATGTTGTTGGGAATGGAAGGTTTGAGGTATAAAAATAGGCTGGAAATGCCAGGAGCTGAGGAAATTGAGGGGTGACATTATAGAGGTTTGTAAAATCATGAGGGACATAAATAAGGTGAATGACAATGGTCCTTGCCTTAGGGTGTGGGAGCTCAAAACTAGAGGACATCTTTTTAAAAGCGAGGGGAGAAAGATTTAAAAAGTGGATCTTGATCAGATGGGCAACTGGATGACAAGTGGCAGATAAGAGTTTAATTTAGATAAATATGAGGTGCTGCATTTTGGAAAGGCAAAGCAGAGCATGACTTATGCATAGAATGGTAAGGTCCCGGGGAGTGTTGCTCAAAAAAAAACACCTTAGAGTGCAGGTTCATTGTTCCTTGAAAGTGGAGTCACAGATAGATAGCATAGTGAAGGAGGAGTTAGGTTGCTTTCCTTTATTGGTCAGAGCATTGAGTATAGGAGTTGGGAGGTCATGTAAAGGCTGTACAGGGAAACGGTTAGGCCACTTTTGGAATGCTATGCAATTCTGGTCTCCATCCTATAGGAAGGATGCTGTGAAACTTGAAAGGGTTCAGAAAAGATTTACAAGGACATTGCCAGGGTTGGAGGATTTGAGCTATAGGGAGAGGTTGAATAGACTGGGGCTGTTTTCCCTGGAGTGTCAGAGGCTGAGGGGTGATCTTATAGAGGTTTATAAAATAAGGAGGGGTATGTATAGAGTAAACAGACAAGGTCTTTTCCCTGGAGTGGGGCAGTCCAGAACTCGAGGGCATAGGTTTAGTTTGAGAGGGGAAAATTTAAAAGGGACTTAAAGGGGCAACTTTTACATGCAGAGGGTGGTTAGTATATGGAATCAGCTGCTAGAGGAAGTGATGGAGGCTGTTACAATTACAACATTTAAAAGACATCTGGATGGATATATGAATAGGAAGGATTTAGAGGGATAAGCGCCAACTGCTGACAAATGGGCCTAGATTAGGTTAGGATCTCAAGTTGGACCAAAGTGGCTGTTTCCATGCTGCACATCTCTGTGACTCTACGACATGAAGTAAATTTCTTTTTCAAATAGAGAGTGGTGTATGCAAAATGAACTACCAGAAAAAGTGGTGGATGCAGATACAGTTATCACGTTTAAAAACATTTGAGTAAGCTCATGAATAGGAAAAGCTTGGAGGGATATGGGCCAAGGGCAGGCAGGTGGGACTAGTTTAGTTTGGAATTATAGTTAGCATGGAGAAAGTGAGGAATGCAGATCTGGAGATAAGAGTTGAGACAGTGATGCTGGAAAAGCACAGCAGGTCAGGCAGCATCTGAGGAGCAGGAGAATTGACGTTTCAGGCATAAGCCACTCATCAGGAATCATAGTGGCATGGACAGGTTTTATGGAAGGGTCTGTTCCCATGGTGTATGACTGTAGAAGTGACCTTGCTCAGTACTTCATACAGAATCTCTCACAATGAATCTTTCTTTCTATGCTACATTGAAATCGTTATGTTGTTGTCTTCCGAGTGAAGCTTAATTCAAGAACAGGCAATGTTATTCTGAGCCAAGGTTGACTGATGAGTTCTACAGAAATCAACTTTAAATGTTTAAGCATTTAATATTACAATTCTAATATGGCACTGATTTTGTCAGAACATTTCCATAAAAAGTCATAGCGTATGCCTCAAATACTACTACAATCAACTAGTAAGAATTAATCACTTAATTTTAATAAGGCATTTAAAACAAGACCAAAGAATATCCCTGAAATGTGTATATTTGGCATATGCTTGGATTGCTAATCAATGCCAAGAGTGTGTTGCCAGAAAAGCAGAGCAGGTCAGGCAGCATCTGAGGAGCAGGAAAATCAACGTTTCTGGCAAAAGCCCTTCATCAGGAATGAGGCTGGGAGCCTCGGGAGTGGGGAGATTAATGGGAGATGGGTGGGGCTGGGAGAAGGTAGCTGAGAGTGCAATCGGTGGACAGAGGTGGGGTAAAGGTGATAGGTCTGAGAAAGGGTGGAGTGGTTAGGTGGGAAGGAAGATTGACAGGTGGGACAGGTCATGAGGGCGGTGCAGAGCTGGCTGGTTGGAAATGGGGTAAGGTGGGGGATGGGGAAATGAGGAAACTGGTGAAATCCACATTGATGCCCTGGGGTTGAAGGATCCTGAGGCGGAAGATAAGGTGTTCTTCCTCCAGGCGTCTGGTGCTCAGGGAGTGGCAATGGAGGAGACCCAGGATCTGCATGTCCTCGGCAAAGTGGGAGGGGGAGTTGAAAAATTTGGCCACAGGATGGTGGGGTTGATTGGGGCGGGTGTCCCTGAGATGTTTGCCCTGGATTTGAAGAGTCAATGCTACTTGATCAATGCTGTTTGAGAGCACTTGCCTCCTCATATTATTGGCTTCTGAACATCCCCTTTTATAATAATTGGTTCTTAAATTCAGAAAAGTATATTTTCCTCTTCCCCTTCTTGGATCTCAACATTCAGTGTGTCCTGTTCAGCATCGCAGGAACCTTCGATATTTTTCGGAAGATAGCTACAAGCCGTCGGTAGCCCAAGATAATCTCTACCTACATAATCCACTGTTGGAATATTGTGTGCAATTCTGGTCTCCTTCCTATCGTAAGGATGTTGTGAAACTTGAAAGGGTTCGGAGAGGATTTACAGGGATGTTGCCGGGGTTGTAGGATTTGAACTACAGGGAGAGGCTGAACAGGCTGGGGATGTTTTCTCTGGATTGTCGGAGGTGTACAAAATTCTGAGGGACATGGATAGGATAAATAGACAAAGTCTTTTCCCTGAGGCTGGGGAGTCCAGAACTAGAGGGCATAGGTTTAGGGTGAGGGGGAAAGATATAAAAGACACCTATGGGGCAACTTTTTCACACAGAGGGTAGTACGTGTATGGAATGAGCTGCCAGAGGAAGTGGTGGAGGCTGGTACAATTGCAACATTTAAAAGGTATTTGGATGGGTCTATGAGGAGGAAGGGTTTGGAGGGATATGGGCTGGGTGCTGGCAGGTGGGACTAGATTGGGTTGGGATATCTGGTCGGCATGGATGGGTTGGACCGAAGGGTCTGTTTCCATGCTGTACATCTCTATGACTCTATAAGAATCTTAATTGATCTCTCCACAATTTCATATGAGCTGAATCAATCAGGAAGATTCCTGCACAAGCAGAAATATCTGCTACTTTTAGTTAATATGGTTGCTAAAACCTATAAAACTTGCATGATGTAATACTAAGTATAGGCATAATGCACAGCATACAGTCTTTACTTCCACTTTGATCCTAAGAAATAAAAGGAAAGATCAAACAGATTTTTGTAGAATCCTTAGACATTTAATAGTCCCATAATATGCAAATGATCAATCCTAATTTCACAATCAATTTCTCTTTTAGAGATTTAAAAAAAAAAGTTCTGCATAAACTCAACAAGTCTGGAAGCATTGGGGGAGAGAAAAACAGAGTTAATGCTTCAAGTTCAATGACTCCTCCTTTGGGAAGTCCTCTCTTCTATTTCATAAAGGACTCTGAGTCAAAGCCAATTTCTAGACTACTTTTTGCAATTACTATGAAAGTAATTTGATCATATTACACAATTAAAAATCCTACAAGCATCAGATCAAAGAAAAACTAAATAATTAACTTGAATTTTAAACTGATTTCTTACCCTTCTATTGAGTGCCGTTTTACTGCCAAGCTTGGTCAATTCTCCCAAGCTGTGTTGCGAAAGTTTTCGATCATTATCTTCATGCCAACCTGTAGCACAGTAACTAAAACTGTTAAACTGTATTTATACTCCCAGAACATGTGCAATACAGCTAGAATGATCATGAAATACACATTATAAATTTTCAGTCACTGATTATCTTCTTACTTGTACAGTCCGAGTTTCCAACATCTCCATTAGATGGCACTGCTGCAAAGGCCTTTTTTGTACTACTAAGCCCACGACTGTTCAGATAAACTGGCAGGTGGACTATATTCCTCATATAGTCATGTCCATTGATATTAGAGTCTCTTAACACACTGTTCAGATTTTGATTTATTGCCTTTATAATGATATGTGGATCACTGGCAAAAATGGCAATAAAAGGACCTTTGGAAAACAGAACTCGCACCTAGAAAATAATTAAATGGCAAAGTTTTGGCACATTATTTTATGAAACATTATCTATGCCCCACTTTACAATTTCAAACACTACTATGAAATCAGTACTTGTCAATGGCATCCATTCTACAAAAACTTTTTTTTCATGTTTGTATATGTCAGCA
The DNA here is from genome assembly GCF_020745735.1 of Hemiscyllium ocellatum. Taxonomy (NCBI): domain Eukaryota; kingdom Metazoa; phylum Chordata; class Chondrichthyes; order Orectolobiformes; family Hemiscylliidae; genus Hemiscyllium; species Hemiscyllium ocellatum. Next base: position 125,578,763 of record NC_083403.1, on the reverse strand, counting down.
TCATTCTAGTTAATCCATCATATTTTACCTAATGCTTTGCTATCCTTCTTATTATGTGCAACATTTAATTCAACATAATATTTGAATTACTGTGTTATGGAATTTCTTTATAGATTTATCACTGTATACTAATATTTAAATTATCATGTACCATAAAACCCAATATTTCATTAGTCTTTTTATGACTTTCACCTCAAACTACAGTTTTATTACATTTTGTAAATGTGAACCCGAAGGATTTTTTTTATGGCTTTCCACGTTACTCAGTTTTCTTATCATCCAAGTATGATTATTACCTTCTCAACCAAAGAGTATATTTGCATATTTACTGACATTGAATTCCAGTTGCTACTTATCTGCCACTTCCATCAACTTATCTATATCCCTTTACAATATGGAATGAGAAAATTAAATGGTTTTTCAGTTCATCGAATCTGTACTTTCTTTCAAAGAGGAGTTCAATTGCACCCCCCACCGTTTCTCTCCACACCCAACACAGCTGCAATTTGTTTTCCTTCAAATATTTGTCCAGTTCCTTCAAAGGTTGCTATTGAATTTGTTTCCACCATCCTATCAGATAATGCATCCCAAATTCTAAGCTGTGAAAGTGTTAACTATTTTCCTCATATCGCCTCTGACTTTTTGGACAAACACCTTAAATCTGTGCCCTCACCGTAACAATCCTATAGCCACTGAAAGCAATTTCTTGTCACTTCCTTTATTTAAATTCCTTCTGTCTTTTGTCAAATTTTCTCTGCTCAATGGAGACCAACCCAAGCATCTCAATTCTAACCATGTACTGTACCCCTTCAAACACAGAAACCACCAGTAAATCTCTTCTGTATTCTTTTCAAATCCTTCTAAAAGTATGATTGGACACAATGCTCCAATAAAGTATTGTTTTGTATTGGTTTAGAACAACTCCCTGGTTTTGTATTGCATGCCTCTATTTATTTGTGCACGATCATCCCCTTGTTCTCTCAGGCTGTGCACTCTGTTAGCGTCGTTGAGCTTGTACTGTCTATACTCATTCTTCCCACTGATACATTGAATTTCACCTACATGTTTCTGCCCATACCGTCTGTTTCTCTATATCCTCTTGAAGTCTATTACTATCATCCTCACAGTTGAGTACATGTCTATGTTTCATATCTCCTGCAATGTTCAATACGGTGCCCTTTATCCTCAAGTCTGAGCCACTAATTTCTACCAAGAACAATGTTCCTAGTGTGAATCCCAGGAACAACATCGTATAACTCTCCAATCTGAAAAACAAGTATTCAAGACAATGCCGTTTTCTACCTCTGAACCAATTTTGTATCCATGCTGCTAATGGTCCTTTTATCTCACAGGCATTAATTTTGCTAACAAACCTATTGTACTTTTGAGAGTCAAAACGTCATTATCTTCATTTCCTCTGACATATAAATGGTGATTGAATGGTTGCAGCACAGGAGGAGGTCATTCAGCCTATTGTGCCTATGCTGTCTCTCTGAAGAAGCAGTTTCCTTAGTATCACTCCACTATCCTCCCACAACCCTTATCGAGGTGACATGCTTTTGTTTAATATTAAGTTTTCATTTACTGTCTGAAGACAGGCTTCCTTAAGGCAACTTTTATCTGACACATGGACTTTCATAAACTAAAAATTGGCAGAAAATTTGCATTACTACGTAGTGTTATTCTCTTGAGATGCAGGTCTATGGCACTCCTGTCTGACAATAAATGCCTGGTGATGTATAAAAAGTTTGCTTTCTGCCTCAACAAAAATGGCGATATTCACATATTCAGCCATGGAAGAATGAACATTCAGAAGTTAATTACCTGAATAAAACAATCAACATTTGTAAACGATTGTGCACATATGTGCTAATCAAAGCTACTTTTTGGAATATAAAAAATTAAACTTCGTGTTTTTGTTCAGAACATGTTTCAGCAGAAGACAACCAGCAGCTGAGGGGAGAAACTGCTGCTCCTTCTCTAACTAACATACAATCCTATGTTGCAACTTGCTCTGTGAGCAAACAGCAAATTTTATAGAAAGACTTCAATTTCCACAGCAGCATTTTCAGCAGGAAGATGACATATCAACTACGACTTTTAAAAATTGCCTCAGCTGAAAACCAAAGCTTCTGGAACTATAACCAGAGAACTCGTTTATCTTTTTCGTTACTGAATGTCAATTTGGCCAAAGTTAAATCTTAAATTCCTTTACTCTGTAACTTGCATGTTTAGCAAGCTTAATAAGTGTGCAGGCTTGTCGAGATCAGATATATTTTACATGATCCAGTGAATTTATTAACTTAATCTTCACTGGGCACTCAGTTTATTTGACTTATCACACCAGTGAGAAGGCAACTGAATCAGCACATTAGGAATAACAGTCACTCAAGGATCCCATGTGGCACTTCTGAATGGAAAACAAAGCCGCAGTAACCAAGGTAGAACTCTGATAAACTAGTTGAACAGTCTAATAATGAATTTTAATGGCTATAATTCTCTGTTCCGAATCAACTGGGGACAATACTTTGAAAATTGGGCAGATTGACTAGATCAGCAGTAGTACATTCCTTCCAGCACATAAAGAGTGTGGAATAAAGGTAGGGAAAAAGAAAAAAGAGAGAGAGGGGGGGAAAGAGAAAGAGATGGAAAACAATATGTAAAGGATCTTCAAAAAATTCAAACAAACAATCATTAATTAAAAGGAATAGAAGCTCCTGCATCTTACCAACTATTATCAATTGACTTTCACTTAAAATGAACAATCTTAACTTTTTCTGACAGACTAATAGGTATCTAGTCAATAAACACTTCAAAGTCATATCATTGCATTTATGCGATTGCAAGTATTGATAGTGAAACTTGTGGAATACAAAATTGAAAAAAAAAACACAAAGAGAAACTCAAAAGTAACTTTCTAAAAATTCTCCATTTAACTGCACGTATATGGATGTTAAAATTTACTCTTTAACAACAGTGAGTCAATAATTTCATTGCTATTCTAACTGCAAAACCCAGGTCAACTTAACCCATCCCTTTGGTTCAATAAGTACCTCGACTAAAATTGTCAGATTCAGGCATTATCTAACCAAACTCAATAATAGAAAATAAAAGTAAAATTGGACACAAACAACTTTTGTTTTAAAAATCTCTGAACCATTAAATTTAGTTTGTATCAGAGGTTGACAAATAACAAAATTTGGCGGCACAGTGGTTAGCACTGCTACCTCACAGCGCCAGAGACTCGGGTTCAATTCCCGCCTCAGACGACTGACTGTGTGGAGTTTGCACGTTCTCCCAGTATCAGCGTGGGTTTCCTCCGGGTGCTCCGGTTTCCTCCCACAATCCAAAGGATGTGCGGGTCAGGTGAATATATCTAAACTTAATTGTGAAGGATTTTAGATTAGATTACTTACAGTGTGGAAACAGGCCCTTTGGCCCAACAAGTCCACACCAACCCGCCGAAGCGCAACCCACCCGTACCCCTACATTTACCCTTCACCTAACACTACGGGCAATTTAGCATGGCCAATTCACCTGACCCGCACATCTTTGGATTGTGGGAGGAAACCGGAGCACCCGGAGGAAACCCACGCAGACACAGGGAGAACGTGCAAACTCCACACAGTCGCCTGAGGCGGGAATTGAACCCGGGCCTTTGGCGCTGTGAGGCAGCAGTGCTAACCACTGTGCCACCGTGCCGTAGACAGGAAAATATTTCCGCAGATGTTAGTGTGTGAAAAATTACTTACAGTGTCTAGCATCTGCAGGACTTTATCTTGTTCACATGCATCCAATCCATCAATAACAACCACAAGTCGGGTTTGATTTTGAGTAAAACCATCAATAGACTTAGCCATCTGAGCCATGAGCTCCACTTCATTCTTCAGAACCTTTGGAAACAGATAATATTTTTCCACCAAATTATTCACCATTACAGATGAACACAAACAAGTCGAAGCACAAGAAATTAATCAAAGGTTTAATTGTGCAATCAAGGTGTAGTCAGAAATGTATTTTCTTTCCACTGCTTTCTTTATTCCATTGAATTAAGCAGAGTTAAGGCATCAGAGGCTTTACCCTGGCAATCTACCAGCACATCTTTCACAAATATTCTCCGTGAGAGCTTAGACAGCAAATGCCATCAGCTAACTGCCAAGAAGAATATGATAATTAACCTTAGTCACAGTCACAGAGACCCACATAGAAATACCCTTCAGGACATTGCTCAAACTGATGAAAAACAACCACCTCACAATTCTAATCTCATTTTCCAGCACTTGGCCCACAGTCTTGTATCTCTTGGCATCACATGTGCACATCTAAGCTCTTTTTTTTAAACATTGAGACTTTTGCCTCCCTTACAGGCAGGGAGTTCCAGATTCCTATCATCCTCTGGGTGAATAAGATTTTCCTCACATCTCCTCTAATCTTTCTGCTCCTTACCTTAAATCAATGATCCCTACATCTGGAGAAAAAATATTTTCCTGTCTACTCTATCTGTGCCCCATATAATTTAGGAATCTCAATCATGCCCCTTCTCAATCTCCTCTGCTGTAAGGAAAACAATCCCAATCTATCCAATCTCTCTTCATAACTGGAACATTCCAGCCCAAACAGCATCCTGGTAAATTTCTTCACCCTCTTCAGTGCTACCGTATCCCAGATTCCAGAACTGCACACAATATTCCAGCTGGGGTTTATTCAGCATTTCAAGTTGAGCATTACCTGCTCTTAAACTCAATGCCTCAGCCAAACAAGGCAAGTAAACCTTCTTAACCTCTGTATGCACCTATCCTAATGCCTTAAGGGACTAGCGTGCATGCAACTAAGGTCCCCCTAATCATTGGTGCTTCCCAGGTCGTACCATTCATTATTTATTTCTTTGCCTTGTCTGTCCTGTCCAAGTGCATCACCTCACATTTATCTAGATGGAATCCCATTTACAACTGCTCAGTTCATCTGACCAGACTCTCTATAACCTTAGATTACTGGAGGTATCCTCCTCATTACTTAACATCCGCCAGTCTTTGATTTAAGCTTTCATGTAATATCCATGTCCAAAATCTCAGTAGCAGAGAATTACTGGATAAAAATCAGAAATAGAGATTTGTTCCTTTTCTTAGCTTTAGCACTTCAGATCCAAGATTTGATACTGCTAATGTTTAACCAGCTCTCCTCCAGTCCTTCCAATGAGATCAATATGATTCAATATAGACAGGATCAAACTAGAAATAGTCTTCGCAGTGTGCCATGACCACCATGGGCAGTGACTTTGGCAAAAGACTTTCAAACTTGTTCATGTTGATTTATATTTAAAGTTTATAAGTCTACTTTCTAACCAGATTTGGAAAGTAAATCCCTATTTAATTGGATTTTCAATACTGGCCCTTGACACAATGATAGGTCGAATAGCTTCTTTCTACACTGCATCGCTCCATTATCTGTATTATTATTAACTTATTTGCAAATTGTGATAATTTGGCTTTCAGTAAATAGATGATAACATCCAGATTACCATGTTTTGGCTCACAGGTTTGTATACAAAATATAGATAGACAAGAAGAGGCTGTAACACAGTGGTAATGTCAGTGGACTAATAGACCAGAATCTCAAAACTAAAATTCTAGGGACATGGGTTCAAATCCCAATATGGTAAATGATGAAATTCAATTTTAAGAAGTCTGGAATTAAAGACTGGTCCAATATATCTATGTAACCACTTATCATAAATACCCATCTGTTTCACTAATTCCTGGTCTGACCTGCATGTGCATCCAGATCCACCGCAATATGGTTTACTCTTATGTCCCCTCTGAGCAATCAGGGATAGTCAACAAATGCTCCTACAGGTCACTCACGGAACAATGGTTTATAAAAAGCTCAGAAGACATGCTATGCCCTAAAAGTGCTGTAACTTCAATTGATATTCAACAAGAGGCCATTGCTGCCCATTTCAATTAACTTATAAAGTGCACATCTGTCTCTAAAAGGATCAACTAAATAGCAGTTTTTATGGATAGGAATATAGTGGTATAGCGATTATACAGTGAAGTCATTGACTAAACTACTCACTTGGAACAAAACAGGGCAACAGGGAATGGGCAAAAATACCAGCCTTTCCAATAGCATTCAGGAATTAAATATAATTAACAAAATATTTGCTGATGGTGCACAATTTATTTACAGACCAGAATGATTTAGAGAACACAAAAAGTGAAACAATTATAAAATACCTGTATATACTAGACATACAAATTTACCAATAATCAAAATATTTTACAAGTAAGGTCTTTCACATTATACAAACAATACTTACTTTCATAAAACCTTCAGGCTTTAGCTTATGAAGTTTTGAAGCTGCTAGTAAAACACGTTTTCTCTGAGAATGAAGAACAGAATCTAACACCTGCCACCAGGTATGGCAGTTAAGAACTAGTGCAAGGCCAATGACACTGGCAATAGATATCAGGATGGCATTTACTGTCAAGTGCTCCTTGTCTGCCTTGAAGATGGCCAGCAACAAGACGCCAGCAACGAAGCAACACAAGATAAAAATAAAGATAACAAATGAAGGGATACAGCAGGTCTTTTTCCATTTCTTCACTCCTTTTTTACCTTTAAAAGAAAAACAAGCCAGTTTAACCATTTTGATTTGAATTCAACAATAATCTTAATTCTTTGAAACATTATTGATTCTTTCAAAGGTTAAACACCTTGTTTTTAATATTCCTTACACTTATAAAAAAATTGGTTCATGTGATTTGGGCATCACAGATTAGACCAGTATTTATTGTCCATCTCTAGCTGACCAGAGGGGAGACAAACAAAACAAAAATTGTAGCCAATTCACTGAATCAAAATAATCTTCAATTTTTCAAAAGTTACCTTTGATGCTTAACTTATCATTGGTAATCTTTTTAAGATACCTTAAATTTACAGAATTCACTGGTTTGTCAATAAGGAAATATTTTTTAAAAATTCGCAACCTGAATATCTACAGGGAATGCACCCGAAACATTAAGGCATGGAATTTTAATTCGTTTTCTGCTCAGATATTACAGCAATTTAGGTGGAATCAAACAAAAAAAAGTACACTACAAAATTTAAAATATGACTTACACCTTGATCATATGCTCAAGTTTCCATAGTCAGTTACACTTACTTAAGTCAATTCCTCTCAATCAACCTCACTCACAAAATCTTCTGCACCCAGACCACCATCGTAGTTTCTGTCAACTGTGCCTGTTTGGGGGTGTTCTTCAAACTGATCAATTGTTATATTAATTCACTTAATGACCTGCAGTTAAGGTACCAGTTACCTTCTGAACTGAAAATGTGTTGCTGGTTAAAGCACAGCAGGTTAGGCAGCATCCAAGGAACAGGAAATACGACGTTTTGGACCAGAGCCCTTCATCAGGAATGAGGAGAGTGTGCCAGGCAGGCTAAGATAAAAAGTAGGGAGGAGGGACTTGGGGGAGGGGCGATGGAGATATGATAGGTGGAAGGAGGTCAAGGTGAGGGTGATAGGCCGGGGTGGGGTGGGGGCAGAGAGGTAAGGAAGAAGATTGCAGGTTAGGAGGGCGGTGCTGAGTTGAGGGAATCAACTGAGACAAGGTGGGGGGAGGGGAAATGAGGAAACTGGAGAAATCGGAGTTCATCCCTTGTGGTTGGAGGGTTCCCAGGCGGAAGATGAGGCGCTCTTCCTCCAACCGTCGTGTTGTTATGTTCTGGCGATGGAGGAGTCCAAGGACCTGCATGTCCTCGGTGGAGTGGGAAGGGCAGTTAAAGTGTTGAGCCACGGGGTGGTTGGGTTGGTTGGTCCGGGCGTCCCAGAGGTGTTCCCTGAAGCGTTCCGCAAGTAGGCGGCCCGTCTCCCCAATATAGAGGAGGCCACATCGGGTGCAGCGGATGCAATAGATGATGTGTGTGGAGGTGAATTTATGGCGGATATGGAAGGATCCCTTGGGGCCTTGGAGAGAAGTAAGGGAGGAGGTGTGGGCGCAAGTTTTGCATTTCCTGCGGTTGCAGGGGAAGGTGCCAGGAGTGGAGGTTGGGTTGGTGGGGGGTGTGGACCTGACGAGGGAGTCGTGAAGGGAGTGGTCTTTGCGGAACGCTGATAGGGGAGGGGAGGGAAATATATCCCTGGTGGTGGGGTCTGTTTGGAGGTGGCGGAAATGACGGCGGATGATACGCTGTATACGAAGGTTGGTGGGGTGGTAGGTGAGAACCAGTGGGGTTCTGTCTTGGTGGCGGTTGGAGGAGCGGGGCTCAAGGGCGGAGGAGCGGGAAGTGGAGGAGATGCGGTGGAGGGCATCGTCGATCACGTCTGGGGGGAATCTGCGGTCCTTGAAGAAGGAGGCCATCTGGGCTGTACGGTATTGGAACTGGTCCTCCTGGGAGCAGATGCGGCGGAGATGAAGGAATTGGGAATATGGGATGACGTTTTTACAGGGGGCAGGGTGGGAGGAGGTGTAGTCCAGGTAGCTGTGGGAGTCAGTCGGTTTATAGTAGATGTCTGTGTTGAGTCGGTCGCCCGAGATAGAAATGGAAAGGTCTAGGAAGGGGAGGGAGGAGTCTGAGACAGTCCAGGTGAATTTGAGGTCGGGATGGAAGGTGTTGGTAAAGTTGATGAACTGTTCAACCTCCTCGTGGGAGCACGAGGCAGCGCTGATACAGTCATTGATGTAGCGGACTCCTTCGTGATGGGGGATGGAGGTGTACAGGGACTGGATGTCCATCATGAAGATAAGGCGTTGGGGACCGGGGAAGCGAAAATCATGGAGGAGGTGGAGGGCGTGGGTGGTGTCCCGAACGTAGGTGGGGAGTTCTTGGACTAAAGGGGACAGAACCGCGTCGAGGTACGCGGAGGTGAGTTCGGTGGGGCAGGAGCAGGCTGAGACAATGGGTCGGCCGGGGCAGTCAGGTTTGTGGATTTTAGGCAGGAGGTAGAAACGGGCGGTACGGGGTTGTGGGACTATGAGGTTGGAGGCGGTGGATGGGAGATCCCCTGAGGTGATGAGGTTATGGATGGTCTGGGAGATGATGGTTTGGTGGTGGGAGGTGGGGTCATGATCAAGGGGGCAATAGGAGGAGGCGTCCATGAGCTGGTGTTTGGCCTCAGCGGTAGTAGTTTGGCGCGTGCAGCCCTCCACTCCCTCGGCTCCAACCCCAACCTCACCATCAAACCAGCAGACAAGGGAGGCGCGGTAGTAGTTTGGCGTATTTCTCCAGTTTCCTCATTTCCCCTCCCCCCACCTTATCTCAGTCGATTCCCTCAAACTCAGCACCGCCCTCCTAACCTGCAATCTTCTTCCTGACCTCTCCGCCCCCACCCCACCCCGGCCTATCACCCTCACCTTGACCTCCTTCCACCTATCACATCTCCAATGCCCCTCCCCAAGTCCCTCCTCCCTACCTTTTATCTTAGCCTGCCTGGCACACTCTCCTCATTCCTGATGAAGGGCTCTGGCCCGAAATGTCGAATTTCCTGTTCCTTGGATGCTGCCTGACCTGCTGTGCTTTAACCAGCAACACATTTTCAGCTCTGATCTCCAGCATCTGCAGACCTCACTTTTTACTCGAAGAAGTTACCGTCTGAAGCCTCACTCCAGTCAGTTTCTCAAAACTAATATTATAATTACTTTAAATTACATTAAACAAGCTCAATTTAGGGCTCCTGTGCAACAGTGGTAGTGTCTGAGCTAGAAGCCCCATGTTCAAGTCCTACTTGCTCTAGAGGTGTGTCCTAACATGCCTTAACAGACTGCTACAACAAAAAATTTAAACTCACTGAATTTTAATCAAGTAATTTTCCCTTGGTCAATATACCTGTGACCAGCAGTACTTTGGTGCAGGTGGCTTAGATTAATTTAATTTAATAACCTTAAGGTACTTTTGGCCATTTTTTAAGTCAATAATCAATTCAATTACATATCTAAACTGATTCAAAGGAGATTTTGCATTTAGAAAAAATTATTTCCAGAGGACCCTGGAGATAACCATGACTGTCAAAACAAGAGATTTGTGGCACATTTCTCAGTTGCACTCCTACCTAAAATTCCAAAACTAAATCTGAACACACCAGGTGTTCCTATCACTTTGTCCCAAAGCAAACATTCTAATTAGAAAAAACTGAACATTAGTGTGAAACAGTGCTCATAATTACCCAAGCTCTGGCTTGACAAAGCAGTGCAGAATTCTATCTTCTATCAAATCGATTTGAACAGTGCAGTACACTCCAACAATAAATTCCTATTACATTTGATCTGTGGGTTAGATCCCAACTATCGTAACTCACTGGAGGAGCATACTGGAAGTCGAGGCCCACTATTCCCGACTCATCATAAAAGTTAAAGAAGTTCCTCAATTTATCTGGCTTTCGGAACTAGATTGCTTGAAAGACTGGATCGGGATTCTTATTGAACAAGATTCACTACTTATAAGAAAGCAATTAGACTCTAGCTACAGGCAGACAGTTGTGACCTTTGGGAATCTAACTCTAATTAAAATTCTAATCCCTTAAAAAGTCCCCCTTTACACACACAAACATGATAGCCATATGAACAGTGTTTAAAAAATAATTATGGCAGAGGGGAAAAATTGGAAAGATACTTCAGTAGCCTTCATTCCAGGTACTGTGTCTTTATGACTCTTGGATTGTCCAGTACGTTCTTTAATTGTCCTCATCTAGATTGCTCCACTGGCTCCTAAGAGACACAAAGTGGCTGGTGCCCTCATATAAAAAAATATTCTGACTTGTCAGTTAAGAGTCACAGATTACAACTATTTCAGGAGAGATGGAACTGGCTTACTTTAGTTTTATGGTCAGTTTTGACTCCAGAGAATAGGCAGACCATTCCCAAACTGGGGAAAAAGTTGAACACCTCTCTCTCTAAAACTTGTTCCCCCAGCTCCAAACTAAGCAGTTATCTGAAAACTTATATTATAGTCGTTGCTAGGCAAAAGGTGTCTGTAATTGATAAATAGCTACTAGTTCATAGGCCAATCAACTTCTTGTTGTCAGTAAAAGCTGCAGGGGTACACCCCCTCGTCCTCAAACTTTCTACAACTAAACTTCAATTAGTGTTATCCAAACAGCTATTTATAATGCTTGCCAGTGTCAGGCTTCCTGTTTTTCAAAAAATGTAGCATCCTTACAAAATACTGGATTTATCTAGTTTTCTCTCTCATTTCAGACCACAGTTTTTTTTTAAGAAAAACACAAAAATAAAACACTATTCTTACACAATTCAAGGTAATGACTCAGATCCTGAGGTCATTCAGTCTCACCCAGAACACAAAGACGTTGCCAAAGCAAGCAGAATCAATTTAAACATGTCGATGACAGTCTCAGTGGTATTGAGGTCAAGCATCAGTATGTTTTTACTTAGTCACACAGCAAGTCCAAGGAATCATACAGCCTATACATGCTCCTGTGTTCAATGGTTTCTAAGAATTATAGCTTTGTGCAGTTCCTTAGGTGCAATTTTCAGATGTGAAATTAGATCACATGCCTGTGTTTGCTCAGCAAGTATAAAAGGTCTCGAGGCAAATTTTCAAAAAAGACCAAAATTCTCCTGATCCTAATCATACATCCTCCCTCAGCCAATTGTGCTAAAGTCAGAAATTGTGGTGCTGGAAAAGCACAGCCGGTCAGGCAGCATCCAAGGAGCAGGAGAATCAATGTTTCGAGCATAAGCTCTTCAACAGGAATTCCTGATGAACAGCTTATGCTTGAAACATCAACTCTCCTGTTCCTCAGATGCTGCCTGACAGGTTGTGCTTTTCCAGCACTGCACTTTTTGACTCTGATCTCCAGTCCTCACTTTCTCACAATTGTACTAAAGGCAGCTTAATATGCCTGTTATTTAAATACACTAAGTTCCCAGAAAGACCACAAGTTATGAGGCAATGTAAACTATGAGAACACAAAGGATTTACAGTGGAATATAGATATGCTCATTAATGGGAAGAAAGGTAGCAGATGAATATTATTTGTAAAATTGTGACATTATTTGCTCAAGTTGAGGTTATGAAAACAGAAGTTTTGAATGACTGATCTTCAAAGGGATTTGGATGCTATTGTGCAAGAAACATACGTACATGAAGATACCTCAAGCAAGCAGGTGTCTTTTATTGCAAGAGGTATGGAGTACAAGAGCAAAGTGATTTGTTGCAATTGTACAGGCCTTTGATGAAATCATACTTGGAATAGTGTTTTGGTGTCCTGATCCAAGGAAAGATACTTTGAGGGAGTTCACCTAAAGTTCAATGGACTAATTATTGGGACGGATCTCCTGTAGAGATTGTCCTAAAATAAAGTGGACAGTGCCTGTATTCCTGAGCATTTAGAAGAATGAAAGGCGATCCATTGAAACATGAGATTTTGAAAGGTTGTGACATGGTAGCTGTTGAGGGCTGTTTTCCCTAACTGGCCAGTCCAGAACCTGAGAACACAGTCGAAGGATATGGGGTCTTTCACTTAAGTCTAAAACGAGGGCAAATTTCTTCTTGAAAGATTGTGAATCTTTAGAATTCTCTACCTCAGAGGACTGGAGATGTTCAGTATTTGGTATGGTTAAGGCTGAAACTGAATTTTTTAGACTGAGCGAAACAAGAGATACAAGAATTGGGCAGCAAAGCGATATTGAAGTCAAAGATCAGCTATGATCTTATTAAATCTCAGAGCAGACTCAAGAAACCATACAACTTATATCTGCTCCTATATGTTGTGGCCGTACAGAGCAATTTGTGTTACCTGGCGCATACAGGACCAGGTTCTGCTGGTAAATAGAAATTAATGGCTAGTGACCGTGATCGTATTTGGAAAATATAATGTACAATATCTAATGTTTTCTCTTGTTCAGTAGTGGCCATTACTCCCATTAAGTGGCAGAGTGTGTCAGAATGTCACAACAGGATTATGCAAAAGTACTCAGGTGCCAGCTAGAACATCTTCTGCTGTTGAAGTGTGCATTTACATCAGGGGCAAATTCAGAGATGTCAGACTGTCAAAAATTCCGGTTTGCAGGATAGCGTTAATTTTACAATAGATCACGTTTGCACATGGGAATCTGAAACACTAATTGCCTGTTTCAGTCACAGACGTGGTCACGTTTATTTTGCCTTCACCAATATTTTCCAGTGCATAATGTACTTATACACACAGACAGCTATACCACGTGCACAGGCATGAATATTTCCATTTCTAGAAGGTTAAACATTGCTGTGGATTATATACATTATTGACATTTTCAAGTGATCCAAAACTTTCTTTGCAGAACATATCACAGTACTTTTTTAAAAATGTAAAATAAAACAAAGATGAAGCATCACTGCACCCGAAATATAAACTCTGCTTTCTACCCATAGATGCTGCAGACCAGTTAAGTTTAGCCAGCAATTTCTTTTTTGTTTCATGAATGTGAAATAGCTCCTACATGAATATGTATCATGTGACAACAATATATTTCCCATTGCAGATTAATACCTTGTGTATCATCAGTCTTAAAGACTCTAAAAAGTCTTGTTGCCAAGAAACCAAACTCTCTTTCACAAGCATCAGAAAGGGTTGCAATCATTTCAGCCATAGAGGTTTCTCCACCAACACTTGACAGCCTGTTGTAGTCTGTGAAAAGAAATCTTTTGAACAGAAAAAGAGGAATGTTAAAAATGAATTGAATAAATTAATTGAGGGCAACATTAGAGGTTATAAAATGTTAAAATGCATTTGAATTATTCCAAACATAAATGCTTTGTTGTAAAACAGAAAACAAGGGTAGAGAATTTTTTCAAAAATTGAACAAATTAGTTAGGTCTAAATCTAAAAGCTAAATTGTTATAAAGGTGATTCAGCAGCAAAAGCAACTAGATTGCAAGGCTTTGTTAAATTAGTAAAATGGACAAATCCATCAGGAAAATGAAATAATGACCAAACATTTAAAACTTAAAATCAACATGAGTGACGAAAGAAGGCAATGGCCTGATTCTGTAGTATAACTTCTATACATTTTATGAAGGTAAAGAAAAAAATATTCAAAAGACTGAAAGGAGGCCATACCAGTAGTAGGTTTTCCTTCAACAATTTATTCCTAATGTAGCTTAGGAGCACATAAAACAGCCAAAGAATTGGAGTGACTTAACTACAATCTAATGGAAGAATATTCCTTAAAAAGTAATCAGTCAAAATAGGTATCTCATGAAAATAATTGAAACTTACTAAATATTATGCAATATAGCAAAATAAAAACCTAAGTTCTTAATGTGAAGGCTTGAAGTTTTCTTCAATCTATTCTCCAAAAGAACACTCTTTCCTCACAAGGAAGCAAAGACCATCATATCAAAGTTGCTTATGGAAAATCTTAATTCACCAAAATGCAGAGCAACCTTATAAAATATAGGGACAGAGTTAGGTCATTTGGCCTATCAAGTCTGCTCAGCCATTAGATCATGGCAGATATGCTCCTCATCCCCAATTTCCTGCCTTCGCCCCATAACCCTTCAACCCATTATCAATTTATAAAATCTGTCTAAACTCCTCCTTAAATTTACTCACTGTCCAGCATCCACCACACTTTGACAGATTCACAAGCCTTTGGGAGAGGTAATTTCTCCTCAACTATGCTTGAAATTTGCTACTCCTTATCCTAAGACTATGACCTCTTGTCCTCAAATGTCCTCAAGAGGAAGCATTTACTCCACATTTATTTTGCCCACACCTTTTATCATCTTGAATAACTCAATCTGATATCCCCTCATTCTTCTAAATTCCAGACAGTATAGACATAAACTATTCAATCTTTCTTCATATGACAAACCCCTCATCTCTGGAATCAATCGAGTGGACCTCCTCTGAACTGCCTCCAATGCCATTACATCTTTCCTCAAATAAGGGGGACCAAAACTGTGCACAATACCCTTGGTACAGTTTCAACAATGCCTTGAATAGTTGCAACAATACTTTCTTAACTTTATATTCTATTCCTTTAGCTATAAAAGTCAACATTTCACTCACTTTCTTCATTACCTGCTGCTAATTTTCTGTGACTCATGAATGAGCACACCCAGAACCCTCTGCACTGCAGCACGCCAAAGACACTTCCCATTTAGATAATAGGTTACCCTTCCATTTTTCCAACCAAAATGCATGACCTCACACTTATCCAAGTTAACTCCATCTGCCAAATTTTGGCCAGCTCTCCTAACCTATCTCTATCCATTTGTAAGCTTTTTATTTCCTCACTACAATTTATCACCCAACCTATTTTTGTGTCATCTACAAATTTGGTTATAGCACCTTCTATCCCTATACTCAAGTTGTTAATGTAGATTGTAAATATTGGAGTCCAAGGACTGAACCCTGTTACATGTTGCCATCCAGCCAAAAAAAAATTTATCCTGACTCTGTCTTTTGTCCATCAGCCAGTCACCTATCCAAGCTAATAAATTACCCCTAATCCCATATGATTCAACCTCGTGAATTAACCTTTTGTGAGACACCTTATCAAACATTTTCCAGGATTCCCATTACCACTCTGCTTGTTACATCTTTGAAGAACTTGAGCAAATTAGTCAAACATGACTTGCCCTTCATAAAACCATGCTGACACTGATGGATAGTGTTTTGACTTTTCAAATGTCCTGATACTGCTTGCTTGATAATTGATTCGAACTTTTTCCCAACAACAGATGTTAAACTAACTGGTTTGTAATTTCCTTCCCTTTCTGAATAAGAGTATTACATTAGCATTTTTCCAATCCACTTGAACCTTTCCAGTATCCAGTGAATTTTAGAATATTGTAACGAGTGGCTCTACTATCTTTGCCGCTAATTCCTTTAAATACCTTAGGACGAAGGCCATCAGGCCTGCAGAACTTGTCTGCCCTCAATCCTAATAGTTTGCTGAGTATCTTTTCCCTATCGATGTTGATTGTTCTCAATTCTACCCTTTCTACTGCGTCTGAAATAACAGTTCTATTGCCGTCCACCGTGAAAACCGAGGCAAAGTACTGATTTAACATCTCTGCCGTTTCACTGTTCCCCACTATTAACTCTCCAGTTTCATCTTCAAAGGTACCAACATCGATGGATAAGGGCCTGTACTGTGCGATATATGTTCTTTATTAGCAACTTTCTTTCTTTTTAATACATCTAGAGAAGCTTTTGCTATCCTTTACGATATTTTGCACTAGTTTTCTTTTGTCATTTACCATGGTTCTTTTATTAATTTTTTTAGTATCCCTTTATGTTTGAAAGTTTCCCAATCTTCCAGCCTGCCACTGGCCTTTGCAATATAGTATACCTTAGTTTTTGACTTTATATTGTCTTTTACCTCCTTGTTTAGCCATGGATTTTTTTTTTACTGTCCTTACAATCTTTCTTCCTCACTGGGATATGTTTTAGTTGCGAGGAGTTGAATATCTCCTTAAACAACTGCCACTGCTCATCTTCTGCCTTAATTTTAGCTTTCTTGTCCAATCTATTCAGGCCAAAATCTGTCCTCATGCCTATGTAAATTTCCTTTTTAATTCCAGAACACTACTGTGGGACTTCACTTTCTCACTTCCAAACTGAATTTTGAATTTGATCATACTATGATCACCACTCCCTATAGAGGATCCTTAACTATGGTGTCATCAATTAATTTTTCTTCTTTACACAACATCATATTCAGGGTAGCCTGCTTCCTGGTTGGTTCCACAACATTTTGCCATGAACCAATCTCTAATACATTAAATGAATCTTGAACATAGATTGGAAGAATCAAATTGGCATGTTAAATCACCCATGATTATCGACATACCTTCCTTGCAAGCCTCTAATATTTCCCGGTTTATACAGTGCCCTACTGTGGAACTTCTGTTTAGGGACCTATAGATTACTCCTCCTTGGTACTTCTTTCCTTCGTTATTTGTTATTTCTATCCAGACTGATTCCACATCTTGATCTCCTGTGCTTATGTCATTTTCCATTACAGCACAAATCCCTTCCTTCACCAGTAAAGCTACACTACCTCGTTTTCCTCAAAGTGTTAAAGCATCAACAGTGCTTGTTAGAAGTAGTTTCACAAATAGTATTATGGCCCTGAAATTCCAGTCAGCATAGTAGACATTGCAGCAGTGTAGACTGGAGATGTGCAATAGGACCACCAAAATCCAGGTGCAACTGACTCCACAGGAATCGTCTAGGAAATTAGAAATTTCCTTAGGGCAACTGCCTTCCAGCAGAAGTCCCACTTTGAGTTACAGTTGGAGAGATTTCAGAAGATCCCAAGTCCCTTAAGCTTAAAAATTACCCAGGAAATGTTAATTGCCTTAAAACTGAATTTGACTTCAGGGTAGCTATTAATTGAACCTACAACTCACAAAGGACACTCTCTCTGCTCCACTGACACCAACAGCCCATCAGACTTCCTCAACCTAAGTGTTCACCACTCTCCACTGCATTAGCACTACCATCTGCCAACATCCCTCTGATCTCACTACAGACCAGAGCACACCTGATTAGACAATCCTGCTCACCCCATCATCATCCCAACATCACACACCCAAACTACGCTGAATACTCCAACTCATCTGACACCTTAATCCCTTGCACTTGCCCCACCAACCCTTCCTTCCCCACTTAGCAACTCATTCCTGCACGTCACTCTTACCCATCCTCATCTTCTCTCATTAATTTTCGAAGGAGTGCGACTTTTAAATTGGAAAATGTGGTATTTACTGCAGAAGCGTGAGTGCAGTTTCTACACAAATCCATTCTGTCTTGTTAGTGGATTCCTTTATACTGCTTTCTGTAGAGAAGACTCTTGGCCAGAACATTGGATTACAGATTAGATTACTTACAGATTAGATTACTTACAGTGTGGAAACAGGCCCTTCAGCCCAACAAGTCCACACCGACCCGCTGAAGCACAACCCACCCAGACCCATTCCCCTACATTTACCCTTTCACCTAACACTACGGGCAATTTAGCATGGCCAATTCACCTAACCTGCACATATTTGGACTGTGGGAGGAAACCGGAGCACCCGGAGGAAACCCATAGAGACACGGGGAGAATGTGCAAACTCCACATAGAGTGTCGCCTGAGGCAGGAACTGATCTACAAGTGTATTTTTTTTTTGGTTGGAGTATCTGAACCACTATTATTAACCAAAGAAAATAACTTTCCAACTCTGCCAAATGACTACTTTAATTGCTGGTGGATAATTGTATCCAGTGAACATGACTATACAATGATCGAAAACAAAATTCTGCTTTCTACACTGCAAGATGTACAGTGCAGGTGCTGTTTTCTCCTCGGAAATCTGTGAGTAAAAAGTCAGTTCCTTTATGATCATCAAGTTGGTGCAATCTGTACCACAAAAAAAGATGAGAATTGTTGTGGTTCTGTTCGCCGAGCTGGAAGTTTTTGCTGCAAACGTTTCGTTCCCTGGCTAGGGAACATCATCAGTGCTATTGGAGCCTCCTGTGAAGCGCTGCTTTGATGTTTCTTCCGGTATTTATAGTGGTTTGTTCTTGCCGCTTCCGGGTGTCAGTTTCAGCTGTAGTAGTTTGTATGTGGGGTCCAGGTCGATGTGTCTGTTGATGGATCTTCTTGCCGTTTCCGGGTGTCAGTTTCAGCTGTAGTGGTTTGTATATGGGGTCCAGGTCTATGTGTCTGTTAATGGAGTTTGTGGATGAATGCCATGCCTCTAAGAATTCCCTGGCTGTTCTCTGTCTGGCTTGTCCTATGATGGTAGTGTTTTCCCAGTCAAATTCATGTTCCTGGTTGTCTGAGTGTATGGCTACTAGGGATAGCTGGTCGTGTTGTTTTGTGGCTAGCTGATGTTCATGGATGCGGATTGTTAGCTGTCTTCCTGTTTGTCATATATAATGTTTTGTGCAGTCCTTGCATGGTATTTTGTAGACTACGTTAGTTTGGCTCGTGCTGGCTATTGGGTCCTTTGTTCTAGTGAGTTGTTGTCTGAATGTGGAAGTTGGCTTGTGTGCTGTTATGAGTCCTAAGGGTCGCAGTAGTCTGGCTGTCAGTTCTGAGACGCTCCTGACGTATGGTAGTGTGGCTAGTCCTTTTGGTTGTGGCATGTCCTTGTTCCGTGGTCTATCTCTTAGGCATCTGGTGATAAAGTTGTGTGGGTATCCGTTTTTGGCGAATACCTTGTATAGGTGTTCCTCTTCCTCTTTTCGCAGTTCTGGTGTACTGCAGTGTGTTGTGGCTCTTTTGAAAATTGTCCTGATGCAGCTTCGTTTGTGTGTGTTGGGGTGGTTACTTTCATAGTTTAGGACTTGGTCTGTGTGTGTTGGTTTCCTGTGTACCCTTGTGGTGAATTCTCCGTTGGGTGTTCTCTCTACTAACACGTCTAGGAATGGGAGTTGGCTATCCTTTTCCTCTTCTCTCGTGAATCGTATTCCTGTGAGTGTGGCGTTGATGATTCGGTGTGTTTTTTCTATTTCACCACACACTTTACATTCAACAATCAGATATACGAACAAATCAACGGAACACCCATGGGATCACCAATCTCGGGACTCATAGCAGAGGCAGTTATGCAAAGGTTAGAACATACAGCCCTACCACAAATTCAACCCAAACTCTGGATCAGATACGTCGATGACACCTTTGTAATCATCAAAAACACAGAAATAGAAAAAACACACCGAATCATCAACGCCACACTCACAGGAATACGATTCACGAGAGAAGAGGAAAAGGATAGCCAACTCCCATTCCTAGACGTGTTAGTAGAGAGAACACCCAACGGAGAATTCACCACAAGGGTACACAGGAAACCAACACACACAGACCAAGTCCTAAACTATGAAAGTAACCACCCCAACACACACAAATGAAGCTGCATCAGGACAATATTCAAAAGAGCCACAACACACTGCAGTACACCAGAACTGCGAAAAGAGGAAGAGGAACACCTATACAAGGCATTCGCCAAAAACGGATACCCACGCAACTTTATCACCAGATGCCTAAGAGATAGACCACGGAACGAGGACATGCCACAACCAAAAGGACTAGCCACACTACCATACGTCAGGAGCGTCTCAGAACTGACAGCCAGACTACTGCGACCCTTAGACTCATAACAGCACACAAGCCAACTTCCACATTCAGACAACAACTCACTAGAACAAAGGACCCAATAGCCAGCACGAGCCAAACTAACGTAGTCTACAAAATACCATGCAAGTACTGCACAAAACACTATATAGAACAAACAGGAAGACAGCTAACAATCCGCATCCATGAACATCAGCCAGCCACAAAACGACACGACCAGCTATCCCTAGTAGCCATACACTCAGACAACCAGGAACATGAATTTGACTGGGAAAACACTACCATCATAGGACAAGCCAGACAGAGAACAGCCAGGGAATTCTTAGAGGCATGGCATTCATCCACAAACTCCATTAACAGACACATAGACCTGGACCCCACACACAAACTACTACAGCTGAAACTGACACCCGGAAGCGGCAAGAACAAACCACTATAAATACCGGAAGAAACATCAAAGCAGCGCTTCACAGGAGGCTCCAATAGCACTGATGATGTTCCCTAGCCAGGGAACGAAACGTTTGCAGCAAAAACTTCCAGCTCGGCGAACAGAACCACAACAACGGACACCCGAGCTACAAATCTTCAACCAGACTTTATGATGAGAATTAGCATCTTGTGAATTGGACCAATGATTCAGGAACACATTTTTGCCATTTGTCAATCTTATCATTATGATCATTTCCAGAAAATTGATGTTGATAAAACGTGGAGCTGGCAAAAGCACAACAGATCAAGCAAGACTAAGAGAGTTGACACTTCCGGCAGGACCCTTCATCAGTTCTGAAATATTTACTGGAAACGTCGACTCTCTTGCTCTTCTGATGCTGATTTATTTGCTGTGCTTTTCCAAGCTCCACATTTATCGACTCTGACTTCCCCACATCTGCAGTCCTCACTGTCTCCAGGTTCCAGATGAGTGATGGCTGAGCAACAAATGAAAAGTGCCAAAATTCCTAATGTCTGTATCCTTAACCCGGAAAACATTTAAGCTAAGTCCAGACCTGCAAGAAATTAAGTGTTTCTCAGCCATGTTCTAGAAAAACATGGCAATCAAGTTGCTGTGCAATGCAGCGGAGGGAAAATAAAAACTTATGTACCTACAATGACAGGATGTAATGAGAAAATATTAAAGTGTCTCTTAAGTTACACTCTTAAAATCAGTCATGTCAGAAATGGCCACCAATAATTTTGAATTGACAACTCATCAGAAACACCACAAGATGAAGAATTGGACTGGAAACACATCATTGTTTAAAAGATGTATTCATGAACAACCAAAACATTCAAGAAATGATAGACATTTAAATTATTTTCAGTTCTAAAGAACAAACTTAGTAAGCAATGTATTTTCTTATTCTAAACTATCTCGGTTCACTAATTTTTCTTCAAACTATATAATGGCATGTGGAGAGCAATGAGCAAAGATGGCATTCAAGATTTAAAAAAAAAATTTTATGGAAACATCAGAACTGAGAAAACATTACTGAATGGCTGTTAAAATCGCCCTTTACCTGACAGGCAAGGCTCTGGAGGTCTGTTCTGGTAGTTCTGGTGGATTCACAAACATCAGTTTAAGCAACAGCTCCAGATAGCTGATTTGCCGTGCAAGTTTGGTACTCAATACCCAGACCCAATTCCAATTTTCTCCCTCTTGTCGACCACCAAAGTAAACAATTGCTTTGAAAATGAAAAAAAAACAATGCTTAAGTATGATGAATTCTGTTACAGTTAGGATCACAAGCACTGTAGCATAATCTTGTACCTTTGAGGAATGTCAATCAAAAACTGGTGGAGTTGTTGGACAATTACTGGGAAAAATTACATACAAGAATACATAAAATTTTAAACACACTTAGAAAAACATTATCATATAATCCTTCCTGTTCTCCGGCAGTAGATATGGACAAAAAGGAACACTCCACTAAAAAAACATACATTAAATCTGTGGATTCTAGAGAAGATTACCAGTTGGGAACAATGTTTAAAAGGAGACTAAAAATGAAGATACTAAAGAAAATGCTACATCTCACTGGAGTTAGGTGCTGGAAATTAATTCCTGCAATTTCTGGAAATGTCATAAAAGATATAGATTTAAACAAGTATGCAGAATTCCACAATTTACATAAATAGAAAACAAAAGAACTGCGGATGTTGCATATCAGAAACAAAACAGTTCAGAGGAAGGGGCACTTAACCTGAAACGTAAACTGATTTCTCTCTACAGATACTGCCAGATCTGCTGAGCTTTTCCAGCAATTTCTGCTTTGTTCCCCAGTTTACATATATTTTAGTTCCAGGTGGACCTGGCTATTGTGTTGCGAATTACTACTTACTACAGATAATTAGGTTCTGACTACAGATAACAATTATGAATAATTGACAGATAACTCAACCCTAATCAAATTTTAACTCCCTTATAAAGTCTACCACCCACCCCCACACACACTGGCATGGTGGGCTGAGGGAAAAAAAAGTCAAAAAGTATGGTGCTGGAAAAGCACAGCAGGTCAGGCAGCATCAAAGAAGCAAGAGAGAGTCAACATTTAGGGCATGAGCCCTTACTGAAGGGACTATGCTCAACACATTGGCTCTCATGTTCCTCAGATGCTGCCTGACATGTTGTGCTTTTCCAGTGCCACACTTTGACTCTGACTCTCCAGCATCTGCAGTCCTCACTTTCTCCTGAAGTAAAGACTGTGAAGGCAGTTCAGTAATTTCTATTCACATGGTTCGCCAAGATAGTCTTTTTGGCCGGTCATAACATGCTGCTGCTTGGTTCCCCTTCTCCAGATACTTTCAATTGCTTACAGAAGATACAAGGTGGTTGATTTACACTAATAAAGTCTGTGGTTTATTGATCAACAACCTCAGCTTACAACAACTGTTGAGGGAGAGGCACATGTGTTTTCTTCAGACTTACAATGGTTTTCACTGTGCAGTATAGAAACAGTTCATGCCCTTGATGGGATCCAACGGCTTTTCCCTCAAACTTTCACACAAACTGTTCAACTATTGGTAGACAGGAGGCCTTGGTCATCAGCTACTATTCGCACTCAGTCCGCTGGCTACAGCTCATCTATAACTGGGCTTCCACCAGTATTTGAACAAGCAGCTATGTCAACGGCACTTACAATGAGGCAACTTGTTTTTCAAAAGTTCAATAATCTTTCAACAATCCTTAGCTTTTAAACCATTTCCTCACTTTAGTCGACAATCCAAATATAGAAAAATAAAAAGATTAGTCTTTACAATAAGTCATCTTTCATGTATAGATTACTTCTTCCAAATAGACAAAGACTGCACAAATATTCAAGACAGAAATTGCAAGGCAAGGGAATCAAAGGTTATTGGTCATAGATGGGAATATGGAATTGGAAACTCAAACAGATCAAACATGGTTTGTTGAATGGTACAGCATGTTCAAAAGAGCTGAACGGCCTCTTTCTGTTCTTAATCAGCGTGCTCATACAAAAGAAGAAGTGCACCATGAGGAAAAGAAGAGAAACCAACGACAAGGATGGAGGTGGGAAATTAAAGTATTCTCTCAGGTGCTTTGTCTATCCATTTAGCAAATACATATCTTTATTCAAGAATCAATCATAAAAGAAATAGATTGATTATTTAGAGGACAACTCACTATAAGGTTAGTGCACATCGTGTCATCCTCCTACTAGATCATGGACAAATATCAGTTAGAATATTGTGTTTAATTTACGTTTCATCACATGGTGAGTGACACTGAGGCACTGCAAAAGGGAAAGGAGAAGGCCACAAGAACTGGTTCCCAATTTAGGGCATCTTAATTTTTAAGCTAGTCTAAAAGAATTGAGAGCTAGATGTCTACAATTCGAGGAGTTCGAAGTTTGAACAATGATCTTATCAAGGTTTGAATATGGGAGAAATGGTTATGTTTAAGTTTATAAATAGGTTAGCAAAGCACTGAAGCCACAGGGAAGGCAACAGCATAGTGGTATTGTCACTAGACTAGTAAGCCAGAGGTCCATTTTCAGTTTACGGATTCAAATCACAATGCTGGAAGTGGAAACTAGTCTTAGTAATGGTAACGATAATTTTCATAAAAGTCCATCTGGTCAACTAATGTTCTTAAGAGAATGAGTTCTGCTTCATGCAGACTCCAGACCTACAAAAATATAACTGGCACTTAATTACCCTGTAAGTGCTGTAGCAACTTATTCAGTTCAAGAACAATTAGGTAATTATATATTTCAACTTTACCACTTCTCACCAAACCTCAAAGTACCTATAACTATCACACCAATGAAACAGGCAAATTTAATTTATAAAGTTCTTTGAACATTAGGTAAAATCCAATATATTTCCTTTTGTCATGCATAAGGCCAAAGGAATCAGCAACTGAAACATGGCATCAAACCATAGAGAAGTTTGAGGTCAACAAGGAGAGGCAAATAAATTATAGTAACACTGGAAAAAATAAAAAAAACCTCCATATTATTCCTATGTAGTAATATTTCCATTTCCAACTGCATAGTTCAACAAGACCATAAAATTGATAATTGATTGCCAGCAGCACAAACAGACAAATAAGCCATCAAAAGTTAACTCACACATACCAAAGAAAATGTAAATAAGTGCCAATAAGCTCAGTCCAACTGCTGTGCCAAGCTTCAGATCAACTGCGAAGCCAAGAAGTACTCCTGTTGCTCCACATATTAACAGTGTAATGAACACCACCAACCAAGAAAACTGGAAGAGGGGTTCCACTTGCTGACCAGCAAATGTCTTCATTTCATCTGAAGAGCAAAACTAAAACATTAGCTCTCAATGCATAAGATTAGTACAATTATTCACCAATTTTGATTTCAGATGTTTTGTCTATCCACATATATGTCTATAACTTAATTCCACATATCTATGATTGAAAACAAAACTGGGCTTAAAACATCTTTAACCAAGAAAAGCTCAAATGCATTTATGATCCTTCTTCTAGTGCTTAATGTTCTTCAAGCAAATACTAAACACCAACATTCTCAATATTATATTTTTTAAGCTGCCTCCATCAGCATGAAATACAAATAATAGCATTGTTCTTCCACACATCTTTGGAACACTGACTTAATCACATCCGAACTTGAAATAATTGCATCTTATATTTTCAATAGCATAAATTCAGGGAACTTCCTGTAACTGACATTACAAGAACAGCCCAGAATGGAGGGATAACGTTTTCTTCACATTTCCAACAAGACAGAGCAGTATTTTATTTTGCAACAAACAAACTTCAAGTCAATTTATTATCTTCTTAAAAAGAGGGAGAACTTAAGTATCAATCTCCCATCCCTGCTCCCCATCTCCCCAGGTCTTTCTTCAACTTTAATAATTCAATTGCAAAAAAAAGTGCATAAAATAACAAAAAAAACTGCAAAGGAGAATGGGAGACCTGTGATAATTGGGGAAAGGGGATTAAAGGTTGGTGAGATACCTGTGGTATCAGAGGGTTGGGGTGACTGAGCTTTTTATCCACAGAGCCTCTACTGAGAAAATATCCGTTCATCCACAGGGTTTTGCAACACAGCAATTAGGCCTCAAAAATCAGCAGTAATGCAGTGCCCCCTGTTAAAAATTTAAAGGTGTCAGGTATTTGTCAGCATCAGTTCAATCTCCATGGCAGCCACTTCTGCGACACAGTTCACAACTCCACTGGGTTCACAACCCACAGTTTAGGAAGCTCTGTTCTACCCAACCAAATTTGACCCAAGGATATCTAAAATTTGTTTGCAGTGAATACCAATATATTATGCAAATATCAACATCTAATATATTTCAAAAATATCAAACATAGTATTCAATCCGTTTACAGTTACCTCCATCACTTGATAAAGTCCTAAAACATTAATTGTTTTGTTTTTTTAAAAAGAAAATTAAATTGGTACAGCTGCTTCACTACTAATCTAATCTAGTCTATGTTGTAGGGAAACTACCAAATTTTATCAGATACAAAACGGATTGTCAGCATGAATTAGTGAAGGGTAGAAACAACTGATTAGTTGAAATTTGTGGAAGGCTTGGGGGTAGGGGGATAGTTATGGATGTTGAAGATGGGAAACAACATTATCAATGGTCTATGTGGGGGTCTGAATGCAGTCTTGTGACAATGGGCTGATAATTCATTGAAAGTTAGAAAGTAGGGACAATGGGAGTGTATTCTAATTGTAGTGGTAAGTAATATTCCCAAAATCTGAATGCAGCATCAATTTTTCACCATGGATATTAATGATGTGGATGCAGGAACAGAGCATGTGGTAGAATAGTGGCTGGAACTGCTGCCTCACAGTGCCAAAACCAAGGTTTGATTCCAACTTTAGGAAACTGTCTGTGTGGAGTTTGCACATGCTCCCTGCGATTGCATGAGTTCCCTCCAGGTGCCCCAGTTTCCTCTCAGTCCAAAGCTGCAGAAGTTAGTTAGATTGGCCATGATAAATGCAGGGTAACAGGGATAGGATGGGTCTGGGTGGGCTTCTCTTCAGAGGATCAGAGCAAGATCAATGTGTGGGATTCTATGATTCTCTCAAAGTTCTGTTTTCATTACAATGGAAGCTCTACTTTAAAATCATATTAATGAATTGTTTTAAAATGAAAATTTAACTGAAAGGAAATGGGAGATTTCTATGAAGCTGCCGGTAGCTTGTACAGTCTAATTTAGATAAATTTAGATTTATCTTTTCTACATCTAAATTATTTTTAACAGTTTTAGCTGCTGACAAGCTTGAGAAAAATGTCAAGTTTGGAATAGTTTAGATCAGACATTTGTGGAATAATATAGAATAATCAAAGTTCAGGTCAGATTCACAAAAACTAAAAAGGAAATTGGCCAAACCAACATGCAAATACAAGATGTGAATAACTACAAAGGAATAGTCTCAATGATTTTATATCAATGGATGACAAATTCCAATTATATATGGAAGGTGAATAAATTAAATATTTTGCATCAAGTAACAATAAACATCAATTTTCTAAACTTGCAAACACATCCTACCTTCAAGCTTTTTCAAAAGGAAAGATTTTCCACTTCCCCACTGTGCATAAAGTCCGACACAAATAGGAGGTTGCATAGTTGGTTCACTCAGGATGTCTGCGAGAGCACTGCTGTACAGGTCATAGCCAAGCATATCTCCATCAGTCTCTGAAGGCGACAGATGTCCTGCAAATTTTGTTTTTTAATAATAATTATTTATTTTTAAACTAGAAGATATGTCAAAAGAAACAGAAAACAGAAAATACTTCAAATGTTCAGCTCTGATAGCATCTGTAGAGAGACAGAGAGAAAGAAAATGGTTAATATTTCAAGACAATAGCCTTTTCACCAGCTCTGATGCCATCAATTTGAGAAACAAATCTACACCAAGTAGCAAAGACAAATAAGAATGATAAGAACTACCAATCAACTGATATTTAACTATGAGACACAGTTGGCATACGTAGCTAGTTATGAAAGTTAAATAATTGAGACAAAGAAAAGAATCTGGAGAAATGAAAGCCGACAGACTGTCATATGTTACTAGCATCCTGAACCTATTCAATTCTTTTTCCTTGAATGACTCCAATACAAGTCCACCTATCTAGCATAATAAAATTACTGAAAGGGAAATATATAGTGAAATAATGTTTCATATCAAAGCTTATAATGAAATTGCAGCTTCCTCTGAGCACATGCAATCTTCAACACTGGGGATCCAGCACAGTAGCTCAATGATTGACTTGCTTCCATCATCCAACTATAAACAAGATTCACTGTGATTACAAAGAAGTTGGATGCCCTCGGGTAAACATTGCAATTTTAAAATACCGTATATATGCAAGTAACAGTCAAATTTTTTTAGATTAGTTTCCCTACAGTGTGGAAGCAGGCCATTTGGCCCAACAAGTCCACACCGACCCTCCGAAGAGTAACTAACCCAGACCCATTCCCCTCTGACTAATGCACCTAACATTATGGGCAATTCAGCATGACCAATTTTGCTGACCTGCACATCTTTGGCCTGTTGGAAAAAACTGCAGCACCTGGAGGAAACCCACGCAGATGCAGGGGAATGCGCAAACTCGACACAGACAGTCACCTGAGGCTGGAATCGAATCCCAGTTGCTGGCGCTGTGAGACAGCTGTGCTAACCACTAAGCCACGATGCTACCCTTGTTAGAATTTTATAGGTTTCTGTGAAATACCATTGATTCTGCCAAACTTATTCTTGCTGCTGTATTTCTTGCTGGAAACCATTATGCTTGGAGAAAGTGAGGACTGCAGATGATGGAGATCAGAGCTGAAAAATGTGCTGCTGGAAAAGCGCAGCAGGTCAGGCACCATCCAAGGAGCAGGAGAATCAACGTTTCGGGGTTCCTGAAGAAGGGCTTATGCCCGAAATGTCAATTCTCCTGCTCCTTGGATGCTGCCTGACCTGCTGCGCTTTTCCAGCAACACATTTTCAACAGTTATGCTTGGCCTATTCTCCTGGAGCTCTTTGGTGCAAAACAGCCAATTGCTGCCATGATGCTCACTTACGCACTTCCCTTCAGGTACATAGATTATCCCTCCATATCTGAGTCAAGATAATGATCATTAGGGAATCAGGTAGTGCTGGTAGTAGCTGAACTGAGCACCAGTTTGCAGATCACTGTTGAGTAGATGCCACTAGATGGAACTACTGATTATCTTTTTAATTGCTTGTGGGTTGTGGTTCATTTATCACTGGGAAGTCTTCCAAATTGCCAGGCATATGTCATTATTATAGACTGCACTGCAATATCATGGCTCAGGACCAAACTGATCTCAACACCTCAGGCACAATGCTTTCAAAGTTAGAGGTTGAAAATGTTTTGTCAGATACAGTTTATAATGAATTGAAGACAATTTTCATGTTCTGCACTGTTAAAAGCCTGCAATACGCAGGTAGACTTCAGTCCAATTTTGTTTTGCTTAAATAATTGAAAAAGAAAATTAGTTTTTAAAACAAGTGACCAATCCACATTGCCAGTTTATTGTCTGGACAGCAACATCAGACCCTATCCCATGAGATAATTAGCTGTGATTCAGGGCAATGGATGCATTTTTCCCCATGTGGAACTATTCTACTACCAAGACCTATCATCTGACATGTTGAATGACATTAACATAACATTATATTCTAGACATGCTGGTACAATTTCTTCACCAAAATATAGGCGGAAGTGCTGAAAGTCATTATGTGGAAATGTAGTTAAATATACGTCTCAAGGAAATAATTTCTAACACTGCAAATTAGGTCAACCTTCTTCAACTAAAAAGATCTCAACTTTTTTAAATTAAATAGTGCAAGACTCTGACCTACCTCTGGAAGAGAATTAATTAACATGCTCTTGTAGTACTTCAAGAATCCCATACAGGTTGCTTATGCTACATTCTATATAGCTGTCATCCCACTGCTCCTCTAAAAGGGTAGAGAATGACTTTGCTGTTTATAAAAAAAGTCTCCGGTTGCTCACGAAATGGGCTTTAAGTCAAGGAATTCTCCACATCAGCCCAGAAATTCCAATCAGTGTCAGAAACCCTTTCTTTGACCCTGATTGGACTGAAAACTATCTACTTACCTTTAGATCAGTTCTGCACTAGAGATTCCTAGAGTGGAACCTCCTGCTTTGAAACAGAATAGATCAATGCAGGAAACATGAGAGTCAGAAAAGATCATTGCATAAACTACATCCCTTATTACAATATGGGTGCCATGTTCTGAGGCTTAAATGTCAGCAGTATAACTGACCATAAAAAGAATCACAAAGAACTGCAGATATTGGAAATCTGAAACAAGATCAGAGTGATGGAGAAACACAGCAGGTCAGGCAGCATCTGTAGAGAGAAAACAGGATTAATGTTTTGAGTCCAGTGATCCTTTTTGACAGAACCTGAAATATTAAGCCTGGTTTTTGTCTCTACAGATACCGCTGAACCTGCTGTGTTTCTCCAGCTTTCTCTGTCTGTGTTTCAGTCAGGCAGTTACTGTGAAACTGCAAGTACATAACATCGTATGGAAGTAGGGCACAGAGTGGCAGATAGGGGAGATGGACAGAATGCTAGGAAAATGGATCAAGGCTTAGGGTGAGATGGGGAATCTCGTACTGTGTGGGTAAGTGGGTGGAGGAGATGGGAGGTTCAGTTTAATAGTTACCAAAGAGTTAGTATAGGCTTTTAATCCTTTAACCTTTTCTGGGTAACTATTGGCCCATGTGAGATGGAACCCTCTGAACTCTAAGACTTGAAGGAACTTTTTCCAGAGGGTTTCAGACACAGGAGATGTGCCAATTGGAATTTAAATTTCTTGGGCAGTTTCCTTGAAGTCAGATGCACTGGGATTTTCCACTGTACTGTATGCAACTCCAATCCAGCCTGCAGAAACAACTACTACAGTTTTTTAAAAAATAGATTAATTGTAAAGCAATAAATGTGAGGAAATTTCATTTTCTTTCTAAATTGAATTGTTCTAGACTGCCACATTCTTTTAACAATGATTCAAACTGCCCTGTTTCTCAGAACATGATTTGGTAGTGGTCCAATGAATTGTCATCCAACATAATTTCACATTCATTTTAATCCAGTTTAATAAGGCAACAACAGAATAATTTTATTCCCTACTCCACAACATTCAATTCAGCACAAAATTAGATAACTGGCTCTGCTATTACCTTAAGGGAATTTAATTGGTAAGTAGTTGTTATACATAAATGTCTGGGCTCATTGCCATTTGTTATCTATATCAATGATTTGGAAGAGAACATGCAAGGTATAATTAGTAAGATTGCAGATGACACTAAAATAGGTGGTTTTGTGGACAGTGAGCAAGGTTATTAGATATTGCAGCAGGACCTTGATCAGCTGGAGAAGTGGGCTGAGAAATGGCAAATGGGGTTTAATTTAGGTGTGAGGTGTTGCAGTCTGGGAAGTCAAATCAAGGTAGGAGTTTCATGGTGAATGGTAGGACCTTAAGGTGTGTAGTGGAACAGAGGGTCCTCGGTGTTCAGGTGTATGGTTCTCTGAAATTGGACTCACAGGTAGACAGGGCAGTGAAGGAGGCTTCTGGCACACTGGCTTTCATTAGTCGCGGCGTTGAGTATTGAAGTTATACAGGATGTTGGTGAGGCCGTACTTGAAAATTGTGTTTAGTTTTGGTCACCTTGCTATAGGAAGGATGTTATTAAACTGGAAAAAGTGCAGAAGAAATTTACAAGGATACTGCTAAGACTCAAAAGGTCTGAGTTATAATATAGGAGAGGTTGGACAGGTACTTTTTCTTGATAGCATAGGAGGCTAAGATCTTATAGAAGTGTACAAGATCATGACAGGCATGGCAGGGTGAATGCACTCAGTCTTTTTTCCCACAGTAGGGGAATCAAGGAAGAGAGGGCATCAATTTGAAGTTAGAGAGGAAAGAATAAAAGGGAACCTGATTGGTAATTTCTTTACATAGAAGGTGTTACGCATATGAAATGAGCTGTGAGCAGCAGTGGTTGAGGTAGGTACATTAACAAAATGTAAAATGTATCTGGACATGAATAGGAAAGGTTTAGAAGGACAGGAGGCAAGTGCATGGAAATGGAGTTAGTGAGGATGGACATTTTGGGCAGCATGGGCCAGTTTGAACTGAAGAGTCTGTCTTCATGCTGTAGGATTCTATGACTCCACGAGATGAAGAAAGTCCCAGGTTAGAACCAAAAAACGATAGCTGATCTCTGGTGATAGATCGACAAGTTCAGAACGTACTTTTGGGATAGTAGGTGAAGGGACATATACATGTACCAATAATCGAGACAACACTGAATTTTGACTTCTGCCACTCTCAGCTCCCCAAGATGCCCAGCCTGTTGACACTGTCAAACTCATGAAAAACTGTTATTTGGATAAAATACTGAAAGGTACATGGTGCACAAAGAAATAGATCCCAAATGATAACCCTTGTATATAATTTCAAGTAAATCATGTTTTTTTTCAAACCATGAATCTGTCAAAATCTCAAAACTGAATGAAAGCATCCTATTCTTAAAATGCCCACAACTGAAACTTACAGTGGAAATAGCTAATAAAACAACTAACAATTTTAAATTGTCAGCTGCATAACATTTAAGTGCTGTGATAATTGCAAAGAGAGACTCTTTGGTATAGTGGTAGTGTCCTATCCCTGGACTGAGAGACCCAGGTTCAAGTCCCACCTGCTCCAGAGGTAATTAATAACATTTCTGAACAAGTTGATTAGAAAAAACGGTTAAATTTAAAAAGAAAATGCAGACAGAGGGGTCTCCTGTGCAAAGGCAGTGCCCCCTACCGCTGGGCCAGGAAGCCCAGGTTTAAGTACCACTCCAGAGGTGTGTAATCACATCTCTGGACAGAACGATTGGGAAACGATTTGTAATTTCAGAAAGAGGATTCTGTAGTGAAAGTATCCCAATCTCTGAGCGAGGAGGCCAGAGTTCAAGTCCCATATGCTCCTGAGGTATATAATACTATCTCTGGCCAGGTTGATCAGAAAATATCTAATTTCAGACAGAAGCAGATGCATTGAAGATCTCTGTCAATTAATGAACTTTGATCTTTCCACACACTCATGGGACTTTATTGCAATTAAATAATAATCTCAAATTCAATTTAGTAGATTCTGTAAATCACAGAATTGAAATTTCATGAAGACCTTTTGTTCAACAATTATTTTGTTAAGGAATCTCCAGCAATTACCAATTCACAGGCAGTACATTTTTAAATTAATCTTGTTCCAAATAAATGTTAAGACAGTAATAAAGATACTAGAATTCCCCTTTAACAAGAGGAATGTTATCCCTTCTGTGGTTACTGAAGATATGACTAGGATTGGGTTATAAAGAACCAATCGAGACACAATCATAGGAGAGCATCATCAGGCAGCAAATTGTTTACTAAAATCTGTAACAGGATTGTGTTGGCAGACACAGACATAGTCAAGCTGTAGGCTGCACATAATCTATTCCTTGAAAGCAGACACAAATTATTTCTCAGTATGCTTTGGACAGACTTTGTTGGACGAATGTCACACCATCATTAGTGCACTACAATGACACATCAATCAATGTACAGTGGAAAAATCATATTTACAAAACTGTATCTGCTCTAATTGGTGGGACTGCATATGCTCTAATTGGTGGGACTGCATAAAAATAAAATGGATTTGAGGATCAATTAAAGATGTGTGTTAGAAGTATAAATGGAGCCATGCCTATGATCATACGTAAGTGAACTAATCTCAAATCAACAAGGACAGTCTTCCAAACATACAAAACACATTAAGAAATGTCAAATATGGGACACAGTCCTAAATATTTTGTGCTTTGTTGCCTTGTTCCTGTTTTGGGTGTAAAATAAATAGAAGCAATTGTTTTAACATCATTTGCTGACAGTTCTTTACATTGAATCAATCAATCATTCGTGCAATATAGCTATTCTACTTTGGTTCTTTAATAATCTGTCAGCACTGGATGTAAACTTCAGAGAATCACATTTGATTGTTCATTCGCTATGACCCACAGAACGGCCTTACTGAGAAACATCTTCTCCCGCAAGCAGCTGTACTAAAATAGATCATCTGGTCTTTACGAAAACGTTATATGCAGACTGATTGCTGGTTTTCCTACAACAGTGACTGCACTTGCACTTCACAAGCTTTAAAACCCTTTGGACATCCCAAGGCATCCTACATAAATGCAAGGTTTTTTTTCCTGATCGGATAGGTCAGATTCTCTGTTTTTGTTTATTTTGTTTGGAGGTAAAGTAGTCAGCCTCTTACCTTTCAAACTTCTACATTTTCTTCCATTCTTTCTCACATGACCAGAACTGACTGTGGAAGTTTGGTATGTCTTTAAGATACTTTATATAGATTCGATTTATATTAAAAAAGAACCAATCAACTGGAATATTTAATAAATACTCTTTATTATGCATCAGGACTACACACTTCATTGCTCATTCTTGATGTTTACAATATTTGCTGTTTAGCTATCTCCTGTTCTGAATTGGTTATTGTTCTTGTTGCATTCTACCTATTTGCTGAAAATTATAAAATTAAATAACTTTTAAAATGCAAACAAAAAAATTGATAATTCACCCACATTTTTTCTCTTTTTTGTATCCTTGATGTATTTAATTTTATATGCAAATCAAGGGTGAGGAATTGTTACTAGGGATGTTCAAGAATATTATTCCCTAACTTCGTGTTATATTTTAGAATTTAAAATAAAGAGTTCAGCCATTTGTAACAGTATGTCTTGAGCCAATCATCAACGGGTTGGTAAGTCTCAAATCTATACGTAATAAAAACGTCTGTGTCAGAAGCATTTCAAAATTGCAATGCCAATGTTCAATGTAACAGAAAACATTTTATTTCACTTTGAATCCAATGAATTGCATAAACACTCTGGACTTACAACAGAAGTCTAGCAGACATTCTCCATATTTTCTTTACTCTTAGTAATTACCAGTTACAGATATTCCTATTCATACACTTTACAATACAACACAGTACAGGAACAGGCTCTTTGGCCGAACAAGCCTGTGCGGATTCCTAACCCTTATTTAGATCGGCCACTTATTGCCCATGCACGGTATCTATTCCTCTGTTCGCCTCATGTTTATGTGACTACCAAGATATGCCTTAAACATTGCTAATGTACCTGTTTCCACCACTTTCAGAGCAATGCATTCCAGACACCCACCACACTCTGTGTAAAAGGTTTTCCCCAATCTTCGCTCCTAAAGCTTCCCCTTTCACTGTTCTCTTAAAGTTGATCTTTCAACCCTGGGAAAAAGCCTTTAACTATCCAGTCTATGGCTCTCTTTTGTAGATCTCTATCAGGTTGCCCCTCAGCCTCAATCTTTCCATTGAAAAGAACCAGATTTTATCCAACCTCTCCTCATAACTAAACCCCTCCAGACCAAGCAATATCTCAGTAAACCTTCCCTGTACTCTCTCCAACGTATCTCTATCCTTCTGATAGAGTGGTGACCAGAACTGCACGCTGCTTGGCCTCCGATGCACCTTCCAAAACAGTTGAATTTTATGACACAGCAATCTCATCAAGATATTCAATTAATATTATAAAATGAAGATCAATGCAATTTACAGCTATTGTTTAAATTTAGGATGTGATTTCAGATTTGAATTCTACCACTGTCGTTCTTTTAAATTATATCCAATAAATTGTACTGATCAAGACATTTCTAATTATGTAGCATTATTAATTGGGAAATTTAAAATTTGAAAATTAAAATTCCCATACTCAAATTCAGAACGGTCAGTGTTTGTAAGAATACCAGTTACTAAGTGAGCTGCGTAATTAATGTAAGATATTCAAGTATTTACGAGTGCAGTTTAAACAACATTAACTTAGTGATGATAAATATTGTAGTCAACTGCAAATACTTGTTTCTAGTTATGTAAAAGGACAACAAAAATAAGGATTAAGCTCAAGCAGCTTAAAATCATGAAAATCCTGTCAGTGTTGAAATTAATCCCCAATAATATTTTATATTTTCCATTTGACACTTATTCTATTTTGAATCTGCAGCTCTTGCCAATACAACTACCAACTTACTTCATCTCAATATATTAATCAAGAGAACAAAGAACAAGGAAAATTACAGCACAGGAAGAGGCCCTACGGCCCTCCAAGCCTGTGCTGACCCAGACCCACAATCTAAACCTGTCGCCTAATTTCAAAGGATCCTCTGCTCCCTGTCCAGTCATCCAACTGTGCAATAACATCTTAAATGATGCTATTGTTCCCGCCTCTACATCTCTGCTTGCAAAGCGTTCCAAGCCCCAACCACTTTCTATATAAGGAACTTTCCATGCATACCACCCTTAAACCTTTCCCCGCTCACACTGAACTCATGGCCCCTAGTAATTGAGTCCCCCAATCTGGGAGAAAAAGCTTCTTGCTAGGCACCCTGTCTATACCTCTGATGATTTTGCAGACCAGTCAGGTCTCCCCTCAACCTCAGTCTTTCTAATAAAAATAATTCTAATCTACTCCATCTCTCTTCATGGCTAGTGCCCTCCATACCAGGCAACATCCTGGTGAACCTCCTCTGCACCCTCTCCAAAGCATCCACATCCATTTAGTAAGGTGACGACCAGAACTGTATGCAAACATGGCTGAACTAAAGTCCTATACAACTGTAAAATGACCTGCCAATTCTTGTACTCTATCTCAACCGATGAAGGAAAGCATGCCATATGCCTCTTGACCACAATCGTCCTGTGTTGCCACCTTCAGGGTACAATGTACCTGAACACCCAGATCTCTGTACATCAATTTTCCCCAGGGCTTTTCTATTTATCATATAGCTTGCTCTTGAACTGAATCTTCCAAAATGCATCACCTCACATATTCCCAGATCGAACTCCATCTGCCATTTCTCCTCCCAACTCTCCGATGATTAAATAACTGCCAGAATTACTTCAGGTGAAATCACAGAGTGGCATACAATGGATAAGCAGAAAACACCATTATGGAGTTTACTTTCCTCCTACTATGTTGACCTCTTCAAGGAGCATATGAAATGAACTAAAATATGATATGGCCTGTGTTTCCAGGTTCAAGTTATCTGCAAAAGGTCCAGAATTCTCCAATCATAGCAGACCACTTGGCAGGGAAGTGCACCCAGTGTCAGGAGTGGCAAGCTACTCAATATATGTCCAAGGACTAAGGCCCAATGCAATATCTGGGAATGAAAGAGGCCGCTCATCTTTTTAAGTTACATCAGTCTGCTATCAAAAGTTGATCAATGTATGTTTACAGCAATTAAAGATGACTTAACACCTCATGTCTTTCCACCTAATTTCACTGGTTGTTCTTCCAATTACGTAAGATCCTTAGCAAGCACTCGACAGTGTAAAGTGGTAGAGACAAAAACTAAGTTCTCTTCTCTATTTATGTACTCCTTTATGTTAGGGATAGCTGCACACAAATCATATTTCCCAGTCAGTCTCTAAGTCTAAAATCTTTTAGAATTTTGACTCCCAGCAACAAAAATTATAAATGAAAACGAGATGTGACTAGTTACCTGCTAGAAGGAGGAATTATGATAATTGTTTCCCACACTACCTAGCTAAGGAGAGGAAGCCTAGCATCATACAGTAGCATCACAGCTGAAATTAGTTCACTGCACACTGGCTTTCCTTAAACTCAACACCACCTTAGAAACTAGGGTGTACCATGAGAAAAGCACAATGTATCGTAACTTAATGAAACAACTTTGACCCATTTTACAAACCCAAAAGTTTAGGAACTGCACAGTTAAATATGCAAAGCTCTTACTTGCTCCAAATATCTGAGTCAAAATGCTTTTCTGATGGCTGCAATCTATGTTGTATGGAGTTTCACCCGCTTTGTTAGGTCGATACAGTAGACGGCCATCTTTAGGATTCCTCAACAGCAATTCAGCTAATTTTCTGCTTCTTCCACGGATTGCTATGTGAAGTGGAGTATCTCCTTTCTAAAAACCATAAATAATGGAAGCTTTAGAAAAAAAATTTCAACACCAATTCAATCACAGATAAAATCTTATTAGCAAGACACACTAAAGACAAATTTATATAAAGACAATCAGAACATAATTCTGACTGCAGTATACAGTTAAATATCCAACAATGTAAAAAACAGTCAAGATTTTACTGCCAAATAGTAACATTAAAATGTACTGATGGCAATCAAATTGTGATTACACTTTAAAAAAAAGCATCATATACAAGTCGCTCTGCGTTTCATTAATGCAAATTCATTATAGCTTGATTAATGAATTGTGGACACTGTTTCTAAAGTGTGAACTTTTAAAGCGTGTATTGGCTATAATGAGATTCTGGTCCCATTACATTAAATGGTGCTGCTATTACGCGATTTTCTTATAACACAGGGTTTCACAAGAATGCAACTACCACGTTATAGCAGAACTGACTGCAAGTAAAAGACTCAAGCATCTTCAGTATTTACATGTGTACTACTCAATGATATTTTCGCCATGAGGGGTGCACTAAATTTACAGTAGCAGTGCTATTGTATATTTTCGCCATGAGAATTGCACTAAATTTACAGTAGCAGTGCTATTGTAGAACACCCAAATGTTCAGTCAAATGATAAAAGTCAAATTTTCCTAGACAAAATATTTACACACATGTACATTTAAGCACTTAAATGCATAATTAATAAGAGTCCTTTACAGCTGAACGATATTGAAGTGAGTAAAAATTAATTCATTGCTTGAGGCTTGTTCATCAAATAACCAGTTATAGAGTCATAGAGAACAAATCAAATACCACTTAAAATAAATCACAAGGAAGAAAACTGCTTGTAAACCATACTTTGTCAGTTCCAAACCCCTTCCCAAATGCTGACATAATAATCTCATGAAATAAACAGATGAAGTGTTTGTCTGCAGCTATGATGAAACTTAAATTAGACAGCTCAGTTGCATAGTAGGAGAGGAGAAAAAAAAAGAATGGCAGTTTGTTAAAAGTAGGCAAACTTTAAAAATTAGGAAACCATACAAAACTCAGAATATCACAACACATTACGGTATTATCTTTACACACAAATAAATCTCAATTGTGCCTTTTGTTTTAATAAAGATAAGCTTCCATACAGAAATATGTACAAAATAAATGTATTGCCATCTTTAAAAAAGTTGTTAATCCACTTAAGATCAAAAAACTTGAATTTCCTTGGAGCCTGCACAGTCTGCTCAACTCTAGAAGTGAGGTGACAGACTGTCCTTGACACTAAGGCAACATTTCACTGAGTATGGAATCAATGGAAATCAGGAATCAATAGAAATCTGGAACCAATGAAAATCAGGAAAAGTTTCCAATGACTGGAGTCATACCGAGCAAAAAGAAGATAGTTGCGGTTGTTGGAGATCAACCATTTTAGTCTTGGGACACCAATATAGAATTCCTCAGGATAAATACTTTCTAATCAATCAATTTGTTATGACACATCTCTGGAGCGTTGGGACTTGAACTCATCTTTCTAGCCTAGAAGTAGGGACTTTATCACTGCACCACAAGAACCCATAAATTCCTCTGGATAGCCATCTTCAGCTGCTTCAATGACTACCTTTCCATCATAATACCAGAAATGAGAATGTTCACTGATGATCACATACTATTTAGCATCAACTGAAACTGCTCAGATACTGAAGTAGTCCACACACAACTTCAAAATTCCCCCCCCCCACCACTAGAGTAAGAATTTCTGCCATATCTACAAGATGCATTGCAGAAACTCACCAAGGCCCCTTGACACCAGGGTCCAAGGTATCACCAAGGATAAGAGCAGTAAATGCAGGAGAACAACATCACCTGCAGGTTTCCTTCCAATCCACATACTATCTACTTGGAACTTTACCCTCTGGTATTGCTGGGTCAAAACTCCCCCAACAGCACTTGCATTTCCACCACAGACTGTAGCTGTTCAGAAGACAATTCACTTTTAAAGGATAACTTTGCATGAGCAATAAAATGACAGCCTAGATAACAATTCCATGAACAAAAAAAAATCATCAGAGTGGGTTTTTTTATTCTATCCAAAAAGTCCATCTGGCCTCTAATGGCGAAAGTATGATCAGAAAATATATGAAGAAGTGAATGCCCATGTTAGTATCCCTAGCTAGGTTGAGGCTAAACGAAGAAATTCTGGCTTAGATTATTTATTCAGGATTGTCAATATTTGATCTTAATATGTTGCCATCCAGAAATGATATGTGTAAACCTGTTGAGGCCCGATTCTAAACTAAAGCACACCAGTTTTGTGAGAGCTTGTCCTATGGCAGAGGTATTGAAGAATGAATTGCCAGCAATTCTTCTCTGCAGCAACTAGTTAATCACACTTCTAACGATGACAAGAAAAAGGTTAAAATGAAAATTACCCATCAGCACTCACAGGACATTACAACATAGTACAAGCCCAGTGACACCAATCCAAAGCCCATCTAACCTACACTATTACATTCTCATCCACGTGTTTATCCAATGACCACTTAAATGCCTGTAAAGTTTGACAGTCTACAACTGTTGCAGGCAGTGCGTTCCATGGCCCTACTACTCCTCGGGGAAAAAAAACTATCTCTGACATCTAACCTATAGATATCACTTCTTTCGGAAATCTCCATAATGGGAAAAGATTTAAAAAGGGACCCAAGGGGCAACTTTTTCATACAGAGGGAGATGCATGTATGGAATGAACCGTTAGAGGAAGTGGTGGAGTATGATGCAACTACATCATTTAAAAGGCATCTGGATGGGTAACGAATGAGAAGGATTTAGAGGGATATGGACGAAATACTGCCTAATGAGGCCACATTAATTTAGGATTTCTGGTCAGCATGGGCAAGGTGGATCGAAAGGTCTGTTTCCGTGCTGTACATCTCTATGACTATTACTTTCTAAATGGTCTCTGCTCGAGAGACTTTAATTTGGCATATTCCACGGTGTCTGTTCAGACCCCTGACCAGGATGCATCATACATAAAGTTTCTAAGCTGTCCGTCTCTATGACTCAGCTTGTCCTGTGTTCCCAATGATTTCAAAATAAAAGTTACAATCCCACATAACATTTCACTGAACTATTAATTTTCAATTAACGGCTTACAACTTGCCCAGTCACGCCCTACGGTTGAACTTGAAGACAACAATTGCAAAATGTTGCAGAAACGATGCTTATCAAATTAAATGCAAATTATGTTACCTTATCTGCTGCAGACACTTTGGCTCCCTTATCCAATAAAAGTTCAACTATTTCAATATTTCGCATTTTAGTTGCCTTAATGAGAGGCGTCTCACCATCCTGTAAATGCAAAAAACAGTTATTTCATTTTAAAATCAGTGTATCCTTTTTAAAATTGCCTAGATCCCCAAAGAACAATGTTTTCATATAGTACATCACTGGGGAGTTGTAGCAATTCTCAAAAGACTGCTACACATAATTCTATGCTAGTCACCCCAAAAATAGGGAGGAAAAGCAAAAAGACATAATCAATTAACTTAATCTGTGCTTATTCACAAATCTTTATGACATGAAAAATGGGGTCTGAAAGTTGTTTTCAAAGTCATGAGGATCCTGGACTAAATAGATAAGGAGAAATCGTTCCCACTTGTAAAAGGATAGAGAACGAGAGGGCAAAGACATAAGTTAATTGGTACAAGAAA
The DNA here is from genome assembly GCF_020745735.1 of Hemiscyllium ocellatum. NCBI lineage: Eukaryota > Metazoa > Chordata > Chondrichthyes > Orectolobiformes > Hemiscylliidae > Hemiscyllium > Hemiscyllium ocellatum. Next base: position 125,537,453 of record NC_083403.1, on the reverse strand, counting down.
CAAATGCACTGAAGAGAAAAAAAATAACGCTCACAGTGGATACGATAGCTTTTGTAGTGCATTACCTTTAAGCGGGTACCAGGTAAGTTCAACCAAAATATTCAAGGGAACATTAGATGATTCTTCAGATAGAAACAGTAGGCATGCATAAAGGTAAAAGATTGGAAAATAGTACTAAGTGATAATGATCATTCAGACAGCTGGTGAAAGGCCTCCAGCACAGCAAATAAGTTCTGTGAAATAACATACTTCTATGAACTCAGTTATTGTCAACAAATAATGGAATACTAATTTGGAAATGCTTTAAAAGGACAGTGTGGTTCAATATTGCAATGTTAAATATCACAGACTGCTGTGGCAATATTTTTCAAAAATGAAATTTAAATTAGTGACCACAGAAATACCAAAGTCTGAAAACAAAGGAAGTATTTCTAACTAAGTACATCTAGGCCAGATATGGTACAAGCCAAATGCAGGTAAAAGCTCTCTTTAGCCTCCCTCCAACTTCTGCATGACAGATATATTCTTTTGTAGGTTAATTATTCCATTATTCCATAATCACTCTTATGGCTTCTGTCACGTAACTTGTAGGAGAATCTCAGGCATAGAGGACATACTCTCAGAGAAAGGGGTTGCCAGTTAGAAAAGAAATTCTTCCTCACCCCTTCCCTAAGAGATTAATGAATCTGTGAAATTCTTTATTGCAGATGCTGTAATTGATTAGAAGAGAATCTTCTTCCAAAAGCTTCCACTTCCACACCATGTTTGGAACCAGCAGATTGGATTTTGGTTCACAGGCTGTCTTTTACACAAGCCTGATCTAAGTTCTACAAACTAGTCGTAAATGTGAAATGAAGGTGGGGCAGTCTATGAATGCGCTGGCACTGTTGTCACTGCACAAACTTATGCGCCTGCACAAACAAATCCTGACGTGGTAAATGTTAAAGCCAGATAACATTAACACCACCTTCTGCTTGTGCCAAGACTAACCGCCGTTTTGATATTCCAAGTAACCACTCCATTTCTAGAGAGCTGATGACTCATTCCCAAATTGTAATTTCTAGATCTTCCTGCTACAATAATTAGCACCTATTCAGCCAACAACTTCTTGCTGATTAGGTATCTAGATTGCTAGTTAGCTTCTAAAAATATAGTTTTCTTAATTAGCTTGCACTCTTAGTCCAAAGCAATGAATGTGGCTCTCAGAGAAAAATTTAAAAATCACACGACACTAGATCATCATTCAACAGATTTACAGAACAAGCTTGGTTATTTGAACGAGATAGTGGGGAGTACTTTGTTCAGATAACTGTTTGTTAGGATAACAGATAACGTTTTTATGGGACCTTGAGATCTTGTTCGGATAATCCGAAATTCAGATAATTGATGTTTGAATAACTGCCCTACCTGACGAAGGAGCAGCGCTCCGAAAGCTTGTACTACCAAATAACCTGGTGTTGCATGATTTTTAACTCTGTCTACCCCAGTCCAATATTGGCACCTCAAACATCATGGTTCTCAGAACAAGCACAGTGAGGACAAGTCTTTCAATAAGACATCAAAACAGTCGATTTGATTCAGCATTTAAAGGCTTTCCAGCCTGTCAGATTCATACCCCATCAATAACTGCTGTGCTCTCATAAGTTTCTGACAGTTTAGGAAACCAAGTAAAAATTGAGAATAATTCAAATAAAATTTTCATTTATTTCTTCAGACCTACTATCCCCACGCATCTCCAGAAGCACACTAGCTAAATGCCAGAGAATGGGATCACGTCATATTTTAATACTGGAAATTTTCAATATTTTAGTCCCCAATCCATTCCAAACAGATTCCTTTCCCACCTTCTACTCCTAAATCAGGCATCAGAGGTTAAAATTCGCCACTAAAGAAGTAAAAGAATGGGTGCATTAAAGACAGGAAGGAACTTTTTTTAAAATTGTAATATTTAAAACTTGGAACGATTCACAGCCTATAAACAGTGAATCTCCACATTTACATTTCTTAACCATAAAAGATTTCCTAAGAAATGGTGACCATAACATGGAAAAATTTAGCATTCAGTTTGAGGGTGAGGAACTTGGGTCAGAAACAACAGTGCTAAATAAGGGTAATTACAAAGAAATAAGGGCAGAGCTAACTGGAGTGGTCCAGAAAAGGAGTCTAACAGCAAATATGGGGAGGAAAACTGACAGACTTTAAGAAAGCGGCTCATAGCAAAGATATATTCCAGTGAGAAAGAAGATTCTCGGAAGTGGTAAGTCATCCATATTAAAGTTAAGGATAGAATCGGATAGAAAAAAAAAATATGTGGCAAAGATGAGTAGTAAACCAGAAGATTAGGGAAGTTTTAAAAACAAACAAAAGCTAACCAAAAAAGGAAGGAAAATAAATGTTTAGGATAAATTTTCAAATAATATTAATAATAATCAGCAAGCGCTCTTTTAAATTTATAAATAGGAAAAGGGAAGCCAAAATGAATAAAAGTTATGCAGAGGATAGGTGGGAATAGTAAGGAGGAACTAGGAAAAGGCAGAGGAGTTGAATTAATACTTTGCATCAGTCTTCACAGCAGAAGCCACTCATTGTATTCTGAAATTACTAAGAGCTAAGGGGCAAAAGGACAATAGGAAATAAATATCATAACTATTACTAGATAATAGGTGCTGGGGAAAATAAAAATTGATATACCCTCCCCTCCCACCTGATGGGACTCTAGAACATTAAAAAGTAGCTAGAGAGTAAGTGGATACATTGGTAGTAACCTTTCCTTAGTCTCAGAAGATTGGAAAACTTTCAATTTTCAAACAAGTATTAGATTAGATTAGATTAGATTAGATTAGATTAGATTACTTACAGTGTGGAAACAGGCCCTTCGGCCCAACAAGTCCACACCGACCCGCCGAAGCGCAACCCACCCATACCCCTACATTTTACCCCTTACCTAACACTACGGGCAATTTAGCATGGCCAATTCACCTGACCCGCACATCTTTGGACTGTGGGAGGAAACCGGAGCACCCGGAGGAAACCCACGCAGACACGGGGAGAACGTGCAAACTCCACACAGTCTGTCGCCTGAGTCGGGAATTGAACCCGGGTCTCAGGCGCTGTGAGGCAACAGTGCTAACCACTGTGCCACCGTGCATGCCCTTAAAGTATCTACGAACATTAAGCTAATCAGCCTGTTATTGGGAAAATGTTAGAATCTATTGTAAAAGATTTTATAGCAGAGCACTTTGAGATACATAAAATGATCAGAGTCAGCATAGGTACATGAAGGGGAAATAATGCCTTACAAATTTACTCATATTCTCTGAAGAGGTAACAGTCAGAATTGATAAAGGGTAAGCAGTAGATGTCGCATGTTTGGATTTTCAAAGGTATTTGATAAGGTATCACACATAAAACAACTTAAGATGTCCAGTATATTGGAGGAAATATCTTAGTATAGTTAAAGAACTGGCTAATTAATGGAAGGCAGAGTTGGGAAGAGGGGGGCATTTTCAGGATACCAACCTCTAACCAGTGATGTGCCACAGGGATCATTGCCAGGACCTAATTAGTTACAATGTATATTAATGACAGGATGAGAAATGCATTTTGGAAAGTTTGTGACGACACAAAAATAGGTAGTAAGGCATGCGGTAAAGATTATAGAGTCTGCAGAGGGATACAAATAAGTGACTGGGCAAAGACTTGACAGGTGGAAATATAATGTAGGGTAATAGAGAAGCTGAATATTATTTAAATGCAGAAAGACTGCAGAAAGTTAGAAATTTGGGAATCCTCATCCATACATCACAAAAGGCTGGCATCCAAGTTCACTGGCTACTAGGGAAGGCCAATGGAATGTCAGCCTTTATTTCAAAGGGACTGGAATATAAAAGTAGGAAGGTTTTCCTACAAGGATACAAGACACCAGTCAGAACACTGGAATAATGTGAAGTTTTGGGCTTCTTAGCAAAGGAAAGATATACTGGCTTTGAAGGCAGTCCAAAAAACATTGTCTGGCTGATACCTCGATAGGAATGTCTTATGGAAAGTTGAGCAATTGAGTCTGTAATCATTAGAGGTCAAAAGAACGAGATGCAACCTTATTAAAACTACAAGATTCTTAGGGGAAATGACAGAAGATGTAGAAAGATGGTTTCCTTTGTGGAGTAGTCTAGGACCAGAGAGCCTAATCTCAGAATAAGGGGTTACACATTTAAGACAGAGACAAGGAGGAATTTCTTCTCTCAGGAGGCAGTGAAACAATGGAATTCTTTTCTGCACATGACTGTTATGGCTGGGTCACTAAGTACATTTAAGGCAAATATAGACAAATTTTCAACAGGTAATGGATTTTACAAGAAAGAAGCAAAGCGGAGTTTAGGATTATCAAACCAGCCACAGTCATTTTGCCTGGTAGAGTAGACCCAATGGGCTAAATGGCCTATTTCTGCTCCTATGTCTCATGGTCTTTTTCTTTTAACCTTCTGGGCAATAAGAGGTTGAGTGGCAGTACTTAACAATTATCATGTCACTCAGATGGTGCTTGGATCGGCAACTATTAGAATTAGGCAAAAGTTTGCAAAAACCACATCATCTGCTAACAATAGTTGCCACCTCCAAGTGGACGCCACCACCAGGGATATATTTCCCTCCCCACCCCTTTCCCTTAAGACCGTTCCCTCCGTGACTATCTGGTCAGATCTACGCCCTCCTCAACAATCCACCTTCCCCTCCTGGCACCTTCCCCTGCCACTGCCGAAATTGCAAAACCTGTGCCCACACCTCTCAGGCCCCAAAAGAGCCTTCCACATCCATCAAAGTTTCAGCTGCACATCCACTAATGTCATTTATTGTGTCCACTGCTCCCAATGCGGTCTCCTCTACATTGGAGAGACTAGACGCCTTCTCGCAGAGCGCTTCAGGGAACATCTCTGGGACACCCACATCAATCAACCCCACTGCCCCGTAGACCAACATTTCAACTCCCCCTCCCACTCTGCCGAGGACATGCAGGTCCTGGCCCTCCTCCACTGCCACTCCCTGACCACTAAACGTCTGGAGGAAGAACGCCTCATCTTCCGCCTCGGAACACTTCAACTCTAGGGTATCAACGTGGACTTCACCAGTTTCATTTCCCCTCCCCCCTCACCTTACCCCAGTTCCAACCTTCCAGCTCAGCACCATCTTCATGACCTGTCCTACCTGTCAATCTTCCTTCCCACCTCTCCGCTCCACCCTCCCCTCTGACCTATCATCTTCATTCCCACCACCATCCGCCTACTATACTCTTTGCTACCTCCTCCCCAGCCCCACCCCCCCTCCGATTTATCTCTCCACCCGGAGGCTCCCTGCCTTCAATCCTGATGAAGGGTTTTTGCCCAAAACGTCGATTTTCCTGCTCCTCGGATGCTGCCTGACCTGCTGTGCTTTTCCAGTACCACTCTAATCTAAACTATTAGAACTAACTTACTGTAGAGAGTTTGCAGTGCAATAAACTTACAAATGCAACAACTTTGCACAACCACAATGTTTGGTGAGATGATACGTATGTCAAGTTAATAATGGGGAAAAGCAAATTGGAAGACATATAGTTATTTACAACTGATACGTGATTTCTGTCACTGCAAGTTGTTGGCTGATTTTCAAAATATTGAATTGTGCGCAGCATTCAGACACCATTATTTTCGCAGTTAAATCTCAACTGTGAAATTTTAATTAATTCCAGCATCAATCTATATAAAACTGATATAACTTAGCAGATAAAATATTACAGAGTCTCAATAGCAACTACGCAAGGATTCCTTGTGGTTCCAAATGAGGGAGAGAAGAAAACCTAATCTAAATTAATTTGATCAGACACATCTGAAAACAGAATCTTCCTTCCTGCAGGAAGCATGAGGTGGGAAAGAAGAAAAGTGACAAGATACCAAAAAGTAAGAAGCTTAATGTAAAGTTTATCCGTACAAATTCCAATTAAGTATCCAGTCATACCTTAACGCAAATTTCTGTGTCAGGATTGCACTGAAGAATATCCCTTACTATGGTTGCATTTCCTTTCTCCACAGCCCAATATAGTGCAGTCTTATTATCCTAAAAGGGATATGAAAAAAGTTAGTTTTTGGTAAATGTCTAATTTCACCTAAAAGTTTATTCTGTCAAAGGTCAAAAAAATTTGATCTTCCCTGGGAGTAAATAACATGACACAATTTTAAACATCAGCCTTGACTCAGTGGCATTAGTTTTGCCTCTGAGTGAAAAGGCTGTGGGATGAGCCCTTATTCCACAGAATGAAGCAGACAATCAAGGCTGGTACTGCAGAACAGTGAAAGAAACTACTTAGCAGAGATTTCTGATTTTGGATAAAACAATGAACAAAGGGCTGACCTGGTGATTGCAAAATATTTTGTATTTTTTTAAAACAGTAGCAGACAACTCCTCTGTGACTAAGAAAAACATTTATTCTTCAATCCGTAATATTCAGCATACGTTATGCCGTCACTTTCCTCATTGAAAATTCTGACATTGTCATATGCAAACTGGCTACTACATCTCCCTTCATCACAACAGTGACTACCTTTCACAGCATCGTATGAGCTATTAATCACTTCGGAACATCCAAAGTTAGTGAAAGAGTACCTAAGTGCAGATTCGCTCCTTTATTTCAAAACAATTCTTAACACCATCTGACTTTGTTGAATGTACCATTCAGTAGCCCTGTCAACAATAACCCTGCAACATTTTAAGCTACCAAAGCGCCATAATCATCATGACTACATTCACCACACATTTCAATACAATTTAAAGTTTGTGTTTCATCTCCATTCCTGAGATACTGGGTGGTAGAGGAAGTATTTGATCGTTGCAATCTGCATTTATAATTTTCTATTTGGTGGATAACCTGATTTTTTAAAAAATCAAACAATTATTAACAACTGAAGTAAAATAATTTCATATCTTTTGTAATGGTTTACGTTTAGACTTACTGTTCCCTTTATATCTATGTCCGCATATTTTTGCAGCAAAGCTCTGACAATCTCCACATGTCCACCTTTCACAGCACCAATTAAGACAGTGTCTCCACTCTGGAAAGAAAATGCACGTACAGCACGATGAAAATTTGCTCAATAACTATAACCACAATATCGTAAAATTAAAAGGCTTAACACTTCAGTTAGATCAGTAGGCTGCATGGCTGGTTTATGACGCAGAATGACCCAACTGCACCTGTTCAAATCTGAGGTTATCCCAAAGATTCCATCTTCTCAACATTTCCCCTCATCCAAGGTGTGTTGCTCCACAGACTAAACCACCAGAGGTCACTCGCGAAGGAGAGAGCAGCCTTATAGTCCTTTAGGATCATGATCCTTTTTAAACAGTGCTTATTTTGGCCTTCATTTGTGTGTTTGCAATGTTTAAGTCTACTTTTGAACAAAGTTTTGCAAACAGCTATCCAAGTCAATAATTTAATTAAAAGCAAAGTACTGTTTTGATCTGAAAGATACTACCAGACTGGAGAAACTCGGGTAGCATCAATAGAAAGAGAAACATCGATAACTTTTTGAGGAAGATATGGTTTTCTTCAAAACAGAACATCCCAAGTTGCTTCTCTCTCCATTAGCATTGCTAGGCTTGTTCAATTTCTCCAGCAGCATGTTTTCATTCCATTTATTTAATTATTGTTTACTTTTGAGTACATACATACTCAAAAAGATTACTACCAATAACCAGAATTAGAGCCTAACCTTAACAATACTATTGTGATGAGGTGCTACCTTACAAAGAGTTAATCAACCCCAACATCTAAAGGTTTCCTTGCAGCAAGCTGTGAAAACATATCAGCAAATGCCCAGCCAGCTAATCTGCTTGGAAAAGGATAGTGTGGCAGAGAAAAAAAATATGAATAAACATTCAAGACATGTCAAAATTACAAAATCCATTTATAAGACATTTATGTGCCATATAATTGTTCATGAAGTCACCTGCAAAATCTATTTGCAGGTGATGTCACTAAATTATATGGCATATCCACGTCACAATAGCAAAGGGACTTTGAAACAAGCTTTTGTGAGAGAGCATGAATTTGCATTAACTTCAAGAAACTCAAGAAGAAATTAACAAATACAAACCCTGTCAGGGATGTTGACGTAAGTTCCAGCGTCCAGCAGATCCTGAACAATTTCAATATGTCCTTCCTTAGCAGCAATCATCAAGGCTGTATTCCCATCTTTGTCAGTCAGATTAACGTTTGGATTGTACTTCAATAACTCCTTCACTCCTTCAGTGTAGCCACCTTTAACTGCCACTATTAGAGCAGTCATAGAGTTCTACAAGATGATGTGGAAAAATTAGAGGATTTTTAAAAAACATAATTTTCTAAAATAGACGAGTATCATTTATTCCTTTTGCAAAGTCAGAAATACTAACAAATAGACACTGCTGAAAAAGATATTTTATTAAGTGTTTGGCTTTGCACTCATCATGATAATTCATACAAACAGCAATTAATTGTACAAATATTGGTTTTCCCGTTGTATTGGTATTCTTGTGAATTGTTTTGATGAGTGAGAGGTGAAAAGCTTCAACAAAATGTGTTTTTTTCAGCAATACTCAAGTTATGTACTATCAAACAGCTAAGCAAATATAGAGATGTGCTCTTTCCTGCTGCAGTGGACACACAATAAAGACCAAGAGTCTGTGGATGAATCAAAGTAGGGAGGTGAGAGACCACTGAACCAGACAGGGTGTGCAAAAATTAAAAATACTTTAAAACCTCAGCCAAAGAATTATGTCAAATACGGATTACAGCTTTGCAAGGGCAGGAGATCAAGATCTCTGTCGAGGAATCCTGAGATATATTCCTGAGACTTTCCTCAAATTATTTTCTTGGTTCTTCTCCCAGTACCGGTTTCTTCTTAACATAGCTACCTCTCAGAAGTGATTTTAAACTTTGTGGGGAAATTGGAGCAGAGTAGACAAATTGAATTGCAAACTAGATTGAACCAATGGACTGGACAGGTAGCCTACACAAAGTAAGAAACAGTGCAATGAATCGGCTGAGTACCAGGTTTGAGAGAAATTGGTGCAATAAGTCATAACTAATTGTAGAAATAAACACTGAGGAATCAACCAACCAGACTGCAGTTAGAATGAGTGTGTGCATGCATGCACATATGCTGTGGACAATACATGTATAATTCACATCAGACTGGGCAAATTATGCAAAAGTCGTTGGAGGATGAGTCATAAAACACATTTAGGAGAGTTTTATAGGACATAGAACAGCACAGCCCAGTACAGGTCCTTCATCCCTCGATGTTGTGCCGACCTTTTATCCTACTCTAAGATCAAACTAACCTACATACCCTTCATTTTACTATCACCTATGTGTCTATCCAAGAGTCACTTAAAATGTCGCTAATGTATCTGATTCTACTACAATCAGTGGTAGTGCATTCCACACACCCAGCACTGTGTGAAGAATCAAGCTTGGTGATCTCGTCCAAACCTTCCTCCAATTACCTTAAAATTATGCCCACTTGTGACAGCCATTTTTGCCCTTGGAAAAAGTGTTGACTACTCACTATCTATGCGTCTCATCATCTTGTACACTTCTATCAAGTCACCTCTCACCCTTCTACGGTCCAATGAGAAAAGCCTTAATTCCCTCAACCTTCCTTCATAAGACATGCCCTCTAGTCCAGGCAGCATCCTGGTAAGTTTCCTCTACACCCTCTCTAAAGCTTCCACATGCTTTCTATAATGAAACAATCAGAACTAAACCAGAGTTTCCCGGAATAATATACTTTTGAGTTGAGGTTATTTTAGAGGTTTGAAGGGTTAAACTGTAACTGCACGTTAAGCAATCCTCAAAAGGAGAATTGATCGTATGACAAATTTCGCACCAAATCTCAAAGAAATTTGTTGATCTGAAATTCAAGTATTAAGTTTGAATATTAGGTAGAGTTGGTCGAGGTAAAGGGACATTAAAAGAGCTAACAATAGATAAGCAGTGGCAAACATTATTTTAAAATCACAATTGGCGAATATACAATCCATTAAGAAATAAAAATGGCTAACTAAATGGATTGAAAGTAGACTAAGATAAAAAGAAGTGACTTATAACTCTATCAAGAAGAATATAAAGCATTAAGATTAGAAGAGTTTTAGGAATCAGCAAGGATGACCAAACAACTTTTCCATATACTGTACAAGAGTAGCAAAAGTAAACGTGCCTCTAATGAGTTTCAGACAAAAGAAATTACAATTGGGTATGAAGGAACGACAGAGACATTAAACAAGTTGAAGAAAGGAAAATGTTCGCAATAATGGGAAGCAGTATATGGAAAATGAGGGAGTAATTTCTTTTTCTGAAGGAAGTAGTACTGGAGAAATGAATGAGACAAATTTTATTGACCTGATGGTCTACATTTACAAGTTCTAAAACAGGAGCTAGCATATAGAGTAGAGGCACTGTTTATGACTATTCAAAATTCTGGACCATAGCTCGTGGATTTCAAAGTAATAAATATAACACTGCTATCCAAAAACAAAGTAAAAAGTGAGGTCTGCAGATGCTGGAGATCAGAGCTGGAAATGTGTTGCTGGTTAAAGCACAGCAGGTTAGGCAGCATCCAAGGAACAGGAAATTCGACGTTTCAGGCCAGAGCCTGATGAAGGGCTCTGGCCCGAAACGTCGAATTTCCTGTTCCTTGGATGCTGCCTAACCTGCTGAGCTTTAACCAGCAACACATTTTCAGCTATTCAAAAACAAAGGCAAGTGAAAGAAAAAGAGAGGAAAAAAAAGTATTTTTAAATCGTTAAAACTTTTTAAACACTGGTAAAGGAATTTGTTTGTCCATGCATATAAGACAAAGTTAGCAAGTGAGTACTATGTGCATCAGCAGAGCAAAAATATTTATTGCTAGAGAATGGGTCTATGCTCGAGTTTAGAAGAAATCAGATTTTTGATTTTAAAATTTTCAAGATTATTTGGAATAGATGGGAATGAGAAGTAATCAGATTAGCAATGAATTTATTGAATGCCAGAGTAGGGTCAAGACCCTGAGGAGGGAGAAGGTAAGCACTGCAGATGCTGGGGAACATGTGGAAGAGTGTGATGTATGGAAAAACACAGCAGGTCAGGGAGCATCAGAAGAGCAGGAAAATCGACGTTGAGCATAAGCTCTTCATCAGAATAACTGAGGCCAACTCCTTCTCCAAACTGATCTGTTCGTAATCGTTCACATGATTTTATTGAAACACAAAATTCTGAGTGGGACTACCAGGATAAATGCCGAAAGGCTGTTTCCCTTGGGCAAAGTGTCTAGACTAAGGGGACGTAAACAGAAAAAGTATTGGTTATTTATGGCTAAGCTAAGAGAATACTCTCTACCCAGGAGATAGAAAACCTCCTGAATTCTCTTCATAATTAGGTGGGGGATGGTCAGACACCAAATGTGAATTAACAGATTTTTGGACACCAAAGAAAATTAAACAATATGGAAAAAAAAACTTGCAGGAAAATGGGGTTGAACAAGAACAAGGACAGGAGTAGGCAATTCAGCCAATCAAGCCTGCTCTGCAATTTGATACATTGAGATGGAGATGAGATCAGCAATGTCACATTCCTACCTGCTCTCTATAATCCTTCAATCCATTACTAATTAAAAATCTGCCTACTGCCTCAAATTTACTTCATGTCCCGAAACCCTCCACACTCTGGGGTGAATTCCACAGATTCATGATCCTTTGAGGCAAGTAATTTCTCATCTGTTTTAAATCTGCTACCCCTTACGCTAAAATTGTGACTTTGTGTTCTAAAACACCCATCATGAGCAACTGTCCTTTCTACGGCTACTTTGTCAATCTTTTCAGTATCTTATATACCTCAGTTGGATATCTCCTCATTCTTTTAAATTTCAGCTTAAACTGGTCAATCTCACTTCATAAGAAAAAGCCACCCCCTTCCCCCCGAAGCAATCTAGTGAACCTCCTCTGAATTGCCTCCAATCTAACTACATCCTTCCTCGAGTAAGGAATCAAAGTTGTACACAATGCTCCTGGTGCAGTCGACCTCATCCAGTTCCAGTAGCATTTCCCTACTTTTTATAGTATATAGCAACTAATGCAAAATTTCCATTTGTCTTCCTTATTATTACTTGCTCCATTCATAATAATGAAGGTTGGAACAAGGACATATAGTCTTCTCCTTGTGATGAAAGGGATTGCTTTGTAATGACATCGAAAGCTGACTTGGAAAGAAGAGGCAAATGTACTGCAGCTCAAGTCATTCATTCCTAATGAAGGGCTTTTGACTGAAACGACAATTCTTCTGCTCCTCGGATGCTGCCCGTCCAGCTGTGTTTTTCCAGCATCACAATCTTGACTGCAGATCAAGTCGTCCCTGGTTAAAATACAGGATTGGCTGGCTCATAGTACATTTGTGCAGAAGTTCCCCAGGATAGTGTCCTAGACCCAACCATCTTCAGTTGCTTGACCAATGACAGTCCCTCCAGCAGAAAATCAGAAGTGATGTTTGCTGATGATTGCACAATGTTCAGCACTACTCACAACCCCTCAGATACTGAAACAGTTCATGTTCAAGTACAAGATCTGAATAACATGCAGACTTGGGCTAGCAAATGCAAGTAACATTCAGACCACATAAATGTCAGGCAATGACCATCTCCAATAAGAAACAATCTCACCACCATCTTGAAATTCTACGGTATTACCATCACGATTTCCCGACTAACAACATTCTGGGGTTACTACTGATTAGAAACTCAACTGGACTTACCATATAAATACAGATAGATGGCAACAAGAGCAGATCAGAGGCCAAGAACATTGAGGAGTAATTAATCTCCTGTCTCTACCATCTACCAGGCACAAGTCAGGAATGTGATGCAACATTCCCCAGTTGCATGATAGGTGCATCTTCAACAAGACTGAAGAAGCTTGACAACATCCAGTACACAGCAGCCCTCTTGACTGGCACTGCATCCACATCTTCAACACAAACACTCAACACTGTGTATGCTCTACAAGATGACACTGCAGAAATTCACCAAAGTGCCTTAGACAGCACCTTCCAAACCTACAACCACTTCCATCCAGAAGGGTAAGGAGAGTAGATAAGTGAGAACACCCCCACTTGCAAATTCACCTCCAAGCCATTCACCATCTTGATTTGAAAATATCACTGTTCCTTCACAATTGCTGGGTCAAATTCTTGGAATTCACTCTCCAAGGTTATTAAGTCTCTGGAACTCTCATCGCTGGGAATGTAGAAGGTTGGGTCATTGAGTACTTTTAGGAGAGGTAGATGGATTTTTAAATAACAAGGGAGTCAAGTCAAAGGTTATTGGAGAGGTAGGTGGGAATTTGATCAACCATGGTCTTATGTGTAGTGGAGAAGAGTAGGGGAGCCAATGGTCACTCCTGTTCCTAGTGAATATCTTCATATGGAGAATGGGATTGTTATTTATTTTATGATATGATATGCAATATTTAAAAAATTAACAAGTTAAAAATGAATCAAGAAACAGATTAGACTTAGGTAAGAAACTAATAGGAGGTAGTGAGGAATTACTTGTATTTCAATTTGAGAAAGAGATGTCCAGATGTGATAAGATCCCCAAGGGTCAAAGAGATGTAAAGAACTGAAACAAACCCTTCAGTCCAAATCGTCCATGCTGACCAGATATCCCAACTCCAACTTAGTCCCACCTGCCAGCACTTGGCCCATATCCTTCCAAACCCTTCCTATTCATATACCATCCAGATCCTTTTTAAATGTTGCAATTCTACTAGCCTCCACCACTTCCTCTTCCACACATATACCACCCTTTGCGTGAAAAAATTGCCCTTAGGTCTCTTTTATATCTTTCCCCTCTCACCCTAAACCTATGCCCTCTAGTTCTGGACCTCCCCACCACAGCGAAAAGATTTTGCCTATTTATCCTATCCATGCCCCTCATGATTTTATAAACCTCCATAAGGTCACCCCTCAGTCTCCAGCGCTCCAGGGAAAACAGCCCCAGCCTATTCAACCTCTCCCTATAACTCAAACCCTCCAACCCTGGCAATATCCTTGTAGATCGTTTCTGAACCCGTTCAAGTCTCACAACATCCTTCCAGTGGAAGGAGACTAGAATTGAATGCAATATTCCAAAAGTGGCCAAACCAACATCCTGTACAGCCTCAAATGACCTCCCAACTCCTGTACTCAATACTCTGACCAATACAGGAAAATATACCAAACGCCTTCTTCACTATCATGTCCAGTTGAGATTCTACTTTCAAGAATGTATGAACCTGCATTCCAAGGTCACTTTGTTCCATTCCATTCAGATTATAAGTCCTGCTAAGATTTGCCTTTCCAAAATGCATCACCTCGCATTTATCTAAATTAAACTCCATCTACAACTTCTCAGTCCACTGGCCCATCTGATCGAGATCCCATTGTAATCTGAGGTAACCTTCTTCACTGTCCACTACACCTCCAATTTTGTTGTTATCTGCAAACTTACCAACTACACCTCCTATGTTCACATGCAAATCATTAATATAGATGACGAAAAGTAGTGGACCCAGCACCGATCTTTGTGGCACTCCGCTGGTCACAGGCCTCCAGTCTGAAAGCCAACCCTCCACCACCACCCTCTATCTTCTACTTTTGAGCCAGTTCTGGATCCAAATGGCTAGTTCTCCTTGTGTTCCATGAAATCTAACCGTGCCAACCAGTCTCCCATGGGGAACCTTGTCGAACGCCTTACTGAAGTCCATACAGATCACATCTACACTCTGCCCTCATCAATCCTCTTTGTTACTTCCTCAAAAAACTCAATCAAGTTTGTGAGAAATGATTTCCCACGCACAAAGCCATGCTGACTATCCCTAATCAGTCCTTGCCTTTCCAAATATATGTACATCCTGTCCCTCAGGATTCCCTCCAACAACTTGCCTACCACTGCGTTAGGCTCACTGGTCTATAGTTCCCTGACTTGTCCTTACCACCTTTCTTAAACAGTGGCACAATGTTAACCAACCTCCAGTCTACCAGCACCTCACCTGTGACTATTGATGATTCAAATATCTCAGCAAGAGGCCCAGCAAACACTTCCCTAATTTCCCACAGAGTTCTAGGGTACAGCTGATCAGGAAAACCATTACATTAGATTTTTAGAATGAAGCTGAGAAAAGTGGTGGTTCATGCCAGATTCACAACATAACACATAATTTAAGGAAGATTCAACTTCCTATTCAGTTGTATATAAAGGATCTAAGAGCAACATACATTCTTCCTTCATGCTAACCAACCTCCTCACCTCATGTAAAACCAAAAAACAAGCTAATCAGCCTTTTGTGTTCTGACATAAATGATGACCTAAGGGGCAACTTTTTCACGCAGAGGGTGGTACGTGTATGGAATGAGCTGCCAGAGGAAGTGGTGGAGGCTGGTACAATTGCAACATTTAAGAGGCTTTTGGATGGGAATATGAATAGGAAGGGTTTGGTGGGATATGGGCCAGGTGCTGGCAAGTGGGACTTGATTGGGTTGGGATATCTGGTCGGCATGGACAAGTTGGACCGAAGGATCTGTTTCCATGCTGTACATCTCTATGATAATACTCAGCTTTACCTCAGCCGTCTATCATTTCCAAATTATCAAGCTTCTCACTATATCCGTGATGGATGTGCTGAAACTTCCATCAAATAAACATTAGAATTAAACAAAATGCTTAACTAAACATTTACAACATCAGAGTCATATTTGACCCTGAGACGAGCCTCCATCCACAAACGAGGGTTGCAGCAGGAGATGAGCTGTGCCAGCAGCAGAGTGTGAATAGATGTCATTGCATTCTCCCAAGCTGATAATCTGCAGGTAATTTGCACATCAACCAGGAGATATCAAAGTTTAGTGCCTTTTATAACTGTGTAAATTTAGGTTCAGTCTGATCTATATTTACTTGTGGTTTCATGAACAACCATCACCTTGTACTCACTGATCCACGCAGATGTCTGATTGAAAATGTATCAGATTTAGAGTTCTTTTCTTTGCTTTGTATTCTTCTAAGTCCAAGATCGCTGCCTTTCCTTATCTCAGGAACTTCAAACAGTGATAAACTCTCACATTTGTACAGCGCCAATCTTGTTCAATGATGACTTCAATCATTTCATTACTGCTGGATGTGCTTTCAGATAGTGTAATCTTTACCCAGGAAAGTCTCTCTCCAACTATTGAGCCTTTCCTCATTTCTTTCATTTAGTTGTGCCCTAAAAACTATCACTTCCCACCAAAATCTTTGGTTCTCATTTTGTTGCGTTAAATTTTGTTTCATAATACTCTCGTGAAGCATCTTGGGATGTTTTAGTACACTAAATACAAAGTTGTTACTGATCTTACTTTCTGTTTATGGAACATTCCTTTCATGAAAAATTAAGTGCCTCATTTGCATTCTGCAAACCACTAGATGTAAACCACTTCAGAATATCATGAGGATTCAATAATTTCACTTCTATTTTCCTGGTTAGCTATACTTTGATTATATTTGTCACAGTGTGGTCACCAATTGCCACTGTAGCCACAAATGTTTGCACCTTATTTTGAGTGCTTGTTTCAAGCCAGCTTTCAAAGTGCACTGAGATGTCAGTGAACTAGCCTCAAGGTCTAAGCAAATGTTCAGGGTAATGGGTTTCAAATATACCTATGCAACGCATAAAACTTAAAATCAATTAATAAAATCTGGAATTGAAAGTTAGTCTTGGTGTTGTTGCCAACGTCAAATTACAATCAATTTTTCATAAAAACATGTTCACTACGTCCTTAGGAAAAGGGAATCTGGCTTTCTTAAACTGGTCAGGCCTACACGCGATTCCAGATCCTAATAATAAGTTTGACTCTGAAATAACTGCCAAGAGGCAGTATGCTGTCACCAAGTCACCTTTTATTTATTATTGCACAGTATATTGGCTGTGGCCAGCCAGTTCGGAGTCAGTCCTCAATTGAGAAGTTGCTATTCGCCTGGCTTTTTTTTTTGTTTTGTCTCTTTGTGCCCTTCACTGAGGAGACTCTCAATCTCCTGGTTATACTTTTTTTCTTCCCACACATTAATGCTTAACTGTGGTATCTGTTGGCTACAGATTTTTTACTGTACTCAAATTCCACCATCTGCCATGGTTGGATTTGAACCCTGATTCCTGGGTCATGGGCTGAGTTTCTGGATTAATAGTCCAGTGACAACACTGTGAGGCCGTTGCCTCCCCAAGTTTGGTCAGCCAAGGCTTTCCTGAGTGGCCCAGGTTAACAACCCCAATCAAGAACTTCCAGTCAATGAGGTCCACCTGGTTCCAATCACTACACACTCTTAACTCCTCTGAATAGCCTGTCAGAACAGTAATTTCACAGGACAATTAGAGATGAGCCATCTTTATCCCATAAAAGAATGAAAATGAATATACAGTTTGGGACCGATACAACTCAAAAGCTTTGAAATAAATATCATTCTTACATGCACTATTTTTAAAAGTGCAAGTAACATACAGTGGATCCTTCTCTGTAAACACTATATATGGTAAAAAGTCAGGGTTTTCAAGTGGTTTATACCTTTAGATAGCAATTCCCTTTGTCTCCACATTTTTAAAGAATAAGAATTGATTTGGTTTAGAATAAAGATTAAATCAGATTTCATAGTTGTTTGACAATTAATGATTGCTCAGAGACTTTTGCAGGCTATTATACACAATCAACATTTTTCAATGTGCTGATTTATTTTTGACCCACATATCCTTCACACAGGTTATAGAGTGTGAGACAGATGCAAAATTCAAATTGAACTAACAGATTTTCATTGCACTACTGATGAATGAAAAATTGGAAACTGGTATTTACATCTTCTTGCATTATATTTAGATCATTGCTCGTGTTATGATCCCAGCCCATATGATAAATGGATAAGTCAGATTCCAGACAAGAACTTATTTCCTGTAAATTCTGTACGAACTTTTCATTCAGTAGACCAGGCAGATAATTTAAAAATCAAAATTGTCATGTAACCCACAAAAAAAATTAGATCGTTTGTATTTCGTAAAGATAAAGCCACTTGTTCAGAGATGAAAAGGATAACTAAAAATACAATGGTAGCGAGTTTTTATTTGATTTTTCTACATCTTGTGCCAGAGGCAGCAGTAACTAGAACAAATTCTCACAACAAATTCCAATGATTACTGAACTCATGCAATATATGTGGAAAATCATAATAGAGCAGCTGCAGGCAAATATAGTCCCTTAATTGACACATGTTGCAACAAACTTGATTCAGCAGGAATAGTTCATTTCAAATTCAGAGGGATTGATTTATGGGAGGGATTGTCTATGAAAAGGCTCTACAGGCACATACAAGGTGGTGTGTGGGTCTAAGACGAGTACTTTAAAACTTAAAAAAGGGCAATTAGGAGGTCACAAAAGCAGAGTTAACTGAAGCAAACCAGCAAACAAGTTTAAGGAATAAGTCAATACAGGTGCAGTGGCAGCCATTTCAGAGGATATCTCAAAATACTCAGAATAAACACATTTGAATAAGAATGAAAAATTTCAACAGGAGGGCCCACCATTTGTGGTGAACTAAACCAGTTAAAGATGGTGTCAAACTTACAGAAATCATATAATTGTGCAAACAAAACTACCAGGTGAGAAGGTTGGACAGAATATAAAAAACAAAGAATGACTAAAAGATTAATAACATGTTAACGTTAACTAGAAATATAAAATCAAATAACAAGAGTTTCTGTAGATATTTAAAAACAATTAACAAAATAGGCAATGATCTTCTAAAAAGTGAGTCTCAAGAATCAATAACAGAAAATGAGGAGATAGCAGATTAACAACATTTTGCCTCAGTCTCCAGTATAGATAATACAAGTGACATCTCAGAAATGGCAATAAATCAGCAAATTGAAGAGAGGGAGGAATAAAAATTACAAAATCACCAGGAAATTGTTGGAGCCACGGGCTAAAAATCCCCGAGTCCTAGTGGATTACATCCTTGGGTCTCAGAAAAAGTGGTTAGTGAGATGATTGATGTATTTGTTTTAATTTCCCATTTTTTTCTAGATCAGGAAAGTTTCCATATGACTGTAAATTAGCAAATGTAACTCTTTTATTCAAAAAGCGAGGCAGTCAGAAAGCAGGGTACTTAGCTTGATATCCGTGAAAGCAAAAAGTTAGAAGCTATTATTAAAATTCTAGCCAGGCACATAGAAAAGTTTATGGTAATCAGGCAGAGTAAACATAATTTTGTGAAAAGAAATCATGACAAATAAATTCATTGGATTTATGTGAAGTAATAATTCACTTTGGCTAAAAGAGAACCAGTGGATGTACTGTACTTGGACTTACAGGAGGCATTTGATTAGGTATCAAAGATTATTGTGGAATAATAAGATGATAGAGGGTACCATATTGGCATTGATAGACAATTGGCTAGCTAACAGTCAACATAAATAAGTCAATTTTCTAGGTGGCATGGTATAAAAAGTGCAGTGCCATAGTGATCTGAACTGGAGTGTCAACATTTTACCGGGTGGCATGGTGGCACAGAGGTTAGCACTGCTGCCTCACAACGCCAGGTTCAATTCCCGCCTTAAGCAACTGTTTGTGTGGAGTTTGCACATTCTCCAAGTGTCTGCGTGGGTTTCCTCCGGGTGCTCCGGTTTCCTCCCACAGTCCAAAAACATGCAGGTTAGGTGAATAGGCCATGCTAAATTGCCCGTGATAGGTGAAGGGGTAAATGTAGGGGAATAGGTCTGGGTGGGTTGCTCTTCGGAGGGTCGGTGTGGACTTGTTGGGCCAAAGGGCCTGTTTCCACACTGAGTAATCTAATAAAAAAAATAAAAGAAAGACTTGGGCGAAGGAATGGAAGATACGTTGCTAAATGTGAAGTTACAATGTATACAGGTACACTTTATAGCTTTCTTATCCTCTTCAAATGAGACAGAGATAGGTTACTTCAGTGGGCAAAAGGTCTGGCAAATGGAGCATTTTGAAAGATGTGAATCTGTCCATTTCAGCAAGAATCTAAATGGTGAAAGATTGCAGAACTCTGAACTGAAAAGGGACCTTGATGTACGCATGAATCACAAAAGAGGAATATGTAGACACTACAAGTAATTAGGAAAGCCCACTGGAGTTTGATATTTATTGCAAGGTGAAATGAATACAAAAGGGAGAGGTAAACAGAAGAACTAAGAGCAGGAGTAGGCCATCTGGCCCTTCAAGTCCGCCATGCAATAAGGTCATGGCTGATCTTTTCGTGGCCTCAGCTCCACTTACCCGTGCTCTCACCATAACCCTTAATTCCTTTACTGTTCAAAACAATCTTAGCTTTAAAAACATTCAATGAGGAAGCTTCACTGGGCATGGAGTTCCACAGATTCACAACTCTCTGGGTGAAGAATTTCCTTCTCAATACAGTTTAAAATTTCCCCCTAATTTTGAGGCTATGCCTTCTTGTCTTAGTTTCACCTGTCAGCTTTACAGGGCACTGATGAGGCCACATCTGGAGTATTGTAACCAGTGTTGGCTTCCTATTTAAAGGAAGGATGCAAAAAAAAGTGTTAGAAGTAACTCAGAATGACTAATACCTAGAAAAAGTGGGTTGTCTTGCAAGAAAAGATTGGGCAGACAAGGCTCATATCTACTTGAATTAAAAGAGGTACAAAGTTACTTTTTTTCAAAACATAATATCCTGAGCAGTTTACACCAGGCTAGATGTGAAAATGAGATTTCTCCTTTTGGAGAAATAAAGGACATTAAGACACGGCTAAGGAGAAATCTTTCTCTTAGGTGGTCAGAAGTGTTTGAAATTCTCTTCTTGAAAAAGTGGTGGAAACAAAGTCTTTAAATATTTTTAAGATGTAGATACGTGATAACTAAGAGTGAAAGGTTATCAAAATAGGCAAAAATGTGGGGTGATAACATCAGCTATGATCTTGCTGAACGGCACAGCAAGCTTAAGGGGTTGAATAGTTTAATTCTGCTCCTAATTACATACCAGAAACGCTGGGTACAAGGAGCAACTAAAGAAAATCAGCATTAGTAAGGAAATTGTGTTGGAGAAATTGACGGGATTGAAGGCTGATAAATCTCCAGATTCTGGTAATCATTCCAAAGTATTTAAGAAAGTGGCCCGAAAATGCATTGCTGACCATCTTTCAATTCTCGATAGACTCTTGAACAGTTCCTATTCATTGGTGGGTAGCTGATGTAACCCCCCTATTTAAAGGCGAGAGGCAAAGAGTAAATAGGGAATTATAGACTAGTCAACCTGATATCACAGAATCTCTATAGCGTGAAAGCAGGCCATTCAGCCCAATGTGTGTACACACATCCTCCAAAGAGGATCCCACCCAGACCCACTCCCTACTCTAGCTCTGTAACCCTGTATATTACCATGTTTATCCACTGAACCTACACATCCCTGGACATTATGGGAAATTTAGCATGGTCAATCAACCTAACCTGCACATCTATGGACTGTGGGAGGAAACCATGGCACATGAAGGAAACCCACGCAGACAAAAGGGAGAATGTGCAAACTCCACACAAATGTTCAACCGAGTGTGGAGTCGAACCTGGGTTGCTGGCACTGTGAGACAGTAGTGCCAACCACTGAGCAATTATGTCGCCCTGGATCAATAATGGGGAAAATGCTAGAGTCTATTATAAAAGAATTAACAGATAAGTATTTGGTAAAGAGTAGCAGGACTGAATTGGACAGAGAAAACATAGAATTCCAAATCATGCTTGACAAATCTACTGGAATTTTTCAAAGCTGAAACCAATTGAGGTAACGAAGGGGATGCAGTGGATGTGGTTTACTTGGGTTTTCAAAGATGACTTTCGACAAAGTCCAACATAGATTACTGTATAAAATTAAAACACGTGGGATCTGAGGATACTACATAGAGATAGATAAAAAAATAAGTTGGCAGACAGGAAACAAAGTGTAGGAATAAGTGGGTCTTTATCTGAATGGCATGCAGTGACTAGTGGGATATCACAGGTATCAGTGCTTAGACTCCACCTATTCATAATATATTAATGACTTGGAAATGAAAACCAAATGCAATATCTCCAAACTTGCAGATGACAGAGCTAAGTGGGAGGGTGAGCTGTCAGGAGGGTGAAGGAACGCTTCAGCGAAATTTGGACAAGCTGAATGGATGGGTAAATGCATGACAGATGCAGTGGAATGTGGATAAATGAGAGGTTACTCACTTTTTTTTAGTACAGAAAGGTAGATGATCATCCAAATGTTGAGATATTAAGAAAGGGGAGTATGCAGTGACACCTGGGTATCCTCATGCACTAGTTGCTGAATATAATCATGAATGAGCAGCAGGCGATAAAGGCAGGTGTCCTTCTTTGTGAGAAGATTCATTACAGAAGAGGATGTCTTGCTGTAATTATACAAAGCCTTGCTGAGACCACACCCGGAATGAGGATGCAGCTTTGATTTCCTTATCTGAGGAAGGATGCTCTAACTATACAGGGAATGGAGTGAAGGTTTATCAACCAGATTCCTGGGATAGTGGGAATGACATATGAGGAGAGGTTAGGATTATATTCACTGGAGTTTGGAAGAATTAAATGGTATCTCACAGAAACCTATAAAATTCTATCAAGGGCAGCACTGTAGCTCAGTGGTTAGCACTGCTACCTCACAGCGGCAGAGACCCAGGTTTGATTCCAATCTCGGGAAACTGTGTATATGGAATTTTGCACATTCTCTCAGTATCTGTATGGGTTTCCTCTGGGTGCTCAGGATTCCTCCCACAATCCAAAGATGTGCAGGTTAGGTGAATTGGCCATGTTAAATTGCCCCAGAGTATTCAGGAATGTGTAGGTTAGGTGCATTAGTCTGGTGTAAATGTAGAGTAATAGGGTAGATCATGGGTATGGGTGGGTTACTCTTCGGAGGATTGGTGTGACTTGTTGGGCTGAAGGGCCTGTTGCCACACTGTAGGTATTCTATTTTATTCTATTCTATTCTATAAGACTGGACAGAGTAGCTGAAGGGCATTCCTGATGGCAGGAGAACCTAGCAGGAGTCACAGTCTAAAAATAGATGTGAAAAAAAAGGCTGAAATGAGGAGAAATTTCTTCACTTAGTGGTGAGCCTGAAAAGTTTCTATCACAGAAAGCAATTTGAAACTGATTTCAAGGAGTTGGACATAGCACTTGGGGCTAAAGGGATCAAAAGATATTGGGCCAAAGCAGGAACAGGCTGAGTTGGATGATCAGCTACAATCCTAATGAAAGCAGCATCAGGCCAAATGGCCTATTCCTGCTCCTATTTTCTATGTAATTTGTATGTTTGTATCTCTCTTGTGTGAACTGTTTTAATCCATGCTTAGGTTGTACTACAATAACTGCACCTCACTCTTCTAGAAACAGCATGCATGAAGAACTGTATTTACTATTACATACTATTTACATGTCTACAGACTATGTGCTCTTGGAAAATGCTAACAAAATCGAGATTGGTGTTTCGCAGCCAAAGAAATGTCACTGTCTATGACAAGAATATAACCACTTGCACCCAATTGAACACCAATGAAATAAAGTGGAGACAGGTCGTCTCTCTCTCTCTGATAAACTAATTAGTGAAGAGAATGATTTGGAGATGCCAGTGTTGGACTGGGGTGTACAAAGTTAAAAATCACACAACACCAGGTTATAGTCCAACAGGTTTAATTGGAAGCACACTAGCTTTCGGAGGGACGCTCAGAAAGCTAGTGTGCTTCCAATTAAACCTGTTGGACTATAACCTGGTGTTGTGTGATTTTTAACCTAGTGAAGAGAAAGGGGACAGGGGTCAGGTAACAAGAAACAAAGTTGAGGAGGAGGGAATGCATGAGCCCAAACATCTGAAAAAAAATCACAAAGCTACTGTTTGTAAAGTTACCTTCACTCTCTAAAAGACTAAGCTTTCCATTTCACAAAACACGAGAGGAAAGTAATGAATAGTCTACTTGAAATACTGAAATAATATTCATTTTGAATCAATCTACTTCTCACTATTTCACTAGATCTGCCAGATTTAATATTGCAATGTTTTCATAACTAAGTACACTTAAGTTACAATGACAACATCGAAGTAACATATTGCATGGCCCCATAAAAATCAGAGTCATAAATATCAAGCCATTTGCATTATTCCACATAAACTAATTCTTAATTTGGAAGACTCATTCTGCACTCACTTTCAACTCAAACTTGATTAAAGAGCTATTCCAAATAGTACTTACACACCAAAGTTTTTTTAATTCAACATAAAATCAAATACAGTTAATTGTGTATATTTAGCAACATAATAATTTAAATCTCATTAAATGTAGGGATAAATTGTTGGGAATACATACAGCTCCTTCCTGATCAACATCAGCACCCATTTCCAACAAATGCTTCACACACTGAAGATGACCCTTTCTGGCAGCCCATATCAATGGAGTTGTTCCATACTGAAAGAAAATTAGGAAAAAAAACATTTTTTAAGCTTGTGTGATTATACTTTAGATTTCATAATACAGTTAAGACGGCATAAACATGGTTTGTGAAGACCCGTCAAAATCTTGAACCAGGTTATATTTGCAACCAACCTCAGTGTCAAGTGTACTGCCTCTCTGAAGTCATGATTACAATTGTTTTATACACAAATCAATTAAAAAAGGTAAACACAAGATTCGAAACCATTTATAGTACTATAATAGTATAGCTGATTCAGAAAGCTGCATTCCTGAGCAATTGAGAAGTACAGTTAATGCTGTTGGCGCTGTTTATTTCATTTTGGAGTGATTGAATGTATGGAATTGGTCAAATCTGTGGGTCAGGAGTTACATGGAGGCCAGATCAAGTAAAAAAAAATGGCAGATTCCCTTCCTTAAAAGACATCAGTAAACCAGAGAGTTTGCAACAACCAACTATGGCTATATGCTCGCCATTAGACTAGATATGTTTTAATTCCAGGTGTTAATTGATTACAAATTTTACTAGTTGCAATTCAATCCCAAGTCCCCAGAACATTATCTCGGACTGTGAATTTCTAGTGATGAGATGACCACAAAACCACCATCTACTAATGTGGCAGGGAAATTGTGTTTGACAAGTTTATTAAAATGTTTTAAGACTGCAACAAGTAGTGTCAATAAAGGAAAACCACTTAGATTTTCAAAAAGCATTTAATAAGGTGCATTTTTTTTTATTTACTGCACAAGTTAAGAACTCGTGGGTTTCAGGCAAAATATTAGCAGTGACACAGTCAACTTATCAGAGATAGAAAGTAGGGTTAAATGGGTCCTTTTCAGGTCGGGAATTTATAACTAGGAGTGTGTCACTAGTTCTGGATTTATCAGATGAAGATAATATTTTTGTTGCACTTCTATGCAAATGCCAGTAGCAAGTATTTTATGCTATCTATTACAGACTTACTTTGTCAGAGCAGTTGACCTTGGCGCCGTGTTGCAGCAAAAGTTCAACAATTTCATGATGTCCTCGTCCAGCTGCCCAAATAATAGGGTAAACGCTATACTGCTGGCGAAAATGCAAATCTGTCACTAATTGATCATTAAAACAGAGATGTATTTAGAGAAAACAAAAAAATGATTAAAATTGCATTTCATTAAGTGCATATTTAAAGTATACAAGTAAAATACAGCCAACTTTAATAGTTCACTTTGTGAATCTAGTGGTAATTTCAAGGTTTGCTGCAAGTATTTGTAACTGGGCGAAAGAATTCAGGGAAAAAAAGTTTAATCAACTACAGCAAGGAAAACATCAAGGCTTTATACAGCAGGGAAGCATCTGGGGTAAAATTAAGCACAGTGGGTCTGGAAGGGGCAGTGAAAGTAATAAAAAGTAAGAAGATATAAGTAACCAAAATCATATCAGGAAAAATTAGAAAAACACAAACTGAAAATACTACCAAAATGCATAAAGATTATACAGCAAATTAGATGAATTAATAGCAAATATAGAAATAAGTTTGATCTCACATCAATTACAACAACAAGACAACAAATCAATCGAGGTTAGGAACTAAGCACGGCAAGATGCTTAACTTTGATAAGAGTCAGAAAATGGAAAAGGAGATGGGATAAATCTGTCTTTATTTAATCCTTTACTGTCAAAGAGAGAAAAACAGTAGTGGGCTCAGTTTGGGTGGAGTTAAGAAACAACATGAGACAGAAAATCTTTTTGGTTGCTGTTGTTCAGAGAACAAAACCATAAATTACAGATATAATAAGGATGATATAGCAATGATGGAGAAGATTTAATCTTCATATAAAACAGGGCAAATTAAATTTACTATAATGGCGTGAAGGATGAGTTTGTACAAATGCACACAAGACAGAGAGTAGATCAGAATGTCAAGGAGGCAGTAAGCAACGTATTATTTGAAACTAACATTATGCAATGAGAAAGGGATAATTAATATATTTATTGTACAGGAAAGAGTGACCATAATACGTTCAAATTTCATTTTAAGCTTTAAAGTGAATCAGTAATCCAAACTAGTTTTTCATTAAAGAATGCAAACTACTTGGATAGAAGGGTTGAGTAGGTGAAGGCAGACTCGGAAGCTGCATTAAAAAGACATGGCATTAAAACAAGAAAACGTTCCTAAGTAAAGAATATATTAGTTGCAGCAAACAAAACATACATAAATTTGGTTCTAGCATGGCTAACAACAGCAACTGAAGTTATTATTAGATCAAAAAGTGGTTTATATAATTTTAACAAAATAGTACAGCTATTTTCCAACTCGTCAAATCTTAGGCGAACTGTATACATGATCCACATATGTAGAATTCATGTTTTGATTACATCTGTTTGTTACACACTTGAAAATTTACACTACACTGAAGGAGTTTAAAAATAAATGGAATGTTGAGGAGTGAGGCTTTTCTTTCAGTCATAGGATGAGCATCATTTATTGCCTTTCCCTCATAGCCCTTAAGGGCTGTTATGAGTCAACCATATTGCTGTGTATCTGGGGGTAGATGTGAGCCAGCCCAGATAAGGATGACAAATTTTCTTTCCTAAAAGGATGTCTTTTTACAATAATTGACAATGGTTACATGATCAGAAGTGAGGATGCTCAATGATTGCACAAGGTTGAACACTATTTGCAACTTTACAGATACTGAAGGAGTCCATGACTAAATGTATCAAGGCCTGGTCAATGTTTTAGCTGTAAAAGTAGAAAGTAACATCGTACCACACAAGTGTCCAATGACCATCTCCAATAAGAGACAGACAGACAGACAGACAGACAGACAATCTAACCACCACCCCTTGACATTCAAATGATCTCAACTTCAATGAATCCCCCACTAATTACATTCTGGGGGCTACCATTGACTAGAAACTCAATTGGACTTGCCATATAAATACAAAGCCTACAAAGAGCAGGTCAGAAGCTAGGAATCCTACAGTGAGTAACCATCCTTCTGACTCCCAAAGCATACTATCTACAAGGCACAAATCAGCAGTGTGATAGAATACTCCCCACTTGCCTGGGTGAGTGCAGCTTGAACAACACTCAAGAGGCCTTACACCATGCACTGCAGAAATTTGCCAAAAGATCCTTAGACTCATCTTTGAAACGTAAGGCCACTCTCCCTAGAAGGCCATGGGAACACCACCACCACCTGCAAATTCCCTCCCAGCCACTCACATCTTGATTTAGAAATATATGGCCATTCCTCCACTGTTGCAGGACCAAAATCCTGGAATTCCCTCCCTAACAGCATTGTGGGTCTATCTACAGAACATGGACTCTAGCAGTTCAATAAGGCAGCTAACCACCAGCTTCTCAAGGGCAACTACAGATGTGTACTAAGTGTTGTCCAGCCAGCAACATCCAAGTCCTACCAATATGTGAATAAAAAAAGACCTTTTATTCCAGTTTTTAAAAACAACAATTGAGACTTCATCAGATGCCATGGAGAGTCTCGAATTCAAACCCTCAGAACATTAGCCTAAAGGTACTGGACTATTTATGATAATACACCACCGCCTCTGTTAGATTACATTTAGATTCCCATCTACATATTTTCTGTCACATGAATTTAACTCCTTGAAAGCTAAACTCAGCTCAACAGAACAATTTCAAATCATCCTCACTTTTTCGCTTTAATGCAATTTAATACAATTATGCTTTTAAAAAAATTGACAATTTAGAAAGGCAATTAAGTTACAAAACTTCACGATCTTCTTCATACTTTTGGCTCAATGTCAAATTTCAAACAATAAGTTATAGTCTAGCTTCCTTTGTCAACTCGCAAACAAATCCATCCATCTTTTTCTCAAGAAGGATAAAGGTGTTCCAGAATCAGCAAACTGCTTTAGCTCTGTTAATTCCTATTGGACACCATGATATCTTACAAACTAATTAATAAACAAAATACTCAACCCAATATTTTCAACCAACAAAAAAAAACTGGATGGTTTTTCCTCTCAATCCTTAACAGAAGTCTAGAAAAATTACCAAGACTGAGATTCAAGTCAGAACAAAGTAATCCAGTAAATAAAGATATTTTCCACACAGGAGGAAACAGATAGTTAATGCAATCTTAGAACCAATTGTGCACTTTATAGTTTGCAACAATTATTTACAAGTGTCAGACAGATCTCTTCTAGTTTGTAAGTAGCTTGTTACATAACATGTACAACGCTAAATCAACTTTTCAGTGGATTTATCTTTGCATGCTATAAATTGTTGATCCCAGTAATTCAGAAACAAATTGCTCACCTGTCCAGTAATATTTGGGTTTGCCCCTTTCTGAAGAAGCAATCGAGAAATTTCTGTATGTCCCTTGTATGCTGTCCACATTAGGGCAGTCCAGCCACCCTGCAACATTCAAATTAAAATTTAGCAGCTTTTAAAAAGATGTTTTTGTACCCCCTCACAAAAATGACAATAGAAACATCAGGTCTGCAGTATTAAATAGTTCTAACCAGTACAAACAAACATTAAAGAAAAAAACATAAGTTATGGTCCATCCAGGAAGATCAAATTCAACATCAGAATTTGCATGCACTTATTACCTCAACTATGGACCAACTCCAAATTCTAACAATAAAGTATTTGTTAAATTCAACTTTCAATCCACATGGATCTCATCTGAACGACAGACCACAGTATTCTCCTTTAAATGTTATTTCATTTTCAAACTTCTTTTTGTTTTAAAAAACGTGCACCTGTTCAATTTTTGCAAGGAACCTTAGACACTTTACTAGCTTAATTATATTTGTATTATTATTATTTAATTATAGAATCTCAGGGTGCATGTCCAGAGCTACCTGAAAGTTGCAACACAAGTGAATAAGGTGGTAATGAAGATGTACGACATGCTTGCTTTCACTGATTGGCTATGGAGTATAAATGTTGGCAAATCATGTTGCAGATTATGACAGGTACTCAGACAGACACATGATCAGGCAGAGAATAAAAGGGACAGGGACATGTGCAGGCAGATCGGATTAGCTTGAAATGGCATCATGGTTGGCATAGACATGGTAAACCGAAGGCCTGTTCCTGTGCTGTAATGTTCTAAAACACCAGTACAAACTGAAAACATGATCTGGCTTTGTATTTATATTAACAGAAAATATTTATAGCTGTATTACAAAGTGTTGTGTAAGCAATGTTCCATTGGAACATGACATTTTTCTTCTTTTCCCTTTCTCACTCTCCCTAGTAACAGGCAGAAGTTGACTATTCAGTCCCTTGATCTTGCTCTGCAATGAAACCATAACTGATCCGATTGTGCATTTGAGGTTACATTCTGTTTCACTTCCTTGCTTAAGCCAAGAAGCAAATGACTGGAACAAATTAAAACATAAAATGGTAGAAAAATCAATTCTGAGAGCATCTGTGAAGAGAAAAATAGAGATAACATTTCAAGTCTAACGACCCTTCTTCAGTATCACTGGATCAGCAACACTTATGGACACGTAAACACAGGTTCATATCAAACCCGAGAGGGAATTTAGCCTCAATGTACTAATCACTTCACACAGCCTTGATCAATACTGGAGTCCTGTGCATGCTTTCACATTTTAAGTTTCTTAACATGCATGACATGAAAATAATAGGTGTTTTTTTTTAAAAACTACGGTCATACCTAGGCACTTCCAATTACATGCAATTAATCTTAACCTACCAATTTTTTTCGGAGACACCACTTTTTCTAACTAATATTCATAAATTAATTTTATACATCAAGTTGAGAATTCTTTCTGACCATAGGGCTGCTCTTGTAAGATTGGTGGTAGTTTAACCTGAGGGTCACCACGCCTCAAGCGAAGGGAGAGGTTGAAACGTCCTTGATGGTAACCTGAACCAGTTAGGAATTTGACCTATGCTGTTGGCATTACTCTGCATTGCAAAACCAGGCAGAAGAAAGTGAGGAATGCAGATGCTGGAGAGATCAAAATCAAAGAATGTGGTGTTGGAAAAGTACAGCCAGTCAGGCAGCATCCAATGAGGAGGAGAGTTGATGTTTCGAGCATAGCTCTTCATCAGGAATGAGGGGTTAGCCCAAGGGGGCTGAGAAATAAATGGGAGGGGGTTGTAGGGCTGGAGGGAGCGGTAACTGGGAATGCGGTAGGTAGATCTAAGTGGGGATGAAGGTGATAGGTCAGAGAGAAGGGTAGAGCAGATAGGTGGGAAGGAAGATGGACAAGTTGAACAGTTCAACAGGTTGGTGCTGAATTGGATCTGGGATAAGGTGGAGGAAAGGGAGGTGAGGAAACTGGTGAACTCCACATTGATCCCAGTGGTTGGAGGGTCCCAAGGCGGAATGACACGTTCTTCCTCCAGGCGTCCGGAGGGGTTCCAGTACTTGCATGTCCTTGGCGGGGTGAGAGGGGAAGCGACGGTGTTCTGTCACAGGTGTGTGTGTGTGTGCGTGTGTGTCCCAGAGATGTTCGCTGAAACATTCCGCAAATTGGCATCCTGTCTCCCCAATGTAGAGGAAACCACAAACCAGTCGTCCAGCCAACTGAGCTAACTGACAGCCTATTCTAATTACAATAAAAATACACATCCATTTCATTCAATTGGCCCAGAATAGCATGTGCACAGACAATTCTGTAGACTCTTCCTCACAAAAGGACAACATGTTTTACTTTAAACCTACCATATCTCTGTGTTCCAGGTTGGCACTGAAGTTAATGAGCTCGCTCACAATTTCCAAGTATCCTTCCTTTGCAGCTGAAATCAGAGCTGTCCAGTTATCCTGTCATAAAAAATCTCAAGTAAGAGTTTTTGGAATGTGATTAAAATTAATACAAAATTCTGTAGGTGAAAGTGAGGGCTGCAGATGCTGGAGATCAGAGTTGAGTGTGTGGCGCTGGAAAAGTGCAGCAGGTCAGGCAGCATCCAAAGAGCAGGAAAATCGACGTTTTAGGCAAAAGCCCTTCATCAGGAAATTCTGTAGTCAGTTATTAGAATTACGGTAAAAGTACTTACAGCATCTTCCAGGTTGCAGTTAGCTCCTCTTTTGAGTAATTCTTGCACTATCTCCAAGTTCCCTTGCTCTGCTGCCAGCATTAGTGGAGTCTGCCCACTCTGCAACGCAATGTTATTAGTCAGTATCACAATGATCCAAATGTTCAACTTACTAAGAAATTCAAAAATGTGATAAACATCTTCAATATGTAAGTCTTTTTTTTCCCATTTCTAAACACACACCCACCATGTATCCTTCGGTCATTTTGAATGTTTTCAATCTTGCAGCAAAAACAAATAAGACTGATCAACCAACACGTCTCTCCAACTGAAGATATTAAGAGAAGATCAGCTGTCTCAGGGTAAACTTTTAGCATGCTTAAACATGTTCTTTATTAAGAATCATTAATGTAGTTCTGTATTTGAAAGTGCAAAGTATTTTACAGTTTGAAGATAATACGTCACTTAAATATTCCCAACACTACACTAATTTTTGGGAGAAAATTAGTGGGCATTAAAATTATACATAATTGCCAAGGCTGTAAAGTTTGCTGCATTTGTTTACTTTAAGAGTGGTCAGTCAACAATGTGGGTGTGACAGACGTCAGGCTCCAGTCTGACAACAGCCTATAATTGTGGTCACACCCACACGACTGAATAAACAAATACACCAAGCTTTGCATTACTCAGGAAACTAGAGAAAGACAGCAGTTCCCAAGGTAAATGCTTACACAAGATTAAAAGAAAATAGTGGAGTACCTGGGCTGCCTGTTTATATTTATCCCAAGAGAAGCTGAAACTACACACAATGCTGATGTTTCAAAACGAGAGGGGGAAAGAAAAAGTATAAAAACCAAATCTCTGAAAAATTTGTCATTTGCAACTTTCATACATTTTCTACCATGCAGTTACAGAACAGCCAAGAGAGACCCCATTGAGACAATAAAATTTGCAATCTCTTGGCTAGCCTTTATTAGAAAGTCTTTGGGAGGCAGGGGAATTAAACATTTCTAAACAGTCGATTTTTAAAAAATCTAATAGCATAATTATCTTCTAGTAATTATTATATTCTGAACATATTTAATGATTAACTAAGTATAATTAGTTAAGACTTGCATTATAAAAAATGACTGTCATCAAATATAAAATGGTGAAATATTTTAATGTAAATAACTTTATACCTCATTCCTTTCATCTACGTCTTTGCACTTCTCCAGCAATGCCTTGAAAGCAGTAATATTCTCCTCTTCAACATAGGTTAACAAACTATGTGACGTGACAGCAGCCATTATGTTGCAATCACACTACAAATGTAGTCTTCAAGTATACCTGCAATATTAAAACACAAACTGGCATCACTTTTAAAAATCAATGGTCAGAAATGCTCAGGGACATTAAGCAATAATAGCAAGGCTTCCTAAAGTGGAACACAGAAAGGCAGAACTTGCTGGAGAAACTGTGGAGAGAAAACAGAGTTGACGTTGAATCCAGAAACCCCTCTTTGGAAATGATAGCAGTTAGGAAAAGGTGGCAATCCTCTGAGACTTTTCCAGAATTTAAGGACTGCTGAAAAAAGCATCCAAGTGCATCGAATGTCACTGTAGCTGCTTCCTCTAATACCGAAAGATGAATTCAATCAGGTCCAGGGATTCAGCAGTTTCTCTAGCATTTTTTGCTCTAGTGATAGTTACTGTATTTTTTGTCATCTTTTTGCCTTTTGAATTTTATAGCTTTTAATGATGGCACAAATACGTGGTTTGAAGTTCACGTCCATACCAAATGCTCCAGCATTAAACAGAACAGGAATGGAGTCATTAAAGAATGAATCTAGTCAAAATGAAGGGCGACATGAAATGCTTTCCCTCCACAGATACTATCAAGACTGCAGAGTTTCTCCAGCAATTCTTATTTTTGTTTCAGATTTCAAACATCTGCAGTTGTTGGTTTTATTACAATGAAAGAATTGAGTTTGGTCAAAACAATGACTTCACTCTTCCCAGTACAGAGGAACATTGATTATCCGAATACCAATTATCCTAAAATCGGATTATCCGAAGGAGATCTCAAGGATCCGATAGAAATATTATAAGTGATAGCATTTTTTGTTTACAGTGATTAAACAGGCACCGTCTCCAAATGACTGACTGCCCCCACCACCCCAACACTTACCCTGGAGCTCGACACAGGGGTGACCCTAAACCCCCCTTTCCCAGATAATCTCTCCAACACTGTCCTGTACAGGGCAAAGGTGGAACCTGTCAAAAAATTGCAGTAAAATGTTGTGTGTGGGGCTGGGGCTGTGGCATGTGTGTGCGCGCTATTTGTAGACTTACCCCACAAAGGCAGCTGCAGCAGTCTTGTTGTTGGTGTCCAGTCCACCTGTCCCGGAGAGGGGGGCAGGTGTGTACGGGATTTTGGGCTAGGGGTGGCATTGAGGGCGGGGTGCGGGCGGAGGTGTTGGGTGAGGTTGGGGGCAGGGGCAGTGTTGCACGGGATTGGGGGTGGTGTCTCGCGCGCTGTGCGCTGCTGTCTCCTGAATGGGGTGCAGACTTTAAAAACTCCGAGCCCTCGAGGAAAGGCATTGAAATCGATTAACTGAATAATCGATTATCCGAATGAAATAGTGCCCGCCCATCACATTTGGATAATTGAAGTTCCCCTGTATTTAATTGCAGGAAATTTTGTCTCATCTAGTCCTAAATGTCTGGCAAACAATCTGATAATTCATCAACAATGGCAGAGTGTAGAGAGGTGTGTTAGGACAGAGCTGGGTTTCAGTACAGAAGTAAAAACTGACATTGTGTTTTCAGGTTCTGTCATTCTCTATATGGCAGCACACAGATAACATTGGGGCAAAAGATAGATCATTGACAGAACCACAGAGGTAACTATAACAGAAAAGCCATTCCACATGACAAAAGACGACTAAAGACCAAGAAAGAAACTAGTCGCTGCAGTCTCACACTGTTGCAATGACAATGTGGAGGAGGTAAGACATTAGGGTAACGTAGTCAAACATATCAAAGGTCGCAGACAAGTTGAGGAGGTTTTGTTCACCCTTGTCAGTTTCTTATGTGACAATTTGTAACAGCCCTTTCAGAATAGCTCCAAGGTAAAAAAATATGATTGGAGGGGTTCAGTAAGGGAATTCCCAAAGATGGAGAATAATTCAAGAGGTAACATCTTCATGGCCATCGGCTAAAAAAGTTGGAGACAAAACTGCAAATCATGAGCACAGAGAGAAAGGTTTTGTTTTGGAGGAGAAGGTGGTGGCTTAAGATTTGCACAGAATAGCACAGAACATGTTACTTCTTACTATTTAAAGGCCAAGCCTGGATATTGCCCAAATCTTGCTGCATTTGGTCATGGATTGCTTCAGTGTCTGAGAAGTCCCAAATTCTAGTGAACATTGATGAAGCAGCTGGAGATGATGGAGACTAGAACACTATGCTGAGGAACTGTGGGACTCTTATTGTACAGTGCTAGTGTCACTAGGTTTGGACCAGGAGGCCTGGATTCAAGTCTCACCGGCTCCAAAGGTATGAATCTCTGAACAGGTCAACTAGAATATACCTACACGGAGGAACTCCTGCAGAGGATATCCTGGATTGGAGATGACTGACCTCCAACAACAATAACCATCTTCCTTCATGACAGATATGACTCCAACCAGTGGAGAGAGTCTGCCTGATTACCTCAAACATTAAGTGCACTGCTATAAAATCTTAATCAATAGTTTGGAACATTCAAAGTTTGTGAGAAGATTTGTAGCTTGGGTGCTCGTTGTTGTCGCTGCAAATGTGTTGCTGGTCAAAGCACAGCAGGCCAGGCAGCATCTCAGGAATAGATGCTCGTTGTTGTGGTTCAGTTCGCTAAGCTGGAAATTTGTGTTGCAGATGTTTCGTCTCCTGTCTAGGTGACATCCTCAGTGCTTGTCATCTGTGTGTGTGGTTACTAAGGATGACACACACGCAGATGACAAGCAACATGAGTTCGACTGGGACAACACAACTATTATAGGACCAGCCAAATAGAGAACAGCCAGGGAATTCCTACAGGCATGGCACTCATCCACAGATTCAATCAATAAGCACATCGACCTGGACCCAATATACGATCACTGCAGCGGACAGCTGGAACTGACAACCGGAAGTGGCAGATTCAAACCACTACAAATGCCGGAGGAAAGATCACAGAAGCGCTTCACAGGAGGCTCCCAAGCACTGAGGATGTCACCTAGATAGGGGACAAAACGTCTGCAACACAAATTCCCAGTTCGGCGAACAGAACCACAACAGTTTGCAACATTTTCCAATGACAAATGTTAAGCTATTGTTTCCCACTTTGTCTCTCTCCGTTTTTGAATAAAGCAGTTACATTTGAGATTTGCAGCAAATCTAGGGACTTTTCAAAAATTAAACCCAATGCATTAACTATCACACTTGCCATTTTTCAATAAGATTGCAGGATGCCCTTCACTGGCACTTGTACTTTGCTTGAATGCCTCTGCCCTTCTATTTTCTGATGTACCATTTCTGAGATGCTACTTGTATTCTCTGTAGTGAAGACTGGTACAAATTCCCTGTTGAATTCATCTGCTACTATCTACTTCCATTATTAATTCACCAGACTCATTTTCTACAGGACCAAAACTCACTTAGTTAACTCTTTCTCAATATTGAAATAAACATTCACTGTCTATTTTTATAATTCTAGTTAGCTTTCTTTCAAAATTCTTAATTTTTCCCCAACCTTTCTATCTTTGTCATTCTTTGCAGTTCTTCATAATATGTTCAATATTCAAACCTTTCACTCATGTTTGCACAACTCTGATTTTAAGTTTGCTATTATATTTAACTTTTTATTTAAGTTAACCACAAATGATAAGACCTCCCTTTGGATTTTTTTTCTTTTGGAATGGCATTTTCTGTGCATTCTGAAATATTCTCTTAAATATCTGCGCTAATATCTACTGTCTATCCTTTAGCCTTGTTTGCCAGTGCAGTTTAGCCAGCTGTTTCCATGTCCTCATAACTGCCTGAGTTGAAAATACAAATCTTGAATCCATTCTTCGTTCTCCAATAGAATGTAATATTCCTTCACATTATGAGCTTTCCAGCAATTTCTGTTTCATTTGTTTCAGATCTCCAACATTTGCAGTTCTTTGCTTGTTATTACGATTAATGTGCCCTAGGAAGCAGCAATCAATTCTATTTCATTGCACAACACCAGGTCTAAAATTGCCTGCTCTCCAGTTGGTTTGAGAATATGCTGTTCTAAGAGACTATCCCAAAAATGAATCTGTCATCTCAACTATCTGTCCCCATCTAATTTCCCAGTCCATATGTGGATTCAAGCCCGCACCCCAACAATTGTTGCTACTCCTTCTTGAGAAGTTCCCAGTATTTCTTCCTTTATTTCTATCCTGTGTTGTTACTGTTAGGGAGCATGCATATCAACACTCAAGAGTAATTTTCTGTCTTTGTTGCTCATCTATACTCAAACCACTTCAAAATTCTGACAGACATACACTTAACACAGGGGACAAGAACAACATTTGAAGGGAAATAGGATTGAGGAAGCAGACTGTGGGTCTTGTGGTCAATGAGCTCAGAGATGACAAATGAGAGATTCGAGCAAAAGAGGAATATGCAAATACAGCAATAAAGATGGAGAGATTGGAGAGATTTCTTGGGCTATAGGGGAGGAAAGGACAGTCAACTGACTAAATGGTCCCAATTATCTCATTCTGCATTTGTTATAGGAAGTGAGCAGGGGAAACACAAGGATCATAAATAAGAAGTTGGCCAAGCTTAAGTATAATTATATCATATACAGGTTTGTGTCAAAAAAAATAGAAATCGTTGGAGAAACTCAGCAGGATTGGCAGCATCGATGGAGAGAAAGCAGAGTTGATGTTGAGACCAGTAACCCTTCTTCAGAATGGATAGTAGCTTTGAAAAGGGATGGTAAACCAGGGAAAAATAAAAGGTGACAAAGGGGACAATACATAGGTGAAAAATGGGTTGGCAATGCTGAAAGCAGTCTATGGCAAGATCTGGGGTGTAGGGGTGAGTAAAAGGACATGGAAGGTAATGTTTAGGCTCTAAAATCATTGAACTTTAAATCAAGTCCTAAGGCTGCAGGTCCCCCAAGCAGAAAACAAGATGCTGTTCTTTCAGCTTGTGCTAAGCCCCGTTGGAGCACTGCAGCAGGACTGAGACAACTTTGTATGTTCTTTACGGTTATTAAAATATATTTGTCAGTTTGTACAAATTATTGACTTATCCTACCACCTTCTGGTAGAAAAGAGCATCACATGGATGCATGCAATAAATCAGCTGCAGCAAGAATCTTAAGATAGGTGCCAATTTTCTGGTTAAACCACTATCATTCATCTCTTCTGATAAGAGAGAGCAGCCCTATAGTCCTCTGAGAATATGGTGACTTTACCTTATTTCCTGCAGATATTATAAAAGTTAGCTTGACGTCTAGATACAGGAATAGACTCCATTATAGGGAATGAGCACCAAGAGAAAGAAAAGCCAAGAAAAACCTTGACTAGAAATGAATACTTAGAATCCCTACAGTGTGGAAATAGGCCATTTGAGCTAACAAATTCACACCCACCAAAGAGTAACCCACCTAGACCCATTCCCCCATTACTCTACATTTACACCTGACTAATGCTCCTATCCGACATATCCCTGAGCACTATGGGCAATTTAGCATGGCCAATCCACCTAACCTGTAAATCTTTAGACTGTGGGAGGTAACCCAAGCTGACACAGGGAGAATGCGCAAATTCCACACAGTCACCTGAGGCTGGGATCGAAAATGGGCCACCATGCCTTCCCAGTTTAGAAAGATTAAAAAAAAACAGAAATAGACTATGTACATACTGAATATGTAAATAAAAAGTCAACAGCAGGCCAGCCTAAAGATTGAGACCTGCAACAGGAAAAATGCAGAAGCAGATGTAGTTGCTTTTGAAATTGGCTCAGGTTCAGTCACTGCAGTCACTTTGGTAGCAGAAAAACAAAAATGTAACTCAAAATCTTATCTAATATTTCTGCAATATTGTTAAGATTTAAAACTGACAAATTAGTACTGTATCCTTTTTGCAACACAACTTGCTTAATACAAGTTTGAATTAGATTTTCTCAAAGGCTTCCACAAAATCAAAATCTGTTCATGTGTAAAAATAGGCCTCGGAATATTAACACAATTTGCCCAAATTGACAGTACAATCATTGATTTTGAAAGTCCAATGTGAACTTCTTTTTCTCTTGAGTCAGAAAGGTGTTTCTATAGGATGGTTGTAGCGAATGTAAAGAGGTCAGCCAAGTGCACCTCACAGAATAGGAGCTCCCTGTTTGGTCCAGATTAACAGCCCCAGAGAACACCCTAGCTGACAAGATTAAAACAGGATCAGACATCCTGTCACTCGGAGAGCTGGCTTTGAGGGAGCTGGAGCAGTGCAAATGATTTTCCATGTTTAAATAAAAAGGTGACCTTGGTGATGCAATATCGATCTCTATGGAGTTGTCAATGGCCTGTTGTGATTCTGGAATAAAGTCACAAAGCAAACCAATGTTCAACCACACCTCAAAATTTCTGCCAAATTAAATAATACAAATACTACATGGAAACAAGGCAAGTGCGTGTTCTCTGGACTAGTATTCATTATACAGAGTTTTCTCAAACAGTCAATTGTATGAATTAATTTTCAAACCTTTTTTTCTACATAATCAAAGAGTCTAATTTTATAAATCAATTAAAATATTTTTTTGATTCACATTGTTTCCAGTGATTTCAATAGTAGTGCATCTAACCAGAGGGCTCAAACTCTAAGAATATACAAATAAGTGAAATAGAAATTCTTCATAAAATGAATACTCAGACATGGCAAGCTTTACCATGAGTTATCAATTCAAGGACGAGAATCATTTAAAAAGGAAACCAATCAAATATGTTTCAAAAATAAAGTCAAATAAAGATCAAAGTGTAGAAAAATACTATTAGAGCAGCTGTGCCTGGTCAAAGAACAAGGTTTCCTTTACTGCTGTAATTTTATTGATTTGGTCCTTCTTCAGGACCATTCAACTCCACAACTGTGTATTATGAGCGAAACCAATCTATTCCAGCAATAAAAGATTATTGACAGTTATGGTAAACATGTTGATACATGGAGAAAGAAACAAATATAGAAAATCAGAACAGGAGTAGGTGACTTGGCCCTTCAAACATTCTTCACCGTTCAAGTGTACTTCAAAAACAAAAATAAAAAGTCTAGTTACATTGCATAAAGTAACCTAATTTTTTAAAAATGTTACTGACTTAATTTTAAAAGTACCTTTATCTACAATGACTCAGTGCCATACCATATGCTAATTGAAAAGACGGAGTAGCTAATAATTAAAATATGATTTCCAAAACTGTGGGTCACAAACCAACCTTTTGGGAGGTGCAAACAATATTAAAAAGGTGATACACAAGAAATGAGGGGAAAAAAGGGGACACTAACAATAAAATCAAAGAAAGCGACAAAAAAATTACAGGGTAGTCACAAACCCAACACATACAATAGTTGCCATGGAGCTTCAATTGATTGATAACAGCTCAGTGTTTCTTTAAAAATAATTCTGTGCGGCTTGAATTCTGTCCTAAAAAAACTAAAGGAACAACTAGTGCTCTTCAAAAGGATTTCAGTCTTAAAATATTTTCCACACCCCATCAAGCTACAAACTTTTTCTGCTTTTCCTTATCTGGCTCTTACAGGTGTCTCACCCACATCCCCAATCTAGGGTCAAAGCAATTTAAGCACCAAAAATGGGAAGTAGTTGGGAAGCACAGAGGGTTCTCATCTCTTCAAAATCAAGTAAATGGCATCAAAACACCAAAACTACATTCAGGAGTGTCTGAATAGCCACTACTGGAAATCATAGACATCAAGAAATTTCAGCAGGATTGGTGACACAGCAATATAATACTTCACTGAGTACACTTCAGTTTTCACTTCAGGACTCAACAAATAAACTAATTTTTGGTTTGGAAATCAGCACAACTTCTAATTTTGGGAAACAGAAGCTGAAGAATAGCTTATTGTTGACAGGAGGAGCTAATGTTTTATTCACTAGCTAGCCTATCCCTAATTGCCCAGAGCATAAGACCATAAAGACATGAGTGGAAGTAAAGCCATTCAGCTCATTGAGTCCACTCCGCTATTTAATCATGGCTGATGGGCATTTCAACTCCCCAGAGGGCAGTAAAAGCAACTACATACTTTGTGTCACATGTAAGCCAAGCCAGGTAAGGATGGGAGTTTCCTTCCCTAAAAGACATTAGTGTACCAGATGGAATTTTTCAACAATCAACATTGTTTCATTGTCATCATTGGAGGTTTCAGAGGTTTTAACCAAATTCAAATTCCACCATCTGCCAATGCAGAATTTGAACCAGAGCCCTCAGAACATTATCTGGGTTTTGGTATTAATGATCTAGCAATAACACCCATTGGCTTTTACCTAGTAATGA
This sequence comes from Hemiscyllium ocellatum, assembly GCF_020745735.1. Taxonomy (NCBI): domain Eukaryota; kingdom Metazoa; phylum Chordata; class Chondrichthyes; order Orectolobiformes; family Hemiscylliidae; genus Hemiscyllium; species Hemiscyllium ocellatum. Next base: position 125,496,393 of record NC_083403.1, on the reverse strand, counting down.
TTAATAAAGAATTCTACTCAACTAATATTAAGTTAAAAATCACACAACATCAAGTTATAGTCCAACAGGTTTAATTGGAAGCACTAGCTTTCGAAGCGCTGCTCTTTCATCAAGTGGTTGCGGCGTACACAACTGTAAGACAGAATTTATAGCAAACGTTTACAGTGTGATGTAACTGAAATTATAACTGAAACCAATCTGATCATTCTAACAGATGAGAGACTTAACAAACAATCCAGGTCTTTTTCAATATATAATTTCAGTTACATGACACTGCTATAAATTCTGTGCCTTATGATCTTAAACTCCACGACAACCTGATGAAAAGAGCAGCGCTCCAAAAGCTAGCGCTTCCAATTAAACCTATTGGACTATAACCTGGTGTTGTGTGATTTTTAGCTTTGTACACCCCAGTCCAACACCGGCATCTCCAAATCAAGTAATATTAAAATTTCAATATGGCTGCAGATTGGGGGAAATGAGTCCAGGGCTCATCTGATCCTATCGGCTTTCTTTCACTTTTCTTTTTGCATTTCTCCTTTTCTTTTAAGCCTAGAAAATGGTAAGTGAGGAGGATGAGCTCCGGCAACAGCAACACCAAGATGAACCAGACACGGCTCCACCTAGCCTGAGGTCTCCCAGCAAGTGAGGAACATGCCCTGGGCTGAGTACCCTGGCCCATGTGCACAGGCTAGGTTGAGACTCCAGGTCCATAGCTAGGCATGGGCATCTGGAGGAGGAGAAAGGCAGTCACGGCCTGTGTGACGGTCTCATCCTGACACAGAGGTTTTCTTCAACTTCAGTGTCCCAGTATTCCAGCAGGAAGTCTTGTTCAGGAGCAGCAGTTTTCTTCAGAGGAGGGTTCCAGCCTACTATCCAGGCGCCTGACATGGATATTCTATTCTGGCTGCATCATCCAGGTATTCCAACATTCCTAAATCCGCTTTGCCCAAGCCCAGGAGCTGTTAACACAACTGTGTTGAATATTGTCTTAATTTCTTTTTAAAAAAAAGTGATGGAAGGTGTCATTAACAGTGTTATCAAGCAGCACCTGCTCAGCAAAGCCAAGTTTGAGTTCCACCAGGGCCATTCAGATCCTGACCTCATGACAGCCTTGGGTCTAACATGGACAGAAAAAAAAATGATTGAGCTGAATCCCGGAGGGGAGGTGAGACCAAGGCTTCATTCAAACAAGTGGGGCATTAAGAAGCTCTAGCAAAATTGGAATGAATGGACATATAGGAAAGTGGTTGTGCTTATTATATGTCAGTCATCTCAGCTCCAGGTCATCATTGCAGGAGATCTTGAGGGTAACGTCCTAGGCCCAACAATCTTCAGCCGCTTCAATATGTCCTTCCCTCCATCATAAAGATCAGAAGTTGGGATGTTTGCTGATGATTGTGCAACGTTCAGCATCATTCACAAATCCTCAGACATTGAAGCGGTCCATGTCCAATTGCAACAACATCTGGACAATATCCAGGCTCGGGCTGACAAGTGGTAAGTAACAATTCCGCCACCCAAATGCCAGGCTATGACCATCACCAACAAATGGCATTCTAACCAGCACCCTTTGACACTGAGTGTTATGATCACTGAATCCCCTAATATCAATATGCTGGGAGTTATCCTTAAATCAAAAATTCAATTGGATCCACCACATAAATACAGTAGCTACAGGAGCAGGTCAGAGTAACTCACTTCCTGACTCCTCAAAGCCTGTCCACCATCTACAAGGCACAAGTCAAAAGGGATGGAATATTCGCCAAATGCCTAGTGAGTACAGTTCCAACAACACTCAAGAGGCTTGACATCATTCAGGACAAAGCAGCATCTTTTGTTTTGGTACCACACCACAAAAATCTACTCGCTCACCAGTGGGACTCAATCTACTCCTACTACCACCACCACCACTTACAAGATGCAAATCAGAAATTCAAATATCCTTAGACAGCGTTTCCGCAGCCCCCCAATGCTTCGTCTTCACCATGGACATCCAATCCCTCTACACCTCCATCTGCCATGACTAGAGCCTCCAAGTCCTCAGTTTCTTCCTCTCCCGACGTCCCCAACAGTACCCTTCCACTGACACTCTTATTCATTTGGCTGAACTGGTCCTCACCCTTAACAATTTCTCCTTCGAATCTTCCCACTTCCTCCAGACCAAAGGGCTAGCCATGGGCACCGTATGGGCCCCAGCTATGCCTGCCTCTTTGTCTGCTATGTGGAACAGTCCATCTTTCAGAGTTACACCGGCACCACTCCCCATCTCTCCTTCCGCTACATTGATGACTGCATCGGCACCACCTCATGCTCCCACGAGGAAGTCAAACAGTTCATCAACTTCACCAACTTATTCCACCCCGACCTTAAATTCGCCTGGACCATCTCTGACACCTTCCTCCACTTTTCTGGACCACTCCATCTCCATTAATGACGACCGACATGACACTGACTTTTTTTTTTACAAACCCACCGACTCCCATCCCATAAATCCTAATTCCTCCGCCGTATCTGCTCCCAGGTGGACCAGTTCCACCACAGAACACAACAGATGGCCTCCTTCTTTAAAGACCACAATTTCCCTTCCCACATGGATGAAGATGCCCTCCAAAGCATCTCATCCACATCCTGCACCTCTGCCCTCAAACCCCACCTCTCCAACTGTAACAAGGACAGAACCCCCCCCCACCCCAGTCCTCACTTTCCCCCCTACCAACCTTTGCGTAAACCACATCATCCACCACCATTTCTGCCACCTCCAAAACAGACCCCACCAGAGATCTACTTCCCTCCTCACCCCTTTCTACTTTCTGCAAAGACCGTTCCCTCCGTGACTACCTGGTCAGGTCCACGCCCCTCAACCCATCCTCCCGTCCTGGCACCTCCCTCTGCCACTGCAGGGACTGCAAAATCTGTGCCCACATCTCCTCCCTCAATTCCATCCAAGGCCCCAAAGGAGCGTTCCACATCCAAAGTTTCACCTGCATATCCGACAATGTCATTTATTGTATCCATTGCTCCTGATGCGGTCTCCTCTATATTGAGGAGACTGGATGCCTCCTCGGAGAGTGCTTTTGGGAACACCTCTAGGACATCCGCACCAATCAACCCCACCGCCCTGTGGCCCAACATTTCAACTCCCCCCTCCTACATGCAGGTCCTGGGCTGCATCTACCACCGCTCCTTCACTACCCGACGCCTGGAGGAAGAACGTCTCATCTGCTGCCTTGGAATACTTCAACCCCATGGCATCAATGTGCACTTCGCCAGTTTCCTCATTTCCCCTCCCTCCACCTTACCCCAGTTCCAACCTTCCAGCTCAACACTCCCCCCACCCCCCCATGTACTTCTCCACCCTGGAGACTCCCTGCTCTATTCCTAATGAAGGGCTTTTGCCCAAAATGTTGATTTTCCTGCTCTTCGGATGCTGCCTGACCTGTTGTGCTTTTCCAGCATCACTCTAATCTAAACTCTGGTTTCCAGCATCTGTAGTCCTCACTTTTGCCTAGCATCATCCAACCCAATAACACTTCCAGCTAGAAGGACAAAGGCATCAGACCCATTTGGTATTCAACATACCATCATTGAGTTCCCCCACTATCAATATCCTGGAAGTTATCATTGATCAGAAACTCAACTGGACTCACACCACATATACACAGTGACTACAAGAACAGATCAGAAGTTAAGAATACTGTGGCGAGTAACTTGCCTCCTGAAAGACTGTCCATTTTCTAAGAGGCTCAAGTCAGGAATGTGATAGAATATTCCCACTTGCCTGGATGAGTGCAGGCCCAATAACATGCAGGAAATTTGACACCATCCTGGACAAAGCAGCCAATTGATTGGGATCACATTCACACCCTCCAGCACTGATGCTCAGTAGCAGCAGTGTGTACTATCTACAAGATGCACTGCAGGAACTCACTGAAAATCCTCAGCACATTCCAAAACCACACCACTTCCACCTCAAAGGACAAGGACAGCAGATATGCAGGAACACTAAGTTCCCCTCCAAGTCACTCACCATCCTGACTTGACAATATATGACCATTCCTTCACTGTCACTGGGTCAAAATCCTGGAATTCCCTCCATAATAGCATTGTGGGTCAACCCACAGCAGGTGGACTGCAACGGTTCAAGATGACAACTCAGCACCACCCTCTAAAGGGCAACTAGGACAAGGTAATAAATGCTGGCCAGCCAGCAACACCCACATGCCACAAAATGAATAAACAAAATAAGTGTTTATTGTATGTCAGAGCATTTTATGCCAATCCCAGTCTTACAAAAAAAAATGTACTTTGAAAAAAAAATAAGTAGCAGACCATAAACAGTTCAAATCAAAGTTCCCTAGAGGCTGATTAAAAATTTGAAAACTTTCACTTCAAATTATTTTGCTTTACAAACAAAACACAAATAGAATTATTCAATAATTTAAGAGGAATTACTGCTTACTTTATCTTAAGAGCCTTCTCAACATTCATTGAAAACAGATTGAAATATTTATTATTAATAAAATAAACAAGTAGCAATCAATATCATATAGCAACTGTGACAAAGATTTCAGGATAAATAATGCACCAGTAAAGATAAATGCCATATCTTGTTCAATTATTTCATCGCTTCTTTGCATGTCATTTTGAAAATGGATAAAACTACATTCAATGATTTCTTCTCTCAAATTCACCCCATGAACAAACTGTATTTACATAAAATGAAAAAGCAAAGTTCTGTTAAATAACTGCTGTTGAATTTCTAATATTAACATAAGAAATCCAACGTTTGCAATCTACAATCATGTCTCCTAGCATACATTTCTGAAATTCTGAAAACATTGCACAAGTAGGACTGAATAAAGAAAACTAAATCAACCAAATGATGCTGTCAAAAAACGTTAAGCAATTTTTTTATAAAGATGCAAAGTTGAAATGACATCTCAGAACATGCTTGTACAATTGTGATGATCACGTTGTTAATTTTAGTAAGTGCTTTGCTTTCACTAGAACCAAGTTAGTGCTGAAAAGGACAGGGATTAAAACATCACTGTTGGAAGTTTAATACAGACACGCAAGATAGATGTCAAATTCAAGGATGAATGTCACAATACTTTACTATAAAACATACTTGGAAATGTTTCAAAATCATAACAGTCATAACCAGGATTCAAAAAAAGTGAGGTCGTTAAACTAAATCAGCCACGCAAAGTAAAACTTGAATTTTTTTAAATGAAGAGATCTCAAAAATTAATATTACATTTCCACTTATTGTTACATTTGTGCCTCAGCATTATGACTGGTTTGAAATTTCATACACATAGTATCATGAATTAGTAAACATGCTGGTTTAGCCTTCTATTCAACTTTGTAATATTTTTCTTACGATGGACATCCATTACAAATTTTTTTCCAAACATGCAGTGGGAGTGTATAGAATTGATAATGATGCATTATTTATGATTTTTTCAAAATTTCCCATTTTCTACAAACACCCCAGTAAGCAGAAGGTAACAAATGGTACAACACTACTGAAGAAAGGAGGTTAGAGTTCCACAATGATCTACAGGCAAATTAGTCTGACACCAGTTGTCAGGAAATATAGGAACCCATTAATATTAAGAAAGCAGAGACAGTACCCTTGGAAAGTCATAATTTCATTCAGCCAAAAAAGGCCAAAGAATATGTAAACCAAAAGTTACTCTCACTGCTTACAATTATAAAGAAATTGCTTTTTTTTAGCCTCATTCTGCTTCATATGCACGATCACTGAGCATTGTGCATGCTGAAAGCCATGTATAAGTGTAGCAGGATTACCTCATTCATGTACTGTAATCGCTTTGTAATAAAAAGCCAACATGCTATTTCCTTTCCCAACTGCTTTACCAACTTGCATGTTAAATTTCCTTTGTTCCTTGGACAGTACATCCTGAATTTAAGGTTAGATGCCATTTAAGAAAAGGAAAGCAAAATATTTTAATAATAACCACACAGTTCCCCACATTATACTTTATCTGCTTCCATGTTGCCCATTCACGTAAGTCACCTTTAACCAAGATTTAATTATGACTTTCCCCATAAAATATTATTTTTATTACACTGTGCTAGAGATATTTATGTTCATATCCAGAGACATGCCCTTCACAAGAAAAAAAAGGAACAAATCCAGGCACTGCATTTTTTCAAATCACAAAAACTTGAGGGCAATATTGCCTGGATGCAATCACCCTGCCAGCAACTTGACCGGAGATAACATTCCTTATGCCACAGAAATTGCTGCACCATCTAAAAATTAGCATTCTTATGTGTCCTAAAGAGTACAACACAGAAAGCTTGCCAGAATGACTTATTTTCAACCATATTCCAGTTCTATACTATGCGGGAGTTATTCTGAAAATTTAACTGCTCATCCCTGGTCCAATATTAGTCTGGTATTAACCACTTCAGCTAAAAGGGCAAAAAGGGTGGAATGATGTAATGACTAGCCCAACTTTAAGAGCAATAATTCAAAAATCTATCTTTAGCTGTAACTGTGATATACTTTTCCTAGTTGACAATTTTCCCACCTCCACATGATACCTCCCCAACATGGACAAACTGACAATAGTAGAATGCAGAATTGGATGTTCAACAGAAGCAGGAGCTCACTGGTTCATAAGCCAATGAAATAGTGAATTTAAATATAAAAAAGGACAGAAGAACATCAATAACAAATTAGATAGGGGAAAAATACAAATAGGCAATCACCAAATTTTCCTAACTCTAGCTCTTCAAGTAGTGATAACAAATACATTATAGGATTAAACTCTTTGTTTATGATCTGTCAAGTCTACTTACTTTACTCTAAAATAATTCAAAATTCCACTTACTTACAAGAAAGTGTGAACATAGGAAAATAAAGAGAATATTGAGCAGGGTAGGCCATTTGGCCCTTTGAACCTGCTCCACAATTTTATAAAGTCAGGGCTGATCTGACTGTGATCTCAAATCCACCTATTCTCATTACTTTTCACCTCATGCTTCGCAATAACCTATCCACATGTTTTAAGAAACATTTACAGACTCTCTGAAAAAACAAAAGACGCAGAGTTTCAAAGAGTCTCAAACCTTAGGAAAAAAAATTATCTCATCTGTTTCAAATGGCAGACCACATTTTTAAGCAGTGAGCCCTTACTTTTAGATTCTCACTAAGAAGAACCATCATCTCCACATAAAACAGGTCAGAATCTTCAAGATGTTGTATGTTTCAATTAAGTAATTTCTTACCCTTCTTAACCTTCAGTGAACACAGGCTTAGTATGTTCCAATATCCCCTCATAATACAACTTACCCGTTCCAAGTATTGGTGCTGTAAATCTTCTACAAACACTTTTACATCCTTACTTAAATAAGATGACAATACTGTACACAGTGATCCTGATGTGGTCTCACCAATATCCTTTATAACTAAGCTTATTCGTCAGCTACTTGAGCGTCATCATCCACTTCATCCAAAATGACCTACTTTCCAGTGTCAGCATCCAGTATTATCTGAATGTGAAACTGTTTAACCTTGATTGCTTCCTGGCAAAAACAAAACTCACCATGAATATTTTGCAGATAACTGCTGCATGACAGCTCAGTCGAGAATTGTACAACACAGAAACAGACCCTTTGAGCAAACTCATCCATGCCAAACAGACGTCCCAAATCAACACAGTCCCATCTGCCAGAATTTAGCCCATATCCCTCTAATCTTTCTATTCATGTACCCATCCAGATGTCTTTTGAATGTTGTGACTATAGCAGCCTCCATTACTTTCTCTGGCAGCTCATTCCATACAGTCACCACCCTCTGCTTGAAAGATTTGCTCTTTAGGTCCCTTTTATATCTTTTCCCCTCTCACCTTAATCCAATGCCTTCTAGGTTTGGAATTTCCTGCCCTGGGAAGACTACTTTGGCTATTCACCTTACCTATGCCCCTTGTGATTTTATTTCCTGCGCAAAGATTGGCTAATACCTAATATGCTTCTTTTCTAATACAGGGTATCTGAAAGACTAACCAGAGAAATGCAATTGCTTTGCCAAACCACACATCTGTAATCACAAGAGAAAATTATAAGATTTAGCTTCCTTGATCCTAAGGTTTGGAATTTTACCTCATTTTCATCAATGAAAACCTTCATTTTCCAGTCTGGAAGTAGAGTTTGATCAGATTCTAGGCATTAATTGTTTCTCTTTCTTCACAAGCTTCCCGCTCTGTTAACTTCTTCCAGCTCACTTTGTTTGGATGATATTACTCATTATTTGGAAGACATTGTAGTGTACATCAATTTCAGTTCAATTTGTAAAATCTGTCTTAATTGTATTTGTCATTTAATGTACAATTAGAAGTTTACAATTGACCACAATTGGTCTTTCAATTCATGTTTAATATACATAGATTACCATCAACATTCTAAAACTTAATCAAAGATAGCATTTGGTATTTGCTTTGTTCCTTTGCAATTAATAATCAGGATATTAACTCTCCTGTTACCCCAGATGGTAAATGAGCCACAAAGACCAAAAAGCTCTAAACAGTTCTAATGTTTTAAAGCACTATTTCCTCCTTTTCACACTCAGTCTAGCATATCTGCAACTCCTTTCCCAAGCCAATATAACTGCATTTTAATTTATTTCTGATGTACTTACGTAAGATATGATTTGTCTGGTTAGTACACAAAATAATACTTTTCATTGTATCTTGACACATGTGACAAACATAAATCAAATCAATGGCCATGAAAGCCACATTGTTCTATTCAAACATTAGCCATCCATGTAGTAGCCTACCCCCATTTTTACATGTTAACTATGGTGGAACAAAAAGATGCTCATGTGACCTGCTCATGTCCACATTCCTCACAATGAATTTAAAGAAATACTAAAATCACTGGTGTGAGGCAACTTTGCAATATACTGCCAACCAGGTGCAGTTAGAAGCCATAAACCAGAAAAATACTTGGCTAACTCCAACAATTGCTACACAATCAGGAGCAGTTCCTCAAATAACTGTCTGTGTGGAGACGTGTGTTGCACATTCTACCCGTGTCTGCGTGGGTTTGCTCTGGTTTCCTCCCACAGTCCAAAAACGTGCAAGTTAGGTGAATCGGCCATGCTAAATTGCCTTTAGTGTTAGGTAAGGGATAAATGTAGGAGAATGGGTTTGGGTGGGTTGCTCTTCAGAGGGTCGGTGTGGACTTGTTGGGCCGAAGGGCCTGTTTCCACACTGTAAGTAATCTAATCTAAAGCTTTGCTCAACCGAATACTAAAACAATTAAGTGACTCAATTTATTACAAATGCATTATTTATTCACAAGATAGTATTTGTCATAAATAATTTACAGGTCAACTTTCAAAGTACATTAAAGTTTTAGAAGATACAGAATTGTTTGTTTCTAAACTGGGCCACTGGTATTGAAAAATAGCAAGAAATTGCATTTAACTAGGTTTTTGAAGAAATAGAATGGGGGGAGGTTTGGGAAGCAAAATTTTAAAGGACAGAGGGTGCAAACTGGTAAAAGAATGGATTATGGTGTTAAACACACAAGCATTTGTAAATTATGACAAAAGAAATGGTCTGTACTGACCAACACGGTGTTAGAGAATTAAAATACAAAATAGCAAATACACTCCACAGATTCAGTCAGACTTAGTGAGTATTTCCAGCATTTTCTGTTTTTCTCTTAAATTTCCAAGTTCACTTTACATATTATGTCACAATTTACGACAATTTGTACTATGCTAAAAGTGTGGCCATCCTTCAATCTAAGGGATGGTAGACATGCTGCAAACAATTTATCTAGCTGGGTGTCTTCAGAGATGCACTTGTGCTGATGACTGTGAAGGCCAATTGTTAATAGGCAGGATCTTCAGGGAGGGGAACACACGAAGCTGTCAAAATATGTTCTGGGTTGTTGCTTGCAGCATTAGCAGCGTTTCCAAACTACAGCAGCCATTGATCATCATGGTTGTGGACATCAATACCAATGGGGTCACCACTTCTCACTTTCACCAATCAGACTCTTGCATGTTTAGGGCTTTGTCAAGATTCTAAGCTTGGAAACAGATGATGCATGTTCTGTCATCTGGCTCCTGCTACCTTATTGTACAGAATACTGTTGGGTGTGTGGCTATCTTCCAACCTGTGGAGACATCCAATGTACCAAAGCTGCTTTGGCTTGAGTACAGCAAACATACTTGGGATATCTGCCTTTGAGAATTCATGATTTTGTCCTGCCATGATATGTTATGGGTCTATCTTAGACACTGAAGGCAGAAGTTACCGAGCTTCTTCTCCAGTTCACTTATGTCACAGCCATTTTACATTACGCTTTGCATGTTTCATGAGTTGGCCAAATGTGGGATCTGCTTTCCCTAGCTCTATTAAAGGGACAGATTGGTCCACAGTAAGGAGACAAAGTTTGCAGAATTTGCTAGGCAATGGTTTCCCTGCTATAGGAAGGATGTTGTGAAAGTTAAAAGGGTTCAGAAAAGACTTACAAAAGATGTTGCCAGGGTTGGAGGGATGGAGCTATTGGAAGAGGCTGAATAAGCTGGGGCTATTTCCCTGGAATGTCGGAGGCAGAGGAGTGACCTTACAGAGATTTATAAGATCAGGAGTGGCATGGAGAAGATGAATAGCCAAGATCTTTTCCATCAGGTGAGGAGGATCCAGAACTAGAGGGCGCAAGTTTAGAGTGAGAGGGGAAAGCTTTAAAAGGGGTCTTAAGGGGCAACTTTTTCACACAGATGGTGGTGTGTATATGGAATGAGTTGCCAGAGGAAGTGATGGAGGAAAGCACAATTACAATACTTGAAAAACTTGGCAAAAATAATAGCTCAGCCAGTCAGGCAGCATCCAAGAATCAGGAGAGTCGCGTTTCATGCATAAGCTTACGGCCGGAACATTGACTCTCCTGTTCCTCAGATGCTGCCTGACCTGCTGTGGCTTTTCCAATGCCACACTTTTTGATTCTTAGTTCCCCGGCATCTGCAGGCCTTAATTTCTCCACAATTACAATATTTAAAAGGCACTCGGATGGGTATATGAATAGGAAGGGTTCAGAGGGATATGGACCAAATGCTGACAAATGGGACTAGATTAATTTAGGATATCTGGACAGCGTGGACAAGTTGGACCAAAAGGTCTAATTCCATGCCATTCAGCTCTATGACATCCAGTATGGTATTATTCAACATTAATCTTTCTCTTTCTAGATTCCCTTCCTTGCTTTTCACCCCACACAACTGCCAGAAGGCAAATTGAATGTATTTTTTATTACAAGGAGAACTGAGTACAGAAGTAGGGAGGTCGTGCTTCAATTAATCAGGGTATTGGTGAATCCACATGTAGCGTGCAGTGTACAATACTGGTCTCCTTATTTAACAAAACGAGTTCAATGTGTTGGCAGCAGTTCAGAGGTTTACTAGACTAAAACATGGAATAGGCAGGCTGCCTTTGGGGAAAGACTGAATAGCCATGCTTATATATTCGCCACAGTTTAAGATAGCAAGAAGTGACTTGTTTGAAACATGTAGCAGAGTTCTTGACAGGGTGAATATGGAAGGGATATTCCTTCTTGACGGAGAAGGATTCTGGGTAATCAAAAATGAAGGATGGGAAAAATTTCTGGCTGTACCAGCTGCTCCTTTTTTGAGGTATTTTAGGTGTTGGAGGTGATTTCCTCGAATTCCAGGAGCAGCAATTACTGTTTTATATACTGTTGCATTGTTTTGGAACTTTGGAGAAAAAAAAAGTCAAAACAGCAGTTTTAAAAGGAGAGGAACAGACAAAAGAAGCACATGGTGAGGTCAGTGCAGGAGAGAGGGAGAAAGAAACTGACACAGGAGTGAACCTGCACAATTACTGTCTTTGCTGTTTGAATTCATGTCACGCAGAAGGTGGTACGTGTATGGAATGAGCTGCTGGAGGGAGTGGTGGAAGCTGGTACAATTGCAACAATTAAAAGGCATCTGGATAGATATATGAATAGGAAGGGTTTGGAGGGATATGGGCCAGGTGCTGGCAGGTGGGACTAGATTGGGTTGGGATATCTGGTCGGCATGGACGAGTTGGACCGAATGGTCTATTTTCATGCTGTACATCTCTATGACTCTAATGCAGAACAAGACTGTTCCTGTTTAAAAATGAGGATTGCTCACTTACAACAGAGGAGTTTTAAAAAAAAACTCTCAAAGGGTTTTGAATTTTTGAGACTCTCTCCCTCAAAAGGCTATATAAGCAGAGTCTTCAAATATGTTTAAGGTAAAGATGAATAGATTATGCAGAAGGGGTGAAAGGTTATCAGGGCAAATGGAGTAATCAGATGAGCACTGTATGGCACAGTAGGTTCAAAAGACTAAACGGCATATTCCTCTTACCATTTCATATATTCATATGTAAATCAATATCTTCATTGTGTACAAATGACTTGTATCCATTTTTTCAAATAACATTTTATTATACAGAAACTATAGCACTAAGGAATAGAAAACACAACCAATGGCATCTTTCCAAACACAGACTCTTAGTAAATAATTGAGAGTCAAAAAGTGTGCCGTTGGAAAAGCAGAGCAGGTCTGGCAGCATCCAAGAAGCAGGAGAGTCGATGTTTCAGGCATAAGCCTTTCACCATTCCGGACGAGCTTTTCTAGGTCACACTTTTTAAACACTCATCTCCAGTCCTAACTTTCTCTTCATAAATAATTTAGCTGTCTTTGCCCACAGGCTCGACACTTATTTGATGCACTACACTGGTTATCTCTCACTGAATTAGAATCGACAGCTTTACCATCAGAGCTGCTGCATGAGAATCTTTAGAATCGATTCAACAGTTCACCCTGACACAAAGGCGGATGAAATTAGAGTTGCCTTTATTACCACGACTGGAGAGAGGAGGTGAATTCTCTTTTGGTTTTTTTTAAATTCTCAGTAAACATAGATTACAGCAAAATGTATTTTGAAGACACTCCTAAAAAAAATCCGCTGCACTATAATCACTTGAGCCAAAGAGGTAATTATAACAATGAAAGTAAAATGAAGCAGAGTAAATCATATTCCAAACATGTAATAACTCGGCAGGTACATTATAAAGCGGTGGATGCACCTGCTGTCAGCTGACCAGATGGATGTCTGGATACAGGACAAGCGGTGACCTCCAGCCAATCCGGGTCATCCACTCCGGCCACCTGCACGTCACAATGGACCACACAGCGACCGTTAATCGCGCGAGTCGGCAGTTTATTTCGAAAATCACTGGCCGAAAGGCAGAGGCGGACTAGACCCATCGACCCAGGGAAGTGTACCCGGGGCCGGAGCTCGCTCACCGACTGCGCCCGCCCCATCAACATAACAAAGACCATCAGGTGAGTACCGTTTTCAAATGGCTCCGGCTTACTCGCCCACTTTTCACCAATCCTTCTCACCGGGGAATCTCCACGGTGACCAATTCCTTTTTCTCTCTCTCTCTCTCTCTTATTCCGCTCGCATCGGCACCTCCAGACGATCCGCCATTTCCACCGCCGCCCAAACACCGGTCACGTGGTCCGGTTGCAAGACGTCACCACCACCCCGGGGAGCAGGAGGCGTCCAAATCCAGACCAACCGGGATCCCTGCTGGAGATCGACCGGGATCATTGTCCCAGATCGACCGGGATCCCTGCTGGAGATCGACCGGGATCATTGTCCCAGATCGACCGGGATCCCTGCTGGAGATCGACCGGGATCATTGTCCCGGATCAACCCGGATTACTGTTCGACATTCCGGATTACAACCCAACTCCCGGATCACCACTTGAATCCGGGATCAGTGCCCTTGTCCTGGGTCGTAACCAGAGTCCGGTATCACAGCCTGAACCCCCGGATCAAAATCTGGTTAGAGGTTCACGTCCCACATCCATAATCCCATCCCGATTTCTAGATCACTGCCCAAGCCTCAGGTCAGGTCCTTGGTCCTGGATCACAGCCTGAATTCCGGAATACAATCCGAAAGCCAGAATGCAACCGGATTCTGGGATCACAACTTTGGATAGGGAGCGAACCTGAGATCCTCAAGGGATCGAGAACTCTGGGTGTGATCCGGGATTTGGTTCGGGATTCAGAACTCAGGCACTGATCTGGATTTCTGGACTCGGCTTGTGATTGCAGACGTGGTTTGTGATCCGGACTCCAATTGTAATCTGGGACTAGGGTTGGGTTCCTGCACTCAGGTTGTTGTTTCGGATGCAGTTGTGATCCTGGACTTGGGCAGAGATCCCAAACTTGGTCTGGGCTCTGGACTCGGGCTGTGTGATCCCATACTTGGGTTATGACTGGTAAATAGGCTGGGCTCCCAGACTTTGGTTGTGATCTGGTACCTGGGCTGGGAACCCATACTTGGGCAAAGAACCCAGTCAGGCTGTGGATCTGCAATTATGATCCCAGACTCGAGCCGGGATCCTGGATTCTAATTGTGATCTCAGACTCTGGCTGGGATCTGATACTCCGGAGCAGGGATGCAAGACTCTAGTTCTGATCTCCAACTCATTTGATTTGTGATGGCATCCCAGACATGGACAGAGAACTGGAAATCCAGTTGTGATCTAGGGCTCAGATTGTATTTACAGGTCTCAAGATGTGATCCCAGGCAAGGTATGATCCAGATTCAGACTGGGATCCTGGAATTAAGTGGTGATCGGGAATTGTCAGTGAGGATAGAAAAATAGGTATGAGGATAGAAAAATAGGAACAGGAGCAGACCTTTCAGCTCTTTAAATGTTTAGAATCATAAAGTCATATTGCACAGAAACAAGTCCTTTGACCCAACTCGCCATGCTGACCAGGTTTCCTAATCTGATCTAGTCCCATTTAGAGTCATAGAGATGTACAGCATGGAAATAGATCCTTCAGTCCATTACGACCAGATATCTCAAACCAATCTAGTCCCACCTGCCAGCACCTGGCCCATATCGCTCCAAACCCTTCCTATTCATATACCTACTAAATGCCTCTTAAATGTAGCAATTGTACCAACCTCCACCACTTCCTGTGGCAGCTCATTCCATACACGTACCAACCACTATGTGTGAAAAAGTTGCCCCTTAGGTCTCTTTTACGTCTTTCCCCTTTCACCTTAAACCTATGCCCTCTAGTTCTGGATTCGCCAACCCCAGGGAAAAGACTTTGCCTATTTACCCTATCCATGCCCCTCATAATTTTGTAAACCTCTATAAGGTCACCCCTCAGCCACCAGGGAAAACAGCCCTAGCCTGTTCAGCCTCTCCCTGTAGGTCAAATCCTCCAACCCTGGCAACATCCTTGTAAATCTTTTCTGAACCCTCTCAAGTTTCACAACATCTTTCTGATAGGAAGGAGACCAGTATTGCACGCACTATTCCAACAGTAATCCAACCAATATCCTGTTCAGCTGCAACATGACCTCCCAACTCCTGTACTCAATACTCTGACCAATAAAGGAAAGCATACCAACCGCCTTCTTCACTATCCTATCTACCTGTGACTCTACTTTCAAGGAGCTATGAACCTGCACTTCAAGGTCTCTTTGTTCAGCAACACTCCCTAGGACCTTGCTAAGATTTGCTTTCCCAAAATGCAGCACTTCGCACATCTGAGTTAAAATTCATACTGCCGCTTCTCAGATCATTGGCCCATTTGGTCAAGATCCTGTTGTAATCTGATGTAACTCTCTTCGCTGTTCACTATACCTCCAATTTTGGTGTCATCTGAAAACTTGTTAACTGTTCCTCTTATGCTCGCATCCAAATCATTTATATAAATGACAAAAAGTAGAGGGCCCAGCACTGATCCTTGTGGCACTCCACAGGCTTCCAGTCTGAAAAACAACCCTCCACCAGCACTCTCTGTCTTCTACCTTTGAACCAGTTCTGTATCCAAATGGCTAGTTCTCCCTGTAGTCTGTGCTAATCAGTCTCCCATGGGGAACTTACTGAAGTCCATATAGATCACATCTATCGCTGTGCCTTATCAATCCTCTTTGTTACTTCCTGAAAAAACTCAATCAAGTTTGTGACACATGATTTCCCACGCACAAATCCATGTTGACTATCCCTAATAAGTCCCTGCCTTTCCAAATACATGTACGTCCTATCCTTCAGGATTCCCTCCAACAACTTGCCCACCACTGACATCAGGCTCACTGGTCTTTAGTTCCCTGACTTGTCCTTACTACCCTTCTTAAACAGTCGCACCACGTTAGCTGACCTCCAGTCTTCTGGCATCTCACCTGTGACAAATATATCAGCAAGAGGCCCAGCAATCACTTCTCTAGTTTCCCGCAGAGTTTTAGGGTACATTTAATCAGGTCCTGGGGATTTATCCACCTTTACCGGTTTCAAGACATCCAGCACTTCCTCCTCTGTAATATGGATATTTTGCAAGATGTCACCATCTATTTCCCTACAGTCTACATCTTCCATATCCTTTTCCACAGTAAATACTGATGCAAAATACTCATTTAGTATCTTCCCCCATTTTCTGCAGCTCCACACAAAGCCCGCTTTGCTGATCTTCGAGGGGCCCAATTTTCTCCCTAGTTACCCTTTCCTTGATGTATTTGTAAAATCTGTTTGGATTCTCCTTAATTCTATTTGTCCATGCTATCTCATGTTCCCTTTTTGCCCTCCTGATTTCCCTCTTAAGTATACTCCTACTTTGTTTATACTCTTCTGAGGATTCGTTCAATCTATCCTGTCAATACCTTGCATATGCTTCCTTCTTTATCTCAACCAAACCCTCAATTTCTTTAGTCATCCAGCATTCCGTATACCTACCAACCTTTCCTTTCACCCTGACAGGAATATACTTTCTCTGGATTCTCATTATCTCATTTCTGAAGGCTTCCCATTTTCCAGCCGTCCGTTTACCTGCGAACATTTGTCCCCAATCAGCTTTCGAAAGTTCTTGCCTAATATCATCAAAATTGGCCTTTCTCCAATTTAGAACTTCAACTTTTAGATCTGGTCTATCCTTTTCCATCGCTATTTTAAATCTAATAGAATTATGGTTGCTGGCCCCAAAGTGCTCCCCCACTGACACCTCAGTCACCTGCCCTGCCTTATTTCCCAAGAGTAGATCAAGTTTTGCACCTTCTCTAGAAGGTACATCCACCTACTGAATCAGAAAATTGTCCTGTACACACTTAACAAATTAACAATGATCCAAAAATGTGAATCCTTCTCCCATACACCAGCTCTTCAGCCATGCATTCATCTGCTCAATCCTCTTATTCCTGCCCTCACTAGCTTGTAGCATTGGGAGTAATCCAGATATTACTATTCTCAAGGACCTCCATTTTAAATTCCTGCCTGACTCTCTGTAATCTCCCTTCAGAATGTCAACCTTTTCCCTTCCTATGTCGTTGGTTCCAATGTCGACAATGACCTCTTGCTGGCCCCTCTCCCCCATGGGAATATTTTGCACCCTCTCTGAGACATGCTTGATCCTGGCACCAGGGAAACAACACAACATTATGCTTTTTTGCTCCTGGCCACAGAAATGTCTGTACCTTGGACTGTGGAATCCCCTAACACAATTGATCTCCTGGAAGCCGACATACCCCTCATTGCATTAGAGCCAGTATTTAGTACCAGAAACTTGGCTGTTCGTGCCTCTACATTTTCTAAACAGCATTCCTATTTGAAATGGGTATATCCACAAAAGACTCCTGCACTAGCTGCTTACCTCTCTTACCTCTCCTGGTATTAACCCAACTATGTGACTGTATCTGAGACTTCTCTCCCCTTCCTATAACATCACATACTGTTGCTGTTGCAAATTCCTCATTGCTTCTAACTGTCTCTCCAACTGATCCATTCGATCTGATAAGACTCGCATCCAACAGCATTTATGGCAGATGTAATCCGCAGTAACCCTTAAATTCTCTTTAAGCTCCCACATCTGACAAGAAGTACATATCACTCTATTAAAACAATTTTTACTCCTTCATAATCTACAGACCCAGAAAATAACACCATCTTATTCCTCTACAAACACTGCCCCAGGTTAAATTAATAGTTATGGCTTAAATTTTAAGTGTAATCAAGGGACATATCTCCAAAAACATATAATCAAGAAAGAATCCACTCACTCACTACTGCAGATTCCCTGTAGGCCACACTTAAAATAATGATTAACTTACCTGATTCTGTGCTTTGAACTTTGCCCAACAGTTCCTCCAAGATCAGTTTTGAATTTCACTGTTTGTTAATTTTCCCAGATGCGCTCCAATATCCAGCGATACATGAATTCAAACAGCAAAGGCAGTAACTGTGCAGGTTCTCTCTCTCTCTCTCTCTCTCTCTCTCTTGCAATGACCTCACCATATGTTTCTTTTGTCTGTTCTTCTCCCTTTTAAAACTACTGTTGTTTTGACTTTTTTTTCTCCAAAGTTCCAAAACAATGCAACAGCATATAAAACAGTCATTGCTGCTCCTGGAATTCAAGGAAATCAACTCCAGCACCTAAAATACTTCAAAAAAGGAGCAACTATTACACCCAGAAATTTTTCCCGTCCTCTGTCTTCGATTACCCAGAATTTACCTGTGTTTGGCCTATAACCCCCCCACTTCTATCCATGTACTTGTCCAAATGTTTTTTAAATGTTGTGATTATATCACCTCCTCTGGCAGCTCCTTCTTACCCGCACCATCCTGTGTGTGAAAAAGCTGCCCTTCAGATTTCTTTTAAATCTTTCTCGTCTCACCGTACACGTATGCCTCCTAGTTTTGAACTCCCTTACCCTGGGGAGGAGACCTTGGCTATTCACCTCATCAATGCCCCTCATGACTTTATAAACTTCTACAATGTAATGCCTCAGGCTCTCATGCTGCAGGGAAAAATATTACCAGTCTATCCAGCCTCTCCATCTATGTCAAACCGTCCAGTCTTGATAACATTCTTCCAAATCTTCTTTGCACCTTTTAATCCTGTTTAATAACATCCTTCCTATAACAGCGACCAGCATTGTAAGCAGTACTCCAAATGCGGTCTTGTTTTTTTACAGCTGTAACATGACATTCCAACTCCTATAATCAATGCTCTGACGGATGAAGGCAAGTGTGCCAAATGCCTTCCTCACAACCCTATCTACCTGTGATGTCACTTTCAAGAAACAACGTACCTGCAGCCTAGGTACTTCTGTTCAACAACACTCCCCAGGGCCCTACCATTAACCGTGGAGTCCATTGATCATCTTACCAAAATGCAACACCTCGCATTTATATAAATTAAACTCCATCTACCATTCCTCCACCCACTGGTCCAGTTGATCAAGATCCCATTGTATTTTAGATAATCTTCACTGTCCACTATACCATCAATTTTAGTGTAATCCACAAGTTTAGATTAGATTAGACTTTTTTTAGATTAGATTAGACTTACAGTGTGGAAACAGGCCCTTCGGCCCAACAAGTCCACACCGACCCGCCGAAGCGCAACCCACCCATACCCGTACATTTACCCCTTACCTAATACTACGGGCAATTTAGCTTGGCCAATTCACCTGACCCGCACATCTTTGTGATTGTGGGAGGAAACCGGAGCACCCGGAGGAAACCCACGCAGACACGGGGAGAACATGCAAACTCCACACAGTCAGTCGCCTGAGTCGGGAATTGAACCCGGGTCTACAGGCGCTGTGAGGCAGCAGTGCTAACCACTGTGCCACCGTGTTTTACTCACCTTCTATATTCTCATCCAAATCATTCAAATAAATGATGACTGACAGTGGAGTCAGCACCGATCCTACGGAATACCACTGGTCTCAGGCCTCCAGTCTGAACCACAACGCACTACAATCATATTCTGTCACTGACCATCAATCCAATTTTGTATACAACTGGTTACCTCTCCCTTCATCCCATGTGATATAACTTTGCCAACCAGTCTATCATGAAGAACCTCGTCAAAGGCCTTGCTAAAGTCAATGCAGACAATGTCTACCATTCTGCCTTCATCTACTTGGTCACCTCTTCAAAAAACCTCAGTCAAGTTTGTGAGACACTTTTCCCATGCACAAAGCCATTGATTATCCCTAATCAGTCTTCGCCTTTCCAAATGCATATGGATCCTGTCTCTTAGAATCCCCTCCAACACTCACCAGTCTGTAGTTCCCTGATTTTTCCTCGTAGCCTTTCTTAAATAATGGCAGAACATTTGTCACTCTCCAGATAGGAGCAAATTACTGCAGATACTGGAACCTGTACTGCAAACAACAAATCCTGGTGATCACAGCAGATCAGACAGCATCCAGGGACAGAGAGCAAGCTAACGGTCCATGTCTTGCTGATCAGAGCTGAAGTGAAGCTCAGATGAAAATTATAGTCACCCTCCAGTTTTCCACTATCTCACCCATAGCTGCAGGTGATAAAATGTTTCTGCAAGGGGCCTCTGCAATTTCTTCCCTAAAATGTCCTGGGATACAACTGATCAGGTCCCAGAGATTTATCTACCATTGTGTTTTCATAGAGTCATAGAGATGTACAGCACAGAAACTGACCCTTCGGTCCAACTCATCCATGCCGACCAGATATCCAACCCAATCTAGTCCCACCTGCCAGCACCCACTCCATATTCCTCCAAACCCTTAATATATATATAAAATATACCTATCCAGATGCCTTTTAAATGCTGTAATTGTACTAGCCTCCACCACTTCCTCTGGCACCTCATTCCATACACATACCATCCCCTACGTGAAAACATTGCCCCTTCGGTCTCTTTTATATCTTTCTCCTCTCACCCTAAACCTATGCCCTCTAGTTCTGGACTCCCCAACTCTAGGGAAAAGACATTGTCTATTTATCCTATCCTTGCCCCTCATGATTTTATAAACCTCTATAAAGTCCTGGGGGACTTTCCAATACCCAGCTTGTTAAAATGTTTTTCCTTGCACAAAAGGTGAGGATAGTAAACATTTTCTTCCTGTATGCATCTAGAGAAGGAAGATTTGGAAAGCTCAAAAGGAGAGACACTGGATCCAACCCAATCTCCATTCCCAAAATCTTTGCCAAGGCATTCACTACACTGTCCCAGTATCTACGAATCTTATGGCATGTCCACAAACAACGAGTGAGAGTAACAACTTCTATTTTACTTTTAGGGCACATTGGGGACACTCCTGCCTTAAACTTTGCAAGCCGCTATGGTGCTATATGAGCCCTATGAATTAACTTCAATTGAATAGATGGGTCCTAGTACAGATAGTGATCTTCCTGGCATTTTCCCAGATAAAAATAAGGGGTAGGCCTTTTAGAACAGAGTTGAGGAGAAACCTCTTCACCCAAAGAGTGGTGGGTGTGTGGAATGCTCTGCCTCAGAAGGCTGTGGAGGCCAAGTCTCTGGATACTTTCAAGAAAGAGTTGGATAGAGCTCTTAAGTATAGTGGAATCAAGGGCTATGGGGATAAGGCAGGAACAGGATACTGATTAAGGATGATCAGCCATGATCATAATGAATGGTGGTGCTGGCTCGAAGGGCAGAATGGCCTACTCCTGCACCTATTGTCTATGGCCTCCCACATCTCTAAGGAGACTTCCATCCCTAATTCTTGAGTCCAGGTTTTATATAGCCATTCCGTGTCCTTTGATACCTTATTACCTAGCGAGTGGTAGAGGGTGCTGACCGAGGGTACATCCATCGCCGAAGTACCCTCCTTTCCATATTTGATTTGTTAGGATTAGTCATCAACGTGGTCTTTTTTTGTACGAAGTCTTGTACTTGAAAATATTAAAAGAGATCTTTGCTAGGCAACCCGCACCTCTGACGCAACTGTTCGAAGGACATCATGACTTCCCCATCGAACAGATCTCCCAAGCAGGAGATTCCCAAATTTTAAATCCAGCATCGGTCAAGCCTGGCTGAAATCCCAACATTCCCACTATAGGAGTAAAAGGGAAAGTTTTTTTGTAAATTATCCTCACCCTGTCATATCATCGTCCATGCTCTGATAGTGTTTAGTACAATCCGGTTTTTACAATGATCTGTGATAATTCTCATCTTATCCATAAATAATAGATCGATGAGGGGGCATTTTGCTTGGGAAGCCTCGATAACCAGCCAAATTGATTGTGGATCACAAGAGACCCAATCAGCCACACGTAATAACAGGGAACTCAGTTGGTATTTCCTAAAATCCAGAAAATATAGACCCCTTACTTGTGGGAGTTGCAACTTTTCTAATTTAATAAGAGGCTGTCTATGATTCCAAATAAAAAAACCAAGCCAACCATAAAGCGTACGCAGTACGTGTCTCAGCAACATCAAAGGAAACATTCTCATGGGGTATAATAGGCGAGGGATAATATTCATCTTGACCAAAGCTATTCTTCCTAACCAAGATATCGGGAGATCTTCCCAACATTGGAGGTCCTGCCTTATTTTCTCTAATAAGTGAGTATAATTAGCTTTATATACCTGACCAAATACCGGGGTAATAAAAATATCTAAATAGAGAAAACCTCCCAGTGACCACCGAAAGGGGAAACGGGATCCATTCGCAAAATTGGATGTGCTGGTAAGACCTTCTACTGGCATGGCATCTGATTTCGTAAAAGTAATTTTGTACCCTGAAAACATACCAAATAAATTAACCACTTGAATGAAGTGGGGCACAGATGTCGATGGATCATTTAAGAAAAGAAGGATATCATCTGCATAAAGAGTAATTTTGTGTTTGCCCGATCCTACCTCCGGGGTCGTTATATCGGGGTCAGTCCAGATAGCTTCCTCCAGCGGTTCGATCACTATGGTAAATAGTAGTGGCGAGAGAGGGCATCCTTGATGACAACCTCTGCCAACACTAAAACTATCCGATCTTATGTCGTTGGTAATCACCGCTGTTTCTGGGTCGTTGTATAGCACTGTGACCCATTTGATAAAAACCTCTCCAATGCCAAACCTCTCCATAGTATAAAAAAAGGTATGGCCATTCCACCCAGTTGAATGCTCTCTCTGCATCTAGGGAGACAACTAATCTTGGTATTGCTCTTTGATGGCAGAGTTGTACCATATTTAACATTCTTCTGATATTATTAGTAGATCTGTGACCCTTAATAAACCCCGTCTGATCCTCGTTTATAATAAATAGGAAAACCCTCACCAATCTTAATGCCAGCACTTTTGAAAGGATTTTAAAGTCCACATTCAATAAGAATATATGTCTGTACGAAGTATAGTCATCTGGGGCTTTTCCTTTCTTAAGAATGAGAGAGAGATTTGCTTCTCTCAGAGAGGGCGGGATACTACCCTGACTATATGAATAGTTATACATATCTGTAAGTGGTCTGGCCAACTCGTTAATAAACTCTTTATAAAACTCACCCTGAAATCCATCTGGCCTGGGCGCTTTACCACTCTGGAGCTGCCTCACCACCTCCTGCACTTCCTGAGTTGTCGGGTGACGGGGGGGGGAGATTGGGGAGCCTTTTTCTTTCTGGAAAGGTGTGCTAGGTACCTGCCCGGCTTATCACCATGCTCATATAATCTCTGCTTCGCAAATAGTATCTCCCTCTTTGCTGTTTGAGTTAGTACAGTATTCAAAATAGCCCTGTGGGCTGTAACCTGCTGCAATTTAATAATGGATGGCCTACCAACATACACTGCCTCAGCTGCCTTCATGCGAGCCTCAAGCAGACGCTGTTGTTCTCCCTTTTGTCTTTTCCGTGTCGCAGAATATGAGATAATCAAGCCACGGCATATGCCTTCGCAGACTCCCACATCATCAATGGGTTACTGGCCGTACCTGAGTTAATGCCCCAGAACGCTTTAAATTCCTGTGAGAAGCAGTCTATGAACTTACTATCCTTCAACAGGAAAGCGTCCATACGTCAATGCCAGAAGCTCATCTTGTCACCACTAGCCTTGACCTCCATATACACTGCTGCTTGGTCGGAAATAGCTATATTCCCTATTTTACAAGGTATTATCGAAAGGTCAAGGGGACAAAAAAAATATCGATTCTGGCATGGCACTTGTGCGGGTTAGAATAAAAAGTAAAATCTCTACCCTCAGGGTGAAGACACCTCCACACATCTACCAGTCCCAACTCCCTATTCAGATCAGCCAACTGCTTCGATCTCAGAGATATACCTGCAAAGCTCCTAGGTACCCTGTCCACCTCGAATCAATAATACAATTAAAATCTCCCCATACAATCATGTGACGTACCCTGAGGGCCATCAACTTGGAGAGTGCATCTCTTACAAATTTAAAAGGATGTGCCGGAGGGGGGCAATATGCATTCAAAACCCCATACCCCTCTCCATATATTAGAGCTTTAAATATTACAACTGTCTAGACTCATCTTTTATGTGGCTTAACATTTGGAACGGAAGATTCTTCTGGATAAGAATGGCCACTGTCCTACTTTTCAAATAGAAAGATGAAAAGAACACCTGACCAAATCCTCGCTGCTGCAGCTTTAAATGCTCCTTATCAAATAGATGTGTCTCCTGTAAAAGGGCTACATTAACCCTCTCTTTTTTAAGAGTTGATATGCCTTTTTCCTTTTAATTGACGAGTGGATCCCTTTAACATTCCAGGTGCACCTTTTAAACGACTGGCTAGCCATGATCGTTCAAGAAAGTCTGAGAACACCCAAGCAGAAGAACCCCACTCAAAAAGCATCGAGTAGAGATCGTAAACAGTTCACATAAATTTAAAAATGCAACCTTTGAAACAGTTAAATTAAAACTACTAAGAACTACTCCTAAGAAATAATAAGACATCATTAAAAGGAGACTTTTCCCCTTTTGTCCACAGAGGGCACTCCTATCATCCAATAATCCCACCATAACTCCTTCGAGCTCGAGCCATGCCCTCGGCCCAGACATCGCAAAGTAAGAAACAAATACCAATGTCTTATAATGCAGAAATCAAAAGTGGGCAACCAACCTGCCGCCCACCCCCTCCATATTATTACCCTAGGCATTCTTAACAAAGTAGCAACATGAAATAAAATATATAAAATTACAATCCCAGCAAATATAAAAGGAAAACTCAAAAACAACCCCAAACAACCAGATAAACCAAGCAAGTTATAAATATGAGTTAAAAGAAAGATCCCCCCCGCCCAAAAGAAGGATGAAAAAGAGAAAGGGGGAAGGAGAAGGAAAAGAGTGGTAAAATAAAATTATTGTCCATATAATTCAAATCCTGCTGTCTATTTGAGAGAATCCAAAAATTCTTTTGATTTTTCCAGCAATCCAAAGTTATACACAGACCCTCTGTGACTGCAGTGCAGTGCTGCCGGGTATCTCATGGAGTACTCAATATTTAAATCCCTCAGATGCTTCTTTACCTCGTCAAACACCTTCCCCTTGCGAACCACAACTGGAGAGAAATCCTGGAACAGCATTATTTTGGATCCCTCGTATCCCATAGCTTGGGGATCCTTCAGCAACATTTGCTTTTCCCTGTAGTGATGGAGTCACACTAGGACTGGGCGGGGACGTTGCTCCGACCTGGGCTTGTGCACAGCAACCCAGTGGGCCCGCTTACTCCGTAGCTGGCCTAACTCAGACTCCAGCTTCAGCAGTTGTGGGAGCCATTGCTCCAAAAAGTCAACAAGCTGGTCTTCCTCCTCCCATTCGGGAAGGCCCAGCAACTGGATGTTCTGACAACCTCGATTTTCAAGGTCGTCGATCTGCTCTTCTAAGGTCCGGATTCAGCATTCCAGAGCCCAGACTTGACCCACAGAAGATTCAGCAGTCTCGGAAGCCGCGGCTTGTTGTTCTGACCCTCCAACACACTGCCTGAGTTTCTCGATCTCTCATCAGTCTCGCTCCTCAATCGAAGCGTCGATCTTCTCTCGGAGCTTGACAAACTCTGCGATCAGGGTCACCTCTGCAGTTAAGTCTCCTGAAGTGGCTGTGGACGCATTTGTTGCTGCTTGGAGGTCTCTGCCTGTTGTGAACTCAGGTGATTCTTTACCTTTAGTCATTTTATAATGTACCAAACCGCTAAAGTTTGGTGCAAAATGACTATAGCAACTAGGAAAAAACTAATTTCAACAGTTTAAAAAGTGAGGGGAGAGTAGGTACCCCACTTTGTCTGGGTCCTGAGCAGAGCTCAGCAGACTCCAATCTACTGGGTCACCACCATCTTGAATCCCCCCGATCCTTCCTTCATTGGACACTCAAATATCTTTCTAAATGTTCTAAATCTCTATAGGGATCACAATACCTGATTGAAATTCATTCTCACCTGGAAATTACTTTACTCTGAATTGCTTCTTGACTGTTTCAATGACTAACCAAAAACTTCTCCTATGATCACTGTCCTCTAAATGTTACTAGGTATTTTCTAATCAACCTGCTCAGAGATGTCATCACACACTCCTTGACCAGGTAGGACTTGAACTTGGGCCTCTCACTCAAGAGGAAGGGCACCACAAGAGCACCTCATCCAGTTCTGATGAAGGGCAACTGGACCCAAAATGTGGACTTGTTTTTCTACAGATGCTGCTAGGTCTGATGAGTACCTCCAGCAATTTCTGTTTTTGTTTCAGTCCTTCATTCACTCTGCCTTTTACATTATTAGGATAATTAAGATTCCTCAATCAAACTATAATTTTAGCACTTCTGCATAGTTTCCTTGAAAATGTTTCTCTACACAAATTGATCATCTATAGAATACACCCAGCAGTGTTATGGTAGTATTGTTTTATTTGGCCAAACCAAATCAGTGGTGTTCCTGACTCTGTGACACTCTCTGTCACCTTTCTTTCTTTCCTTCTCTGTCTTTTTGAATACAGATATTTTAATCAACCTGTTCAGGGATGTTATGACATATTTCTGGAGCATATGGGACTGGAACCCAGGCCACCTGGCTCAGAGGCATTGGACATTGTATCCAGGAACATTTAGTACCCCGCACTGTCCTTCTTTGAGCTAAGTACCCATAACAACATAATCTCCATTGAAGATCACCATGCTCCATGCATTTTTTATTAATAGATTATACACCGAATTTAGGCTGTATGGTATTCACTGCTACTCTGACCCCATCTAATCCTTTATTGTTTCTTATAGTAGGGTTGTCGGTCTCTCCTGCTTCTTTGTAATTTTAGTTCTCCTCTCTAACGTTGCCTCCCAGTTCCCATGCCTCAGCCAAGTTAGATTAAATTCTTCCTATTACCAGTTTATCCCATGAGTGCAGCATATCAGGTATCAGTAGATGAGCTGATGGCATCATCAGTAATTACATCAGTTTCCTGACATTCAGTGGAGAACACATACTCAAAGATGGTCATACAAGAAATCATCCCGACTCATCAGTAAAATGTTCTGGTTAACAAGATCTGCTCCATTTCCATCACTGAGCATACTTATGATAGTGAGCATATTGATCATGGCACTGTTGACGCACAACTTGTAAGTCTGAATTAGACTGTAAAGTTTCAATAAAGAAAAATGAAAGTGTAGTCCACGCTATATAAACTTTGGACAAGAAGATCCTTCTTCAAAGGGGCCAAACATTTGTGTAAAGATAGTGCCATTTCTGTATTCCTCGGAGTTATTCTAGCTAGCCCGAGAATACAATCTTGATGAAGGGCTTATGCCCGAAATGTCGAATTTCCTGTTCCTTGGATGCTGCCTGACCTGCTGTGCTTTAACCAGCAACGCATTTTCAACCGAGAATACAATCTTCCTACATACGCTTGAAATAAATGACTGAAAGTGTGTTCTCCTGTGATCGAGTATTAGAAGTAACCACAACAAACTCATTTGTTAGAATTGGTCCAAGGCACTGGAAATCTAAAGCTGTTCCAGCATGTATTCATTTGCTAAACCTTCTCATTTCCACTCACCAGCATGTGGCACCAGGAGTAACCCAGAGATTACTACTTACTAGCTGCTTGCTAGTCACTTCTCTCACTCATTAAAATATGCCCTGCAGAACCTCATCTCTCTTCCAACTATATTATTGGGATTAAAATGGGCCATGTCCACTAGCTAGTCACACTCCGCCTTCATCAGGTGCTCTGTAGTTACATCAAAAGTAGAACCTTCAGATGCTGAAAATATGAAATAAATGAAATACTCAGGATTTGTAGAGAAAGCAGAGTAAAAGTTCCAGGTTAATGATCTTTCACATGCTTGCCTGTTTGCCTTAACTATGGAATCCTCATTATTATTTGCTCACTCTTCCCCTACCCCCTCTCCCATCACCTTATCCCCATTCCTTTTAAATCTAAACTAGTTATGGTGCCATGAAGTGGATTCTGATTGAACTCACTGGAAGAACAATCACTGACCAGTATTCAGCTTTGAATACTCATTGCAGAATGAGGTACATTCAGGGGAATCTTGGCTATCAGCACGATCCTTCTTGGCTGCCTGCACACCCTCAACTTGTGGGGTTCCTACAGCAAAAACACATGCTATCCATGTGGCCCTCATCCTTGTGAAAGTACTGCAGTGACATTAAGCTGCCACTCAATCTTGCTCCAGCTGATAACTTTTCCTGCAAATATGGTGTTCAGGTCTAAAATAATGTCCTAGACTTCCCACATGTTACAGGATGTGCATTCTACAGAACTGAGGAACCATGTTATACTTTTGCCTAGTAGAGGATCAAATTGAGCAAAAATAAAAATGCTTATTGGGCCCTCCGTTTTGTTGAAAAATCTTAAATATTTTTTTCAACTTGTTCTCTGACACTCACGAATTCTGCCACTCTGCCCATAAAATCCTTCAGAAACATGGTCTGCAAAGATCAGACCCCATACCTAAATTACAGGATAGCAAGCACCAGAAATGTTCATGATGTTACAAGCGTGGTCCACTCAATATTCAATATAATTTTAACATAGCCTCTCTGTTTTTCAATGCTATCCATCTAACTTAATGTATCAGAATGCTTTGGTTGATTTTTTAAATGGCCTTACAAGTCTTTATAACTAATGTTAGTGATATGTAAATCAGTATCCTGATCCCTCTGATCTTCCATCCCACATATAGTGTTAAACTTTTAATGGGGGAGGGGGAGGAAGAGGAGGAGAAGGAGAAGTCACTGCAGACCTTTAAAAATTTGAACAACACAGAGATGCAGAATTGCCACCCCTTTTTCTTACAGATCTCATTTGACAGTAGAGGAAAGGTCGCAGGCTATGAATCTGGTCAAACTCTACAGATCATTTGAGCTCAGTGCTGAATTTAAACAGATCATATTTTCTCTATTGTAAGTTAGAACTGCTGTGTTGAAGTCTTAAATCTATTGAATGAATGTTCTTGAAGGACTGAGGCAAGGCCTTTTTAGGGATAGTTGACATAGCTTTGTGCATAGGAAATCATGTTTCATGGGCTTGATTGAGTTTTCTTTGAGGATGTGACTGATGGATGAGGACAGAGCAGTAGACGTTGTCAATGTGATCATTAGCAAAGCCTTTAACAAGAGTCCGTATGGTACAGGGTTGGTAAAGTTAGATCATGTGGAATTCAGGAAGAGCTTGCTAATTGGATACAAAACAGACCTGAAGGTAGAAGACAGAGGGTGGTGGTGAGGGATGTTTTTCTGACTGGAGACCTGTGACCAGCAGTGTTCCGCAAGGATTTGTGCTAGATCCATTGTTGTTTGTCATTTATATAAATGATTTGGGTGAAAATATAGGAAGCATGGTCAGTATTTTTGTAGATGGCACTGAAATATTTAATTTCAAGATAGCACTGGAAAATGGCAACATTTGATGAGCTGTCTACAACAAATCTTATTCTTAGATACATATAATTGTTCAGTTCTTCTAACTCTCAATTGTAAGTCTATTAAAATGACTAACAATGTTCTTATAAATCTACTTTCAGGTTTAAAATTTCTATGACTGATGAGACTTGAATACTGACACACAGAACAGCAAGGCCAGGGGAACTAAGGGCCTACCAACTTCCTGCAAGTCCAACCTCTTTGTGGAAACCCAGAACCGAGGCCTGAACAGCACATGAAGAAGATGTGATCCCACGGTGACCCGACATTGAGGAGGCCCCACTGAACCGGCCACAAGACCCCCTGGAATGTTCAAGGCTGTGGCCAGTGCCCAGGACCCCATTGGGAGCACACACTTACCTCTCAGAGCAGCAGCTTCCCTCATTGATACCTAGGGATCAGTTAGGAGCAGCCACCCACCCAGGGAGCATGGGAGCTGTGCTGGACTTGATCTGAGAATGAAACTTCAGGATTTCAAGTACCCCCTTCCTAGCACATTCCTGACGAACAGCTTATGCATGAAACATTGACTCTCCTGCTCCTCAGATGCTGCCTGATTGGCTGTGCTTTTCCAGTGCTACACTTTTTGACTCTGCTCTCCAGCATCTTCAGTCTTCACCTTCTCCCACTTCTGACAAATATCCAAGCCACTGAGAACAAAATGAATGAACTTAAAGCTAGATACACCTACCAAAGGGAATTGAGAGATTGCGGTGCACTCTGTTTTGGAGACATGGCCCACTCCTGCTACACCTGATTGTGCCTCACAACCTGAGGGTTTCTTAGTTCACTGAATGCACTGCTTGGTGTCCTTGGGCAAGGCAAGGGGTACTGGGGTCTGCCTCCTAATCAACATCTCCTGATGCTCAGACAGGGCGACCCAGGCACGTTACTACTCCATGGACCTCAAATATCTTACAGGAAAGTGCCGTCCTTACTACCTGCCTCGTGAGTTCACCTCTGCTATTCTGACAGCAGTCTATATTCCATCCTATGTCGAAGTGACGAGTGTGCTTGATGAAGTATACAATACCATAAACAGTCTTGAGACAGAATAACCTGAAGTCTAGTTCATCATAGCTGGTGACTTTAACCAGGTCAACCTTAAGAATGTGCTATCAAAATAGCATCAGCACATCTCCTGTTCAACCAGAGGTTTGATCATCCTTACACCATTACCATGCAACCAAAGATGTCTGCCACTCCATTGCCTGTCTGCATTTTGAATAATCAGATCACAAAGCTGTGCTCCTTCTCCTGACTTACAGCGTGACAACCCTACAAAAAGCAGTGCAGTATTGATCTGAGGCAACATAAAGGCTTCTATGGGACTGCTTAGAGCCATTGGGGTTGGCTAAATATTCAAAACTCAGCAACCAACCTAAACAAGTATGCAGTTACTGTCACAGACTTCATTAGTAACTGTGTAGCTGAAGAAGTTAATCCGATTGCTCCCTAAACAGTAACCATAGATGAACCAGGAGATCCATTCCCTACTGAAGGCTGGGTCTGTGATGTACAAGTTGGGCAATCATGATCTATATAGGAAACCCAGGCACAACCTTTGTAAGGAAATCAGAGATGCCAGGAGACAATACCAAGCTTAGCTCGAGACCCAGACCAACAACACAGACACCCGTCATTTTTGGCAAGGCTTACACAATGTAATGGGCTACAAAGTGAAGTTAGACAGAATTGCGGGCAACAAAACGTCCCTACCTGTTTGAATTGATGTATTGCTGGACACCAGAGTGCGTCTGGGAAAATTAACAAAGTGAAATTCACAATTGATCTTGGAGGAACTGCTTGGATGAAATCACAGCACAGAAACAGATAAGTGAATAGTTTAAATGTGGCCTACAAAAGGTCTGCAGTGGTGAATAGAGTGGGTTCTTTCTTGATTATATGTTTTTTGAGATATATCTCTTGATTGAACTTAAAATATAAGCCATAACTTTTATTTAACCTGGAGCAGTGTTTTGCAGAGGAATAAGACGGTGTTCTTTTCTGAGTCTGTAGATTGTGAAGGAGCAAAAATGGCCTTTAGTAGAGTGATATGTGCTTCTTGTCAGAGGTGGAAGCTTAAGCAGAGTTTACAGTTTACTGTGGATTATATTTGCAACAATTGCTGTTGGTTGCGAATCCTATCAGAGGCAATGAGGAATTTGCAACAGCAATGGTATGTGATGAATGACAGTTATAGGAAGGGAGAAAAGTTGCAGATACAATCACATAGATGGGTTAGCTCCAGGAAAGGCAAGAGAGGTAAGGCAGGTGTCTTCTGTGGCTATCCCCATTTCAACTAAGTATGCCGTTTTGGAAAATGTAGGGGGTGATTGATTCACAGGGGAACGTAGCACGAACAGCCAAGTTCTGGTACTGAGACTGGCTCTAACGCAATGGGGGGGGTATGTCAGGTTCCAAGAGATCAGTTGTGTTAGTGGACTCTCTAGTCCAAGATACAGACAGACGTTTCTGTGGCTAGCAGCGAAAAATCAAAACGGTGTGTTGCTTCCCTGGTACCAGGATCAAGGTTGTCTCAGAGAGGGTGCAGAATGTTCTCAAGGGGGAGAGGGCCCAGTAGGAGGTCATTATACACATTGCAATCAATGACATAGGAAGGGAAAAGGTTGAGATTCTGAATGGAGCTTATAGAGAGTTAGGCAGGAATTTAAAAAGGAGGTCCTCGAGAGTAGTAATATCTGGATTACACCCGATGCTACAAGCTAGTGAGAGCAGGAATAGGAGGTAAGATTAATGCATGGATGAGGAGCTGTGCATGGGAGAAGGATTCACATTTTTGGATCATTGGAATCTCTTTTGGGATTTGCTAGAGCTGCTTGGGAGGATTTAAACAAGTGAGTGGTCGGGGGGAGCCCAGGGAGATAGTGAGGAAAGAGATCAATCTGAGACTGGTACAGTTGAGAAGAGAAGCAATTCAACAGTCAGGGCAGGCAGGGACAAGGTAGGACTAATAAATTAAACTGCATTTATTTCAATGCAAGGGGCCTAACAGGGAAGGCAGATGAACTCAGGGAATGGTTAGGAACATGGGACTGGGATATCATAGCAATTACAGAAACATGGCTCAGGGATGAACAGGACTGGCAGCTTAATGTTCCAGGATACAAATGCTACAGGAAGGATAGAAAGGGAGGCAAGAGAGGAGGGGGAGTGGCGTTTTTGATAAGGGATAGAATTACAGCTATACTAAGGGAGGATATTCCCGGAAATACATCCAAGGAAGTTATTTGGATGGGACTGAGAAATAATAAAGGGATGATCACCTTATTAGGATTGTATTATAGATCCCCTAATGGTCCGCAAGAAATTGAGAAACAAACTTGTAAGGGGATCTCAGCTATCTGTAAGAATAATAGGGTGGTTATGGTCGGGGATTTTAACTTTACAAACATCGACTGGGACTGCCATAATGTTAAGGGTTTAGATGGAAGGGAATATGTTAAGTGTGTACAAGAAGATTTCCTGATTCAGTATGTGGATGTACCCACTAGAGAAGGTGCAAACCTGGGTTGAAAAGTGTGGTGCTGGAAAAACGCAGCAGGCCAGGCAGCATCTGACGAGCAGGAGAATCGACGTTTCAGGCATAAGCCCTTCTTCAGGAATGAGGCTGGTGTGCCAAGCGGGCTGAGATAAAAGGTGGTAGGGGGTGTGTGTGTGGAATTTGGGGGAGGGGCGCTGGGAATACGATAGGTGGAAGGAGGTGAGGGTGATAGTCCGGAGAGGGGGTGTGGGCGGAGAAGTCAGGAAGAAGATTGCAGGTCAAGGGGGCGGTGCTGAATCTGGGGGTTGGGACTGAGATAAGGTGGGGGGAGGGGAAATGATTTCATTTCCACCGCATCCAAACAGACCCCACCACCAGGGATATATTTCCCTCCCCACCCCTATCAGCGTTCCGGAGAGACCACTCCCTCCGTGACTCCCTCGTCAGGTCCACACTCCCCACCAACCCAACCTCCATTCCCAGCACCTTCCCCTGCAACCGCAAGAAGTGCAAAACTTGCACCCACACCTCCCCCCTCACTTCCCTCCAAGGCCCCAATGGATCCTTCCATATCCGTCACAAATTCACCTGCATCTCCACACACATCATTTACTGCACCCGATGTGGTCTCCTCTACATTGGGGAGACAGGCCGCCTACTTGTGGAACGTTTCAGAGAACACCTCTGGGACACCCGCACCAACCAACCCAACCGCCCCGTGGCTGAACACTTTAACTCCCCCTCCCACTCCCCCAAGGACATGCAGATCCTTGGCCTCCTCCATCACCAAACCCTGGCCACACGATGCCTGGAGGAAGAGCGGCCTCATCTTCCGCCTACGAACCCTCCAACTACACGGGATGAATGTAGATTTCTCCAGCTTCCTCATTTCCTCTCCCCCCTACCTTATCTCAGATGTTCGCAGGTAAAGGGACAGCTGGAAAATGGGAAGCCTTCAGAATGAGATAACGAGAATCCAGAGAAAGTATATTCCTGTTAGGGTGAAAGGAAAGGCTGGTAGGTATAGGGAATGCTGGATGACTAAAGAGATTGAAGGTTTGGTTCAGAAAAAAAAGGAAGCATATGTAAGGTATAGACAGGTATAGATTGAGTGAATCCTTAGAAGAGTGTAAAGGCAGTACAAGTATACTTAAGAGGGAAATCAGGAGGGCAAAAAGGGGAAATAGAATTAAGGAAAATCCAAAGAGTCTTTACAAATACATAAAGGACAAAAGGGTAACTAGGGAGAGAATAGGCCCCCTCAAACATCAGCAAGACAGCCTTTGTGTGGAGCGCAGGAGACGGGGGAGATACTAACAGAATATTTTGCATCAGTATTTACTGAGGAAAAGGATATGAAGAATATGGAATGTAGGGAAATAGATGGTGATGTCTTGAAAAATGTCCATATTACAGAGGAGGAAGTGCTGGATGTCTTGAAATGCATAAAGGTGGATAAATCCCCAGGACCTGATCAAGTGTACCCTAGAACTCCGTGGGATGCTAGAGAAGTGATTGCTGGGCCTTTTGCTGAGATATTTGTGTAATCGATATTCACAGGTGAGATGCCAGAAGACTGGAAGTTGGCTAACGTGATGCCACTGTTTAAGAAAGGTGGTAAGGACAAGCCAGGGAACTATAGGCCTGTGAGCCTGACGTCAGTGGTGGGCAAGTTGTTGGAGGGAATCCTGAGGGACAGGATGTATATGTATTTGGACAGGCTAGGACTGATTGGGGATAGTCAACACGGCTTTATGCCTTGGGAAATCATGTCTCACAAACTTTCAAACTGAGTTTTTTGAAGAGGTAACACAGAGGATTGATGAGGGCAGAGTGATAGATGTGATCGATATGGATTTCATTAAGGCATTCGACAAGGTTCCCCATGGGGGACTGGTTAGCAAGGTTAGAACTCATGGAATACAGGGAGAACTAACCATTTGGATACAGAACTGGCTCAAAGGTAGAAGACAGAGGGTGGTGGTGGAGGGTTGTTTTTCAGACTGGACGCCTATGACCAATGGAGTGATACAAGGATTGGTGCTGAGTCTACTACTTTTTGTCATTTATATAAATGATTTGGATGTGGGCATAAGAGGTATAGTTAATAAGTTTGCAGATGGTACCAAAATTAGAGATGTAGTGGACAACGAAGAAGGTTACCTCAGATTACAACAGGATCTTGATCAGATGGGCCAATGGGCTGAGAAGTGGCAGATGGAGTTTATTTCAGATAAATGCTGCATTTTGGGAAAGCAAATCTTTGCAGGACTTATACACTTAATGGTAAGGTCCTCTGGAGTTGCTGAACAAAGAGACCTTGAAGTGCAGGTTCATAGCTCCTTGAAAGTGGAGATGCTGGTAGATAGGACAGTGAAGAAGGCATTTGGTATGCTTTCCTTTATTGGTCAGAGTATTGAGTACAGGAGTTGGGAGGGCATATTGCAGCTGTACAGGACATTGGTTCGGCCGCTGTTGGAATACTGCGTGCAATTCTGGTCTCCTTCCTATCGGAAAGATGTTGTGAAACTTGAAAGGGTTCAGAAAAGATTTACAAGGATGTTGCCAGGGTTGGAGGATCTGATCTATAGGGACAGTCTGAACAGGCTGGATCTGTTTTCCCTGGAGCGTCGGAGACTGAGGGGTGACCTTATAGAGGTTTACAAAATTATGAGGGGCATGGACAGGATAAATAGACAAAGTCTTTTCCCTGGGGTCAGGGAGTCCAGAACTAGAGGACATAATTGTAGGGTGAGAGGGGAAAGATATAAAAGAGACCTAAGGGGCAACGTTTTCATGCAGAGGGTGCTATGTGTATGGAATGAGCTGCCAGAGGAATTGGGGGAAGCTAGTACAATTGCAACATTTAAAAGGAATTCAGATGGCTATATGAATAGGAAGGGTTTGGAGGGATATGGGCCGGGTGCTGGCAGGTGGGACTAGAGTGGGTTGGATACCTAGTTGGCATGGATGGGTTGGACCGAAGGGTCTGTTTCAATGCTGTACATCTCTATGACTATGACTATTGAGCTCAATGCATCTCTGCTCACTTTGAACACAAGGTCAGTAAAATGACAGCACTGATCCTAACAGCCTGGGATGCACCTGTACCCATGGTCGTCGCTGCAGACATTAGATCAGCCTTCTTGAGAGTGAATTCATGGATAGTGATTAGCCTGGATGGATTCCCCAGCCGTGCATACAGACTAACTGGCAGGAGTATTTACAGACATCTTCAACTTCTCCTTACTGCAATTTGAAGTCCCCACCTGCTTCAAGAAGACCACCAACATCCATAGCCAAAGAAAAACCATGCAGCGTGTACCTCAATGACAACTGCCTGGTGGCTCTGACCTCCATAATTATACAGTGCTTCCAGAGGTTAGTCATGGTTCACATCAACTCCAGCCTACCAAATACCTTGTGACCCTCTACAGTTTGCCTACCAGTGCAACAGATCCACAGCAGACCCCTCTCCCCAGCCCTACACGCATCCTTGGAACATTTGGATAAAAAGGATACTTGCATCATTGATTACTTTTTGACTACAGTTCCATTTTCAACACCATAATTCCAAAGAAATTCAGCTGTAAACTCTGAGATGGAGGCCTTGGCATCCCTCTCTGTAACTTGATCCTGAAGTTCCTTACCTATCAACCACAATCAGTAAGAATAGGCAACAACTCCTCCACTATAATCCTCCACACCAATGCCCTGCAAGGCTGTGTATTTGGGGGCTGAG
This sequence comes from Hemiscyllium ocellatum, assembly GCF_020745735.1. Classification (NCBI taxonomy): domain Eukaryota; kingdom Metazoa; phylum Chordata; class Chondrichthyes; order Orectolobiformes; family Hemiscylliidae; genus Hemiscyllium; species Hemiscyllium ocellatum. Next base: position 125,459,405 of record NC_083403.1, on the reverse strand, counting down.
TACACTTCTTATATGCTCAAATTGTGTAGCCAAATTCTGCCCAACTCCACCTACAAGTTTGCTGATGACACCACTGTTGCAGTTTGGACCTCCAAACAACAAAAAGACAGATTATGGGAAAGAGACTGAATGCTTAGCGGCATGGTGTAAAGACAACAATCTCTCCATCAATGTCAGCAAAACATAGGAACTGGTCATGGATTTCGGGATATGGAGTGGAGGGCACGCCTCTATCTGCATCAATGGTGCTGAGGTGAAGATGGTCAAAAGTATCAAGTTCCTGAAAGCAATGGGCATCAACAATCAGTCCTGGTTCCCCCACATTGATGTGACAGTCTAGAAAGCACATCTCCTTAACCTTTCTGAGGAGGTTAAGGAAATTCAGCGTGTCCAGAAATCTTTCTCATTTTTATAGATGCACCATAGAAACATCCTAACTGTATGCATAACTGTGTGGTATGGCAACTACTCTTCCCAAGACCACAAGAAACTACACAGATGTGAACACAGCCCAGTCCATCACAAACAAGCCCATCCATTGACTGCATCCATACTTCCTGCTGCCTCAGGAAAGCAACCTTCATAATCAAAGACCCCTCTCACCCCGGTTATGCTCTCTTCCATCAGGGAGAAGATATACAAGTTTGAGTACAGGTATGAATAGATTCAAGAACAGCATCTTCCCCACTGTTATCAGACTTTTGAGTGGACCTCTCAGATGTTAATTCTGATCTCTCTCTCTCTGCACCTTCTCTGCAGCTGGAACACTGTATTCTGTAGTTTGTTCTATAAATTCTGCTATAATTCTATAAATTTGTTTGTCTTATTCTCCACAACCGCCTGATGAAGGACCAGCGCTCCGAAAGCTAGTGCTTCCAAGTAAACCTGTTGGACTATGACCCGGTGTTGTGTGATTTTTAACTTTGTACACCCCAGTCCAACACCAACGTCTCCAAATCGGCACTCTATTCTGATGCACTTGAATAGTACAATCTGCCTGTATAGCGTGCAAAACAACATTTTTCATTGTTTCTCAGTATGTGGCAACTATAAATCAATCAATCAAAATTGGTGGTATAATGGACATATCTAAGTGGACAAAGGAATCTCACTCAACTAGGCCAATGAGGAGAGGAGTTAATGGTCGGGCCTGTTGTCAAACAGAGAGACCTAGAGGTTCAGGTACATAGTTCCTTGAAAGTTCTTCACCACCCTGGCTCCCTGTGATGCAAGATATTTGGCACGCTTGCCTTCATTGATCACAGCATTGAGTATGGGATTTGGGATATCATGTTGCAGTTGTACAGGATGTTGGTGAGGCCACTTTTGGAGAACTGCGTACAGTTTTGATCGCCCTGCTATAGGAAGCATATTATTAAATTGGAAAACATGCAGAAAATATTTACAGTACAAAGGAGGATTTGAGTTATAAGAGGCTAGATAAGCTGGGACTTTTTTCACTGGAACGTAGGAAGTTGAGGGGTGACCTTGTAGAGGTTTAGAAAATCATGAGGGGCATAGATAAGGTGAATAGCAAAGGTCTTTTCCCCAGGATTTGGGAGTTCAAAGCTGTAGGACATAATTTTCAGGTGAAAGGAGAACCTTTTCACACAGAGGATGGTGTACATACAACACGAACTGGCAGAGGAAGTGGTAGATGCAGGTACAGTTACAATGTTTAGAAGACATTCAGATAAATACATGGATAGGAAAGGTTGAAAGGAATTTGAGCCAGACACAGGCAAATGGGACTGTTTGGAAGCAAGATGGACTGAAGGTCTGTTTCATTTAGGAATGACCGATTGTGTTTGAAAAACTTAAATTTATCTCTGCCTTCACGTTATGATTGACAGTTTGAAGAAACTATTAAAAGATTAGGTGGAAGCACAGAAATTTGTTTTCTTAAAAACTTTTATGCTTTCAGGAATTGAAAAGTTCTTTTCTCACCATTGTGTTTGGACAGTGAAAGATGTACTGGATATTTAGAAATGTATTTCATTTTATTTCTCTATGGCTCCTGAAGTTTGGCCATGGTGAATACTGACTGAGTGATTATGGAGTTAGAAGAGTGGATATGACAAGAACTAGGGGATGGTTGTGGGGGTAAATAGATAAAGTCACAGATTTGTACAGGATGGAAACACAGATATCCTAAATAACCTAGTCCCATTTGCCAGCATTTGGCACATATCCCTCCAAACCCCTCCTTCTCATATACCCATCCAGATGCCTTTTAAATGTTAATATATCAGCCTCCATCACTTAGCTGTATTGAAGTTAAATTCCTATCACATCAATTCTTCAGCTTTATTAATGGTTTCCAATCTTTAATTGCAGTTTTTTTGTATTAATTACACTCTCTATCATTGGTAACATTGTAAAATTTTGAAATTATACTTCCAGAACCTAAACTAATTAAGTAAATGTCTATGGTACTAGGACCAATGCTGGTGGAACACCATTTCCTGACATTTGCCAAACTATGTAACAACCTTTAACACTTGCACTCAGTTTCTGTTTTGTCACCAACTTGAATGAAAATGTGGTGACAATGTAGAATTTGTTCTGGTAAAGAGCATGGATGCATTGAAGAGGAAGTCATTTGTGTGCAGGAGGGAGAAGATAGATATATTTGTTAGGCAAGCTAAAGTTTGGGAAGATCCAGCTAGTGTAGAGTATAGGCAACTTCCTTTTCCTGTTTGGTCAAATTGCTTGTTTCTATGCTTTAAAATTCGATGTAATAATGACACCAAATCAATCCTGGATTGTGACATTGGCAACATAATTAGGGTTATGATTTAGGTTAAGGTTGAGAGATTAGAGTTTAGTGTATTAGGGTTCAAACTGGGAATTAGCATAAATAATTGTGAATACAAGTCAGGACTGAGGAAGGTAGGTATTATTGTTAGCATTGGATGTTACCTTTTCACAGATATAGGGATTATTAGCACTGCATTGTGGCATATCCAAATTGTCATTTGAACAATATATTCCACGTTGTCTGTAGAAAATGAATCTATATTTATGGTTGACTTTTCATTTGCTGATGGAATGTGATCATTTATTAACCATTCCTAATTACCTTTAAGAAGGCAGCAGTGAACTGCCTTCTTGAACTGCTGCAGCTCTCTTGTTCAGGTACACACAAGGTACCATTAGGGAAAAGTTTCAAAATTTTGATCTAGAGATAGTAAAAGAATGGCAATAGTTACAAATCAGGGTTGGTTGTGACTTGGAAGAGAACTTAGTGTTTTTCCATGTATCTGTTGGCTTGACCTCCAAGATGGTACAGATTGTAGATTATCAAAGTGCAGGCAAAGAATCTTCACATATTACAGTGCAGTTACCCGCCGCTGACACTGAAGTAGTGTTGGTGTGAGTGAAAATTTAATTTTGTAGATGGTGGTTCGAATGTATATTACAATATCTTAAGGCAGAATCACTGACAAAGAGTGTATGAACAAATTTGTATTATGCTCACTGTTCCATTTTCTAACAGTGTTTAGTGTACTTGGAAGTCCTGTGGCACAGTGGATAGCTTCCTTGCCTCTAGTGAGAAGCTGTAAATACAAGTCTCACCTGAGGACTTGTTGGCCAAACCTGTTGATTACCACAAAAGCAAAGTACTGTGGATGCTAGAAATCAGAAACAAAATCAGAAGTAGTTCAAGAAACTTCACAGGTCTAGCAGCATCTGTAGAGCGAGAAAGTTTTTTTGTTTCCGAGATCAACAGGATTCTCCTTTGGATTATTAAAACACTACAAACTATTCCAACTCATGCTAATGGCAGATAGAGTGGGAGAGGTTCTTGGTCAGCCATATAAATGTAAGCCTCTGTCATCACTATCTAAAATTTCAGACTGCAACATCACGCACATGGTCCACAGCAACTTAGCTCATCACCAAAGTATATTTGGCTTCCCGAATATTGATACCAATAAATTTGGGCAATATGCTTCCCAAGGGGAGTCGTCACTTTGGCTGCTTACTTTGCTTTCACTGCTTTTTCTGCATCCCAGCATCCTTGTATCTCTGGAGTTGGAGTGGGCCATGGATTTACTGTTTTCCACATGCACCAGAAAGCCTGAAGTGTGTAACAAATTCAGGAGAAAACATAATTTAATTTGACATACTTTTTGTCATTTACATAAATGATTTGGATACGAGCATAAGAGGTACAGTTAGTAAGTTTGCAGATGACACCAAAATTGGAGATGTAGTGGACAGCGAAGAGGGTTACCTCAGATTACAACAGGATCTGGACCAGATGGGCCAATGGGCTGAGAAGTGGCAGATGGAGTTTAATTCAGATAAATGCTCGGGGCTGCATTTTGGGAAAGCAAATCTTAGCAGGACTTATACACCTAATGGTAAGGTATTAGGGAGTGTTGCTGAACAAAGAAACCTTTGAGTGCAGGTTCATAGCTCCTTGAAAGTGGAGTCGCAGGTAGATAGGATAGTGAAGAAGGCGTTTGGTATGCTTTCCTTTATTGGTCAGAGTATTGAGTACACGAGTCAGGAGGTCATGTTGCTGCTGTACAGGACATTGGTTAGGCCACTGTTGGAATATTGCGTGCAGTTCTGGTCTCCTTCCCATTGGAAAGATGTTGTGAACTTGAAAGGGTTCAGAAAAGATTTACAAGGATGTTGTCCAGGTTGGAGGATCTGAGCTATAGGGAGGAGCTGAACAGGATGGGGCTGTTTTCCCTGGCGTGTTGGAGGCTGAGGGGTGGCCTTAGAGGTTTATAAAATTATGAGGGGCATGGATAGGATAAATAGACAAAGTCTTTTCCCTGGGGTCGGTGAGTCCAGAACTAGAATGCATAGGTTTAGGGTGAGAGGGGGAAGATATAAAAAAAAGACCTAAGGGGCAACTTTTCATGCAGAGAGTGGTACGTGTATGGAATGAGCTGCCAGAGGATGTGGTGGAGGCTGGTACAATTGCAACAGTTAAGAGGCATTTGGTTGTGTATATGAATAGGAAGGGTTTGGAGGGATATGGGCCGGGTGCTGGCAGGTGGGACTAGTTTGGGTTGGGAATCTAGTCGGCGTGGACAGGTTGGACTGAAGGGTCAGTTTCCATGGTGTACATCTCTATGACTCTAAAGCTGGTAACCTTACACATCTGCTGCAGGAAATGTGGGCAAGCGCTTGACCACAGTGGGCAGGGGGGCGGCATTTTTTTTCAGAAGAATCGAGGACATCTGTTCTTAGTGTCAATGGATTAGTGTAGTGTAAATAAGGTGATACATTAGTTCACTTGTGGCAGTACTTCCTTCTCACCCCAGGGGCTGGAAGCTGTGCATATTTCACAGTTGGCTGAAGGCAAATTAAATTTCTAGTTTATGTTGACTTAACAAAACTCATAATAGAAAAATAATTTGTAATTTAGTACGCTGAGTGGAAGTTACGTGCAATAGAACAGTCTGATATATTTTTATGTATACTACACTGAGCAGAATTGAATTTATGAAGCTCAGCTTCCTCATCTTGACTGGTCTGGAATGTGAATGTCTCATAATCCCTACAAGCTAGGAAAACACACAGGTTGAAACTGATATAGAACCCTTAGGTCAGTGAATTTAATTCACAGGACAGAGACAGAGAGCACAAGACAGAGGGAGGGAGAGAGAGAGAGAGAGAGAGAGAGAGAGAGAGAGAGAGAGAGAAAAAACAAGACACAGAGTAGGCAGAGCATGAGAGAGAGGGACAGCATGAGACAGGGAAAGAGTCAGAGAGGGGAGGGAAGAGAGCACTAAAGCAAAAGACCTCATGACTTTTTCCACATAGTTTAGACTAGTCTCTCATAATGGTGTACCATAAAAAGAGGTTACCTAGCCAATGCCATTTGACCTGGCTTGATCAGGGTTCCCACATTGTGCATGTAGCTTAATTAATCAAGGGTACTCAGACCTGTCAATTAGTTTCTCTTCCTCTACAAACTTGTCATTTTATTGCTGCTTATCTGACTAAGGGCATGTGGTATTTTTGTAATTTTAATACCAATTTCTGTACAAAGACAGCTTGTGTGCAGCAATAAGTGGCCTGAGAGCGTTCTTCAAGGTAAGAGCTGGCATTGCTACTCCGCTAATGGTTTTAGAACCTTAGCTCAAGCCTGGCTTGTAGGTTTCTATTTATGGTGTAACATCGATGCCATTGGTAAATAAAGGTAATAACGGAAACTAAACTGTCTATAAGAGTTTTGTATTCCAAACTACCACATGAGTATGATCTCCAGGACAAACCAAAAGAGGCTTATATGTCGAGTCCATCAGGGATGTTCTGAGACATCTTGAATAGGTACTTTATAGATTAAAAAAAGAAGCTGTTAATGATTTGGGTTGTGTTATTTTCTTTTGCCTCTCTCAACAGGAAGGTCTTCTGTTAATTTTCTTCAATTTGATGCTCAGGTCATCAGGCAATCCTGGCACTTTAGGAACATGCTACTACAATGACACGTAAACAGCACCTTATAGTAGAAGTATCAGCTACTGAAGATAATTAATCAGAATTGGGAAAATTAACCTTACTGTTTAACTCACGACCAGGAATGTTATCTTTGAAGTTATGATTTTTCACTCCAACAGGATTTCTAACTATTTTACCTTGATCATATACATTTCAACATTTTGCCAATTCTCACTAAAAATCATTGATCTAAAATTTTTTTTTCTCTCTCTCTCGTTAGATACTGCCAGATTTGCTGAACATTTCTACCATTCTTCGTATTCCATTTCAGATTTATAGCAAAAAGTATTTTGTTTTGAACTAGTGGCTCACCTTACTTGACATACAGAATAACTTGAAACTGTGCTCGTACATTAATAGAGTCAATAGGATAACTGTTTCCACTGGCACAAGTCAGAATGAAAGAACACAGACTTAAGATAATTTATAAAAATAGTAAGATTAGACTTCCTTACACACATACAGAAATGTTCTGCCAGTAATAGTACAAGCACATCGAATAGTAAAAGAGAATGGCTAAATGCTGGAAAAGGTAACATTTGTAAGGCTGTAGGTGAAAAACAAGGTGATAGGACTAACTGGATGAGAATGTCAAAGAACTGGCAGACGTACAAGGGGCTAAATGGCCTCCTTATGACAGTAACGTTCTATGACTCTGCATTAACAACAATATTGCTTTTGGAAGTTAAAAAGTAGCTTTTCACCTTTCAGAATTCTTGAATTGAAGCCTGTGTCAAATAACAACTACCTAGCATGGAGCACATGTCTCAGAAGAAGATAATTGTTGACCTAGACACAATAAATAATTACAGTACTTGATCCATTAATATTGTAACCACCTGCCAATCAAGTTGTCACCTAGTCTTAGACAATAGGACAGAAGACAGAGGCAGACAGAGACTACTGGTGGTGATTTAACCTGATTGCCATTACACTTTAGGCAAGGGAAGAAGTTGGGAAAGAGAGTCCTTCATGGTAACCTACGCCAATGTGGGTATTGAAACCATGCTGTTGGCATCAGACTGCTTCGCAAAGCAACTGTACAGCCAACTGAGCTGAACCATTACCACCTTCCAATGTTTTATAAGTGAACACACTTTACTTTAAAACTCAAGTTGCAATTTCATTCCATGTCCAATGTTCAGAAAAATGGTCAAAAAAATCTTGAAATGGGTTACCATCCTTTAGCGCTTAAATAGTTTCCTGAACTACTCCAGCAATGAGTCCCAGGATATTGAATAGTAATAGATTCAACTGATAATGGTGATCTGGCAAGAAACATGACAGTGATTACAATCTCACATTACTGCACCTTTTCACTGGTAGGGGTTGGAGAGTAGGAGTAACAAGAATGAGCAATTACATTTCACTCAATAGATTGTACATACTGCAGTTTCAGTCTCCTTTCTGGGCGAGTGGTGGAAACAGAGCCAATGGTGATATTAATGTTATCCCCCTATTCAAAAGGGGATGAATCACAACTATAGGCCAATTTGTCTAATGTTGCTGATGGAGAAACTTTAGCAGACAATAATCCAGGATAAATCTAACTGTGACTTTGAGAAACATATTTATCGATGATGATTGGTACAACGTATTTTTAAAAGGCAGATTATATTTGATTAACATTATGAAGTGATGGGAGGGTTGACGACAGTTGTACATTCAATGTTTACATGCAATTTTAAAAAGTGTCTGACAGTGTCTGACTCCTTAGCAAAATTGAAGTCTGGTGCTTAGCCAGACAATAGATATGAAATTTTTTGTGAGGAAAAAAAAAAGTGAACAGTTGTTTTCCAGACAGAAGGGAAGTACTCCAGGGATTATTAGAACTGCTGCTGTAATGATCTGGATTTGGTACACATTGCATAATTTCAAAGTTTGAGGATGACACTAAATAATAGCTGAAAGAGTCTGGACATGTCAAGAGGGTTGTGTGGCTCAATAGATTACAGTGATAGGAGAAGCTTAGCTGTAGAAAGATTGAAAATAAAGATGAGAATTTTAAAATCCAGGCATGGTATTGCAACTTCTACAATCATCATTGACCCACACTGCATCCATTGTTTCACACACTCCTGCTCCATACTTCAACAGTTGTTCCTGGATGACTGGGATAGAAATAAACAAATAGCCACCTAAGTCAGCATTCAAAATTTTAAAGTACTTCAGCTAGAACACTGACATTCAGCAAAAAAAAATCAAGTGCTAATTAGATACCTATACACAAACTTTCTTGCATCCAGAATTAAGGTAAGGCAGGGTGTTCCAATGTATGAAGTGCATGCAGATATCTGACCTTTTGTGGGTCCTAAGGATTGGGCTTGAGCAGAGCACCCAAAATATTTCAGGCTGCAGCACTCTGACCCCTTCAGACTGCACTTGCATTTTCCTTAGTGGAGTTAGACAAAATTTAATAATGGATCAGGTCATGTCGCCTTGCCAGTGTTAACGATTTATCCATGATGTGGCCATATCCCTCTATGCCCAATTTGCAATCTACTTAATGTATCTTTCCATGAAATTTTCTACTTTTTCAATAACTTAGTGGTTAGCACTGCTGCCTCACAGCAACAGGAACCTGGATTAAATTCCAACCTTAGATGACTATCTGTAAAGTTTGCACATTTTCCCCAATTGTGGGTTTTTGTTGTCCAAAGATGTGCAAGTCAGATGGATTGGCCATGCTAGATTGCATGATAGTGTCCACTGATGTGCACGCTAGGTGGATTAACCATGGGAAATAGAGTTACAGGTTTAGGGAAGGATGCAGTTTCATGCAAGCATCCACAGATTGTTTTCTCAGTGACCTCCAGCCATTTTATTTAAAAGAAAACAAGCTTGTTGGCTTCTCTCCATCTATTGGGAGCAAACGTCTCCTTCTATTCTCTCAGATTGCAGGAGCACCTCAACTGAAGCATGAAGCCATACTTCCCTTAGCTAGATTCACTGGTTTACTTCTACTGCAATGCTTCCTCTGCTGTGTGCACAGCCTGTTTGAAGAATGCAAACAGATCTTTAAGAAAGGATTGCCAACCTACTCCTGCCAAGTACCAGTTACCTGCTGGCTGGATTCTCAAATGTCCTGCTGCTGCCCATAAGACCCACAAATGACCTCCATGTTAGGGCACTGATTATGGTAAACACTAGTTCAAATGTGTCAGATAAGCAGTCAGAAAATTAAATAACATTGGAGGAGTCAAGGGATCTGTGATATGGAGCTGGGAATTAAGCGTACATGTAAAAATTAACAATAGTTTTTGGCCATCCAAAACCCCAAAGTTCAAATCGTGAACTCTTAAAGTTCTGAAAAAGAAGGATCACTGGACTCAAAATGTGAACTTTGCTTTCTCTCCACAGATGCTGCCAGATCTGAGTTTTTCCAGCAATTTCTGTTTTCATTTCTGGTGCTTTTAGTTTTGTGAAAACATCCCATAAGAGACCTTTTTAAAAATGAATTCAACAGAATGAAACCCAACTCCAAAATTCTGTTCAAATTCTTTTGGAGACAAATTCTTAGCAATTATTTTAATCACATTTTGATAAACACACAAACAAAACAATTTATATGAAGTTACAATCACTCAAACAGCTGGCATCATATATCAAAACAATGAAAAATAGCATACATGCTATACAAAGCTGAAGAATCTTTTGAATGACATCAGTGCAGAACTTTTTCCCTGTAGTGTATCGTACAAAATATTTACACAGAGTTCAAATATTGTAATAATTTTACTAAGGATTAAAAACAGACATTGTGAAAATTGGAAAGGCATATTTTGGTGATTATAGTTTACTTCAAGCACATAATACGATTAAAAGCACACACAGTTACGAGACATTTATTTCAAAAGGGACAAAGCAGCTATAATTCCCTCTAAAGTGGTATTAATAGAAAAATAAAATTGCTTAAAAAAGTCTGCATTTAAAAAGGCTTTCTTCTCTTTGTTTAAACCATTTTTGAAACCAATCCAAGTTAGTTCGTGGCAGTCAAATCTAAAAACAAATTACAAGAGATCCAGAATTGTGTTTTCATTTTTTTCCTTCTTGAAGAGATGACCATCAGACGGAATTTAGATCATTAAGACTTTGAAGTAGAGTTGGCCATTCAACCCATCAAGTCTACAATTCAAGAAATCACGATCGATACGACAATCTTCAACTTCCCTTTCTTCTCAAAAACCCTCAATAATCCTCTAATACTTGTAGTATCTTGCCTACTGATAACTGTTTAAAAGACAAATTTTCCTATACTGATACAAATTTGTATTACTCTGAATTTTTAAATTCAATGCATTACCTTGAAAAGTTTGAACAATTTGTTTGTAACTTGTAAACTTGATACAACCAAAAAGTCATTACAGTACAAAGGTAAATGGAACAAAACTCTACCATAACTTTGCATTACATTGTCTTAATAACCATGTCACCCAGATCCAGTGCATTAAAACAAAGGCAACTGAAAAGCATGAAACACAGAACTAAGATTATGTTTGACCCTCTCAAAAGCTGTCCTTGAAACCAGTGCTAAACATAAGAAACAGATCAGATATGTCGTAAGTTTGTACAATACTGTTTATCCATATTTATAGAGAAATACAATTCTTGGCTTTTTCCACAAGGTGTCTTATTTCATTCATCAACTTCTACTTTGAACCAGACGTTCACTATTGGCCAGCCCTGTTGTGATAAATCTCAAATGTAAAGATGCTTCATGATAATTTAAATATTATTTCAAATTGAGATTAAATTTGAGGTTTATATATTTAACAAGATTTTAATATATTTAATTAATGCATAATTATGCAATTGTTCATTGTACTTTATCTGAAACGGAGAACTTATTTTAAGTGATCCTATTTATGGCCTGACAATAGTTATTTCCTGAACAAAAACTTGTGCTTAAATTTGTTTCAAATACACCACAGGTGAACGAGCTTCAATAAACTATTTCCCCATCAGAGCTGCAAACATCCAGCTTAATTAGAGGCTACCTGTGGTAGTTGACAATACTTCAATGATAAATTTAATTATTCAGGACCTGCATGCTACCAAGAGATCAAATTTTATTATGTCAGCAATATCAATTCAGAATAAATTTCCCATTTATACCAGAATAAAAATAGAGACTTCCACTTGCTCAATTAAAAAAAATTGAAAAACTTGTTTTAACATTTGAAACTAATTGACAAACATGTAAAATCTAAGGATTCAATGACAATGTTTATTTTCCAATATTTCCATATAGTTACTCAATTCTGTTAAAAATCTGAGCATCCAAAACAATTGTTCTGCTCCATTTAACCAGGTGATGCAAAACCCAAGTACAATTGGGATGACTGGGAAGGGCAACAGTCTATTCAAAGCATGAACAATCTATTCAGGAAAGACAATGCTAACTGACTGGGGCATATAATATTTGATGTGGACTTTTTTGTTTAAAGCCTGTTGCTACATTGTGTGTTATAAATAGAATTTACAAGACATTTCCCAAACTAAAGCTGAAAGTGACTGCAATAACTTCACAACTCTCTTGTATCTTTTCTAGCCTTTTCCCATAAATGTTGAACCTCTTATGAAATAGTCAATTTTGCAAATCAGTGAGAAACAAAAATACCCCACTATCCCAAACTTTTTTAAACCATAATGACTAAAAGTTCTGAAACCATTGCAGATACGTTTGCTTAAAATGTTGCTATCCTGCATTCTACTTATATTACAGATCTCACACTAATTCAATTACAGATTGCTGCTGAATGTTCAAACAATAATAAAAATGGATTAATTATTTGAGCATGGATTAAGGAATAAGTTCGTGACTGGAGAGCTGCATTCTATATCTGCTATCTCATACAGCAAGGTTCTTCTCAGCATGAATGTATGCCACAGCGTTGGAGCTAGCCAAATATTACCCAAAGAAGAAATCAGATAGCGCTAACTTGGACAACTATAAAATGAGGCGAAAGTAAGGACTGCAGATGCTGGAGATTAGGGTCAAGAGTGTGGCGTTGGAAAAGCACAGCAGGTCAGGCAGCATCCAAGGAGCAGGAAAATCGACATTTTGGTCAAAAGCCCAAATGAGTCAACACAATCTGTGAAAGGGATAGGCCAAGAGTGTTCAAGGATAAAATTGCTATGTATCTGGCTAATAGTAGTAGCTAAAACTATTAGGGATTTTAAAAAGGGATGTTAGTGCTTGACAACATTCAGAATACTGAAGAGATAACAGGTAGAAATTTGGGGAAAATCCAGTGGATGTAATGTATGTGCAGTTTGGGAAAGCTTCTGTCAAAATACTACATCTAAGCTCACTAAGTTTGAGAAGTTTGAATTATGGAACGGATAATGTGGAATAAAGATTGCTTAGCAGGATGAAAGCAGGACAGAGGGGCTTAGAGCAATGGGAAGAGATACTAATGCTGAAGATATAGCACAGATTCATTAGGATATTAGCTTAGTATGAGGAAATACAAAGACTTGAAAAATTCAGTATTTTTTCACTGGGATAATGAAAATTACAAAGTAATAAGATAAAAGTGCTTAAAATTCTTGAAGGTTGGGACCGGATGGTGAAAAACTATTACAAATTGAGAGCAATAGGTCAAAGATACAGGATTAAAACGTAAGAAATTTGGTAGATGAGGATTTATAAAGAGATGAGAGGTTGTGAAATTGACTTCTCGGATTAAATGGTTTTAACAGAATCTAAAATTCAACATTTTGAAATAGGTAAAAAAGGAAGTGAGTTGAAGAAATTAACAAGATGGATATAAACATGATTCTAGTCATTTGCTCAGAAGCATACACAGATACAGACTGGTATGCACTGTAATTTCTATGTGTCCACGTATTCCAACCAAAACACAAAAAAAAAGAGTTGCTACTCATCACATTCCCAGTTGAAACATGGCTTTTGTAAAGTTATTGAGGACAATATTGCAGAGATATTATTAGATGCAAGAAAATTCTTTATGGGAAGGGCAGACAAATTCCTCAGGTCCCTGTTTGGAAATATTTGTGTTTAAAAATAATTAAGCACAAATGATTGTTAGATTATCATCATGAAGAACGTCAGACAAATCAACAGAATAATGTGAAGCCTAGTAGGAAAAAGTGGTTACTGGAATCAGGGCAAACTATAGGCATTATTGAATAATCAGAAGTTTACATATGTGACTCCAGAATTAGTATGTGAAAATCAAATAGTATGCATTTGTGAAACAGTAATGACCTTAGTGGTCCTCCTGTATAAACTAAAACAAGCTGGACTGTTATTGATAGTATTTTTGATTTCCTGAAGAAGGGCTTATGCCCGAAACATCAATTCTCCTGCTCCTTGAATGCTGCCTGACCTGCTGCACTTTTCCAGCAACACATTTTTCTATTTTTTTTGCAATTAATTTTAGAGAGAGAAGTAACTTCTATAAAAAAGTGATTTACAAAGAAAAAGGCATCACAATGTAATTGCAGATTATTGATATGCATCCGGTTAGAATTAAAAACTAAATTTGTTGCTAACACTGCAAGTTGAAGACTGGTTTCTTACATCTTCCTGAAAACATTCCTGACAAAAATGAACCTGATAGTTAAATAGAAAGGAATTCTTAACATTTCAAGTGAAACCCTTCAATTCTCAATTTCTAAGCATGCACCTTTTAAAATGCAATGTGCAGTTTATGGTTTGGACACTAAATACAGAAAGACAAACCATGTCCCTACAAATTAAAAAAGAAACAAACCTCTCATCTAAAATTTAATTAATGAAAATTCTACACGTGTTATTCTTGGAACTAAAATTTCAATGTCCCTGTGCATGTTGCATACTGCAATTTTTACAGGAGCCTAATTTATTGCAGTGCGTAGTGCTTCATTTACTCTGAACATAGTGACATTGCTTAATGGGGTTATGCACTTACATAATTACACAAGACAATCGAAAGATTGTTACCCTGAAGTGCAATCGACATTGTATTGAATTGGATCTATCAAATAGGACAATGAAACAGATAAAACTTAAACCAATACTATCGGGTCAGGAAATCGATACTGTTAGTTTTACATTACTTTGTACCATTCAACACAATCTTTGCCAATTAGTGTATGTACCTGAAACCTAATACAATGGAAGTTCTGGGTACTGCAAATCCTATGGAGCCACAATGCTTTAAGTTCTAAACCACAATGCTACATATGTTCAGACCAGGCACTGAAAAAATAAATTTAAGAAAAATCTTGCTTTCAGATTAACCCAACAGGTTCTCATAACTATTAGCTGGTATCGAATAAGCAAGTTAATTCTCTTAAAGAGACAATCTTGCATCCTTTGCTCTGGATGTCAGTTCAGGCCCCAACTTTGGATTTGCACATCATCATGGTAACAGTTCTGTAAATACTGGGTCAGATGGCTTAAATTAGACATGGTTTTCCAAACTTTCCAAAATAAAAACTGGAAGAAGAGGGGAGATGAAATAGCTAGCTTTATTTTTAAAAGGAACTAATTAATCTTACCAAAATGTAAATTTTTAAAAATCACATAGTACACAAGATCACAGTATTTTTCAGTCAGTTGATTCATAAAAGAATACAAAGAACAAAACAGGGTCAACCAAGAAAACCTGCAAATTCCCAAGATGGAAAAAAATATGAAGCAAGTGGTTTGATCACCCCATTATATTAAAGTTATGTTAATTTTCACAGAAAGTGGTAGCTCTTTAGAATGAGTCATCGTCAGCAAGATGTATCCACCTCTAGCTATTTTAACTAGTATAAAGCGCCATATCTGGGATCACATACAATTTTGGTTTGTACAAAAGATTCTGACTGTAGATGACTTCATATAGTACAACTTCATGGCTTATCTAAAAAGTGTGGTTACAATAACCTCTCAAAGGCAACAATTCCATAAAAAGGTAAAGAAAACTGATAATCTCTAGACTGAAGTAGTGTGCATAGTAGCGATCAATTCCAACCAGTTATGGTCAGCGTCATGCAGCTGATCACATATTACATCCTTTACTCCTCCACTTTTCTTTTAGTTGCTTCTGTGCTGCCTTTCAAAAAAAAAATTTATATACTAGGTTGTTGCTTCAGAATACTTTGCATGTGTTCAACAGCACAATGCCCTCTTTAATATGCTGTCAGTAGTTAACGAAGGTAATAAGTTTAATTGCAGTCCTAACTTCCCCTTCAAATGCACTTGGTGTTCACGATGGTCTTGGTATCTGGTTCAAGTTGTTATTCATTGCAGAATGACTGTTTGGTGTCAACACATTTTCCACTTCTATCCATTTCTGCTTTGAGTGATTCTGTTCATTTTCTTTTCTTCTAGGCTTCATTGGCAATACAAATATGACCAACAGGGCAACAATATGGAGAACGTAATACCAAGATCTAGAGGGGGGGGAAATAGTCATAGTAATAGTAGGTGTGAATTAAATTGATTGAATATTCATTCAGTGGTAAGAAAGCTACCCGCCGAAGAACAATGTTTGTCATGCAAGGTATTGCAGGGCAAAATTGAGTGTCTAAAATGACCTAGAACATCAAAATGTATCCCTTCAATAACACTCCATCATGAAACACTCCATCAAGAATTGGTCAGAACAATGAACTCTTGTAGTCAGATGAAATATGTACATGTTCCACATTGCATTTAATCTTTGGTAAACATTCTTAGATTTTAATTCCTCTTTTCCTGAACCAGTTCATATTTAGAGGTCACAGAGAATTCAGTGACATTCCTGACTTATTTAAAAAGAACATATCTCTGAATAGCATCCCAGCCAATCCCTGTAATCCCGCATTTCCCATGACTAATTCAACTAGCCTCCATATCCCTGAACACTACGGGCAATTTAACATGGCTAATCCACCCAACCTGCACATCTTCGGACTGTGGGAGGAAACTGGAGTAGCCAAAGGAAACCTGTGCAAACGCAGGGAGAATGTGCAAACTGCACAGACAGTTGCCAGAGGATGGAATCAAACCTGGGTCCCTGGTGCTGTGAGCCACCATGCCACCCATCTTATAAGGCATTAACTCTTTTTCCGATGAAGAGGAATCTACAAAACTTAACTGCAGCATTAACATAAATTTAATAGGAAAATGTGATTTGCTTAAATTAATTTCATACAAAATTAAACTTTTCAAAAATGCAACTACAACTTTAGGATGAAGTTTTAACAGAATAGCTCTCTACAGGGAAGCATCCACAGAACTACCAGACAACTAGGGCAGCTACTTATTAGTTATAAAAAGTGAGAAATAAATTACATTGAGCTGCTTGTCTCAAAACGTGGTCCTAATTGAGTTGATAGGCTCCAGAAAATTGGAGAATTGCTCCAAAGAAACAACATCAATTTTAAATCCTGTGGCCATATGTTCTCAGCTTAGCTACAAAACAGATAAAGCAAGCTACATTATTAGGGCAACTCTGGAAAGCTAACAGATCCAGCTCAAAAGCTGCATTGCTATTACGTAGACAAAAGTTCGACACTTTGGTATGCCGGACGGATATTTTCAATCTCTTAGCAAACAAATGCTAGCACGTTACACAAAAGTGAAATGACATACAAACACGTTTGACTTGCAAGTGATCACTAAGTGCAATTTGGAGAAATGAACTGTACGTAGAGAGGAACGACGACTACCCGGCATTCGATTATCCAAATATTGGATTATCCAGCAAGATCACAAGGTCCCGATCCTTGGCTTAACTATGTTATCCGGCATTCAATAATCCAGATTCCGATTAACTGCTGACTGCATTGGGTGACTGCAGACACATGATCTGTACCTCTGCTGCAAGTACCTTTGTGTGCAGTCTGTAGCTACCATTAAAACACATCTGTTGAAAATGGCACTGGAACTGTTTGGATTTAAAGAGCCATAAGAGCCAACTATTGAAAAGGAGCAGCAAGGGAAAAGTAAAAACAGACTGCGACTTTGAATTACTGTGAGAATCAAAATGGTAACACCTTTTCCACACCCTACTGCACACTTGGAGGTTAAAATACAACTTGAACTGGTGCTAGTGGCATGCTGCTTGTGCTTGTGGTTCATATTCCATTGTGCTGCAGTCTGCTGTGAAAGAGCACAGCTGAGAACTTCCATTACACACAAGGTAAAAAAAGAAATGAAGTCTCTCTCTGATTGCAGTGATCAAGCTACACAGCCATGGTTGAAAGCAGTAATTGATGCAGATTTTACTACTGTGTCAAGCAAGACTAAGCAGATATCAAAGAAATGCACAGATGCTGCCAGACCTGGGGAGTTTCTCTAGCATTTTTGTTTTTATTTCAGATTTCCCGCATTTGCAGTATTTTGCCTTTGTTTGAGAAAATAATCAAGTCCAGTTCAGGGTCACTGCTTGTGTGTGAATGTACTAAATGTAGTAAATAAGATTAGGGAATTACAAGTGAAGATTGCCACGTAGAAATATGATACTGTGATGATAAGAGATTTGACTCAAGGAACAACAGAATGGATGTTAAATATTCTTTGTTCAAAAAAAAGGAAAGGAGGAGCAGGAGTGGTGATAATGGTGGAGCACAGCTTTGCTATGCTGGAGAAAGGAGGATTCAAGGACAGAATCAATTTGGCTAGAGCTAAGGAACAAGTGTGCAATTTACCCCTGGGGAGCAGCCGAGGTGTTAAACAAATACCTTGTGATCTTAACCAAGGAGGAAGAAGTGTCACATAGACTATCAGTACCTAAAAGGTTAACTACCCACAGAGACCTGATAAGTACATCCAAGAATGGGGAGGTAACAGGAGTGGAAATTGCAGGGGCACTGGCCTTAACCATTCAGTCAGCAAAGGTCATAGAATAAAATAAACGGTTTTAACAGGAAAACAAAATTGAATGAGCAACAGAAAACAGAGTGTAGCAGTCAACGTTTTTTTTAAAGCTAGAGTTCTCAGAGATTGAGACTGAACCCTTGCTTTTCCTGATATGTTAATGATCTAGAACTTGATATGCAGAGGACAGTTTCAAAGTTTGCAGATGATACACACCTTGGAAATATTGTAAATTGAGAGGGGCAGTACAGAAATTGGGGTGGTGAGCTTAACAACAATTAATGGGTCTTGATGGCATACATCTTTCTAAAATAAACAGGTAAAGAACACAAATGATCCTTTTATATTGGCAAAATGTGATAAAGCTAACCATAAACAAAGAATATTGGTGAGGCCACCTTTGGAATACTGCATTCAATTCTCGTCTCCATGCTATAGGAAAGATGACACTGTTAAACTTGAAAGGGTTCAGAAAAGACTTACAAGGATATGGCAGGGATTAGAAGGTTTGAGCTATAGGGAGAGGCTGAATAGGCCGGGGCTATTTTCTCTGAAGTGTAGTAGGCTGAGGGGTGACCTTATGGAACATAGAACATTACAGTGCAGTACAGGCACTTTGACCCTCAAATGTTGCACTGTAGAGGTTTATAAAACCATGAGGGACATGGATAGAGTGATGAGCAAAGGTCATTTTCCCTAGAGTAGAGTCCAAAACCAGAAGCCATAGCTTAATGGGGAGAAGGGAAAGATTTAAAAGGGACTGGAGGGGCAACTTTTTCATGAAGAGGAACGAGCTGCCAGAGGAAATGATGGAGGCTTTTAAAAGGCAGCTGGATGGGTACATGAATAGGAAGGGTTTAGAGGGATATGGGCCAAATGCTGGCAAAAAGGACTAGCTTAGTTTAGGATACTGGTTGGCATGCACAAGTTGGACCGATGGGTCTGTATTCATGCTGTACAACACTGACTAGGAAAGAGTAATGGAGAGGATGGGCCCATGGGCAATTGACAATTTAAGGAACCAAAATCAGTAAGTAATGGGAAGAGTGGTCATCAGATGACCATGAAACAAAATTTCACATGAAACTAATATATTATGTATCCAATCACAGACTAAGCATGAACTGTTCACACTCTGGCCAGGTAATGCATGCAACAATGAAGAGTCTGAGCATGCAATGCCTGGACCAATCAGGGTTGAGAGGTCCTTGATTATGTCATGAGTTGTAGCCTTCAAAGAGGTAATAACGCCAACCTTTCCAGCACCACTCTAATCTTGGCCCCCCTCGAAGATCAGCAAGGTAGCCTTTGTGTGGAATCACAGGAGATGGGGGAAGATACTAAACAAGTATTTTGCATCAGTATTTACGCAAAAATAAAACAGAAGAAAGCAAACAAAGTGCCCCTAGGAGAATTGAAGTCTGCAGACACGAGAGATCAGAGTTGAGAGTGTGTTGCTGGAAAAGCACAGGTCAGGCAGCATCAAAGCAGCAGGAGAATTGACATTTCGGGCCAGAGCCCTTCATCAGGAATGAGGAAGAAAGAGCCCCTAGCCCACTAAGCATCAGTATTTCATAGTCAAATGGCTGAATCCATTCAGATGTAATTTCTGTTGTACCTGTTTCGATAACAATTTATGAATTGGTGGAATTCTGCATGACTCAGGAAGGATTTGAAAGTTTTGGAGAGTATGGAACTTTTTTTTAAAACAAGAATGGTTCCAGGTATGGGAAACTTAAGTTCAAGGATAAATTAGAGCTTCGCACTGTTCGCCTTGGAGAGGAGATAGGCAAAAGATCTGAAGGTGTCAAACCATACAATGTCCGGATAGAACAGATAGAAAGAAACTGCTCCTGCTCATAAAAGGGCCAGAAAACATGATTATGATTTGAAAGTAATTTGACAATTAGCAAGTGTAATGTCATGTCTGGAAGGTACTGCCTGGAATTATGGAGGAGGAAGATTCAATTCAAACATTCTGGTGATCATTAGATAATTATTTCAATACACCGATGTGCAAGAGTATGGGGACTAGACCAGAGAATGGCAATAAGTCATAATGCTGTTTTGGGAAACTTATATCACAATGGATCGAAAGGACTCTTTCTGTACCATAGCAATTGTGATAAGAAAATACTGCTACATAATGGCCAGAGCTGAGCATTGCAGAGGTAGTCAGGGTACAAATATTCAACATGCTCAACAAAAGTCCACCCACATAGAAATTTGGGACCCATTTTTCAGCTCAGTCATGTGCAGTGAACCAAATAACCAAATGCATCACTGCAACGGTCGATATCTAATTACAACTACACCACATGCAGAGTACAGAAGAATCATCAATCCCAGGGGCCCTTCATTCTTCAGTAACAGAAATGGATCAGGGCAAAAGTTAAGACTATGGCGACAGTATTCTCAACACTACTAACAATCCTCGAAGGAACAATGTGAAGAACAAGTAGATATCAGACATCAACAACAATGCACATGTATATGATTAGGAGTCCTGCATGATGTAAACAGCTGTGTATGCAATTTGTCTGTAGTGACTGTCAAAAATGGAACTGACCGAGTTAAGGAGAATCCAAAAGGGTTTTACAAATGCATTAAAAGGACAATTAGGGAGAGAATAGGGCCTCTCAAAGATCAGCTAGGTGAAACAGAGAACTGCAGATGCTGGAGATCAGAGTCAAGATTAGAGTGGTGATCGAAAAGCACAGGTCAGGCAGCATCTGAAGAGCAGCATGAAGGGCTTTTGCCCAAAACATCAATTTTCCTGCTCCTTGGATGCTGCCTGACCTGCGGTACTTTTTCAGCACCACTCTAATCTTGGCCCCTCTCAAAGATCAGCAAGGTAGCCTTTGTGTGGAATCACAGGAGATGGGGGAGATACTAAACAAGTATTTTGCATCAGTATTTACTGTGGAAAAAGACATGGAAGATATAGAATGTAACGAAATAGATGGTGATATCTTGAAAAATGTAAATACAACAGAGGAGGAAGTGCTGGATATTTTGAAACACAAAAGTCAATAAATCCCCAGGACCTGATCTAGGTGTACCCTAGAACTCTGTGGCAAGCTAGAGAAGTGATTGTTGGCCCTTTGCTAAGATATTTGTATCATCAATAGTCACAGGTGAGATGCTGAAAGACTGGAGGTTGGCTAACGTGGTGCCACTATTGAAGAAGGTGGTAAGGACAAGGCAGGGAACTATAGACTAGTGAGTCTAATGTCAGTGGTGGGCAAGTTGTTGGAGGGAGTCCTGAGGGACAGGATGTACATGTATTTGGAAAGGCAAGGACTGATTAAGGATAGTCAACATGGCTTTGTACATGGGAAATCATGTCTTACAAACTTGATTGAGTTTTTTGAAGTAACAAAGAGGATTGATGAGGGCAGAGTGGCAGATGTTATCTATATGGACTTCAATAAGGCGTTGGACAAAGTTCCCCATGGGAGACTGGTTGGCAAAGTTAGATCTCATGGAATACTGGGAGAACTAGCCATTTGGATACAGAACTGGCTCAAATATAGAAGACAGAGGGTGGTGGTGGAAGATTGTTTTTCAGGTTGGTGGCCTGTGACCAACAGAGTGCCACAAGGATCAGTGCTGGGTTCACTACTTTTCATTATGTATATAAATGATTTGGATGTGAGCATAAGAGGTATAGTTAGTAAGTTTGCATACGACACCAAAATTGGAGGTGTAGCAGACAGCGAAGAGAGTTACCTCAGATTACAACAGGATCTTGACCAGATGGGCCAGTGGACTGAGAAGTGGTAGATGGAGTTTAATTCAGATAAATGCGAGGTGCTGCATTTTAGGAAAGTAAATCTTAGCAGGACTTATACATTTAATGGTAAGGTCAGAGGGAGTGTTGCTGAACAAAGAGACCTTGGAGTGCAGGTTCATAGCTCCTTGAAAGTGGAGTCGCAGGTAGATAGGATAGTGAAGACGATGTTTGGTATGCTTTCCTTTATTGGTCTGAGTATCGAGTACAAGAGTTGGGAGGTCATGTTGCGGCTGTACAGGATATTGGTTAGATCACTTTTGGAATATTGCCAGCAATTCTGGTCTCCTTCCTATTTGAAGGATGTTGTGAAACTTGAAAGAGTTCAGAAAAGATTTACAAGGATATTGCCAGGGTGGAGGGCATGAGCTGTAGGGAGAGGTTGAATAGGCAAGGGCTGCTTTCCCTGGAGCTTCGGAAGCTGAGGGGTGACCTTATGGAGGTTTATAAAATTATGAGGGGCATGGATAGGATAAATAGACAAAGTGGGGTGGGGGAAGTCCAGAACTGGGGGGTATAGGTGTAGGGTGAGAGGGGCAAGATATAAAAGAGACTTAAGGGACAACTTTTTCACACAGAGGGTAGTACGTGTATGGAATGAGCTGCCAGAGGAAGTGGTAGAGGCTAGTATAATTGCAACATTTAAAAGGCATCTGGATGGGTATGTGAATAGGAAGGGTTTGGAGGGATATGGGCCGGTGCTAGCAGGTGGCACTAGATTGGGTTGGGATATCTGGTTGGCATGGATGGGTTGAACCGAAGGGTCTGTTTCCGTGCTGTACATCTCTATGACAGGAGTTAGTATAGTTTTGTTAATGAATAGTAGTTTTCCTTGTGACCATGTATATTGGTAACTTGCAACTGCACATTATAGTGCATGCAATGTTGCTGCTTTTGTGAAAAGCATCTATTCTTCTATATGGAGAAATGCAATTGTACTTTGTGTACTGGCTGGCTTGCCTGCCATAGTCACATGATCGCTACCTCTTCTGCATGTGCTTGTGACTTAGCTGTGCCAACCATTAAACACATTACCTGAAACCACCCAAGTAACAACTTTAAATTGACTCAAACTGACTTTTAAAAATGTGCCAACTACCTGCCAGTTATTGGAGTAAAAAAATAGCAAAGTGATAGATTTTTAAAACATAATCAAAACCTTGAAACATATTCCCATTATTTTCTTCCCTCCTGAAGAGCTAGTTAAATTTTAAGTCTCCTCCAAGGCCTGCAAATGAGTGCAGTTAATGAAAACTCTCAATGATGAATTGAGCTTGATGGGGATCGAGTGGGCAAGAGTGGATACACACCAGAGGCTAGCCTTTCTAAATCTCTTTCGTGCATTAGTTTTTAGAAGAAAACGGTTTTTAAAAATCTGAAGAACTTTTCTAAATGCATACTTCCTGCAGTGCCATCTTTGACACTGGATGCTGCTTTCTGTCACTTACCAATGATAACTGGCTGCATACACGTGCACAATCTTTAAGAATCATACCCTTCTCAGCTTACCTGTAAAACTTTAATGATGACTCGACCGACAGCAAAACAAATGGCACAACTGTGTAACTTATTGCTATCATTGTTGCAATCCAGGTTATGACATCATAATACAATTTGACAGCTGGTGATTTGAGAAAGTAGGATCGAAAGTTGTTTCTGATCTACAAAAATACAACATTTGAGAATAATACTTCAGATTTGAGTGTCAAAGTACTGCTGTTGCTTATCGTGGGAAATGGTACTTATGAAGGTACATTACAGGAAAATCACAGATATGCACATTGATTTCTTTTCCGTTAGTGTTGGACAGAGAAGGACAGGATATGCTCCCACATTATAAAGGATGGAAGTACAGAAATGACCCCATAATACAGCAAACTTCATTTCAACTGGCATCTTACCAGCCTGCCTTCTTGGTAAACCAGCAAAAATTATATACTTCCCATATTGTGATGTCCGAGTATTTATGCTGTAATAAGGTATAACAGGTGTCTCGCCTCCACAGTACATTTCTACTACGTACTGAGTTTTTAATATTGGTTTTAGGTGGTGAGATGATGTTTTGACACTTGTTTGGATGGATGATGATGTCACAAAGCTTCACTTGGTCAGGGTTTACAGCAGTTATGCATACCGCTTGATTCTCTGGAATTTTTGACTAACTGGCACACTCCTGGTCCCATAGGTGTCCCATAAAATTTACTGTATTATTAAATGTGGCCACATGACCAGTCATAGCTTGCAAGGACTTTGAACAAAAATAAGGGTGGAATTTCTCCTCACCACCCAGCTCACATAAAACTACACCCTGCCAATTCATTAACCATGCATGTCAGTCAACTGCACGTACATGTAAATAAAAAATAGATTAAATAAGATGGTGTTGTCAAATTTATAATTTTAATTAAAGAAATTATCATTGCAGATGTTCAAGTTTCCTTTTTAATAAGAAAACTAATATCCACTGAAAGAGGTTAGCACCTCATAAGTAAAAGGACAAGCACTTGAAAATAGGTACAAGATTGCATCAATAAATACAGGGCTTAAATATGAAGTGATTAACTTACTGCACGGGCTGCTAATGTCATTGGTATTCCTGTTAAAAATGTCATGTAATATCCTGGATACACGCCATGCCACATTGCAGAGAGTACAAATGTTGCTGCTGTTGGATAATAATGGCAGCGGTCATAGCAAACTCTGAAACAAAAGGCATTTAAATTAATTCATTATTTGAAGTCAGTTCATGTATACAATTTTGCATTAAACTTGGAGTCTCCATTTGATCAACTTCTTCACAAGATTTAAAATGGCTGAAAATTAAAAGTTCCTAAGAGGGATAGTATGGGCTCAAGAAAGCAAACATGACTCTCCATATTGAGAACTTTGAAAAGCATTTCCCTTATCTAAAATTGCCCTGAGTAACAAATTTAGAATTACTGGGTATTTCTAAATGTTCAACCAAAATAAAGTAGCTGGCTTTTAGTTGTAGGTAAACAATTTCTCAAATTTGTAAAATCACACAAACTAATGAGGATTGAGGACAGAAAAAAATTCTGGCTGTAACAGCTGCTCCTTTATTGAGGTAGTTTAGGTGTTGGAGGTGATTTCCTCAAATTCCAGGAGCAGCAATTACTGTTTCATATGCTGTTGCATTGTTTTGAACTTTGGGGAAAAAAGTCAAATCAACAGCAGTTTTAAAAAGGGAGAAGAACAGACAAAGGAAGCACATGGTGAGGTCAGTGCAGGAGAGCGAGAGAGAGCGAGAGAGAAAAACTGGCACAGCAGTGAACCTGCACAGTTACTGCTTTTGCTGTTTGAATTCATGTATCTCTGGAAATCGGAGCGCGTCTGGGAAAATTAACAAACAGTGAAATCACAGCTGATCTTGGAGGAACTGTTTGGGCAAAGTACACAGCACAGAAGCAGATAAGTGTATTGTTTTTAAGTGGGAGCTACAGAAGGTCTGCAGTAGTGAGTAAAGTGGATTCTTTCTTGATTATATGTTTTTTGAGATGTGTCTCTTGATTAAACTTAAAATATAAGCCATTACTATTAATTTAACCTGAGGCAGTGTTTTGTAGAGGAGTAAGACAATGTTATTTTCTGGGTCTGTAGATTGTAAAGGAGCAAAAATGGCCTTTAGTAGAGTGATATGTACTTCTTGTCAGATGTGGGAGTTTAAGGATTACAGTTGATTGTATCTACAATAAATGCTGTTGGTTGAGAATCTCATCAGATCGAATGGATTGTTTGGAGAGACAGTTAGAAGCAATGACGGATTTGCAACAGCAACAGTATGTGATGGATGACAATTATAGGAAGGAGGGGAAGTCTCAGATACAGTCACAAAGATGGGTTAGCTCCAGGAAAGATAAGAGAGGTAGGCAGCTAGTGCAGGAGCTTTTGTGGCGATACCCATTTCAAACAAGTATGCAGTTTTGGAAAATGTAGGGGGTGATGGATTCTCAGGGGAATAAAGCACAAGCAGCCAGGTTTCTGGGATTGAGACTGGCTCTAATGCAATGAGGGTTAAGTCGGGTTCCAAGAGATCAATTGTTAGGGGACTCTCTAGTCCAAGGGACAGACAGGACATTTCTGTGGCCAGCAGTGAAAAAGCAGAATGGTGTGTTGCTTCCCTGGTGCCAGGATCAAGGATGTCTCAGAGAGGGTGCAGAATGTTCTCACGGGGGAGAGAGGCCAGCAAGAGGTCATTGTCCACATTGGAACCAACAATATAGGAAAGGAAAAGGTTGAGATTCTGAAGGGAGATTACAGAGAGTTAGGCAGGAATTTAAAAAGGAGGTCCTCGAGAGTAGTAATATCTGGATTACTCCCAGTGCTCCAAGCTAGTGAGGGCAGGAATAGGAGGTAAGAGCAGGTGAATACATGGCTGAGAAGCTGGTGTATGGGAGAAGAATTCACATTTTTGGACCATTGGAATCTCTTTTGGGGTAGAAGTGACCTGTACGAGAAGGAGAGTTTGCACCTAAATTGGAAGGGGGCTAATATACTGGCAGGGAGATTTGCTCAAACTGCTTGGGAGGATTTAAACTAGTAAGGTGGGGAGGTGGGACCAAGGGAGATAGTGAGGAAAGAGATCGATCTGAGACTGGTACAGTTGAGAAGAAAAGCGAGTCAGTCAGGGCAGGCAGGGACATGGTAGGACTAATAAATTAAACTGCATTTATTTCAATGCAAGGGGCCTAACGGGGATGGCAGATGAACTCAGGGCATGGTTAGGAACATGGTACTGGGATATCATAGCAATTACAGAAATATGGCTCAAGGATGGGCAGGACTGGCAGCTCAATGTACCAGGATATAAATGCAACTGTAAGGATAGAAAGGGAGGCAAGAGAGGAGGGGGAGCAACGTTTTTGATAAGGGATAGCATTACAGCTGTACTGAGAGAGGATACTCCCAGAAATACATTCAGGGAAGTTATTTGGGAGGAGCCAAGAAATAAGAAAGGGATTATCACCTTACTGGGATTGTATTATAGACCCCCTAATAGTCAGAGGGATATTGAGAAACAAACTTGTAAGGAGATCTCAACTATCTGTAAAAATAATAGGGTGGTTAAGATAGGGGATTTTAACTTCCCAAACATAGACTGGGACTGCCATTGTGTTAAAGATTTGGATGGAGAGGAATTTGTTAAGTGTGTACAAGAAAATTTTCTGATTCTGTACCTACTAGAGAAGGTGCAAAACCTGACCTACTCTTGGGAAATAAGGCAGGGCAAGCAACTGAGGTGTCAGTGGGGGAGCACTTTGGGGCCAGCAACCATAATTCTATTAGATTTAAATAAGTGAAGGAAAATGATAGCCCAGATCTAAAAGTTGAAGTTTAAATTGGAGAAAGGCCAATTTGGTTGGAATTACACGAGAACTTTTGAAAGCTGATTGGGGGCAGATGTTCACAGGCAAAGGGATGGCTGAAAAATGGGAAACCTTCAGAAATGAGATAATGAGAATCCAGAGAAAGGATATTCCTGTTACAGTGCAAGGAAACCCTGGTAGGTATAGGGAATGCTGGGTGACAAAGAAACTGAGGGTTTGATTAAGAAAAAGAAGGAAGCATATGTAAGGTATAGACAGGGTAGATCAAGTGAATCCTTAGAAGACTATAAAGACAGTAGGAATATACTTAAGAGGGAAATCAGGAGGGCAAAAAGGGGACATGAAATAGCTTTGGCAAAACAGGCAAGGAGAATCCAAAGAGTTTTTACAAATACATTAAGCACAAAAGGGTAACTAGGGAGAGAATAGGGCCCCGCAAACATCAGCAAGGCGGTCTTTGTGTGGAGCCACAGAAAATGGGGGAAGATACTAAACAGTATTTTGCATTATTTACTGTATAAAAGGATATGGAATACGCGTGCAATTCTCATCTCCTTCCTATTGGAAAGATGTTGTGAAACTTGAAAGGGTTCAGAAAAGATTTACAAGAATGTTGCTAGGGTTGGAGGATTTGAGCTATAGGGAGAGGCTGAACAGGCTAGGGCTGTTTTCTCTGGATCGTCGGAGGCTGAGGGGTGACGTTATAGAAGTTTACAAAACTATGAGAGGCATGGATAGGGTAAATAGGCAAAGTCTTTTCTCCGGAGTCGGGGAGTCCAAAACTAGAGGGCATAGTTTTTGGCTAAGAGGGGAAAGATATAAAAGAGACCCAACCTTTTACACACAAAGTGGTACGTGTATGGAATGAGCTGCCAGAGGAAGTCGTGGAAGCTGATCCAAATGCCTCTTAAATGTTGCAATTGTATGGGTATATAAATAGGAAGGGTCTGGAGGGATATAGGCCGGGTGCTGGCAGGTGGGACTAGATTGGGTTGGGATATCTGGTCTGCACGGCTGGGTTGGACCGAAGGGTCTGTTTCCATTCTGTATATCCCTATGGCTCTGTAACATAGTAGGCTAAAGCTAACTGATGGCTTAAACATTGACAGTGACCTTGAGAAAATAATTACTATTTTACATGCCTACATTATTTTCAAAATAGCAAAGTAAGCACGTAAAGTAGTTTGCACACCTTTGCTTAAAGCAAAACTAACTGGTTTATCCAGTGACTGGGCACTTCGTTTTGAGACATAGGCCAGCTCCCTGCATAATTTTCAGCAAAATATCTTGCCTGTCCCGGTTGCTTCTGTAAACAATCATATTTCATGAATAAACTAATAATTTAGCCCATAACAAAAAGTATCCAGTGTGATTGCAAACCAGATTTTGTCTGGAGAGTACAGGTAAGATACTTGGGAATGCTTCCAGTATAACTGAATCAGCCTCTTCCTTATGTAGCATGATGGAAGATCATCCGACGTTGCAGAACAGAAATACTACATGACCAGTATCCTCTAACTGCAGCATAGCAAACAATATGTTCTGTAGACTATCAATACATTATAAGAACCAACACAACCAAGGGTTGCTGTAGTGGTCACTCCTTAAGTAAACAGCTTGGCAAGACTTTTACCTTTTAAACCACAGCGCTGTCTGTATGTTCCAGTTGTCAATGAACATTTTAAAGCTTGTTGCAAACTGTGGGGAAAAAAACATGAAAATCGTAGAATCATAGAACCCCTTAAGTGTGGAAACAGGCCATTTGGCCAAACAAGTCCACACTGACCCACTGAACAGTATCCCACCCAGCCCCATTCCCTTGCCCTATTGCTCTGCAATTCCCATGACAATTCCGGAACACCATGGGCAATTTAGTGTGGCCAAATCACATCTTTGGACTGTGGGAGGAAAGCGAGCATTTGGAGGAAACCCACGCAGACACAGGGAGAATGTGCAAATTCCACAAATCCACTTGCCAGTGACTGGGATCGAAACCTGGTCCCTGTCGCTATGAGGGCAGCAGTGCTAGCCACTGAGCCACCATGATGGACATTATTTTTACATGTATAGGTCAAACGTGGGAATGGAAAGCCCTAAATAGGGTGGGGGACAATTCAGGTGAACAATGGAGTTTTCAATCTTGGAAATTTCTTTGCTCGAATGCATGTAAACAAAATCCAAGTTAATTTCAAATCATAGAATGTCAGCATGCTATGTCTCAAGTTGTCAAAATATATGTGTCACAGAAGATGAAGTGGAACGGACAATTATTGTATTATTCATATACATTTTTCTATTTCAAACATTGTTCCCGTCTCTTACTTTATATACTTCAGGGAGTACAAAAAGGTTGGTGAGCAACACACCCAGCCTTTTACTTACTGGAAAGAAATGTTTGTTGTGTGCGTGGGGTCAACGTGCAGTTGGTTAGTATACACATCTAACATGGGGATTGCTACAACTAAAGAATTGCCTAGTTTTAAAAAAAGGCAACTACAAAGAATTCTTACCTCAATGTTAACAATATTTAAATTTGAAATCAAGTCCCAACGAGCATTGCCTTTATCGTCATAGCCATTGAAGCCAAATCCTGCAGCATTGTTGATAGCATCAGCTGTTCAAAATAAAATTGCATGTGACAACAATAACTTGTTGTTTAAATAAGTTTTAAAAATTATTTCCAAAAGTTTTTCTTCACTATATACATACAAAAATTCCAGCAGGATGTAATTCTCTAACCTCATATTAGATTGCTTTTTTAATGTAGATATTTTGATTCAATCTTAGTGTGAGCTTCTAAGCAGACACCCTAGGTTAAACTCCAGCTAAGACATATTTTATTGCTGCTACTCTCATTAGACCACTGCTCAAAAAACTCTCCACCATTGCAGATTAATTCATTTGGGACTATATGACAAAAATATTTAAAGTTATCTTGCATGTGAAAGCCACAAACTACCAGGCAAGCCCACCTTCAGGAAATTCCAGGCTTTGTATTCAAATTATATTTAGGTTACATTAGATTAAATAAGATAACTTACAACAATGTAACAGGCCCTTCGGCCCAACAATTTCACACCGACCCTCTGAACAGCAACATTTATCCCTTCACCTAACACCACGGGCAATTTAGCATGGCCAATTCACCTAACCTGCACATTTTTTGACTGTGGGAGGAAACCGGAGAACCCAAAGGAAACCCACGCAGGCAAGTGGAGAATGTGCAAACTCCTGACAGTTGCCTGAGGTGGGAGTTGAACCCGGGTTTCTGGTGCTGTGAAGTAGCAGTGCTAACCACTGTGCCACCGTGCCCCCAGCTGTTGTGGGGGTCCGTCAGCCTAATCGTTTGAATGCATGGTGCAGAGCGATGCCAACAGCATAAGCTTAATTCCTATACCAGCTGAGATTAACACAAAGATCTCACTTTTTCAACCTCACCCCTTGCCCAAGATGTGATGACTCAGGTTAAAGTGATGATCGGTTGTGCCTCTCTAATGAGGGAGCAGTCTGATGGTACAGGTAGACTTTGATGATTTTGCCCAACTCTTGCCCAGTTGCTCCTCATGTTCTTTGAGCTCATTTTATCCAGCCTTATTGCTTGACCTCCATTCCCACTAAACTATTCACTATTCCCCTCCCCTGGCTGACCCCTTGTTAGCTGACATTAGAAATAACTTTCTATCTTCAACCTTGTTATCAAACCATCACCTCATTTCCAAGATCCCTTTCTTCTCAGTTATCCTATCCCTTCTGACAGCCATGTTAAGAATCTTGGCCATCTGCCCACTATAATGCTGCAATGGCAAAAATCAAAGTCACAGCTGACCATTTATGCAAACATCCCTTTCTCTTCCTTTTCCACCTCCTTATAATATTTCTCTAAAACTGACCATATGATATTTTCCCCAATGTCTCTCTTCTGTTATTCATAGATTTCATTCTTAACTCCCCAATAGAGGTAACACCTCCAGCAATTGCTTTTCTTTCTACCCTACTTCCTCCCAGTTTTAAAATCACTGGAACCACTGAAGACTGTCCAGAATTTTTAAAATATCACATGATTTTAGATAATTCAAACAGTTAATTTTGTGATGGACATTAATTTTATTAATAATGAATATTAATTTTATATTAGATGCAGAAAATTGGGAAAGTTGGAAACAAAGCAAAGGACTGTAAAATGTTAGACTTCCTCATATAAAGAGGCAGAAAATATTGAAAACATTTAGTCATATTTAATACCTAGCAGTGTTATCAAGTACTTCAGTAGTAGCAATAATATACTCAAGTCCTACATAAAAAGTACTAGATCAAGATTTCAAAATGTTTTTGATATTTATACAACATTCAAACCTGTTAAGTTTGAAACAAGTCAACTACTGATCAGACTTTGTTCAGAAAAGTTCTCATCTACTCATCACAACTAATTAAGATCGAAGTTAGTGGGCGGCACGGTGGCACAGTGGTTAGCACTGCTGCCTCACAGCGCCTGAAGACCCGGGTTCAATTCCCGACTCAGGCGACTGACTGTGTGGAGTTTGCACGTTCTCCCCGTGTCTGCGTGGGTTTCCTCCGGGTGCTCCGGTTTCCTCCCACAGTCCAAAGATGTGCGGGTCAGGTGAATTGGCCATGCTAAATTGCCCATAGTGTTAGGTAAGGGGTAATGTAGGGGTATGGGTGGGTTTCGCTTCGGCGGGTCGGTGTGGACTTGTTGGGCCGAAGGGCCTGTTTCCACACTGTAAGTCTAATCTAATCTAATCTAATCTAACCAATTTATGCTAAACAAGAAACCCAAAAGGATTAAAATAACAATTTATCTATTTTATGGTTGTAACCACTTGAGGTCACCATTACACTGTTCCATTCCTGTAGAGCTACACTATTCAAATATATATTCAGACTTCCACGAACAGAAAAAAGTGCTTTCAAGTATTTAAAACATTCACAATAGACAACGCCCACCAAAAGCATTTAAAAGGCTCACCAAGATTCCAAGCAAAATAATACTTTGGCCTAGCTGCTAATAATGAAAAATACAGGTAAAACACTCGACTAGTCAAGGAAGCTGTAGTCACAAAGGTTTCGTCAATATTGTATTCCACTGGAAATGCCTTAGTAACTGTCAGATGAAAGGACAAAGCAATCCCACAAACAAAGAGCTTGTACAGCACAGGTACCTGAAAGAAAACAGAAGGAAGTTCAACATTAAAAAATATTATTTAAAAGGCTATAGGAAAGGTGTTGTGATACTTGAAATGGTTCAGAAAAGATTTTAAGAATGTTGCCAGGTTTGGAGGGTTTGAGCTATAGGGAGAGGCTGAGGCTGTTTTCCCTGGAGCATTCGGAGGCTGAGGGGTGACCTTATAGAGGCTTATAAAATCATGAGGGGTATGGATAAAATAAATAGACAAGGTGTTTTCAGAGTCGGGGGTGGGGGGGTTCAAAACTAGAGAACATAGGTTTAAAGTGTGAGGCAACAGATTTAAAAGGGAACTAAGGGGCAACGTTTTCATGCAAAGGGTGGCACGTGTATGGAATGAACTGCCAGAAGAAGTGGAATAGGCAATTACACCATTTAAGAGGGATCTGGATGCTTATATGAACAGGTCGGGTTTAGAGGGATATGGGCCAAATGCTGGCAAATGGGACTGTACATATCTAGGATATCTGGTCAGCATGGACAAGTTGGACCAAAAAGTCTGTTTCCATGTTGTACATCTCTAGGACTCTAAAATCTAAGTACTGTATATCCAACAGTTTTTACAAAATTACATTTGCGGTACAGTTTCTAATCATTATTTCGAATAGTTTCAAGAGACAGAATTCTACAAGGATGGGCTAGAAGGAAAAAATGGCAGTTAGTGAACAGATTGAAAAAGCCTACAAAGCACACACTGTGCAGGCTACAGTTGGAGCAAAGTGAACCTTTCTCTCTGGTGCAGTCCCAGTTTTGGCTCTGCCCCTTCCTGTATTATAGGGGGCAGCTAGGTGGAGGGTGGAAAGGTGTTGGCCTAGCCATCTCTAATTTCTTTCCTGAAGTTGTCTAATCTGACAAACAATCCTCTTTTGTTCTTGAAAATTGAAAAAAAGGACAGATCAGCTGGTTGTTCAAGTGACCTCAATTTGGAAGTGTCCAATAAGTTATGCACATTATGCAATTTGTGGTAGAAGCTTCAATCGATAGACTCTT
The DNA here is from genome assembly GCF_020745735.1 of Hemiscyllium ocellatum. NCBI lineage: Eukaryota > Metazoa > Chordata > Chondrichthyes > Orectolobiformes > Hemiscylliidae > Hemiscyllium > Hemiscyllium ocellatum. Next base: position 125,425,806 of record NC_083403.1, on the reverse strand, counting down.
GTAGTGATGGGAATGTCCCTACCTTTAGGCCAAAGGTCTGGTTTAAAATCTCACCTGCTCCTGACATGGTATCTCAGAACATATTCAAACAGGTTGACTTAAAAGAGCTACAGATGCTGCAATCAGGAAACCCTAATAGAAATTGTTAAGAGATAATTAAATTGAACTTATGTAAAAGTGGAGAATTGTAAATTAAAATAATCAGAAAGTTCAATTTCTGGGCATTTGTGGCACTGTGATAGTGGCACTATTCCTCCCTCTGAGCCAGGAGAACTGGGTTCAAGCCCCATTTACTCTAGAGGTTATCAGTAACATCTCTGAAGAGGTTAATTAGAAAATATCAAGAATCTTCAACCGAACTACTCAGGCCATTTCCTGGCAAAGGGTGGGCATTTTGGATTAACAATGACATTTTAAAAATGGGCAAAGCAAATTTGTATAACAAAAGAAACACCAAGACTTTACTGAATACAGACCTATAGCAAACTTTTTAAATGTTTACATACTTACCTAGCTCTTAAACTCAAAATGTTAAATCATGCTATTATATCTAAAGCAGACTACAAAAACAGCTAACTGAACAGCAAATTAAATCAGGTGATACAAATAAATATAAAAAATAGACTAAGTTTACCAGTTTGTTGCGTTACAAGAGTGAAATTTTCTGACGAAATATCAGTTAAAACTTACCACAGGTGAAGGTTCACTTTTTCCACATTGTCCATTTACTTTTCCATTAACTTCTGTGCACTTCACATGTAATGTCCTGCCTTCAATGAAAGCCAAATAGTCTTTATATGTATATAATGGCCCTGCTAGGATACCCATGAAATTACAGTTGTAGCTTAAGTATTCCAGTAGACTTGGCATGGTTCTGAAATTCAGAATCAGGAAAAACAAAAGCTGAATAGCAGTGAGCAAACCCATATTTATCGCTACACAATACTTTCAACAACTTCAATAAAGGAAACTCAATATTTTCTTAAAGCTGAATGAATATTAAATAAGATTCTTTAAATAAAAACTGGTGGATGGAAAGAAGCATGCTGAATACAAGATTCTCAACTTGTCAGCTTTGTAAAGAATGTAAGTTTTATATTTCTAAAAATTTCAGAATTTTTCAAGTTTAATTTCAAATCAAACTAGCTTCTTTTGGGTCACATCATTTGCAGTATAACAGTTCATGCAAGCAAATTTTGTTTGGAGAATCCAAAGTGTGAACTTTGAGACTAATCAAATTGTGCCAGCAGCTACAAAAGGAGGAGATTAAGGCAGTATGAAACTTTAATGAAATTTAAAAGCAGTTAAAGAAGATACAAATTCAAATCAAGAATGTACAATGCTGGTATATAGAGGGATAATTTTTAATCTTCTCTATTAAAACCTGCTGAGGAAGAACAGTGTTTAGTATCTCAGTTACATGAGCAAGAGTCATAAATGGTCACACTAAATTTAACCATTTTACTGGTGCAGGATTGGGTATTAGCTGGAATAGGCCACTACCCCTAGAAACACAGTTTGGGTACAGAGGCAGCCGAAAACTGGCTGCTGGTTAAAAATCATTCTTCTGTTCTCCGGACATAATCCCAATTGTTTTATTCAATATTCAGACCTTGAGCTTTCACCTTTCCACCCACTCCCCGTTCATGCCAACGCTCAACAACCTATGCCATCACTTATGCCTTTTCTATCCTCCATTCCCACCACCATTGCTAAACTGCCCAAAATTTTTACTGCTATCCTTCTTGGAAAGTCATGCACCCCACCAACTTCCAATGGCCCCTCATACAAAATGCTATGATTTTCTATAGACATATGCACATTTACCCAAAATATATATACAGAACCAATGAATCCTGTAGGAACAAACGGCATGTGTGGAAAAGCTTGTCTAGTCATTTATATATTTCTTTAATCAAACTATTTCTTTTCTTATGTGTGCAGTTTCAACAGTCTAATGAAAAGCAGCTTTTCTCAGATTTTTATTTTGTCAACTACTCAGTTATTTATACAAGATAAGCAGGTAAGTAAAATGCTTGTGTAAAAAATGAGGTCTGCAGATGCTGGAGATCACAGCTGCAAATGTGTTGCTGGTCAAAGCACAGCAGGTTAGGCAGCATCTCAGGAATAGAGAATTCGACGTTTCGAGCATAAGCCCTTGCTGTGCTTTGACAAGTAAAATGCTTGTACATTCTTTTGATTTTTAAAAAAATGTCAGGTTTATTGGCACCTTTATATCATATAAAAAGCATCACACTTTTTAAGGATCCTGAAGAGTTTCTTTTTAAAGGTTTTCCACACTTGCCATTGGTTACTACAGTGGGTACATTGGTTCTACACAGGGTACATACTGGATGAATGGGCATACAAGTGCGATGAGTTGGTGTGGAGTGCATGATGGACCATTGGTGGGGGCATTGGATGGTTGGGAGATGTGGGTAAGATACTTTGAAGAATCTCTTTTTAAAAAAAAGTTCTCTTTTCAAACTATGGCTCATGATAGCTGAAGGGTGATGCACAAAGCCTTCAAATAGTTGGCCTGGTTCAACAAAACTTACAGGGAGGAATTTTGGAGAGATCTACCCCAAAATGGTGGCAATCAGATCCAGGATCAGGATGTGGGCTCAGGGAATCAGGGTGGTAATCTTTGTAATTTTAAATGTTTTCAAGTTACAGAATTCACCAACTCCATGAAAGCCCAGCACGGTGATCCTACATCAAATCTACCAAGCACAGATTCCAGGAATATCACACCAAACAAATGTATTTCAGCTGTGTTAAAGGTGTTTAAAGTTAATGTGTTTAATCTCAAACATTTGAACAGCATTAACCTCTCTTCTCTTTAACTTTTTTTTGCAGCTATCATGAAAACCTATGGAATTTCAGAGCTACTTTCAAAGCTAGGTATTGCATCTTGCGGGAAAAAAATCCAATACACTTTTACTGACTCCCTGCATGGATAGCAGGACTATTAATAGATGCTGTGGGCCAAGACATCCTTTTCCAGGGCCTTTTAGGTACTCCTTTCTCATAAAGCCAACTTCACAACGCTCAGGTACAACTTCAAATCAACCCATTCCCTTTCTTATTCTTTAGATTAAGATCGCCTAATAATTAAAAAAAAACAGACTATTCCCCTTATTGGGATATTTCTTGTTTGGGTTAGCACCACCACTGACTATTAGTCCTATCAACTTTGAAAACTGTAATTCTGGATTGTCGGAGAGCTGTCAGCTTTAACTCAAATAATAGGTTTATCACCAATGAAAAAAATGGTAACATTAAAAAGAGCTTTTCAAATATGCAAGCTACTGAAATTCAACCAGTGGAAAAAAGAAAATCAGCAGAACTAGAAATAGGAGCTGAGACACACAGACAGCTGCTGCTCTTTTTCATCAAACATTCATGATTCTTTAGCTTGACACGAATTCAGTTACAAAGAAGCAGCTACCAATATTGTAGCACAGACTAATATTGAGTTCCTAATTTTCCCAACATTCTCAAATTCTAAACAGGTGCTGATTCAGGGCTTCCATTGGCAAGGGAGGGAGATTTAGTAGTCTTGTCAATGATGCATATATGACTGGGAGAAAAGATTTGCTTAGGGATGAGTAGTTCAGCTAAAATTTTAAAAAGACAAAAAGAAATCTCGATTACTACCTGAGGCACAAGTGAACAATAATAGGATAAATAAGATTACAGTTGAATGTATGGTTCGAAAGATTGGTATAGGAAAAATGGTATCTCTGGCATCAATATTGACAAAAACTGGAGCTGTACTGTTGGGACAAACATATGAACCATACTGGGACCAATTTTCTGGTATGTTAGACATCTAGGCCATGTTCTTGACTACATCAGCACAACAGAATCTCAGGGCACGTAGGGATGTAAAATAATAAATCTGGGGTTCCTAGCTTCATCCACATCCCAAGAACAAGTTGTTGGTGGTGAAGAAATGAGAATAGCTTTGCTAACCTGGAGCTCTGAAAACCAGTCAAAAACTATTTTTCTATTTTAATTATGGTTGGTCCTTGGATGATATGCACGATTTGCTCATAATGTAGCTGTAATCACAAAACTCTGACCTAAGAAAATGAAGCACTTTTTGAACAGATTTGCACAAGAGTACACACTAGTTTATGGTAATGATTCATCCTCAAAATACAGGAAATTGCAAATTAAATTTATAATCAAGTCAATATAAAGTATCTGTTGCAACACTTAACCTTTTACTGCTAGAAAATGATATCAACATAGAAGTGTTTTTTTTAAACAGGTTGAATTCAGACAGTATTCAGGTTCAAATAAAGAGCTTCCTAATTTGTTCTTTGAGGCAAAGATGATCATCTTTATGATCAAAAATGTTGAGGAGACTTTGGTGTATATGTAGATTCGGCAAATCTGCACCAGAAAGCTCTGCCATAGGTAGGACAGGATATCACAAACAATTCTGGATGAGTTGCTGATCCTGGGTTTCTTCTCCTTGCATTTTCTCTCTGCCTTAGGTATGGTGATTGCTTGCAACAGTTCTTTCACTCCTGTGACAACACACCCCCTGACAGAAGCTTGCTATGGAAGATTTACTTTGACAATTGAGCATAAGAGTTCTTCACTACATGATCAGCCCAACTCAGTTCTGGAAGTCTCCATATGGTGTAAATTGTTAGCATGCAAGCTCATGTTTGCACTTGAGTCTGTCACTTAGTCCTTTTTTTTGAAAAAATTCATTCGTGGGAAAGACAGTATCACTGACTGGCCAGTGTTCGTAGCTCATCTCTAGTAGCCCTTGAGAAGTTGGTGGTGCACTGCCTTCTTGAACCATTGCAGTCCATGTGCTACAAGTAGATGTACAATGCTGTTAGGGAGGGGATTCTAGGACTTTGACCCAACAATTGTAAAGGAAGGACAATATATTTCCAAATTAATTGACTGGCTTGGAGGGGAACTTGTAAATAGTGGTGTTCTCATGGGTCTGTTGCTCTTGTCCTTCCAGCATTCATGAGTTTAGAAGGTCATGAGTTTAGAAGGCTCTGTCTAAGAATCTTTGATGTATTTCTGCATTGATTAGATTACTTACAGTGTGGAAACAGTCGGCCCAACAAGTCCACACCGACCCGCCGAAACGCAACCCAGCCATTCCCCTATATTTACCCCTTTTACCTCACACTACGGGCAATTTAGCATCTTTGAAACCGGAGCACCTGGAGGAAACCCACGCAGACACGGGGAGAATGTGCAAACTCCACACAGTCAGTCGCCCGAGTCGGGAATTGAACCCGGGTCTCTGGCACTGTGAGGCAGCAGTGCTAACCACTGTGCCACCGTGCCGCCCATATTGTATCTTGTAGACTATAGCAGCAGTGTGTGTTGAGTGTCAATGGTGGAGTGAGTGGATATTTTGAGGTGAGGTGCCAAAAACAAAAACGGTGCCTTGTCCTGAATGGTGTTGGAGCTGTACTCACCAAGCAATTGGGGAGTATTCCATCACACTCCTGACTTGTGCCTTGTAGATAGTGGACAGGCTTTGGGGATTCAGTGGTGAGTTACTTGCTGCACTATTCCAAACCTCTGACTTGCTCTTGTAGACAGTATATTTTATATGACGAGTCTAGTTGAGTTTCTGGTTAGTGGTAACCCCCAAGATATAGTTTGTGATGGTAACATCATTGAATGTCAAAAGGTCAATGGCACAAATGTTACTTGTCAGCCCAAGCTTGAACATTGTCCAGGTCTTAACGCATCTGAATATGGACCACTTCAGTATCTGAAGGATCATGAATGGTGTTGCACAATCAGCAAACATTCCCATTTCTGACCTTATGATAGAGAGAAAGTCAATGATGAAGCAGCTGAAGATGGTTGGGCCTAGGACACCTGATGTTCAGAAACTTCTGAAGACAGTTCAAGTACAATTCCCGTGAACAGACAAAAAAAAAAATGAGGAATGCCAAAACCTGGCTGGCTGTATAAATGGGAGGAGAGAAAGAAGAAAACAAAACCTAAAAGGCAAGATAAAAATTCTGTACCACTATCTGTACGTTGGTCTAAACTGTGAACTTATTTGTAATATATTTTTATGATTCAGTAAAGCAGAACTTGTGCATACATGAAAATATATGCAGACAACTCAGCTTTTCTTCAGTATTTGAAGAAAGTTATTAACTTAAGCAGCTGCAGTGCTAGGACAGTGAAATCATTTTAACGTATTTTAAACACGCTTATGTGACTGTTCAAATCAAATACCAATGGCATACATATTCCACCCGGACCTTAAGTTCATCTGGACCATCTCAGACACCTCCCTCCTGTTCCTGGACCTCTCCCATCTCATCAATGGTGACAGATTGACATCTTCTACAATCACACTGACTCCCATAGCTACTTGGATTACATTTCCTCCCATCCTATTCCTGTAAAAAGGCCATTCCCTTATTCCCAAATCCTCCGCCGCTGCCACATCTGTTCCCAGGAGGAACAATTCCACCACAGAACACATCAGATGGCTTCTTTCTCCAAAGACTGTGAATTCCCCTCCCAGGTGGTCAACAATGCCTTCCAGTGCATCTCATCCACTTTCTGCATCTCTGCCCTCGAACCCTAGCCCTCCAACCGCAACAAGAACAGAAAACCCCGGTCCTCACCTTCCACCCTACCAATCTCCATATACATTGCATCATCCTTCACCATTTCCAGCACCTACAAATGGACCCCACCACCAGAGATATAATTTCCCTCCCCTCCCCTATCCCCTTTCCTTTAAGACCATTCCCTCTGTGGTTCTCGTTGGGTCCACACGCCCCAACAACCCACCCTCCCAGCACCTTCCTCTGCCAGCTCAGGAATTGCAAAACCTGCATCCACATCTCCATCCAAGGCCCCAGAGGAGCCTTCCACATCCATCAGAGTTTTACCTGCACTCCCACACATTATTTACTGTATCTGTTGCTCCCAATGTGATCTCCTACTTGCAGGATGATGCAGAGAACATCCCTGGGACACCTGCACCAACGAACCCATGGCCGAACACTTCAACCCCCCCCCCCCCCCCCCACTCCCCCAAGGACATGCAGTCCTGGGCCTCCTCCATCACCACACACTAACCACCTGATTTCTGGGGAAAGAATGCCTCACCTTTCACTTGGGACCCTCCAACCACATAGTATCAACAGTTTCCTCATTTCTCCTCCTCCTACCTTATCCTATTTCCAACCTTCCAAATCGGCACCACCTCGTGACCTGTCAATCTTCCATCCCACATATCTGCCCCACCCTCCTCTCTGACCTATCACCATTACCCCCACCTCAGTCTACCTACCACACTCTCATCTATCTTCTCCCAGTCCCCACACCCCTTATTTATGCCTTCTTCCCCTCAGCTCCCTTCCTTCATTCCTGATGAAGGGCTCTTGCCCAAAACATCAATTTTCCTGCTCCTCGGATGCTGCCTGACCTGCTGTGCTTTTCCAGCACCACAGTCTAGACTTTGATCTCCAGCATCTGCAGTCCTCACTTTCTCCATATCTTATTGTACCCCTATGAATTAGAATCAATGCATAATTTCTCTTATTGGGCATTAAGTGTAAACATCACTTCCAGCAAGATATGCATAGGTTTCCTCCATGTTGTAAGAAACAGTAACTATTCTGGCAAAGGAATCATGCGTATTTCATAACCAACATTAACAATAGTTGCTCAAAACTGGAAAAACTAGTACTGCAGCCACTTACCGAACAGCTAAGGATTTTTGAACCGGTGTCAGATGCTCTTCTTTTCTTGCCATTCCTAAGACAGATGTAGATGAACTAATTAACAAAGAAACACTTGACACCCATTAATATCAGTGCATGATAGAGACAAAAGCAATCCAAGACAACTCGTGATATATTAAAGTCATATAAAATATACATTTGACCAGAATTTCATGGATCATTAGAAACAGTGACAATTGTATCAGTATTTACATCAATCTTGCTGAAAAATAACATACCCATATTCCTGCAAATGGCATTGGCATATGGAAGAACATTTTTAAAAATGTAAAACAAAACAAAATTCACATATATTCAGGGCCCAAGAAAATTGCAGAACATAGCCATCCTGCTTCTTTAAAAGCCCTCTTCATACAAAAACCATGAAAACTAAAAACGGAATCAAAAGGTCTTAGGTGCAATCAAGAACCAGGCACAATTCTCACTGCACATTGTAGTTCAAGTTAAAATTAAATTACATTTTGAATATTCACAAATTTCCCATACCCCAGCACAATGATGATGCCCAGTTTTGCTCTTCTTTACAGAGGAAAATAATGTTAGAATACAGAAATGGGAATATGGTGACATTTTATTTTAAAAGCTGGAAATAAAGAGGAGTTTTTGTTTATGAGAAAGACGAACAATACTGATCTAGTTGCTGGTTTCATTGGTATACAGTAATCAACATTTCAGGGATTTAATTTTTTTCTAAAACATGTAGAAATTTCTCAAATCTACCTTATTAACCCTACTGGTATCAACAAAAGATGACCAATTTGAAAACCTCCTCAGTAAGCAGATAGTCATAAATTTCAGACATTGCTGGAAAAACTCAGCTGGTTTTTTAGCATTTGTGGAGAGAAATCAGAATTAACATTTCAGGTCCAGTGACCCTTCTTCAGAACACCAGACCCAATTTTAGAACCCGAGTCACTGAACCTGAAACGTCAACTCTGCTTTCTCTCCACAGGAGGGAAATCTCTACAGTGGTGATTTTCAATAACTCCTGTACATACTTGAGGTTCAGGGGCTCCCAGATGAGGTTTTGAAATGAAACATCTGGGCGGCATTCAATCAACACCCAAATGCTGAATGGTAGATGGTTGCTGCAGGTTCGAAAATGTTTAAATTTTGGTGGTGATCAGTACCAGGACCAAAGCTGCATACTAAAATTCAAACAGATTTGTGTCATTAGCACAGGACCTAATTTCAAGTGATTTTTTCAAATAAGTAGCAATGAGAAAACTTAATAGTTGCAACTTATGGCTGACAAGCACTGCACCTGGGTTTTCTTCAGTGCCAGCAAGGCAATACATGGACCCAACATCTTGGCTTTCATCTGATGTGGAGTCAGGATGGAACCTTTTTAAGTTGCATAGAAAACATCAGTTTCCAATGGAGAGAACACTTCAAAAAGAATTCCTAAATGGGGACACAATCAGCAATGATGACAGGTTTGAGGAAATCCTCAACTCCCCAAAGATGATCTTGCACTTTGACCTTATGTGCCAGATGTTGAAGCTGCCATTAGACACAAAAACAACTGAAAAGCCACAGGAGTCGAAGGGATACCAGCAGAGATTTTCAAACTTGGAGAAGCACAACTTGGTTGTCATCTCCATCAACTGCTCCAGAAAATCTGGGACGAAGAAGAAATCCCTGCTCGCCATTTTCCACCATTTTCAAGAAAGGAGACAAATTGGGATGCTGTGAGAACCACTGAGGAATCTTTCTACTCTCCATCACTGCTGGGCTTTCAAGGAAAATGCCAGGAACACCAACCACTCTACACAGTCTTCAAACTGACCAAGGCTTTTGACTCAGTTAATTGGAAAGTGCTATAGAAGACCATGTCAAAGGCTGGCTGTCCAGTGAAATTCATCAATATCCTCAATCTCCTCCAATACAAGATGCTGGCAATGATCCTCACCAACAAAATGACAGAATCCTTTGAGGTCAAGCAGGGAAGTGTGTCATCAGCCCTAAGATTTCTCCTATTGTCATGTACAGAGGATGGGAGCTCCAACTGCCAAAGTTAATCATTTTTGCCCACCTCAAGGAAGGCACTTGAATGAGAGAAAGATAATAGAAGGATTTCAAAGACTCCCTAAAAACTTCCATCAAGGTATGCAACATCGGTCATTCAGAAGAAACCGACTTAGAGCAAATACCTTTACAAAAGGGACAATTCTCTGACAACACCCACCAAAAAGAGGAAATGCAGAAAAGGAACTTGAAAAAGGATTTAAGGGACAAGGACCAATCCCATTTCCTGGGATTTGTTGAACACTTATTGAATGTATGATCAGAGATGCAGCTCGAGGATTGGGCGCATCAGCAACACAAGAGCACATAAGAAACTCTGTACCACTGGTCATGGGTTCTAGGAGGACAAGCATACTCTTTAGCAAATGACTGTGCATGATCTTCTCGGACTTGAGTTTTAAACCATAAACATCCTTTCACCAAATAATCACTCCTACATGAAGGGAATCAATTGTGGACTTTTATTCCCCACAAAAGGCTAAACTGCTGATGAGAGTGAAATGTAGCTAAAGCTTATCATCTTGCATTCATCAGAACCAACAAGAACATCAAATTTCACATGACCACACAGTCATTTTTTTGAAAAGTGCAGGAGAGAAGAGGAATGTTGATTCTGATTGGTCAAAATGTTGCCCTGGAGAAAGCAACAGGGAAAAGAAGGCTCGAACATCTTCCTTCCGTTTGCAGACGACAGATTCTAGAAGATGGTTTAGGTCTCTTGTAGTGTAAACAAACCCATGTTATGAGCTACAGAATCTTAAATTGGTTTTCAGTAGAGCTATTTGTGCATTCAGACTTGTTCAGCCAGTGATGCCCAACTGAGCAATCAAATTTCACAATAAACGTTGCTTTTGATTTTGCAACCATAGGCTGCCTAACTACAGTCTCAGTAAAAAATGAGGTCTGCAGATGCTGGAGATCACAGCTGCAAATGTGTTGCTGGTCAAAGCACAGCAGGCCAGGCAGCATCTCAGGAATAGAGAATTCGACGTTTCGAGCATAAGCCCTTCATCAGGAATAAGAGAGAGAGCGCCAAGCAGGCTAAGATAAAAGGTAGGGAGGAGGGACTAGGGGGAGGGGCGATGGAGGTGGGATAGGTGGAAGGAGGTCAAGGTGAGGGTGATAGGCCGGAGTGGGGTGGGGGCGGAGAGGTCAGGAAGAGGATTGCAGGTTAGGAGGGCGGTGCTGAGTTAAGGGAACCGACTGAGACAAGGTGGGGGGAGGGGAAATGAGGAAGCTGGAGAAATCCGAATTCATACCTTGTGGTTGGAGGGTTCCCAGGCGGAAGATGAGGCGCTCCTCCTCCAGCCGTCGTGTAGTTGTGTTCTGCCGGTGGAGGAGTCCAAGGACCTGCATGTCCTCGGTGGAGTGGGAGGGAGAGTTAAAGTGTTGAGCCACGGGGTGATTGGGTTGGTTGGTTCGGGCGGCCCGGAGGTGTTCTCTGAAGCGTTCCGCAAGTAAGCGGCCTGTCTCACCAATTTAGAGGAGGCCACATCGGGTGCAGCGGATGCAATAGATGATGTGTGTGGAGGTACAGGTGAACTTGTGGCAGATATGGAAGGATCCCTTGGGGCCTTGGAGGGAAGTGAGTGTGGAGGTGTGGGCGCAAGTTTTACATTTCCTGCGGTTGCAGGGGAAGGTGCCGGGGGTGGAGGTTGGGTTGGTGGGGGGTGTGGATCTGACGAGGGAGTCACGAAGGGAGTGGTCCTTGCGGAACGCTGATAGGGGAGGGGAGGGAAATATATCCTTGGTGGTGGGGTCTCAGTCTCAGTCAAGCTCAAAATGTAGCTCACTTGTACATGTTTGAAGCAACATACATTCATACACAGGAATCCATTCTCTGCAAACAAAAGGAAAACTTTCAAATCTTGTAGCTTGGAATTATCAGAGAGCTCAGAATGTAAAGTTGCCTATTACCTTCCTGATTTGGAGGTGCCGGTGTTGGACTGGGGGTGGACAAAGTTAAAAATCACAACACCAGGTTATAGTCCAAAAGGTTTTTTTGGAAGCATTAGCTTTCGGAGCACTGCTCTTTCATCAGGTGGTTGTGGAGAACAAGACCATAAGACATACAATTTATAGCAAAAGCGTTACAGTGTCATCGAGCTGTAATGATATATTAAATACATTCAGATCAAGTCTTTGGTCTTTTAGAATGGCGTAGGTTAGTTCCAGTTCTTCAATATGTAAACCCCAGAACTCATTTTAAGTTACGTTCTCAAAATAGCTTTAGCTTCCCTAACAATAGATTAGATTACTTACAGTGTGGAAACAGGCCCTTCGGCCCAACAAGTCCACACTGACCCGCCGAAGCACAACCCATCCATACCCCTACATTTACCCCTTACCTAACACTACGGGCAATTTAGTATGGCCAATTCACCTGACCCGCACATCTTTGGACAGTGGAAGGAAACTGGAGCACCCGGAGGAAACCCACGCAGACAAGGGGAGAACGTGCAAACTCCAGTCAGTCGCCTGAGTCGGGAATTGAACCCGGGTCTCAGGCGCTGTGAGGCAGCAGTGCTAACCACTGTGCCACAGTGCCGCCCAAGGTGCCATCTCAGCCCAGAATGCCTTAAAAAGTCTATCTGTGTCCCAATGTTGAGTGAGACTGGTTCTAAAGTTGGACTTACAGAATCTTACATGCCCCTGTCCAGTTTTTGAGCAAAATAAAATGTAATTCTGCAAATATAAATTCACCCCATAAACTTCTGTGTGCGCGTGCAGGAGAGACAGTGTGAGTGAGTGAGTGTGCACATACACACATTCATATACACTCACGCGTGCAAGCTTGGTCAAGTGTGTGTGAGAATGTGATGGGTATAAGCCTGTAAGAGGGTGCATGCGTGCATGAGAGTGCAGGGGCTGCATGTGTGCTTATGGAGAGAGTGTTTGTGTGGGGTCTACATGAGTGACACAGTACGTAAGTGTGTATGCGTGCATGCACGAGAGAGAGAGCATAATGTAGTGGGGTCACCTGTAGTGAGACATGAACCCAAGATCCTGGTTGGAGGCCATACCCATGGGTATCAAACTTGGCTATCAGCCTCTGCTTGGTCACTTTGCGTTGTTGATTGTCCCAAAGTCTGCCTTGGAGAAAGATCACCCGAAGGTCCGAGACTGAACGTCCTGGACTGCTGCAGTGTTCCCTGACTAGGAGGGAACACTCCTGACTGGCGATTGTGCCGTGTCTATTCATCCATTGTTGTAGCATCTGCTTGGTCTTGCCAATGTACTATGCCTCAGAGCAACCTTGCCTGCAGTGTATGAGATAGACAATGTTGGCCAAGTCACAAGAATACCTGCTGCATACATCGTGGTTGGGGTTCCCACATGTAATGGTGGTATGCGTGTCAACACTCTGACACATCTTGCAGTGGCTGCCGTGACAGGGTTGCACGGTGTTGTGGTCCATGTTGTCCTGAAGGGTGGGCAGTTTGCTGCGAACAATGATCTGTTTAAGGTTTGGTGGTTGTTTAAAAGGAGGGAAGTGGAGGCATGGGGAAGTCCTTAGGGAGGTGCTCATCCTCATCGATAAGGTATTGCAGGCTGCGAAGAACATGGGATAGTTTTTTGGCTCCCGGGAAGTACTGGACAACGAGGGGTACCCTAAATCGGTTGCAGCCAGTGTCTGTCTCCTGAGGTCATTATGGTTTCTCACTGTGGCACATCAGAACTGGCAGTCAATGAATTGAGTGTCGCATCCTGTTCTTGAGGGCATCCTCGAGCACTTTCAGGTGTCTATCATGTTCGTCATCTGAGCAGACATTACTTTCCCAATTGCAATGCCTTGGCCAACTAGAAACAATTTGCCAACCAATCAGCACGCTCTTTCCTTTTAGGATAAGTTGTTGTAATCATTTGAAATTTGGCATTCTTGCATTTGTCAGCCTGAACTCAAGATGAAAAGCTTCAACCAAAATCTGAATATTTCAGTGTGCCACATGTTAAGATTTTGGGTCCTGGTGCTGCACAATTAGGGAAATGGAATGTCATTTCTGAACAGATACTTCATAAATGCAGTGACTTCATATTCTGTTCCTAAGTCCGTAACTGGCAGAGATTTGAGCACTATGTTTGATAAGCCAAAAAAGAAGTTTTGTCAGACCACTTCAGGGAAAAAAAAACTTATAAATGATAGAGGAAATTAATACAAACCAAAATGTCACTAAATACTAATCAGTAATAAGCAATTTCCTTTGGAACAACATAGCCTTGACCTTGTGACCATATTAGGTCAAAGATTTTCAGGAATGTCCAAGACACTGATTGGAATCAAGAGTGTGACTCTGAGTCATTATAGATTCATAGAGACGTACAACACTAAAACAGACCCTTCGGTCCAACTTGTCCCTGCTGACTAGATATCTTAAAATAATCTAGTCCCATTTGCCTGTACATGGCCCATATCCCTCTAAAGCTGAAAATGTGTTGCTGGTTAAAGCACAGCAGATTAGGCAGCATCCAAGGAATAGGAAATTCGACGTTTCAGGCATAAGCCCTTCATCAGGAATGATGGAATGCCTTATGCCCGAAACGTCGAATTTCCTATTCCTTGGATGCTGCCTAACCTGCTGTGTTTTAACCAGCAACACATTTTCAACTGTGATCTCCAGCATCTGCAGACCTCATTTTTTACCCATATCCCTCTAAACCCTTCCTATTCACATACCCACCCAGATGCCTTTGAAATGCTGCAAGTATACTAGCCTCCAATATTTCCATATACATACCACCCTCTGCATGAAAAGGTTGCTCCTTAGGTGCCTTTTAAACTTTTCCCCTCTCACCCTAAACCTATACTCACTAGCTCTGGACTCCCCCAATCCAGGGAAAAGACGTTGCTCTATTCCCATCACACTTCCCAATATAGGTACAAAAACAGAAGTTACTGGAAAAGCTCAGCAGGTCTGGCAGCATCTACGAACAGAAATCAGAGTTAACATTTCGGGTCTGGTGACCTTTCCTCCCAACTGATAGTAGCTAGGAAATATCAGTTTATATGCAGAAGATATTGGGAGGAGGGTGTGAGGAGTAAATGGTAGGTAGGGATAGAGCCCAAAGAGAGAGGAGAACAATTGGAGAAACAAGGGAGTGGATAATGATTTGATTTTGAGGGTGAATAGCTGTTAATGGAGACTGTTAGTGGCTAACAATAGGTAGTGTGAAATGGCAGACTGTGAGATAACAAAGCCTGGTGTGTGTGGTAGGGGACTTTACAGGGAGCAGGATGTGATGTATAGTCCAGGTAGCTGTGGGATTAGGTGGATTTTCAATGAATATTAGTGCCCCCCTCCCCCCATCCCACCACCACAGCTCAAATATGAGGGCCCAAACATATCTTCCACGTGAAACAGCCCTCTTCCTACATTTCACACAGCCAAATTTACTGCATTTGCTGCTCACAATGTGGTCTCCTCTACATTGGAGAAATGAAGGATAAAGTGGATGACCACTTCGTAGAACATCCCCGTTCTGCCTTCAAACAAAAAAAGGCTCTGTGTGCTTCCACTTCAACACCACCCTGTTCACTGGCCAACATCTCTGTCTGAGGCTTGCTGCAGTGTTCCAGCAAAGCTCAGCACTATCTGGAAGAACACTCGAGATGTCACTTTCCGCTTGGGGACCCTGCAGCCCTGCGGACACAATATAGTGTTCAAGAATTTTAGGGCTTGAATGCTCCCATGGCCTGGCCCTCTAGCACCGCACTGCTCCCCTCCCCCACCAACCCAAGGAGAGAACTAATAAATTAGGTTTCAGAAATAATTTAAATTTTATGAATGATTTGTAATTTAAATGCAAATATTTTCCTATCTAACTATCAAAACCAATGTTAAACATTCAAAATAATTTGCCAGAAGGGTGGATTTGGAAAATTGCCTCAATATAGCCGAGAGTGCTCATTATTTAAATTTTTCCAAGTTTTGCTTCTCAATTCTTCCAAATTACAAAGCACAACTCAATATTAAAAGCTACACTCCCACCAGGCATAGTTAACAAAGCAAAGCAATGTGAAAAATTAATGGACAAATCAAATATTTTGCATTTATGTACAAGAATGATTGCTATTAAAGAATGCACATACACCCATGTTCCCTTCCTTCTCACCATCCAAATAAACTATTTATGGCATTTATACAGAATGAATAATGCAGAAGCTTAAAACCCTTTGGGAACAAGCAAAAAACACCAATTCACTGTGGGACAATAAAAAGTTTCATTCAAAATACGTTTTTCAGAAGGGTTATTCAAGGCAAAGAGAAAAAAAATTTACAAAGTTGCAGAAAGTAGGACATAATTGGCTGAATGTTTTGCCACTTGGCAGGATAAAGAAAGGCTTGTATTTGTACAAAAATGAAAATCAACTTGTATTGATTTTTAGCACAGCAATACGTAGAGTCATAGAGATGTACAGATCCTTCGGTCCAACCTGTCCATGCCAACCAGATATCCCAACCCAATCTAGTCCCACTTGCCAGCACCTGGCCCATATCCATCCAAACCCTTCCTATTCATATACCCATCCAAATACCTCTTAAATGTTGCAATTGTACCAACCTCCACCACTTCATCTGGCAGCTTATTCTATACACGTACCACCCTCTGTGTGAAAAAGTCTCTCTTATATCTTTCCCCTCGCACACTAAACCTATGCCCTCTAGTTCTGGACTCCCTGACCCCTGGGAAAAGACTTTGCCTATTTACTATATCCATGCCCCTCATGATTTTGTAAACCTCTTTTAAGGTCACCCCCTCAGCCTCCAACGCTCCAGGGAAAACAGCCCCAGCCTTTTCAGCCTCTCCCTACAGCTCAAATCCTCCAACCCTGGTAACATCCTTGTAAATCTTTTCTGAACTTTTACAAGTTTCACAACACCCTTCCGATAGGAAGGAGACCAGAATTGCACGCAATATTCCAACAGTGGCCTAACCAATGTCCTATACAGCCGCAACATGACCTCCCGACTCCAGTACTCAATACTCCCAATAAAGAAAAGCATGCCAAATGCCTTCTTCACTATCCTATTTACCTGTGACTCCACTTTCAGGGAGCTTTGAACCTGCACTCCAAGGTCTGAAGATATTTAATAGCAATATGTCAGAAAAATAATTGACACAAGTCATCAGGAAAAAGAACCAAAGCTTCAATCAAAACATTTGCTTTTAAGGAGCATCCTGAAGAGGAGGGAAGCATAGACAAGTAGAAGTAAATTCCAGATCGTATAGGGAAGACATTTGAAAGGATGCTTGCCAATGTTGTGACGATCAGGAAAGCACAAAATACCAAAATTGAAGCAATGCAGAGATCTTGGAGACATGGATACCTGAAAGAGCTACAGTGTATATAATGTTTCTGCTGCTGTGTGAACTGGAGTTCAGCGCACTGCTGTGACTTCCCGAATCAAAAGTCACACCGATTGGTGTGCGTGAAACCTTTGAGCAGCCAAGCAGCTAAGTGGGAACACTGATACAGAGCAATTTCATGGTTGGATTTGGAAACAAGAATGAGGATCTTAAAACTCAGGGGTTGCTAGACCAGTAGGCCACTGAGCACAATGGTGACTAAGGCTTGAAAACAGCTAAGATATAGACAGAATTTTGAATGATCACAAGATTTATGCAGAGTAGAATACTGGCCAGGAATGCACTGGAATAGCTTAAGGCCTAATTGAGGGTTCAACAGAAGTGTAGCCGTTATATTAATATAAAGTGAGCAGTCTTAGTGGTGAAGCAGGTATATTGTTCTGAACTCCACTGAGGTCAAACAGAACATCAAGGTTGTGAATGGCCTGACTCAGATGCAGGCAGCTGCCATGGAGAGTTATGGAAATGGCAACCAGGAAACAAAGTCTGTGATGAAGGCAAAAACAATCCCTCCCTTGCACGTATATGAATTGTCATGCCACTTCTGCTTCTGAAAGCTGCATAGCTAAGAAAAATGCAATCTCCTAACAGATCTTGGCAGGTTAGTGCATTGTGTTTCAGTTTGGTGTACATGGACTATCATTGCAGGGTAAATCTAACTTTGTCTTGCCAATGCAAACAAATGAAGAGGTCATAATTTGGAGATGCCGGTATCGGACTGGGATGTACAAAGCTGAAAATCACACAGCACTAGGTTATAGTCCAACAGGTTTATTTGGAAGCACTAGCTTTCAAAGCGCTGCTCCTTCATCAGGTGGCTATCACAATCACCTGAAGGAGCAGCACTGCAAAAGCTAGTGCTTCCAAATGAAGAGGTGTACTAGTAACTGATGCCAATATATTACAGCACTAGATACACAGGAGTCAAATTAGCCCATCATGTGCTTGCGGAGCAGTTCAGCTAGGCCCATTCCTCTACTCATTCTCTTTCGCCCTGCATTTTTCTTTTTCAGCTGCTTCCACATAAGAAGAAATGTTATGGGGCGTGATGCCACATTCAAATCAGATATCAGAGCGATGCAAGCTAACCGGTAGCCTGGAAATAAATTGCAACCACAGAAATGACCTTCCATGCCTCCAGCAATAATGATGAGCTTTGAAACTGGGCCATCTAAAACAAAGGAACCAGAAATGTACAATTTCCACATGGAATGGGAAAATAAATTGATGTTCACAACTGTAAAAGGCAAGACATTTACATTGCATGTCTCTAATATATATTGGTAAGTTAAAAAAAAGAATTACACCATGTTGTGCAGTAAATTCATGTGAGGTTTTCTCTGAACAGTATGCTTTGGACAAAGAAAGTTGATGAGCAGAAGGCTGTTTTGAAAGCTCAGTCATTTTATCCTTAACCAACAACAAAAGGCTAAGCCTGCACTGAAGCTGGATTTCAAGTTTGGAATCTTCTGAGAAAACAAAAAAAAATTATATACAGATGGTGAACTAATCAAAGCAATAATTGTGACTGTTTTTTATTCAAAGACTAAAAGCAAAAGAAAAATGCAATCCAGAGCATGTCATTTGGCACTTCCACAGAGTCAAACATTTGTCCAAAGAATCTTTTCAGCAATTATAATCTGAATGACTGTAATGCTGCTCACTGTAGTTTGATGAATCGATTGACATGACCAATACAGCTCAGCTGATAGTCTATGAGCACAAAAACATAAATGACATAAGAACTAAAGTGGATCATATTAGGAGAATACAAAGGTGTCACTGAGGGAATAGTCCCTGTGGAACGCTGACAGCATAGGGAGGCAGCCATTTGTTCAATGCTGGCATCCCCGGAGACGGTGGAAAACAGAAGAGTATGATCTTTTAAGAGTGGAGACTAGCAAGATGGAAAGTGAGATCAAAGAAAACCCTATCTTTGTTCTGGGATGGAGGAGGAAAAAGTAGAAGAGATCAATCAGACACAGCTGAGGTCCCTGACAACCACAATACAGGAAAGAAGTCAAATCAGAAGTACATTGATGGAACTACAGATGCAAAGGTGGATAACTTGGAGAATGAGAGAACTTGTAGGAAGCAGAGTATGAGGTGGTGTATTTGAATTAGCTGTGGGATTCAGTGGCTTGTAATGGATAGTGGTGGACAGCCGATTCTAAGAAATGGAAAACAGTGAAGTCAGGAAAGGGAAAAGTCGGAAATGGACCAGATGAAGACGAGACGGATAAACATGTATCGAAAAGTACTTTAACTCAATCAAATCAAAAATTGCAAAAGTAGCTGGGAACTGGGATACGGAATAAATAATTATACTTTACAATGTGGACAGAAACAAAAAAATAAAAAGGCTGATGTTAAAAGATGCATTAATGATGTGAATTTAAAAAAAATTACAGCTTCAACACTTGTGTAAGAAAAAACAATTTACAGCTTTTACTTTTAATACAAATGATCTTAATCCTATTTAAAAAAAAGCTGCATCAACAAAACGAATGCCAACGATAAGTATCTTTCCATATGTGTATATATGAGGCTCAGACATACATGAGGCCTTGTATTGACAGATAAGCCTTGAATACCTGGTGATATTTCCTCTTTCCCATGATTGGAAGACTCATTTAAAACAAAAAAAATATAGACTGACATCTAACTTGACAAAATTAAACATGCTGTGCATTGGATTTTATTTCTTTTACGTCACAAATTTAAGTTAATACATCTATTTTTGCTCATTGTTCATTAACCACCTTCAGCCATGAACCATCTTAGCTGAATATATATGAATGATTTTTCATTTTGCTGGTGGCAACAATCATGCAAGCTTCATTCTTCAATTAACTCAGCATAGCTTCTTGCGCTCAAGTGCTGCAGAATGCTTCTACTGACAGCATAGCTGCTAAATGAAGCTTCTCAACAATTTACACATATGTAGCTCTCTTTCAAAAAGTGAATTCAAGTAGGATTGAAATCATGCACCATTCTATTTTGACATGCAACAACCACCAGCATGTCATGCATGCATAAAAAAAGCATACATTATATAATAAAACAATTAATCTAGGGTCAAAGAAAATCCATAGACTATGACAATTACCATATCGTGCTGAACTAATTCCAAATTGCTCATAAAGAGATATTATCGCTCTGCTTTGACCTTCTACTGGAAACTACAGAAAATAAGAAGGTATGTTATCACTTTAAGAAAGCCTTGTATGTAACCACATATCCATTTTATAGCAATCTAAGTTTAATTCAATAAATTATTTCCTTTAGTTACATGAAAGAAAAATGAAATGAACTCGCAAATTTTTACTGGTCAGCCTCCATAAAATATTTGACCAGTTTAGGCAACTAAATGATATTAAGCATCAATTCCCCATTACAGTGTTTGACAATCATATAATTAAGAATATTCTATTTACATTGCTAGTTCTAACAAATATAATTCCAACAAATACAATTCCCAAGACTAATTATGCTATCACAAAAAATGTCAATACTATTTTCTATTTTAAAACATAGATTTATAAAATATCCAAAGAATTGTTTCAGAATGTTTAAGGATCAGTAGCAACAAAAACACTTACTCAGACAGGCAATTGTTTTCTTGTCTTAGTGATTCGGCACACCTATTACTATCCAGGAGACAGCGCATTTCTTTGCGTTAGACACTTCCCAAAAAAATGTTCTCAGCAATCATAACAATAAATCTTTCAGATTAGCAAGAATACCTCACAAATTAACTCCAGATAGACAGAAATCCAATCTTCTCAAATCGAGAGTTTAGGGCAAGTAGTGTTAGCTGTTCTGAATGACAAATCTTGAGCTTTGGATAATAGTCTCTTTGTAAGCTGAGAGCAGTTATACACAGTGCTAACTGGCTCATAATATTTTGTTTTGAGAACATTAAGAGTGAAATTCATCCCTACTGAAAAGATTTCCTACATGGAATGGGGAAAACATCCTTTCTGCATTTGCCCTGTCAATCCCCTTAAGAACCCTATACGTTTCAAAGAGATCACCTCTTATTCTTCTGAATTCTAATATAGTCCCAACCTGTTTAACCTTTGCTTATAAGACAATCCCTCCATAGCAGGGACTATCCTACTGAACCTTATCTGAACTGCTTCCAATGCAACATCTTTCCTTAAATGAGGGGACCAAGACTGCTCCAGATGTGGTCTCACCAACATCTTGTCCAGTTGTTGTAAAACATTAATTTTCATAGCCAATTCACTTGAAATAAGGGCCAATATTCCATTAGCCTTCCTAATTACTTGCTGTACCTACGTGTACCTTTTGTGTTTCATGTACAAGTACTGCCAAGTGACTTTGCATTGTAGCTTTTCTCCCATGTAAATAGTATTCTGTTCTGTCTTCCAAAATGAACAAGTTCACTTTTTTTTTCACATTATACTTCATTTGCTAACTTATTGCTCACTTAACCAATCAATATTTCCCTGTAAACTATTTGTGTCCCAGTCGCAACTTGTCTTTTCTGCCTTTTTTGTCTGCGAATTTGGCTACAGAACATTCACTTCCATTCTCGAAGTCATCCATATGTATTGTAAACAGTTGTGGTTCCAATATTGATCCTGGAGGAGTGTCACAGGTCACCAAACTGAGGAAGAACTTCTTATCCCCATTTGGTGTTTCCTGCCCACTTTTCAATTCTCTACTTGTGCTAATATACTTCCCCCAATGCTATGGGCGCTTATCTAACAACTTAACTGTTTGAGAGGTACCTTGTGGAACACCTTCTGGAAGTCCACATACAGCGCATCCACTGGTTCTCCTCGGTCACACTGATTGACGCTAATAAATTAATTAGTTAGGCACGATTGTCCTTAAATGAAGTTATGCTGACCCTGCTTGATACAATTGTGATTTTCAAATGCTTTGCTTTTATCTCCTTAATAATTAATGGCAATACTTTTCCAACAATAGGTATTAGGCTAATTGGTCTATAGTTACGCGTTTTTCGCATCCCTCATGTTTTCTTTGAAGAGCAATGTCACATTGGCAGTTTTTTTAATCCTCTGGTACTTAAATTCATAGAGGTGTACAACATGAAACAGACCCTTTTATCCAATTCGTCCATGCTAATCAGATATCCTAAACTAATCTGGTACCATTTGCCAGTGCTTGGCCCTTATCCCTCTAAACTCTTTCTATTCTAGAATCCAAGCTTTTTGAGAAAATTACAACTGATCTAGCTATTTCTGTACCTACATCTTTTAGGATCCTATGAATCAAATCATCAGGGCAAGGGGACCTATCAGCCTTTATCCCCTCACTTTGTCTGATACTACGACTCAAGTGATGGCGATTGTAAGTAAGGTGATAGATGTAAGGGGTCTTAAGGGATGGCATGGTGGCTCAGTGGTTAGCACAGCTTCAGTGTACATGTAACTTTCCCAGCAAATGCTCCACTTAGATGGGCTGTTGGTGTGCAAGATTGAGATTTATTTAGAAGATAGGTAAAGAAAGCTTTTCACGTTGTGGTTCAAGAACTAGGAGATACAAATTTAAGGTTTGGACAAGGGACACAAGGTGAATGTAAGGAATTCTCGCCATCTTGGTAAAATTTGGGTTCCTTCAACTGAATGGTTCAAAATCTCTTTCAATGGAAAGGAAGTTATTATAACAAATGATGACAGGGCTACAAGACTAGCCCTCCTTTTCAAAATATGCTAAAGCTCCAAGACCAAACCTCTCCTAATTAAATCAGAACTCTGAAAGCATTTGCTTCCAATCAGAAGCAGATTTGGTTGTAGGAAGAGGCCAGAGTCCTAATTATTCCTCAAGAGCTAGAACTCGAAATTGGCAATAAGTTTCACGTTTTGTGACCTTCTCTCAGTCTGTTGTGGTGACCCAAGAACTTGAGAATTTAGTTAATCAAATCATCCACTATGTCCTTCTAATTATCTTTGTACAGCTTTTTATTTAGCTCTGGCTGCAAGCATCAATGTGTTATGAAATTAGACAAGCCTAAGTGACGAAATCACTTTTGTCCAACAGCTTAAAGTCTTCTGCATTAGCTGAGAGAATTTTTAAACGATAACCATATTGATATTGTCTCCAAGATCTGGTAAAGTAATTAAAATTCAGCACAAACTAGCCCTATTTAGACGTGGTAATTCCTGATGGCCTCAGGTATCATGCATCAACATGGTAAGATGTCGGCTGTAATTTTTTTCAGCTCAATCCAAATATGAAAGCATCCAAAATGATGAACAACTAGATACTCAAGTACCACTCAAGCCTTTTTTTTTTGTCTCCAAGTGTCACCTTTTTCATCGAATATACAACATTACAGCGCAGTACAGGCCCTTCGGCCCCCAAATGTTGCGCTGACTTGTCATACCAATCTGAAGCCAATCAAACCTACACTATTCCATGAACTTTCATGGAATAGGAGATCATAGGAACCAGAGGGTATAGTTTCAGAACAAAAGGAGTGCCAATTTAAGACTGAGGAGAAAATTTCTTCTTTCAGAAGAGAGTGTCCTTGGACATCCCTGCCACAGAACCGTGGGGTATGGTCCTTACATATATTTAAAGGCTGACATAGATTCTTGATCAATAGGGGAATCAAGAATTACAGGGAAAAGTCAAGAAGGAGGTCCTAAGGAATGTCAGATCAGCCATGCTCCGATTAAATGCTGAAACAGCCTTACGGAGCTGTACTTCCTTTCTTTTGAACTCTTCGCTTCCATTTATGAAGCCCAAGATCCCATGTGCTCTGCTAATCACTGTCTCAATGTCTTGCCATTTCAAAGATCTGAGCGTATATGCAGTTCCACTCTCTTTTGTCTTGCACATGTACTTACAGATTCCTATGTCCCTACGCACACTTTATCATCATTCCATTATTAAGTCTACGTTGCCTCTCAGTATGCTTTCTGTCAAAATGTATCACTCACCCATCTATGAAATGTCACCTGCCACTTGTCTGCACACTCCACTATTTCTACTTATGTCCTGTTGCAGTCAATTAGAGTTTCACACACCCCACCCATGTTTTTTGCCACACCTTTAAGTTTGGTACAAGCAGCAAATATTAAAATTTTACTCTGTTTCAATATCCAAAGTGACTTATAGTCATCAATAAAAAGACAATGATTCTAATATTGATTTTTGGGAAAGTATAAATTTTATTCTGAAAATAAAGACACTGTTTTGTCTCCTAAAGCATATTTTTGAAACCCAACTTGGCAATGATTTTCCTAAACAATGAGCCACAATTTTGTTAATAGTTTTTGTATGGATTTTCACTGCATTTCCTTCAATATTTTCTGATAATTCAATAAATTCAAACAAGATTTATCAAGCACAATCCATCTTTTAATAATCTGACCTGACTCTCTAACAAACTGCAACCTCTCCAGGTGCCCCATTGAGTATTCCCCACCCCCCACCACATTTACGGATTCTAAAACCATACTCAGCCTAACATCATTTATCTGGCTTACAGTTGATAAGACTATCCCTACACACTTTCTTATATGGAGTTGCAAATTTGCCACTCTCCAATCTCTTGCACTTCTTCCATATTCATTATTTCCAACCCCCAGATGTTCAGAAACCTGTAATGAAAACCCCCTCCAGATAAGCAACACAGCAACTCAGTGTTGATAGCATTTCCAGCCCTCCTACCTCTAAGCCTTCACCCCATCCATCACTTACAAAATATTGGAAGAAATAGAGATATTGAAAGGTTTTCTTTCCTTACTAGACATACTTTGCCCAAGAGCCCTAAAATGAGAACAATACCACTGGATCAACTAGCCAGAGACGTACTCAACAATTTAACTTTCATAAACCAGATGTAAGCTGTCCCATTGTTCTAGATTTGCCACTCTTTCAAAATCACTGGGCAGAAAACCTAGCCTAAATATTTAAATGTAACTATTCATTAAGTTTGCAACATGATGACTAAATAATTCTTAAAACTACAAGTGAAAGCCTATGCAAGACACAACCCAACTGATAATTAATGAATAATTGTACTGCCAAGGTTGAATTGCTTCACTGTTAAAAACCAATCATCTCAAAAGTGAGTCAGTATAAGTAAATGCCCAGACCACATGCTAAAATCCTGTTTTAAAAGTGCAATTTTGTTAAAATAAGAGACTTGCTAACATGCGTAATCAGAAAATGAACTACTTTTAAAAAACAAACTATGCAATTTAAGTATCTTGTGAAACACTCCACACACACCCTGTAATTAGTGCACTTTGTAATGTAATAATGCATAGAAAACTATGGCAACAAAATAGAGCCAGTGACATTTAGATTGTGAACCTTCAGTACGTACATATGAGGTGTCAAGGGTTGAGCAAAGAAATGCAACGTCAGTTTGCTACACCACCCCATCTATAAAAGTGGGGAAGATAGATAGCCTTAGTCTGTCCCTTTATATTCTCGTCTATATAAATTACTGTCAAGATTAGAGTGGTGCTGGAAAAGCACAGCAGGTCAGGCAGCATCAGAGGAGCAGGAAAATTGACTTGTCGGGCAGGAGCCCTTCATCAGGAATGCCTGAAATGTCGATTTTCCTGCTCCTCAGATACTGCCTGACCTGCTGTGCTTTTCCAGCACCACTCTAATCTTGACTCTGATCTCCAGCGTCTGCAATCCTCACTTTTGCCTATATAAATTACTGTGCCTCTTAACGGAACATCTGTAACATGGATTTTTTTCATTCATCATAAATGTAATAAACAAAAATGAACTGTAAAAACATCCACAGATATACAAAAAGGAAACACTTGGCTAAGATGAATGTGGATCCATTAAAAGCAGTCAGAATTTAGAAAGGGGAATATAGAAATAGCAGAGAAGCTAAATAATTACTTTTATTTTATTTATTTTCATAAAGAAAGGTACAAGAAATCACCAACTGTTACAGGTCCAAGTGACATGGAAGAATGAGTGGTTAAGAGGTAATCAGTATTAATAAGGCGACTGTACAGGAGACTTTAATGAAGGTTGATAAGTCTCCAGGACCTGAGTCTATATCCCAGAGTGTCCACAGAGTCTCTACAGTGCAGAAACAGGCCATTTGACCTGGTGGGTCAGCAATGACCCTCCAAACAGCATCCCAACCAACCTGCAACCCCACATTTACCATGACTAATCCACCTAGCCTATATCTCCCTGAACATTTGGGTGCAATTTATCATGGCCAATCGACATAAGATGCACATCTTTGAACTGTGGGAGGAATCCAGAGCACCTGGTTGAAATGCACACACATGGGGAGAATGTGCAAACTCCACACAGACAGCTACCCAAGGCTGGAATCAAACCTGGTCCCTGGCATGGTGAGGCAACAGTACTAATCACTAAGGCATCACTCCACCCTGGTGAAGGAGGTGTCACGTTGCTATGGTCTTTTCAGACCATAGGGGCTGCTCTCTCAGAGAGAAGTGACTAGTGGTGATTTAACCTGAGGGCCACCAGACCTCAGGCGAGGGAAAAGGTTGAGAAGGAGAGTCCTTCATGGTAACAAAGATTGGCATGACACAAAGATTGGTGGAGTAGCAGAAAGCATAAGGGACTGTCAGAGAATACAGGAGGATATAGATAGACTGGAGAGTTGAGTGGAAAAGTGGCAGATGGCTTTCAATCCAGACAAATGTGATGTGATGCATTTAGACAAGTCTAATTCTAGAGTGAATTATACAATGGATGGAAGAGCCATGGGAAAAGTTAATGGACAGGGAGATCTGGGAGCGCAGATCCATTGTACCCTGAAGGTTGCTGCACAGGTGGATAGAGTGGTCAAGAAGGCATATAGTATGCTTACCTTCATTGGATGGGTTATGAGTATAACAGCTGGCAAGTCATGTTAAAATTGTACAAGACATTGGTTGGGCCACATTTAGAATACTGTGTACAGTTCTGGTCGCCACATTACCAAAAGGATGTGGACGCTTTAGAGAGGGTGCAAAGAAGGTTTACGAGGATGTTGCCTGGTATGGAAGATGCTAGCTATGAAGAGAGGTTGAGTAGGTTAGGTTTATTTTCACTAGAAAAAAGGAGATTGAGGGGGGACCTGATTGAGGTTTACAAAATCATGAAGGGTATAGACAGGGTGGATAGAGACAAGCTTTTTCCCAGGGTGAAGGATTCAATAATGAGAGGAGGAAAGTTTAAGGGGGATACACTTGGCAAGTACTTCACACAGAGGGTGATCGTCATTTGGAACACGTTGCTAGCAGCAGGCACGGTAGATTCATTTAAGATGCGTCTGGACAGATGCATGAGTAGGTGGGGAGCAGAGGGATACAAATGCTCAGGAATTGACCTACAGGTTTAGACAGTACATCTGGATCAGCTCAGGCTTGGAGGGCCGAAAGGCCTGTTCCTGGACTATAAATTTTCTTTGCTCTTTGTAACCTCAACTGGTGAAGGGTATGACTGTGGAGATAGTCAATGTATTGATAAAATTATTCTGAAATTCCAGAAGGATTCTTGTAAATGTCACCCCACTAAGAAAGGGGCTGGGGAACAAACAGAGAATTACAGTCCCATCAGCCTTATATCAGTTATAGAGAACATGAGAGAATCTATCATAAAGGATATGATAAGTGGACATTAGAAAAACTAAACTGATCGGGCACAGCCAGGATGGATTTTCAAATGGAAAAGTCTATGTTCTGGCAACCTGGAATTTTTTTTTCAGACATTATTAGCAAAGCCAACAAGGGTGAGGGTGGCAGGATGGGGCAATGGATGTAGCATATTGAATTTTCAGAAGACTTTTAATAAGGTCTTAGCAAAATTGAAGTGCATATAGGAGATAATGTACTAACATACATAAAGTCAAGAGTGTGTTGCTGGAAAAGCACAGCAGACTAGGCAGCATCCAAGGAGCAGGAGAATCAACGTTTCAGGCATATGCCCCTTCATCAGGAATCTGACATTCTTAAATGATTGGCTAACCTCACAGCACCAAGGTCCCAGGTTCGATTCTAGCCTCGGGCAACTGTCTGTGGAGTTTGCACATTCTCCCCGTGTCTGCGTGGGTTTCCTCCGGTGCTGCGGTTTCCTCCCACAGTCCAAAGATGTGCAAGTCAGGTGAATTGGCCATGCTAAATTGCCCATAGTGTTAGTTGCATTAGTCAGAGAGGAAATGGGACTGGGTGGGTTACTCTTCGGAGGGTTGGCGGGCCTGTTTCCAAACTGTAGGGAATCTAATCCAATCTAAAAACAGGCAGAAAATTGTAAGAATAAAACGAGTTATTCTCATGTCCGTAGACCGTTACTAACAATGTTCCACCGGATCACTTCTTGGGCACCATCTGTTCACAACATAGATCAATAATTTGTCAATGGGAATTAAAAGTAGTATTTCCAAATTTGCAGAGGATACAAAGCTAAGCAGGAATGTGTTGTGAGGAAGGATTCAGGAGGATTTGTACAGACTTAGCGATTGGGCAAGGTGGAGGTAAATATAGAATGTGGAAATAAATCATGGAGGTTATACATTTCATGTTCGGAGAAACAGATGCACAGAGTATTTCTTAAATAGCAAGAGGTTAGAAAACTATGGTTGGAAAGTATTTGTCCAATCTCTTGCCATAGGCC
Source organism: Hemiscyllium ocellatum (assembly GCF_020745735.1). Classification (NCBI taxonomy): domain Eukaryota; kingdom Metazoa; phylum Chordata; class Chondrichthyes; order Orectolobiformes; family Hemiscylliidae; genus Hemiscyllium; species Hemiscyllium ocellatum. Next base: position 125,397,025 of record NC_083403.1, on the reverse strand, counting down.
TGTCCCGTGATCTTGGGAGCAAGTCCGGTAAACCTTCATTTGACTCCCTCTACGGCAGTAATATCTTTCCTTACATAAGGAGGCCAAAACTGTGCACAGTACTCTAGGTGTAGTCTAAGCAAGCTCCTGTATAACTGAAGCAGGCCTTCATTAGTCTTGTACTTAAATCCTTTGCAATACAGGCTAACATTTCACTAGCCTTCTAAATAACATCTTGATGCCTCTTTAGTGACTTAATAATGAGGACACCTAGGCCTCACACTTTATACAGCCATAATTTCCGATGTCTCACCATTTAAGAGATAATCCTGCAATCATCCACCTCCAAAGCCAATTACCAATCCATGTCAGAGTGTGACTTCCAGTTACGACTTCTTATTTTGTAAATAACTGTGTGAAACCTAATGAAATGCCTTTGGTGAGATCTATATGAACAACTATGTGGGGGCAATCTTAAGGTAAGGAGCAATGGTTCAGAGAGAATTTGAGGAAACACATTTCACTCAGAGGCAGTGGGAATGTGGAACTCACTGTCGAAAAAGTGTGCTAGAAATGGGAACCCTCAAGATATTGAAATAGTATTTAGATGAGCACTTGAAATGCTGTACCATACAAGATGGGTGAAGGAACTCTTTCAGTGTAGTTAAAAACTTGTCAACTCCATCACTTTATAGTTTCCTACTGTTTGTATATTAGTGACCTCCTCAAAAAACAACTAAACAGATTAATCAAGCATGAAGTACCATGCAGATGTTTTTGTGCTTTCTGAGACCAACTTATACTTCTCCAAATGCTCAGATGAACTAAACTAAGACACTAAAGTGAAACAGGAAAACCAAATTTGGATACAAACATCACTATTAATCAGAAATCAGGCAAGTGTTGACAGGTGGCATTAAGAAAATTACTCATGAACACAATCAAATGAATTATATATTTAGAAAGCTGATCAATGTAGTCAACATGTATGTGAAAACAAGTTTTGTTTAATTAACCTGGTGTAATTTTTTTGAAAAATAATTTATCAAGCTCCAGGTGAAGATCGTTGGAGATAGGACATATATTGGGATGCTTGCATCAGAACTGGCGGAAGTCCTAGATATGTGATCATACATGAGATATACTTGGAAAACGTCTGAAGTTAACACTGCTGCTAGAGACCCTCTTTGAATGTGTGTGTCCCTGGACTATTGGTGCAGATATAGTCCAAGAAATAATAGAGTCGAGGTGAGAGAGAGCAAAAGGAAAGTATCTTGAAAGAGATAAACACTGAATGTGGAGAAACTCAGCGGGTCCAGTGGCACACAGAGAAAAACAGTTAATATTTAGAGTCTGGCATGACCCTTTTTCAGAACTCTTGTTCTGAGGAGGACTTGTACCAACTCAAAGTTATACTTTAAATCTGCAAAAATAAACAAGAAACAGAAATATATAGATAGTTTAGTTTATTCAAAATGAGATTCAGTTAAACAATTTATTAAACAACTTGATATTTGCTTACCATCATGAATTTCAAAGGCCAGACTGGTTATCTTCTGTGTAATTATCATCATCGGACTACAGAACAAAGTAGCAGAAGGCGAAAAAATGTTGAGTCTTTTTTGAGTAAAACTGTTCAGAACATAATCTGCAGGCAGACTAAAATGACATTTTTCACAGGATGGAGTAATGCAGCGAGCTAAACAATGTACCTTTCTCTCGAAGCCAAGTCAAATCCTGCACAGTCTCCTCCTTCTGTCGTCAAATAAATTGGCACTTGCCACACAAGGCCATTGAAAATTTTAAATATGCTAACTTCATTTCTAATTAGTAAAAGCAAAATCCGAGCAATAGATAATAATCTTGAAATCACATCTTACTTAAGCAGTATACATGTACCACATTAATCTTTTCGTGAATTGGCTTGTAAAATGTCAGGACAGAAGCAGAGAGAAAGCAATTTTTGGTTATACTGAATGCATTACTTTCCTCATTCCAGAGTAGTGATAGTGATAGAGGTCTAAAATGGCATCATCATTGCCATATCATCGTATAAAGAGTACACCCATCTCCAATTTGACCAAATCGATCCTGTAACTTGACTGAAACTAAAGTACAAGCATGCATCGAGCAGAGGGCTGTGCTACTAGGAAAAACTTGATAAGGTGGAAATCTGGTCTTTAAAGCTATTCTTAATAAAATAAACAGATAGTTACTTGAATAACTTAGAAACTTTAAAGCCATTTGAGCAAGCTACAAAGTCAAATTAGTTAAAAACGGTAAAAGAAATTTGGACTATTAACTTCAAGACTATAGTCATGAGAGTCAAATCAAGAGGAGTTGACCTGGAAAGATTCTGCAAAGCAAAACCTCAAGTCGTGACAAAACTAAGAATTTCTGCAGCTTCTGCAGAAATCGAAACATTCACAAGCTGTCGGCAAGAGATACTAATAACAAACCACTAAGTCTGGATATGTAAACATTGAGAAGCTGCCCAGTTTTGGGGATATAAAAACAGCATGTACGCTAATTATTGATTTTAAGAAAAGGTTACCATGAAATCTATGTCCTGGGTTGTTTCACCAGAGCTCTGAACTTCTAAGTACCGTTTAGACTGAAATAAAATTATTTACGAACCTTAACTCGTGAATAATTTCCAGTGAGCAACAATTTGTATGGGAACATAAAACGAATTCAATCACAAATTTTCAGCTACATCAAAATCTCATACATTATATTAACAGCTCTAAAGTTCAGATATTAGAAAGCAGATTCTATTTTAAACATTTAGGGTCACTAGGCTGGCTTAGATTTCAAGTACTGTAATGGGTTTTCCCAAAATTACTAAGAGAAATACACTTACCCAGTAAAATCAGCTGAATACTGTCCATAGTCAAAGAGATATACTCTGCTAACTTGGCACAAAGTGAGGTATCCAAAAGCAATGACAAAACAAAACCTAAAAAAAAAAGTAGGACTTCATCACTCAAGAACCATTAGTGCACAAAGATACTTGACTACAACATGCTTAACTTTAGGAGGTTTCAGTTTGTTTCTTAATTTACCAATTTTCCCAAAGGAGAAACTATTCTCCATCAAATTGATTCCAGAGATGAGAAGTTTGTCTGAGCAGTTTAGACCTATTCTTCTAGACTCTAGAGAGTATGAGAGGAAATCCAATTGAAGTACATAAGATGTGAAAGGGGACTGACAAAGTAGATGTGGAGAGATGTTTCCTTATGTGGGGCAATCTAGAATGAGCAGTCATAGACTTAGGAGAAGGTGTAGCAGATTTAGAGAAAGGTGAAGAGAAATTACTTTCAAAAGGGTGGTGAATCTGTGAAATTCACTACCTCAGAGTATGGTGGAGACTGGCACATTTAGTGAATTTAAGGAGAGATTTTTAATTTGTGATAGGCTATTGACAGCAGGTATGAAAGCAGAATTAGGCCAGATGGAGATCAACCATGACCATAGTGAATGACAAAATAGGCAAGGGACTGAATTGCCTACCTCTACATAAGAGCGCAAGAACTAGCAGCAAAGTCAGAATATTGTTCCAAAAACATCAGCTAAAGGTAATTCTCAGATCACACTAAACATGATTTCTACTTTGTTTTTCATAAATTTTTTGATTCTTTCTTTCTTTGTTATTCTCGCCAAGGAACTCAAAACTTCAAGTACAATACAGAAGGGATGAAGTAGTGAGAATGTCTGAACACCAGTCTTAAAGACACAAGTTTAAATCTCAAATGCCAGTCATCATCATGAGTCAGTATTTTACTGGCTTCATTCACTGGCAATAGGAATCTACAAGGTGAGAAAGAAACCACCTTGAGAGTAAACTATAAGACAATTTCTCCAATTAACGTTCAGTCTATTTGAACCTATTTAAAGAATCAATTAAGTAAAAAGTTTTAACAGTGTTAACATTTTCTCCTCTTTCAATGCCTGTTTCCACATTGTAGGGAATCTAATCTAATCTTATATCCAAAGCATTGGATTGTGTCATTGGCTTTTAAGATAGTCAATATACTCAATTCAAATTGGGTTGGAGTTTATAGTTTTGGGGTATAATTTAAACTAATTGGCTGAATTCAAATTTGTGTTTTTATCTCATAGCAACTCAGCAAGTGCTGTTTGCTCTGAATCAATGTTACTTTGTAACTTCTCCAGCACTCTACGTACTTGCCAAGTCCTTCACTCTCAAAAGGTACACCCACATCTTCATAATGCTACACATCTCTATAAGATCTTTAGAATTTTCTGTTCCATTGCCAATAAGTAGTCTCTGCTTTCTTAATGTTTCATACAACTCAAGTAGTGGATTCCTGATATCATAAATCTTTATTGCATCCTTTTCAAAAAGCATTGGCAACCTAATTTAGGCTCAATGTTTAAATCATCACGTGTGTTCATATGCCTTCATGGATTAATTGCTTCCCCATTACTACGACCTTATACAGTCCAAAAGCCCCGCAAAACATTCCCGATTGGTATTTTGTTCATTCTGCAGCTTCCATGCCTTCAGAAGACTAGATCCTATACTCTAGCATGGTTAAAACATTGTTACTGAGACACCTTCTCCGCCTCGAAGGCTAAATCTCAAAATCCACTTTTTGAACTATAGCCTTTTTGTGGCTTTGATAGTTAGTCTGGTTATACTTGCTATGACATGTTATTTTTTTCCTTTTTTATAAAGGAAAGTTGTAAGAAAGAAAGTTTGTATTTGTTGTAAATTTTCTATAGACATTTTCCTTATCTACGTTCTGCATTATATTAAATGCCTATAATCTACTGACATGCATCCTCTTGCAAGTTATTTGGTTTTCATAACATTTCCACCATTAAGTTTTATCAGCTGTAAATATACCCAAATCCAAATAATGTGTACACAAAATCAATGGCTGTAACATTTGACCTCAGATCCACCATTGTGTAACTCCTTCCAAAATGCACCTGACTTTTTTTTTAATCATTTGACTAACATCTTGATGGTGCCATATTCATCAAAACCGTGGGCCTCAACTTAAAGTTAACATGTTTCAGTTCTGATCCTTTCAAAAATACCAGTGGTTGCAGGACTCCAGTCTGAAAAACGCCCTTCCACCACTGTCTGTCTTTGACTGAGCCAGTTCTATATCCATCTTATCAGCTCACCATGAATCTCATGCAACTCGATCTTTTGTATCGGCCTTCCGTGAGGGATTTTGTCAAAAGCTTTGCAGAAGTCCATATTGACAACATCTACTGCCCTCAATCTTCTTTGTCACTTCTTCAAATTAACTTTGAGACACACTACCTCCGCCACACAAAACTATGCTGCTCAAGTGCATATTTTTCCAAACATTAGGAAATCCTATTCTTAAGAATCTTCTCCAATAATTTCCCAGCACTGACACAATGGTCAAAGTATTCTCAAAGTAACAACATTGGCTATTCTCTGGTCCTCTGTTACTAAAAACAGGATACAAAAACTTTATACAAAATTTCCACTTCTGCATCCCTCAGCATTCTGGGATAGACTCCAGCACATCCTGGGGATTGGACTACCTTAAATGCTTTTCAACACCACCACCTTTTTTTATATTGACATATCCAAGAATATTAACCTACCTCCCCTGAGACTCTCTACCCACCATGTCCTACTCAGTTTTGAATGCCAGTGCAAAGTATTCATTTAAGAACCTCACCCACTTCTGGCTCTGTGCAAACATTCCCTCCTTTGTCCTTGATTGGACCTACCCTTCCACTAGCTACCCTCTTGCACCTTTTACATGTATAAAAAAAACTCGGGAATTGACTTAATCCTGTTTGTCAAACACATTTCCTGGCCCATTTTAGCCTTTGAAATACTTTGTTTGAGTTCTTTCTTGCTATCTTTGTATTCTGAGAGTTCTGTCCATCTTCAGTTTCAAATTTATGTTTGCCTTCTTTTTCTTTCTGATTACGTTCTCAATTTCTCTTACCATCCAAATCCTTCATTTTCATAGAAACATGATGGCCCTGAATTCTAAACCAACTGACCTTTAAAAGATTCCCAGATGTCAGATGTGGCTTTACCCCTCAAACAGCCACCCCAATCTGCATTCTTAGTTCCTGCCTTCCTCCAGTTAAGTATTTTTATCAGAGGACTACTCTTATTATCCATAATTAGCTTTAATTTTAGAATTATGGTCACTTTTTGCAGAAATGTTATCCCACTGAAACTTCAATCACCTGGCCAGGCTCATTCTCTAAATGGCCCCTTCCCCAGATGGGCTACTTCCATATGGTTTTGAAAAGGAAACGGTCCTGGTCACACCTATAAAATTCCTCCCAGTCCAAGCCCCTGGCACAAAGCAAGTCCCAGTCAGTCAAACTAGGGGAAGTTAACCATTTTTTAAAACATTTCCGTAATCTACACACACACACACACACACACACACACACAGTTGTGCCAAGGATTAATCCTAATCTAAAATAAAATAACCTAAGTTACTCACCCTTGAATTCACTGCTGTCCATGTGAATGTCCAGCAGTCGCTTAAATGTCCCTAATGACCCTGCTTCCACCACCCTGACTGGCAACTCATTCCATACATTCACAGCTCTCAATGTAAAGGACCTACCTCGGATGTCTCTCTATACCCTGTTCCTAACACCTTAAAGCTATGAGCCCTCGTGGCAGTCAACCCTGCCCTGGGGAAAAGTCTCTGGCTATCAACTGTATCCGTGCTTCTCATTACCTTGTACATCCCAATCAGGTAACCTCTCTTCCTCCTCTCCAGAGAGGAAAGTCCAAGCTTGGTCAACACCTCTTTGTAAGAGGAGCCCTCCAGTCCAGGCAGCATTCTGGTAAACCTTCTTTGCGCCCTCTCCAAATCTTCCGCATCTTTCCTATAATAGGGCGACCAGAACTGGACTCAATATTCCAAGTATGGTCTCACCAGGATTTTGTAAAGCTGCAGCAAAATCTCACGACTCTTAAACTCCATCCCGTTAACGAAAGCCAAAACACCATATGCTTTCTGAACAACCCTATCCACTTGGGTGGCAACTTTGAGGGATCCTATGCACTGGAACACCAAGATCCCGCTGTTCCACCCCACTGCCAAGAAGCCTGTCTTTAATCCCATATTCAGCATTAAAGTTCGACCTTCCAAAATGCATCACTTCGCATTTATCCGAGTTGAACTCCATCTGCCATTTCTCAGTCCAGCTCCGCATCCTCTCAGTGTCGCGCGGCAGACTGCAACAGCCCTCGATACTATCAACGGCACTTTCAACCTTTGTATCATCGGCAAATTTACTAACCCACCTCTCGACCTTCGCGTCAAAGTCATTTATAAAAATTACAAAGAGCAGAGGCCCAAGAACAGAGCCCTGTGGGACACCACTCACTACTGATATCCAGGCAGAACACTTTTCATCTTCAATCACTCTCTGCCTTCTGTCAGCCAGCCAATTCTGAATCCAGACAGCCAAATCTCTCTGTATCCCGTACCTCCTGACTTTAGTTCCCCATGGTAGGCTCATTCATAAAGTCCATATACACCACATCCACTGCCTGACCTTCATCAACCTGCCTTGTCACCTCCTCAGAGAACACAAAATTTGTGAGCCATGACCTGCACCTTACAAAATGTTGCTTTTAATCATGCTATGCTTTTCCAAATAATCATAAATCCTATCCCTCAGAATTCTTTCCAAAACTTTGTTGACCAAAGACGTAAGACTGGCTGGTCTGTAATTGCCAGAGATTTCCCTATTACCCTTCTTGAAAAGAGGAACATTTGCCTCCCTCCAATCCTCCAGTATGTCTCCTATGGGGAGTGAGGAAGCAAAGATCTTCACCAGCGGCTTAGTAACCTCCTTTCTCACTTCCCGGAGCAACCTAGGATAAATCTGATCTGGCCCTGCAGACTTACCAATCTTAATGTTTGCCAAAATCTCCAGCACATCAACCTCAATCTGGATTTGTTAAAGCCTGTTTTCCGGCTCTTCAAAGTTCTCATTCACAACAAAGTCCCTTTTCTTAGTGAAAATTGAAGCTCAAAACTCATTTAGGGCTTCCCCCTATCTGCTCAGACTCCATGCACAGGTTTCCTACACTCTCTCTGACTAGCCCTACCTTAGATTACTTACAGTGTGGAAACAGGCCCTTCGGCCCAACAAGTCCACACCGACCTGCTGAAGCGCAACCCACCCATACCCCTACATTAACCCCTTACCTAACACTGTGGGCAATTTAGCATGGCCAAATCACCTGACCCGCACATCTTTGGACTGTGGGAGGAAACCGGAGCACCCGGAGGAAACCCACGCAGACACGGGGAGGACATGCAAACTCCACACAGTCAGTCGCCTGAGTCGGGAATTGAACCCGGGTCTCAGGCGCTGTGAGGCAGCAGTGCTAACCACTGTGCCACCGTACCTTCTCCCTGATCATCCCCTTATTCCCCAAGTATGAGAAAAATGTCTTTGGGTTCTCCATAATCCTTCCCGCCAAGCCTTTTTCATGCCCCCTCTTGGCTCTCCTCAGTCCATTCATGAGTTCCTTTCTAGCAAGCATATAACTCTGTTGGCTGTTAGAAGACATTAAGTACACTCCCAAAGTAACTACACCCTTCCTATTTCTGAGCTCAATCCATATAGCCACGCTTGATGAGCCCTCCAAGGTGTCCTCCCTCAGTACAGCTGTGATATTCTCCCATCCCTCTTTATCTTGCTGAAAACATCTAAATCTTGGAATGTTAAGCTGCCCATCTTGGCTCTCTCTCAACCATATCTATGTAATAGACACATTGTTATACGCATTAATCTAAGCTCCACATTCATCTGCCTAACCTTCATATTCCTCCATTAAAAACAAATACACCTCAGCACATCAGGCCTGCCACCTTCAGTGATCTTTCCCTTTGCCCTTTCTCTTAGCCTTACTGGCCTTAGTCTCTGACTCCTCTTCTGGTTCCTGCTCCCTGCCACACTAAATTAAACCCTCCGAAGGGCAAAAGGAAACCTCCCTGTCAGGATATTGGTGCCCCTCCAGTAAATGCAGTCCCAGCTGCCCCAAAGACATCCCAATAATCCATAAACATGAAGCCTTTGTTCCTACACAGCTCCACAGCCACATATTTAACTACAATATTTTTCTGTTCTTCATCTCACTAGCATATGGCACAGGTAGTCCAGAGACTATGATCCTGAGGTCATGCTTTTCAACTTCTGACCCAACTCCCAAAACTTCCTGTGCAGACCTCATCTCTTTCTACCTTTCTAATTAGATCGAATATGGACCACACCCTCTGGTTGCTCATCCTCCCCTTTCAGAATATCTTTTGCCTGCTCAGAGATCTGTCCTCAGAGAGGATATCATTGCTTGTCAGCTTAGTTACACACATTCAAAAAATTGGAAAAAAGAAGGTACTGACTAGAGCACATGCACCCACTGTATTGTGTTAACTGAACAACTTTATAATTGCATTAGATTGTTTCCCTGCTTGGGTGATACCTTTAAATTACAAAGCCAGGAAGATTTTCTTTTTTAAAATCAAGACCTTCAAGTCTAACTGAAGTAGCTTCAGGCCAATCCACATCCAATAAACTGCTCTAAAAACTCTGGAAACATTGAGAGCTAACAATTTACCACATTTTTGAACAGAAAAGATCCCAGCATTAAACAAAAAAAAAACACCAACTAATGAAATCTTTAAAAAAATGCAGAATCCAAATCCTCCGAGAAAATGGATCAATTCCTCATTGGGCTGTATTTTTTTATATATAAGTTATTCATTTTGTGGGATATGGTCATCACTGGCTGGCCTGCATTTATTGCCTGTCCCTAGTTGCCCTTGATAAGGTAGTGCTGTTGCCAAGAAGTAACACAGGGCTACGTATCCCCCTCAATTCGAAATGGTGCTGAAAATAGTGTGAAAATGTCCCAATCACTTTCCAACAAAGACAAGTGATTGATCACTCCATCCATGACTGTTTTATATCTCTCACCACAGAAGAGTTGATTTTTCCACTAATCTATGAAAAATTGCATCTCATTGGTTTTAATCAAAAGTATATCCAAGTACTGTATTACATTAGGTTCTATATACCCAGAACTAATGCAGCAGTCGAAATATAACCATGCACTTACCTTCCCTCAACCCACAAAACCAGTTGCAATTTAGAAGTCATACTCAAAAGTTTAGTCAATAGCAACTAAGTTAGCTACCTTTAAGATCTCTGCTCATAACCACAAACAGAAAATAGGAACAGATGGAGGCCATTCAGCCCTTCAAGACTGATTTGCCATTCTACATAATCATGGTTGATCTTTTATTTCTACACCATACTCACTGAAAACTTTAGCTTCTGGATTTTTCTTTCCTTTAAATGTATTTGGTTACTTTGTCTCCACAGCCTTAGAGAAGTTCATCACCCTCTGACTTAAGAATTTTCTCCTTATCTCTGTTCAAAATTCAATCCTGAAACTATGACCCCTTGCTCTGGGTATTACTCCCTCTACCCCCAGACCATGGAAAACATCATGAAGGGCTTATGCCAGAAATGTCGATTCTCCTGCTCCTTGGATACTGCCTGACTTGCTGTGTTTTCCCAGCACCACACTCTCAACTCTAATCTCCAGCATCCACTGTCCTCACTTTCTCCATGAAAATCATCATCCCTACACTGAGTCAGTCAACTTTATATATTTCAATGACATTCTCAACTCCAGTGAATACAGGCCCCAACAACCCAATCTTCCCCTATGTTGCAAACCTGCTATCCCAGCAATCAGAAAATTGCTCTGCTTTCCTTCAGTGAACCTACCAGTTCACAAACAGATGCCAGTTGCAATTTCAAAGGCATTTAGACAAACACATGCTTTAAAAGTGTGCTTTAATGTTGATCTTTCCACACACTGCTCATTAAAGAAATCTTTCATAGAAGTGGACTTTGTCAATAACTGTATCTGGGAGTGGTTACTAGCACAACACAGATTTTCAGAAAAAAAAAGTTTTTTTTGAAGGAGCATATTCACTGATCAAACAGTGAATTGCAGCATGGTTCACAATAGAATTAAATGAACCTATGCACTGATTAATAAAGTTAAAAACACAAATATGGCAAACAAAAATAGACAAACAGATCTAGCAGACAACAGGAAAATAGTAGATGGGATACTAAAAAGGAAGAATATGTAGTTAAAATTATATTAAAAGGTACAAACCATACACCATCCTCATTATTACATCCACAAAAACACAAAGATTCACTAATGTCCTTTAGGGAAGGAAACTGCCAACCCCATCTGGTCTGGCCGACACATCACTCCAGACCAATGCAATGCAGTTGATCCTCAACCACCCTCTGGGCAATTAAGGATGGGCAATAAATGCTTACCCAGTAAGCAGTACCTGCATAACTTGAATTAATTTTTGAAAATAAATTTCTTCAATACTTTGAGTATTGATATCTTTCCATCCCACACGTTACCAGGTTGGGTTTAGACAAAGCTGAGTTGCCTGGATTTCTCTGGGTGTGGTGATGGCAACCAGGTGTGAAGTTGATTAGATTGTGCAAGGGAGCTCGCAAACATAGTGCAACACTTTATCCAGAGCTTCAATTCTTGTGACATGAAGGGTGTGATTGTATGACTGGTATGGCTAAAGATCATTCTAATGTAATGATGCTTGTTGTGTTTATCTGCTTGCATTTGTCTGTGTGTGTGTATAGGTGAGTTTTAGAATGGGTTAGAGCTTTAACTTGTAGAGTTATGCCCACAATTCAGAGTTGTTTACCTGCGATTAGTATTTGTAATAAAGAGTGTTATGGACCAGGCCAGACCCCCTCAAACATTTCAAGAAAAGTAGCCTAGACCCTAACTTTTTCTTATTTTAAAGGCAGATGTAAAGTTTGATGCAGCTGGTCAAACCACTCCGCTTTAAGCAAAATAGATTTTATTCAAACATTACAGTTGAAACACGAACAAAAAAACAGAATTCAGAATAACAACTATTTGAAAACCCAACCGACTCAATATCACAATTTAAATAAGCAGCTGTTCCAATTCCTGCAACGTCCCATAAACACACATTTTGGCAAAATGTAACTTCAAACTCTGGTTCTTTCAGTCAGGAGGAAACAACTTCCAAAAGAGATTTCAGAGAGAAAGTCAGTCAGGAACCATCTGCTGAAACTTGGAACCTCTGTGGACTGCAAGCAGCTTCTCACTATCACAGCTCAACTAAAAATAGAAAAAAACCTCACTGGGAGAACTGGCCACTCCCCTGCAATTGTTAAACTAGGCTCTAGCCCAGACATTTCAGTACCTCTGCCTTTACAATCTCTCTTGAAAAAAAGACAAAATAATTTTGTTAAAGTGACAACATTGTCACAATACAGTTAAACACAGAAACCTGGTCCACCTGGCACTACTACAGTGAGTCATGACACTTGAGAGCACACTTCTGCATTCTTTTGATTGGACTGATTTACACATATGCATTTCCAGTGCACCATACAGGTGACCAAGGGCCAGGTGTAGCTGGTACAGATCACAGATATGGGTAGGGATTCTGGAATGGTGAGAGATCTGAGAATAAACATTATGGGTTCTTTTTTGTAGCATACTATCCACTTAGTTAGCCAACATCAAGTCAGCCTGAACGTATATACCAAAGACTTTCAAGAAAATGCTTGGATGTAACTATCCAACTTTGTTAAAGGGCACATGCTCATGCCTACCAATGATTATTTGCATGGCAATGTTGACAGCTTCCTGAACATCACTTTGCAAACTAGAATCTGTGAATGTTGTGTCATGCAGCATTCGAAGCCAAAAGAAAGCAAGCATCATTCATAAGGAAAAGAATGGGTCTGAGCCAAGTGCCTCAACAGAAACACTGAGTTGAACACATGGAAACACAGCCAGGTTATCTGACAAAATGAGCATGGTCAGTGATATGGTCAGCAATCTATGGAATGAAAACTTCATGCCTGTTTAGCTTTACCAACTTTTTAAAGTTGCTCACATCAAGGACGAGTTTTTTTTTGAGAAGTATATTTACAGCTGTGTCACTTCAGAAATTCTGGATACAGTTAAATTAAAATGCAAGGAGGGTAGCATCCATTGAAAATACTTACTTTTGCATGTGCCCTGCTCCAACAATGATCATGATGTAGTAAGAAATTGCACTCTGCACAACAAAATGCAAGGCATACCTAGAAGAAACAGATTTAACATTAAGGTTAATGACGTTCTAAATGAAATACAGTCAGTCAGCACTAACTATAACTGCAGAGATAATTATATATGAAAACCAGATATACCACTTTCTTTTAAAAAGTATTATGGAAAAAATCAGTATGCTAAACAAAGCATTCAAACAACCTGTACATTCAACTGGGTGTGGACCATACCATCAAACATACTTTAAGCAATGGATTCTGGGTGAGAAGGGAACTCCTCTAGCCATAATACACATCATGCTTAAACAACAGACCAAAATCAACTTGCTACGACCATGTTGGGTTAATCGATCAGTTTGAGAGGAGATCACATGATGAGCCAACTAACTATTTGAAGAAATAATTGCTCTCTGGCCTGGAGAGAAATTAAGTGTGGAAAGAGGACCCTGGGTGAGCATTTATCACCCTTCTAGTTTGAGCCCTGTGTATTGTTCAACCAGCCATATCAATCAGAAATCCTTCATCAACATCTTTAAAACATCCTGATCCTGAACTCAGAATGTCTCATTGAGCCCTATCTGAAAAAAAACCTGAAAGGTACCAATCTCCTGAAGCGATATGCAACTAACTTTTGTGGGTTTTAACTGATCTTCCCATTTTATAACTTACTTGTCTGTGCACGTGTGAATCCTTGGATGTATAAGTGTGACAGTTGAAGTATTTTCATTATTCTCATTTAGATGGGGGAGGTGGGGGTAGTGTGGAGAAAATGGAGGACGGAAAGGAGGGTAGAGTGAGGAGTGACGACAGAGAGATGAGGGTTGAATGTTACACAAGTGTGTAGGTGGGCAAGGGAGGGATGTTTGGAGATAGTATGGGGAAGAAGAGATTCCTTTCCCAGATTGTAGGTCCTGCCTTCCTCTCCAAGTTCCAATTCCTTCCTCCCCTTCCCACTTGCAAATCCACCTGTATCACCTTCCTCTCCCAAGTCCTGACCACCTCCCTTCCCAAAAAACATTCCTGTTTGAGATTCTATCCATATCCTGCACCCTCGCTTCACATGTACAATTTAAAGCAGCACATCACACACATGTGCTGGGGTCAGCAAGTGCAGTCATTCGTGCGCACCAATTACTGAATTCGACAGTTAGAAAATCAAAAGGGCATATTAGCCTTTGCTGCAAGAGGGTTTGAGTATGAAGCAAGGACCTCTTATTGCAACTACCCAAAGGCCTTGGTGACATCACATCGTTAGTGCTGTGTACATTTTTGGTCTGCTTATCCAAGGAAAAATATATTTGCCACAGTGGGAGTTCAGCTAAGGTTCACTACATTCCTGTGAGGGCCGGTTTGTCATACAAGGAGAGATTGAATTAACTAGGTCTGTGCTCACTGGAGTTTAGAAGAATTTGACATTATCTTACTAACAAGTATAACATTCTGATAAGACTGGACAGAAAAAATGGGTCATGGTTTCAGGTTCGGTGGTAGCCCATTTCAGACTGAGATGAGGAGAGACTGAATTTATTGAACTCTTTCTCCACCGCCTTGTTTAAAAAGAATACGTCAAGAAATAGATGTCTAGAAACTACCGGTGCCAAGGTGCATGGACAAAGGAGTATGATATTGAGGATCGACCATCATTACCTTGAATGGCTGAGCAAGCCCAATGGGCTAAATGACCCACACCTGCTCCTAATTTCTAGCTTTCTATGTTAAGAACACGTACAACAAAGTGATACTTCTGTCATCACACACTATCACCTAATGCCTTTGGTTTTAGGAACAATTTTTAGATGAATCACTTCAAGATTCTATTAAATGGATTTCATAGGCATCATGCACAGGAGTTTTAGTGCTCCTTTCCAACAAAATGCTACCAGGAGACTAAACATGTAAATTGGTCACACTATTTAAAGTCATTTCTAATTCTGGCATTGCCTTTCAGCTCACTCACTGCTAAAGTCCTGTGATGGGTTTTGAAGGTAATCTCTTCTAGTTATCCTACTTAGTTAGGTGACAAAATTAAAAACCACACAACACCAGGTTCTCACTACCTTCATCAGGTCGTTGAAAAAGGAACGGTGCTCCGAAAGCTACTGTTTCCAAGTAAACCTGTTGGACTATAACCTGGTGTTGTATGGTTTTTCAACTTTGTCCATCCCAGTCAAACACCAGCACCTCCACATCATAGTTAGTTGACAGCACTAAGAAGGTCACATGGGTGTGTGCTGCCCTCAAGGCTGGGTGGGGAGCGGCCCAGAATATTACAGTGCTGCAAAATGTTCTATATAATCTGTTTTGCGTCATGTTTGCTCTTTGGAATCATGGTGGATAAAGCACAATGATTCACTTTGTTGACATTAAATTCATTTCAATATCATCAAAAGTTTAGAATTGATTTTTTTCTTGGCAAAACTGCTCTGATAAACTATTTATTTCATCTATAAAACAAAATTACAATGCAGACTTCAAAAATAAAAAAAAATAGCTTTAGTAACCAGTATAAAGATATACTATGGTAAAAACAATGACTGCAGATGCTGGAAACCAGATTCTGGATCAGTGGTGCTGGAAGAGCACAGCAGTTCAGGCAGCATCCAACAAGTAGCGAAATCGACGTTTTGGGCAAAAGCCCTTCACCAGGAATAAAGGCAGTGAGCCTGAAGTGTGGAGAGATAAGCTAGAGGAGGGTGGGGGTGGGGAGAAAGTAGCATAGAGTACAATGGGTAAGTGGGGGAGGAGATGAAGGTGATAGGTCAGGGAGGAGAGGGTGGAGTGGATAGGTGGAAAAGGAGCTAGGCAGGTCGGACAAGTCCGGACAAGTCATGGGGACAGTGCTGAGCTGGAAGTTTTGAACTAGGGTGAGGTGGGGGAAGGAGAAATGAGGAAGCTGTTGAAGTTCACACTGGGCGCCTCCTAGCAGAGCGCTTTAGGGAACATCTCCGAGACACCCACACCAATCAACCACACCGCCCCGTGGCCCAACATTTCAACACCCTCTCACACTCTGCCGAGGACATGGAGGTCCTGGGCCTCCTTCACCGCCGCTCCCTCACCACCAGACGCCTGGAGGAAGAACGCTTCATCTTCCGCCTCAGAACACTTCAACCCCGGGGCATCAATGTGGACTTCAACAGCTTCCTCATTTCCCCTTCGCCCACCTTATCCTAGTTTCAAACTTCCAGCTCAGCACCGTCCCCATGACTTGTCCGGACTTGTCCGACCTGCCTAGCTCCTTTTCCACCTATCCACTCCACCCTCTCCTCCCTGACCTATCACCTTCATTTCCTCCCCCAATCACACATTGTACTCTATGCTACTCTCTCCACACCCCCACCCTCCCCAAACTTATCTCTCCATGCTTCAGGCTCACTGCCTTTATTCCTGATGAAGGGCTTTTGCCCGAAACGTCGATTTCGTTGCTCGTTGGATGCTGCCTGAACTGCTGTGCTCTTCCAGCATCACTGATCCAGAAAGATATACTATAACCAGAACTTAAAGAGCTTAAACAAAATGAAAAATTTCCTACTCAAAAATTTCTTTTCCAATTTTTTTTTTACATGGAGTGTGGCTTTCAGTGGTTTTCCACCTTGCTTTTGTTTTGCTGTGCCCACATCTCACACCCAGAATCAATGAGCGCTGACTGGGATATGCTAAAGCTCTCCAACACATGAGTCAACAAATTGCTGCTGGAGATATCTCAACTTCAAAAGGAGTTACCAACTCAGCTGCAAAGGTATCAAAGTGTGAACAATACTTTCTGGGTATTTTCCACCCACCCACCCCTCTACCACTTCTGATCAAATTATCAAACAATCCCAAATCGAAAATTGAAAATCCGTTCTCGATCACAGGTCTGTGCTACTGACTCTCACTGAATCACTTAAAATTTAGGAAAATTTTCTTCTCAGCCTTGATATTATTTAGCAAACTATTCTACCAACTTGTTTGAGGGCTTCGCACAAGAGTAGCAAGTGGTCAGTTTTATGACCACCGTAGTGCTGCCATTATACTACCTCCACCAATAGTAAAATAAGCTGTCAGTGAGCTTACAACTGCCATCAACCTAAAATCTAAGTGCAAGCACCGACTGCAGCTTTCAGAGCACTATATCACTTCCACATTGTAGTTTTTTATAGCTTTGCATGAGAACAGAGTCACAATTCTCAGACAGCGACCTTAACTCCAAGGTTTCTCGAAGTGGGCATGACACACACCGGATTCTGGGAGGAGGATTAAAAAGTCCAGAGCAGCCTATTATTACCCACCGAGACTAGAGGCATCTGAACACAAGTTTAACATCGTTCCACCCTCCTATCAAGTGTAGTCCCTCGTCAGAAACACCAAGATAGGCAAAGTGCCCAGTGAATGTCAAAGTTACAATGGCACAGGAGGCAGCCCTAGTCAGCCAATTGCAACAATGTCAGTTCTACAGACTAACCCACTGACTCTCGTGACCACAATCTATTCTTGAAGGTATAATTGCTTTGGTGTCAACTTCCTTTTGAAATCTGCAATCCTCTTTGCTTCCACACCTTCACAGGTCATTACCACTCACTGCATAAAGAATTTCTTTCTTTCAGCCATCCTGCATCAGAATAGACTCCCTTTTGGAAACAGGCCATTTAGTTCAACAAGTCCACACCGACCCTCAAAAAAAGGATCCCTCTCATTTTTTCCTCCCCAATAACCCTAAATTTCCCATGACTAAAATACCTAATCAACACATTCCTGATCACTACAGGCAATTTAGCATGGCTATTTCACCTAACTTACACATCATTTACTGTAGGACAAACCTGGAGCACCCGGTGGAAACCCATGCAGATACAGGGAGAATGTGCAAACTCCATACAGACAGTTGCCATTGGGTGGAATCGAAGTCTGGTTGACACGATTTGGACAAAATCTTAAATCTATGTTCCCAACTCCTTGTCTTATCAGTTAAATTGAATCCAGCTCCTGTGTCCTTTTTAATCTAATCCTGACCTCTACCCCAATAAATCTGTCAAACACTATTTCCCTTTCTTAAAACTTGGCTAAATGTGTGCGACCATTGTGTTATAAAGCTGACTCCAGGTTTTCTAAAAGCTGTTCCTTTTCTCAAGGAGTCCGTGTCCTTAGTTTTTCTCACAGGGGTCATAAAACTCTCCTGGTTCCAATTAAACTTGTTTGGTACAGAGATTAAAGGGTATTGAGAGGCCTTTTTGTTTCTATGTAAACAGATGAGATCAGGCCAAGGTGATCATGTTTTAGAAGTAACCTGGAAATTAAAGGGGAGCAGTAAACTGAACACTTCAGTCCAGAATTAGCTGGGAGTTCAGCTGTGGACTGTGTGAACAGGCTCTCTCCTTCTTTCTGCCCTTCTAACTGCAACCCTGCAAGCATCTGTTCCATTTTTTTTTAAACTGTGTTTTAAGGGGGTTTGCTTAGTGGGATTGTTAATTATGCTGTTCCAAATATATACAAGTCGAGTTTGGATAGACTGAGGTCTGTAGGGGTTCTTTATTCTGTTCTTTGTGTTTCACTGTGTAATTTTGTGAATATATTTCTGTTTTAAAACCTGGTAGTCAATCTAACAAGCTTACTTCAGGTAATTTTCACTGTACACTTACCGAAATAAATTGCAAAGTTATGGTCTAGGTTGCCTGCTCAAGAATGTTTGAATGGTCTGGCCTAGTCCAGAACAATTGACTTTTTGATGTGCATTGCAAGACTTCTGCAATAATAGATTTGAGCACTGTCCTGACCATCAGATTAATTTTATGTTCCCGACTTTCGCTACCCGCTTTCTTAATAATACTGCTTTTCTAATGCCATCTCCTGGGATTACACTAGAATCAAGAGAACTTTCAGAAATCATAACTAGAGCATCTACTATATCTGTAGTTGCCTCAAAGAATGTAGTTGTCAGGTCCTTGGGATTTGTTGGCTCTTACCGTCTCCAGTTTCTCTTCGAATCACCTTTGGTTTGTCACTCTTATTAGGCCCTGGATTGCTCCTTCGTTTTGATACATTAGGTTCTGCGAGTTCCACAAAATATTTGTTCAATGTCCCTGCCATTTTCTCATTATAATTTCTTCTGTTCTACCTCCTAAAGCTCAAATTTTATTCTGCTATTCTCCTTTTCACTTATTTGTAAAAGTTCTTGCAATCTATTTTTTATATTCATGATAGGCTTACTTTCTTGCTTGTCCTATTCCGTTACTTTTTGATTGCGCTTTACTGGTTTCAAAAACACTCCCAAACCCTCTGGTTTGCTACCAGAATTCCCTTCAGCCTGTATGACTATACAGCCTCAAAAGGTTTCTGAAAAGGTTCTTGGCATTATCTTGCCAAGAACCAAATCAAATATGACAATCAAGAGCAAACATGCCCCTTACCATTCATTAGTTAGGTGACATGCAGATCCACCCTTGCCACACAACATCAAATGTGCCATTTCTTTTGCAGATCAGTTCAAAGAACAAAGAAATTTACAACACAGGAACAGGCCCATCGGCCCTCCAAGCCTGCACCAATCCAGATCTTCTATCTAAACCTGTTGCCTGTTTTCTAAGGATCTGTGTCCCACTGCTCCCTGCCCATATATCTGTCTAGATACATCTTCAAATGACACTATCGTGCCCACCTCTACCACCACCGCTGGCAATGTATTCCAGGCCCCCACTACCCTCTGCCTTATCTCCCTTAAACTTTTCCCCACTCACCCTGAACTCGTGACCCCTAGTAATTGAGTCCCCCACTCTAGGGAAAAAGCTTCTCATTATCCACCCTGTCTATTATTCTCATGATTTTGTAGACCTCAATCAGGTCCCCTCCTCAACCTCTCTGTTTTTACTAATGAAAATAATCCTAATCTACTCAACCTCTCTTCATAGCTAGTGCCTTCCATACCAGGTTCACCTTTCCTGGTGAACCTCCTCTACACCCTCTCCAAAGCATCCACATCCTTTTGGTAATATGGAGACCAGAACTGCATGCAGTATTCCAAATATGGCCGAATCAAAGTTTCATGCAACTGTGAAATGAACTGCCAACTCTTGTACTCAATATCCTGTCCGATGAAGAAAACCATGCCGTATGCCTCTTGACCACAATTGTCCTGCCTTGCCACCTTCAGGATACAATGGACCTAAACACCCAGATCTCTCTACACCAATTTTCCCCAGGGCTTTTCCATTTACCATATAGCTTGCTCTTAAATTGAATTGTCCTAAAATGCATCACCTCGCATTTTCCCGAATTGAACTCCATCTGCCGTTTCTCCAACCAACTCTCCAATCTATCTACACTCTGCTGCATTCTCTGACAGTCCCCTTGACTATCTATCTGCTACTCCATCAATTTTAGTGTCATCCGGAAACTTGCTAATCAGACCACCTATATCTTTCTCAAAATCATTTATGCAGATCACAAACAGTGGTCCTAACATGGATCCCTGTGGAACACCACTGGTCACAGTTCTCTATTTTGAGAAACTCCCTTCCATGACTACTGTCTCCTGCTGTGCACCCTGGACCCCATGCAACTTCACTTTCTCCATCAGCCTACCATGGGGAATCTTATCAAACATCTTAATGAAGTCCATGTATATGACATCCACAGCCCTTCCCTCAATCAGCTTTGCCACTTCCTCAAAGAATTCCATTAAGTCTGTAAGACATGGCCTTCCCTGCACAAAATCATGCTACCTATCACTGATAAGCCCATTTTCTTCCAAAATGTAGAGATCCTATCCCTCAGTATCTTCTCCAGCAGCTTCCCTCCCACTGACGTCAAGCTCACCAGTCTATAATTACCTGGATCATCCCTGCTACCTTTCTTAAACAACGGGACAACATTAGCAATTCTCCAGTCCTCAGGGACCTCACCCGTGTTCAAAGATGCTGCAAAGATATCTGTTGAAACCCCAGCTATTTCCTCTCTCTCTTCCATCAGTAACCTAGAATAGATCCCATCCGGACCTGGGTACTTGTCCACCTTAATGCCTTTTAGAATACCCAACAATCCCTCCCTCCTTATGCCAACTTGACTTAGAGTGGACTTAGAACATCTATCCCCAACGAAACATCCGTCACGTTCCTCTTCTCGGTGAATACCGATGCAAAGTACTCATTAAGAACGTCATCCATTTTCTGACTCCATGCACAACTTCCCTCCTTTGTCCTTGAGTGAGCCAATCCTTTCTCTAGTTACCCTCGTGCTCCTTATATATGAATAAAAGGCTCTGGGATTTTCCTTAACGCTATTTCGCTAAAGATATTTCATGACCCTTTTTAGCCCTCTAATACCTTGTTTCAGATCGGTCCTACTTTCCTGATATTCTTCGAAAGCTTCATCTGTTTTCAGTCACGTTGAACATATGTATGCTTCCTTTTTACTCTTAGCTAGTCTTACAATTTCACCTGTCATCCATGATTCCCTAATCTTGCCATTTCTATCCCTCATTTTCACAGGGACACGTCTGTCCTGAACTCTACTCAACTTCTTTAAAAGCCTCCCACATATCAAATGCGGATTTAACATCAAACAGCTGCTCCTAAGCCACATTCCCCAGCTCTTGCTGAATTTTGCTATAGTTGGCCTTCCCCCAATTTAGCACACTTCTTTTTGACTTGGTCTATGAGTATTCTAAGAGTTAATAAATTGTGATCACTATTCCCCAAGTAATCCCCTACTGAAACTTCAACCATATGGCTGGGCTCATTCCACATCACCAGGTCCAGTTGGGCCCCTTCCCAAGTTGGAGTATTTATGTACTGCTCTGTGAAACCCTCCTGGATGCTCCTTACAAATTCTGCTCCATCTAAGCCTCTTAACACCAAGTGAATTCCAGTCAATGTTGGGAAATTAAAATCTCCTATCACCCTTTTGCTCCTACATCTTTCCATTATCTGTTTACATAGTTCTACCTCTATCTCATGCTCATCTGTAGTATAGCCCCAATATTGTTACTGCACCCTGCCTGTTACTGAGCTCTGTCCATATTGTCTTACTGCTAGAACCCTCCATACTGCCCCTCCTTCAGCACAGCTGTGATATCCTCTGAGCAACAATGCAACTCCTCCACACCTTTTACCTCCCTCTCTACCCCACCTGAAGCATCTATTTTGTGGAATATACAGTTGCCAATCATGCCCTTCCCTCAACCAAGTTTCAATAATAGCAATATCATCATACTCCCAGGTACTAATCCAATCTCTAGATTAATCTGCCTTACCTACTACACTTGTTGCATAAAACAAATGCACCTCAGACCATCTATCCCTATCATCTGCTCCTTGCCTACACTTCCCCTTAATCATGCTGACTTCATTAGCTAGTCCCTTACAGGTTTTAGTTACTACTTCCTTACTGTCCACTAACCATCTCATTTGGTCCCTACCCCCCCGCCACATTAGTTTAAACCCTCCAGAGTTAGCAAAGCACTCCTTAAGAAATTGGTTTCAGTCAGGCCCAGGTGTCGACTGTCATATTTGTAATTGTCCCACCTCCCCAGAACCAGTCTCAATATCCCAAAAATCTGAACCCCTCCCTCCTGCATTATCTCTCATGCCACACATTCATCCTGCCTATTCTTTCATTTCTACTCTGGCTAGCACATGGCATTGGTAGCAATCCTGAGATTACTACTTCTGAGATTCTACTTTTTAAACTTGGCTCCTAACTCCCTAAATTCTGCTTGGAGGATTGCATCCCATTTCTTACCTTATATCATTGGTACCTATATGCACCACGGCAGCTGGCTGCACACCCTCCCCCTTCAGATGGTTCTGCAATCAATCTGTGACATTCCTGACCCGTGCATCTGGGAGGCAAGATACTATTTGGAAGGCTCATGTTCATCCACAGACCTGCCTATGTACTCCCCTTACAACTTAACACCCCATGACTGTAGCCCCTCCACTCTTTTTCCCACCCTTCTGTACAGCAGAGCCAGTCAAGATACCATGAACCTGGCTACTGCTGCCTTTCCTTGGTGAGTCATCTCCCCCAACAGTATCCTGTATGCAATGATTAATCTGCAATAAATTGGCAAAAGTCAGAAAGAAGCAGTCATGTTCTTTATTGGCATCAAAAAAAAAATCCTAGCCCTGCTGGAAGCTATTTAGCCCAACAAGTCCACACTGACCCTCCAAAGAATAACCCATCCAGATCTATTCCCCAAACCTACTATTCTACATTTATTCCTTCCTAATGTACCAAACTCACGCATCTCTGAACACTATAGACAATTTAGCATGGCAAATTCACCTAACCTGCACATTTTTGGATTGTGGGAGGAAATCCACACAAACACTGAGAAAATGTGCAAATAGACAGTCCACACAAACAGTCGCCAGAGGCTAGAATTGAAACTGGGTCCCTGGCATTGTGAGGCAGCAGTGCTAACCACTAAGCCACCATGGTTACATTATAATGAAAACAAGGCCAAACTGAATTACGACTCTAAACATCTAATTCAAATCAAATCAAATACTGGTCATTTTACAAGCAAACATGAGTTTTTAGATGCAAAATACCCATGAGGTTGAAGGACATCTTGCTTGACATGTAAGACTTTTTTTCCAAAAGCAAAAAAGCAAATTTCAGTGCAATACTTACCACCCAAAGCAGAACAATGCAAGGTAAAGTCCAAGAAGTGTAGCAACAGCATGCCTGACATAGCTGCTAGTTTTACTTGGGTGAAGATAAAGTCGAAACCATACACTTGCGAGCAAAGCAAACAACTGACACACTACAAAATTCACCTAGAAAAACAAAGAGCAGTTTTAGTGTTGCACACCAGAATTACAAATTATATATCACAGTCTATAATCTTAAAAATTAAGTCCTAGATATCAGATCATTTGTTAATTACACTAATTTAAGCGCATTTTGTTAAACTTAGATACCTGGACAACTAATCTATTGTGTCAATAAGTTCACTGAAGTTAACAGTTTGCTGAGGGCCCTCTTATGGCACAGTGGTTGTGTCCCGATTCCTAGACTAGAAGGCCCCGGCTCAAGTCCCACCTGATCCAGAGGTGTGAACAAGTTATTTAGAAAAATAAATAAAATTTAAAAAAATAATTTGCCAGAGGTCTCAGAAACCCATAAAAATCTAACAAGACTAAATAGGATAAATGCAGGAAGGGTGGCATGTTGGCTCAGTGGTTAGCACTGTAGCCTCACTGTACCAGGGACCTTGATTCAATTCTACTCAGGTGACGGTGCAGAATTTGCACATTTCCCCATGTCTGCATCCTTCAGGTGCTCTGGTTTCCTCCTACAGTCCAAAGATATGCAGGTTAGGTGAACTGGTCATACTAAATTGTTTGTAGCGTCCAGGGATGTGGAGGTTAGATGGACTGGCCATGGGAAATGCAGGGTGGGATGCTCTTCAGAGGGTCAGCCTGCTTCCACACTGCAGGGATTCTATGATTCTATGCCCCTATGTCCCTAATAATCAGGTAGTCCAGAACCAGGGACATTTAACTGTGCAATAAAAACAAATACAAAAAAGGAAAATGCATAGTATTCAATCTACATTAAGAATCCATAGTTATAACACAAACGAAAACACTTTGCACTGTTCCTTCATGAGTTGGTGACCATAGACAGACATGGATGTGGTACCAAGCATAAAACTGACCAAAATATTTTATACCAAATTGCCCCCAAGCATGGCAGCAAGAATTTTCCGAAAAATTACCCATTCCATCAACTGGAAAATAGATGAACCTGGGGCAAATGATACACAACTTTAATGAACAACCCACTGACTCAAAAATAAAGCAGGTCCCAGAAATTCTTTGAAGCAAATATGCCTCCAGAACACAAAAATTAGGGAAATTAAAAGAACATTTTTAACACATTGCTACTCTTCAGTCCCTACCATCTCTCCCTCAATTTTATTCTTAAAACAAAATCTTCCCAAGTATTAGAACAGCTTGAATCAACGTCACAAACAACACTCTCAAAACCACTGAGCATTCACTAACATGTATCTTTGTTACCCTATAAAGTAGAACTACTCTCACTGGGTTCCAGTGTAGGAAAAAGTGAGGACTGCAGATGCTGGAGAGTCAGTCAAAAAGGGTGGCACTGGAAAAGCACAGGTCAGACAGCATCCGGAGGAGCAGGTCAACATTTTGGGAATAAGCCCTTCATCAGGAATATCACTATAGCCCAATGAAAGAAACCACACGGGAGCAAAAATGAGCAGCGCTTTAAAATGGGAGAATGCAGAAAAAGCTCACTGCAACTTGGGAAGACAAAATAAAGCTAAATAAGGCATAGAAGACATTGTTCTTGGGAGAGTCCAGAGGATTTGGCTTGATGTATTGGGGGTTCAGGAAAGCTCTGCATGGCAACAACCCTCATGGTCCAGATGAAGCTTAAGACAGAGCTTGCAAGGGGAATGAGAACGGAAGCAAAGGAGTAATCTCCAGAAGCTGGCTGCATCAACATTTATCTCAGTTCCATTTCTCTAAAGTTGTTCAGGCTGATTCACTGTGGAATATAATTTACCTGCTCTTTCAGGGACACATAAATTAAAAGCACAAAAGAGAAAAGTAAAGCTTCTGGGTCCAATTATTCAACAAACTAAAAGACTGATCACTGCTATTCAGATAACATTAGGATTGAAGAAACAAAAAGGATCAAGAGAACAATCTGTGCAGTTTTGTACAAAAGACTGGTGATCCAGAATGGTATACTTCTCTTTATGTCTATTTGGTCTTGTCCATTTCTCCATGAGGGGGCATCTAAAAGGGATTAAAAACTTCAAAGTTGTGCAATAATAAAATTACCTAATCATTTTTTTTTCTTATCAGCAGTTACTATGATCATAAAATGAAAACTAAGAATTGCAAATGCTGGACATCTGAAAACAAAAAAAACCTTGATTAAAATAGAGTTCTTGGATTTGAAATGTTAACGCTGCTTTCTCATTCCAGATGCTGCCAGACCTGCTGAGTTTTGCCAACAGTTTTTTTTTGTTTTCAGATGTCCAGCATTTGCAATTCTTTATTTTCATTTTATGATCATAGCAACTGGTGGCAAGAAAAAAAAAGATTAGCTAATTTTATTATTGCACAACTTTGAAGCTTTTAATCCCTTTTAAATCCCTACTGGAGAAATGGACAAAGGACAAATAGCCAAAAAGAGAAGTACACCATTCTGGATCACCAGTCTTTTGCACAAAACTGCACAGATTGTTCTCTTGAGCCTGTTGCTATGCAGATATCCTTAAGATTGAAGAATCAATTATCAGCCATTTAGTTTGTTGAATGATTGGACCCAGAGTCTTTACTTTTTTTTGTAGTTTTAATTTATTTGTGAATCTGAAAGAGCAGGTAAACTATATTCCACAGTTAATCATTCCAAAGAGTCTGAACAGCCTGAAGAAAACAGAGTTAACATTTCGAATCCAATAACTCAATTATGACCAAGACTCAAAATGTTAACTCTGCTTTCTTCCCACAGAAACTACCAGATCTGCGGAGTTTCACCAGTAAAGATGATCACTTTCATTGCAGTAATATTTTTTTCATTAGCTGAAAAAACAAAAAACTTGGTGTTTTTCTTTTAGACAAGAGTTAGACGGTTAAGTAGATCGAGCATTTTTGATAGCTTAATTCAGTATTCACATTTGCAGCAACCTGAGTAGTAGGCTTGACATCAGCACTCTTCCCCCCAAGTGAATTGTGACACTATCCATAAAATAACAAATATACAGCAATTTTTTTTCTTACTCTTTGCAGGGACCAACATTATATGCTTGTATTGGGCACAGAATAACTTACTCATCTATACGCTGCCTTCGAAAATATCACCCAAAAAATTAAAAGCTCAGACAGAAGTGTATTCGAACACACACAACTCTTCACTACCTTATTTGATGGTTCCACTGCATGTGTAAAACAGACCATTTTTTTAAAAAGAAATTCAGTCATGGGGTGTGGACATAATTGGCTGGTTAACATTTCATTGGCCACTTCTAGTTGGCCTTCAGAAGGTGGTGAGCAGCTTTCTTAAAGCAAAGCAGTCCCTGATTCATAGATGGACTCTCAATGCCTGAAGGGAGGAAATTCCAGGATTTTGATCCACGAGTGAAGAAACGGACATATATTTCTAAGGCAGGATGGTGAGTGGCTCAGAAGGGAACTTGCAGGTGGTATTCCTGTTTAGTTTATCTGCTGCACTTGTCCTTCTAGATGGAAGTGGTCATGGATTTGGAAGGTGCTGTCTCAGGATCTTTCATGAATTTCTACATTGCATCTTGTAGGTAGTGCACACTGCTGAACATCAGTGGTGGAGGGAGTGGATGCTGTGCAGGTGGTACCAACCAAGCAAACTACTTTGTTCTCGATGGCGTGAAGCTTCTGTAATGTTTTTGGAACTTTACCCATTCAAGTACGTGGGGAGTATTCCATCACATTCCCAATTTGTGCCTCAGAGATGGTATACAGTCTTTAGAAAGCCAGGTGGGTAGTTACTCACCAGTATTCCTCGCCTCTGATCTGGTCTTGTAGCCAAGGTGTTTGTGATGAATCCAGTTGAGTTTCTAGTCAAGGATGTTGATAGTAGTGGATTCACCAATGATAACACCATTGAATGCCATGGCGATGGTCATAGCCTGGCATTCGTAGGGCACAAATGTTACTTACCACTTGTCAGCCCAAGCCTGGAAAATGACCATATCTTGTTGCATTTGAACATGGACAGCTTCAGTACCAAAAAGTCTGAATGGTGCTGAATACGGTGTAATCATTGGTGAACATCCCCATTTACAATGGCAGGAGAGTCACTGATGAAGCAGCTGAAGATGGGTAGGCAGAGAACATTACCTTGAGGAATGCCTGCAAGGTGTCCTGGAGCCAAGATGACTGACCTCTAACCACCATGACCGATTTTCCCAAGTGCCACTTACGACTCCAACCAGGGAAAAGTTTGGCCCAGATACCCATCGATTCCAGTTTTGCTAAGGCTCCTTGATGCCGAGGGCTCTCACTCTCACCTCACCTCCTGGAATTCAGCCCTTTTGTCCATGTTTGAACCAAGGCTATAATGAGGTCAGGAGCTGAGTAGCCCTGGCAGGAAGCAAACACTGTCAGTGAGCAGGTTACTACTGAGCAGCTACTGTTTGACAGCACTATGAATGTCACCTTCTATCACTTTACTGATTTGTTTTGAGGATGGAGGTGGTGGCTGGTTGGTGGTGGTGATTGGTCAAATTGATTTTGTTTTGCTTTGTGTACAGGAAATACCTGGGCAATTTTCCACATACATGCCAATGTTGTAACTACACTGGAACAGCTTGGCCAGGGCTGCAGCAAGTTCTGAAGCACAAGTTTTCAGTACTATTGCCAGAATGTTGTCAGGGTCTATAGCCTTTGCAGTACCTAGTGCCTCCAATCATTTCTTGATATTAATTGGAGTGAATCGAGTTGGCTGAAGACCAGTATCTGTAATGCTGAGGACCACTGGACACGCTGAGATGGATCACCCACTCGGGACTTCTGGCTGAAAATTACTGCAAAGCTTCAGCCTTATCTTTCACACTGATGTGTTTGGCTCTTCTGTTATTGAGGATGGGGATATTTGTGGAGCCTCCTCCCCCAGTAGGTTGTTTTTTTTGTCCACTACCATTCATGACTGGATGTGGCAGGACAACAGAGCTTTGATCTGATCGGTTAGGCGTGGGATCACTTAGCTGAGTGTAACACTTGCTGGTTATGCTGTTCAGCATGCAGAGTCCTGTCCTAATTGCTCAGTTAACATCAAGTCTTCATTGACTGCAATAACTTGGAAGCACAATACTAGAAAAGGTCTCACTTCAAATCCATTGCTCCATTCATCAATTACATTCCTCTTTGCTAAGTTTTAAAAGATATCTTAGAGCAGCTTACAGGGTCAATTTGATTCCTTTTGAATTAATGGCTACCCTGTTGATTTTTAAGCTTTATTTTGCAACTGTGCATTCTGGCCAAAATTAACTCCAAAGTCCATGTCAGGTCACATCACTTCAGGATCTTCGGTGCTGTTTTTAAGCACATTTCCTGGCACTTCATTGTTGCACTGATGAGAAGATGAAAGCTAGTCGATTAGAATTTGCCGTAGATTAATAAATATCAATACCTCATTGAGATAGGCATTCTCGTGCAGCCTTCAAAGCAAAACAATTAAATTTTCTATGAAACTATGAGATGGTAATAACACAGCAAGGGAACCAAGGCATGTTGCACCCTTGTGAACAGGAAAATCAACACACAATCTCCTTAAATAAAGAGTTCTAAGGATTAGAAAATAAACAGACACACAACAGGTAAATTATATATCACAACAGGAGGTGATTGGAGGGAGGGGAGGGGGGGGGGGGGGTGGAGAATGGTCTTGTAGTACCATGATAACATCTCTGTATCTGAACAAGAGACCTGAGTTTAGATCCTACTTGTTCCAGATGTTAAAAAGAAATTTAATCAACATGTTTAAAAAGTCTGGGGCAGTGGGTAGAAAGAGAGAGACTGGATTAAGAAAAACCAAACCCAGAGAACAAAACACATTTCTTTAAATTCTATCCTTTTGGCTAACACTCAAATCTCTATTAAAAATTCCTACTGCTTTCATTCAATACTGGTTCTCTGACTGCCTCTGAAGTACTCTGCTTTGCTTTTCTATTCTAAAGTGAATAGGTAAATGCAATTTGATATTTAAGTCATAAAAACAAATAAAAGGCAGCTTTAAAGTAACTGAGGGTGCAATAAATCTAGGATACTCAAAAAGAAAAATATTCAGAAAAAATTAAAATATATGTGCCTCATAGCAGAAACATTTGCAGACAACAATAATCCAGAAAACTGAAAACTTTGTGGGAGGAAAAATTAAAGTAGTTTATCCTTTTTAGTTTAGTATTCAGTTTTATTTCCTTAACTTTCAGAAATAAAATTGCAACATTGCAAAAAGAGAGAGACTGAAAATGTCTAGAAAGATATACTTTCAAGTCAGTGGGCACACAAATGACTTTAAATCCATCCACCTTGAAACTTCATTTATTCTCAGACTTTTTGAAGTATTCAGTTTGTGTGCACAATATGGAAACTTGCCAGCCTAGCAGGTTTTAATAGCATTGGTTCTAATGCAAGTACTATATGTAGACAAGCAAAAGGCTATGAATGATCATATCTTAAAAGTAGTGAGATAAACCCAGATTGACAGGAAGCATTGTGGTTCTGCATACTATTTAACTTGTGACAACTTTGGAAATAGCAGGGCATGATTTCTGGCACTCTACCTTGTTGAGGAGAGACAACTTAATTTCCAAAACTCTTAATTCTTATCTTGCAGAGAGCTTGGAATGTTAATAGCCACCATCAAGTCTTGAACATTAACTTTGGATTCTTTCAAATTATTTGCTCCCTGCCTCTTTATAATCCAAGCAGATCTCCAATTACTGCTATCATTGTAGAAGATGAATTTGCTGTCGTTCAAATTATAGGCTAAATATTCCCTTAAAGTCACTCAATTCCCAAATGCTTAGTCTTTGAGACTTCACTAAAGAACAACATTCCAATTAATTAAACCACTCATAAACCTCCACCTGATTCTCACTACAGTGTTATATATTGCACAGCTGCAAAACATCTGTCAAGGGCCATTAACATGTTGCCATCATTATAGTGGCCTGTGGGCCAACAGTTTAAAAGTTCAGTCTCGGGATCTGAGGCCTGTCCTCATTTCCCTGAAAACTGATTGAATGGTAGGGTTTGGGGCCTGGCTTTGCCATTCCTCTCCTTTGTAAAATTGCTGTTTTTCTGAATACAGGTGTTCATGTTTTGTAAACTAATCTGTTTAATAAAATAAATAAAAGCTCAGTCTCCATCTTACTGAGCTCTGTTCTCTTACAGCATGACATTGTAAGAAAACATGCTATAATACATCTAAATTGCTGAGCTTGAACCCAGACAAGGGAATACCTGTGATTATAGAATACATTTATAAAGAGTAGAAGTTCATTGAATTTTTCAGTACATGACCCAGGAATCATTTATGTTAGAATTAACGCCAGAGTCATAGTACGATAGCTGCAGATCACCTGTAGATTATGCCTTACTAATAAGAGACACTTCTGCAGGAAAGAAATTTATTTTTGCATTCTGACTTTCCAGAGCTGCAGAAGTGTTGGATGAGGATTCACAGCATTTCACCTCAAGATAGACCATCTCGTATATGGAGGCAAGAAATGTTTTAAAATAAGTATTCTTTTTGCAGGTCTGTGTATTTTGATATTTTATAAACCAACTTTGTGCTCACATTGCTTTTGGCAATCATTCTGGGAATGTAAATTAGAGGTGTAGTGAACAGCAAAGGTTACCGGAGAATAATGGGATCTTGATCAGATGGACCATTGGGCGAAGGGGTAGCAGCTGGAGTTTAATTTAGGTAAATATGAGGTGCTGCATTTTGGAAAGGCAAATTAGGGCAGGACCTACACACATAATAGTAAGGTGATGGGGAGTGAAGTGTTGCTGAACCAAGAAACCTCGGAATGCAGGTTCATAGATCCTTGAAAGTTGAGTCGCAGGTAGCTAGGATTAGTGAAAGCGGCGTTTAGTATGCTTTCCTTTATTGGTCAGAGCATTGAGTATAGGAATTGGGAGGACATGTTGTGGCTAAAAAGGACATTGGCTAGGGCACTTTTGGAATATTGCATGCAATTCTGGTCTCCTTCCTATTGGAAGGATGTTGTGAAACTTGAAAGGATTCAGAAAGATTTACAAGGATGTTGCCAGGGTTGGATGGTTGAGCTAAAGAATGGCAGAATAGGCGGAGGCTGTTTTCCTTGGAGCTTCAGACGCTGAAGAGTAGGCTTACAGAGACTACTATTCATATACCCATCACAAGGGGCATGGATAGGGTAAATAGACAAGGGATGTTCCCTTTAGGAAGTGGGTTAAAATGGGGAGCCCAGAACCAGAGGACATAGGTTAAAAGGAGAGAGGGGAAAAGATTTAAAAAGGGAATTAAGGTGCAACTAATGCATCTGGATGGGTATATGAATAGGTAGGGTTTAGAGGAACATGGGCCAAGTGCTGGCAAACGAGATTACATTAAATTTGTGATGTGTGGTCAGCACAGACTAATTGGACCAAACGGTCCGCTTCCGTGCTGTACATATCTATGACTCGATAACCCAAGCATTTTCCTACAAAAACCCATGTGAAAGCATTTTGAAAGGACACTATTTTGCTTGATGTGGTGATTTTTACGAATGTAACGACCACATTAAATCAAGGACTACTGCATTTATATGGCAGTTTCAATTCTGTTTCTCGTCAATAATAATCCTCAGGATATTGAGAGTGGGGAAATTCAGCGATGATAATGGCATTCAATGTCAAAGGGGAAAATGGTTAA
Organism: Hemiscyllium ocellatum; assembly: GCF_020745735.1. Classification (NCBI taxonomy): domain Eukaryota; kingdom Metazoa; phylum Chordata; class Chondrichthyes; order Orectolobiformes; family Hemiscylliidae; genus Hemiscyllium; species Hemiscyllium ocellatum. The sequence goes on along the minus strand of NC_083403.1, from coordinate 125,364,472 downwards.
ATTCTCACTTGAAGCTAATCATTTGCATCAAACAAGTTACTTGCCATCTATCAACCCACAGAAAAATGCTCTTTGGAAATATCAAGAAAAAGCATTTACTGTACATACTTGTGTAAAAGTCAAATTTTTAAAACTATTATTAAAGGTTCAATTCATTGGGTCAACTAACACACAGGCACTAGTTTTGAGGGGCTGAAATTCGTGCTGCAGATCAAAATTCCATATTAGCAGAAGTTGATTTGATCACTCAACTAATTCCAGGTAAAGAAAAACTCTAGTAAAGGTAATTACTGGATAAAAGCAAGAGAAACAAGAACGGATTACAGTAAGTAAATTTTATTTATATTTACCAGTATGAAAATTTAACAAGAATCATTGAAATACTGCAAAATCATGCTGTTCAACATTGTCATGGCCTTGAATAATGGCATGCTTAAAATCAAACATTAAAATTCTGAATGTGTAAGCATTTTGAACTTGCCCGCCTCACTTTTCCATTTCCCTCCCATTTACTCTCATGTTATGAACCTCAGCAACATTAACAAATTTGTCAAAGTATTAAAGATATATGTAGCTAATATATCTCTCTTTTATTCAAATACAATGACACAAATAAAATGATTTTAACGATATTACCTTTTGGATGTATAGTGAACAAAGCGCAAGAAGGAAAAGAAAGGAGGAATGGAAAGGAAAGAAGGAAAGGAAAGGAAAGGAAAAAGGAAAAGGAAAGAAGGAAAGGAAAAAGGAAAAGGAAAGAAGGAAAGGAAAGGAAAGGAAAGGAAAGAAGGAAAGGAAAGAAGGAAAGGAAAGAAGGAAAGGAAAGGAAAGAAGGAAAGGAAAGGAGGAAAGGAAAGGAAAGGAAAGGAAAGAAGGAAAGAAGGAAAGGAAAGAAGGAAAGGAAAGGAGGAAAGGAAAGGAGGAAAGGAAAGGAAAGGAAAGGAAAGAAGGAAAGGAGGAAAGGAAAGGAAAGGAAAGGAAAGGAAAGGAAAGGAGGAAAGGAAAGAAGGAAAGAAGGAAAGGAAAGAATCAAAAGGAAGGAATCAAAACGTGCCATGGTAAACCAAATGGGCTACCGGTAAGTAGAGTTGTGAATGAATGAATAGAGATGCAACATAGTAAACAAAGACTGAAGAGTGGAGTTCCTGGTATGAACGAATGTGGTTTTAAGTGTGTTAATGGGAAGAGGTTTATAATATGATATAATAGGGTCAACTTTTTATACAAGATTTTTCTGACCAAAAGGGGTTAACATTTACATGAGACAGACTTTTACACGAGTATATTTGGTATCTCAATGTCCTGGTTAATGCTTATCCTGCAAGCACAACATTTTAATTACATCCCTATCCTATATTATGTACTCCTGCTTTCACAAATTAGCTGTAAATATTCCTTCCAGACATTACACGCAAGTATGTCAATTGAAATGGGAATAGCTTAATTGTGAAAGCTGAGTGGCATGGACAAGTTGAGCCTAAGGGCCGGTTGCCTTGCTGTAAACCTCTATGACTTTGACAATGAAGCACTCTGCAACATTCCAAGGATGAGAATGACTTTTCAAATTCCAGTACCTCCTACCTTGACCCTAGAAAAGGTCTCACTCAAGTTGTGCTTCTCTCTTCCAAGCTCATTAAAAAGTGTTCAAGACACACCTCTTATTTAGAATGAACTACTGACCGTCCATCTTCCACACCTGGCCACAATGCCAGATGACATGGCAACTGATTCACTCTCTGCAAGTCCAAATCTGTTATTTTCAGAACCTCACCAAACACTCAGATGTCTTAGTCTACGCAAACTACCACCATACAGTGACATTTCAAAACTTTAGCAAAACATTAGAGCAAATGCCTATTGAAATCTGACCAATTAGTGCTAACCAGCCACAACCAAAAAGTGACAATAACATTTCTTAGGATTGTGGTGCTTTATCCAATGTGTCTGTCATTAACCTTAGGAAATGGTTAACCACATGATATTTCTCCATTGCCCTATCTTTCCTGAGGTCCAGTTCAATGCTTCTACCGATTTCATTTTTCCAACACAAATATGGCCAGAAGCTACTGTTCCCAGACCATTTTCATCTCACTGCTCCCTTAAACTTATCTACGCACTTGCCTTTGAAGGCATCATCTGAAATCAAGAGTTAAATACCACATATGCATAAATCTGACTGTTTCACCTGTTCTCCCAATCCTTCTGATATCTCAAAACACATGAGAACTAAGAATCTTTGGGCACCCTCACTCCAATTAAAGATTAGGAAAACAAAAGCTATAACACTTGGCCCCTTCCATATACTCTAACTTTCTACTAATTCTAGTCACTTCTCCATTCCTTGTCTCAATTGTGGCTTCAGGTTCATTCTGAGACAGAGGATCACATTTCACCAAAAACAATGCTTTTGCTCTGGAGAATAGTTCTTGGATGTACCCTCAAGGTGATGGTACATGGATGGAAAAGAAAGAAATCACCAATAGGTGTTGTTAGATCTTTAACTTTTACTTTATTGCCAAGTGTGCAACCAAGCAAGATAGTCTCACAAACTTATCAATAGTGAGGAGACATTATAGAATGAGCAGGATAAGAAAAATATTAAAGATTGCACAGAGATCAATAGTCAGTGAGGAAAAAAAAGTATACTCTACCTGGGCAAAGCTCCCACTTTAAGAAGTGCAAATGACCAAACTTAAATCAGCCAAGTTAGTAAATGCAGAGAGAGATGGTGAGGGGGTTATGCAGGCAATATGATTTGCACAGCATCATCTGCAAATACTTGAAACAGGTAACTGTACTGGTTGAGTCTATTGCCAAGAACAAAAAGATGGAGAAAATTGCAAGTAGCTTGTTTATTTGTACATTAGTCTAGACCATGCAACCAGCAGGAGTCCATTTAGCTCCTTGATCATTAACTTAAAATCATATCCCTAAATATCTCAAAAAAACAAACCTCTGAATCTCCAAGATGGTGACAGAGTAGCAGGGTTGTTCGTGGGCTCTTGCCCAGAACTATTCTGCTCCCATCTGCTTTACTTCCTTTTACTTCTCTTCATCTTGTCATTTTTTTCTTTTGTTCCTCTTTTCTTTGCTGCCAACTAACCAGCCACTGCTGCAGCAAATGTGCAGAGTACCAGCAACCTCACAGCAGTCAATGGCAGCGGGCGATTGGGGACAGCAGCAGTACACTCTTCAAGATGGTGGCGCCAGCAAGACACATCTCAGAGGACAGCTGAAGTGGGACTCTTGGCATGGTGGGTGTAGGCCCAGAGTCGGGTCTCCAGGCCTGGCAGCAGAGCCAGAGATTGCTGGTTGCAACAGGCCAAGAGCAGGGACTCCTGGTGCTGATGAGGTGGCAACTGCAAGGCATTGGAGGGATGGTAGCGCAGGTGTCACTGATGAGCCAACTCATGGTGCAGATGACAGAAAGAGGACTCTTTCAGTTATACTTTTTAAACTCTTTATTCTTAAACTATTTGAAGTGGCACCAGTTTGGGATGACAATTGAAGCTCTTCACTATTATTCACTACAAAATTCAACTGACAAAACATTCAATGCAATAACACCTACCAATCTGATTTTAAAGCAAATTAAAAAACTAACTTACTCAGAGGATATCCATAACCCCAAGCTCCCCATGGAGAACATGCAATATTTGCTCCAAGTCACAATTACCATGATCACTTAATCCCATACCCCTCTTAACCCTGAAATCCTGTCATTCAACTGCCTTGCTTGGATTGTGTGTCAATCACAAGTGACAAGTATAAATCTCAAAATATTTCAATGCTCAAGTAAATTACAGAAGTATCAAAAAAGACAGACAAGGATTGGTAGCAATGGAACCAGGTTAAATGTAGTTCCTTCCCAATTCAGATTTCACATCTGTAACTATCAAAAATGGTAAGTTTTTTAAGAGAAAAAAAGTGTCCACAGCAGAACTAAGAAGCCATACCAATGAAGTGCAATCTTGAGAGCTTAAATTCCATTCTGGAATAGAAACAGCACTGATGTTCTCCAATGATCACTCACTGCCTTTAATACCATTTTACAATGCTGAGCTCTGGGATTTTAAAAACAATAGATAATCAGTTGATTCCACTACTGCAGTAAAGATGTGCATTAATTGCAGCCTTAAACTTTCACCAAACATTTTGTTGTTATTGGGCAAGCATCAGCAGCTCACATAGAAATGGGAGTAGACGGTTCAATCAGATCATAGCTGCTAATCTATCTCAATGCCACTTTCCTGCACTCTCTGCTTACACCTGGATATCTTTATTCCTCATAATCCTATCCATTTCTGAACACGTTCAGTGATTGAATTTCTATAGCTCTCTGGGACAGACTTTCATAGATTCACCACGCTGCATGAAGAAGTTTCATGTCTCAATCCTATCCCTTATTCTAAGATTGCATATCCTGGTTTTACACTCACTCAGTCAGTTAAAGGAGGATTAGTATTTTATCTAGAGCGATCTGACATGCCCTGTTGGAATTTTGTCAATTTCAATTAGGTCACCCCTTAAATCTACAAAACAGAGGTAAACAGATCCTATTTCCTCAAACGGGAGACACTGGTGTCATTCCAGAGATTGCTTTTGTGAAACTGTACTCACTCCCATGATGACAAGTATATCCATGCCTAGATGCAGGAACCAAACCTTTAGAGAACACTTGAGGTGAGGTCTCACCAAGGCTGTATTTAACTTCAGCACCACAACTTGACTCAAATCCCCTTGAAAGGAAGGTCAGCATACAATTTGCCTTCTTAACTGCTTCAGACTTTTAGTAACTCATTAACAAGAGTACCCAGATCATTGGACACTCCACTTCTCAAACACTCACCATTTAAAGAGACTTGCTGACTGTTTTCTATTTGTTCACATTATCCTGCATCTGACATGATCTAGTCCTTTCCCTTAACCTGCCAAGTCAGCTTGAAGCCTCTGTGCATTCTCAACTTGCGTTGCCATCCAGTTTGCACTACTAACAAATTTACAAATATTATTGGTTTGATAATGTCATCAATAATGCTACCAAGCAGCACTTGCTTAGAAATAATTTCACCGATGCTCCGTTTGGGTTATATCAGCTCCTGACCTCTTCACAGCAATAGCTTAAGCACAGAAAAAAAGAGCTCAATTCTAGAGTTGAGGTGAGAGCAACTGCATCTTGACAACAAGGATGCGTTTGCAGGACTGCGACATCACGAAGGCTGAAGAAAACTAGCGTCAACAAAAATCAGGATGAAAATTCTCTGCTGGTTAGAGTCATGCATTTTGGAAAAGCAAATCAAAGTAGGACTTATAGACTTAATGGTAAGGTCCTGGGGAACGTCACTAAACAGAGACGTAGGGGTGCAGATTCATGGTTCCCTGAAAGTAGAGCCGCAGGTAGATAGGATAGTGAAGAAAGTTGGTAGAAAGCGAGGACTGCAGATGCTGAAGATCAGAGTAGATGTGTGGTGCTGGGAAAGCACAGCAGATCAGGCAGCATTCAAACAGCAGGGAAATATATTTTTAAAAAATCGACGTTTCAGGCATAAGACCTTCATCTCCTACTGAAGCAAGCTTTTGGTATGTTTTGCTTTGTTGGTCAGAGCACTGAGTATAGGAGTAGGAGGTCATATTGTAGTTGTACAGGACATTAGTGAGGCCACTTTTGGATTATAGGGTGCGATTCTGGTCTCCTATCAGAAGGATGTTGTTAAACTTGAACGGATTCAAAAAAGATTTACAAGGGTGTTGCCAGGGTTAGAGGATTTGTACAATAGGGAAAGGCTGATAGGCTGGGGCTGTTTTCTCTGGAGTGGAGGCTGAGGGGTGACCTTTAAGATTTATAAAATCATGAGGGAGCATGGATAGGATAAACAGACAAGGTCTTTTCCCTGAGTGGAGGAGTCCAGAACTAGATGGCATAGGTTTAGGGTGAAAGGGAAAAGATTTAAAAGGGATCTAAGAGCTAACATTTTCCATGCATAGGGTGCTGCGTGTATGGAATAAACTGCTAGAGGAAGTGATGGACATTGGTACAACTACAGCATTTAAAAAGGGATCTGGATGGGTATATGAATAGGAAGTTTTAGGGGGATATGGGCCAAGTGAAGGCAAATGGGTCTAGATTAGTTTAGGATATCTGTTTGGCATGGACGAGTTGGACCAAAGGGTCTGTTTCCATGCTGTACATCTATGACTCTATAGGAGACTCAAGAAAAAAAAACAGCAGTGGTGGTCATGACTTCTCAGATACCGAAGCAGTCCATGCCCGTGCAGCAAGACTGGAGAATATTCAGTTTGGGCTGACCGGAAGGATCATGCTATGACATAGGAAAGGAAACTGTAGACTTGTATCTCAAGTCAACTAAGGGAGGGTACCAATAGTGCAATTGACAACTTGGTCTTTCCTTCCTTTCTTTGATCTAAAGCATACACAGCTTTACGAGAAAAAGGTGTGTGGAGTTTGCACATTCTCCCAGTGTCTGCGTGGGTTTCCTCCGGGTACTCCGGTTTCCTCCCACAATCCAAAGATGTGCAGGTCAGGTGAATTGGCCATGCTAAAGTGCCCATAGCATTAGATGCATCAGTCAGAGGGAAATGGGTCTGGGTGGGTAAGTCTTTGGAGGTTTGGTGTGGACTTGTTGGGCCAAAGAGCCTGTTTCCACACTGTAGGTAATCTAATCTAATCTAAACAAACTAAAGATTAAAATTATTCAATCTTAGTATCAAGTGATATTTTTCATTCATCCAAGATTACAAACATTCAACAAGAATATGCACACCTCCAATTGTACGTGTGCACATGGCAAAATGTACAATGCTCTACCATCTCTTCAGTCTAAAATGCTTGGTACCAAGGCATTTGAAGGTGTGAAAACTGAATTTAAATGTACCAGAGACATAAAAATAAGCAACAAAAAAAAAGTGTTAAAGAAATTGTTTTCTTTATCCAAATTTCTAGTTCACCAATGTTTCTTAAGTAGTGTCCTAAAATGATGCTGATAACATTGAGGAAATAGGGTGACCCCAGTTGATTGGGCATTAGCATTACTAACACTCAGTTACCACGACAAAACAGACCAACTTCTTTCTCAGAAAGATTAGCGATGTAATACCAGTGCAAAAGGCTTCTATTTTTGAAAGCTGATTTTTCTTCTCATCATCCATCTTGCCTTTCTCCCTCTTGTGCTGTCCTCTCACTGAAACATCTTCAGTACAGACAGTACCATTAGAAAAACAACAAGGGCCATCACAATCATTTTCATAGCTAGTTGCAGCACTGTATGTGAAAATTCCGAGAATAATGTTTCTGAATTCCCGGATCAGTGGGGTTAGTTATACTTCACTAATTGCAATTAGGATCCATTGCTTAGAGATAATAACAAAGTCATAAGTTTTCAAATCCAGTAATAAACGTCTCATTAGGAATAGGGAACAGAATTTCAGTGACATTTTCAACTTGCAGTAGAAAAACAGGAAACTTACAATGACTCTATTCAGCCTCAATTGTGGGATCATAGCTTCAGCTGAAGAAAGAACACATCTTATGCAGATATTTAAAAACTCATGAACTTCTGTCCCTCCAATTAAGACCATTTAATCAGCTGACCCTACTTCTTTCCTTCTTTTCACTAGCCCACCAGGCCAAACTTCCAAAGGTCCCTCTCATTCCCTAATCGTGAACTAATCCCATTTCCTTTCCTTTCCTTTCCCTGAGCTCATGCTGACCTAAAGATACACCCTTTCCTAATTGCTTACCATCCTTAACGTCATGTAAGGTGATTTTACAAAAGGGTTTTTTTTCAAATCTGCCATCAATAACCTCAACTTTAAAAACCTACACCTCCCAAACTTGTAAACTGTTTTATCTCCAATCTTTCACACTCCCTCTCAGTGACAGGGATACAGAAATTGGGACTATTTTTATCTCACCAAATTCATTCAGAAGATGTGGGGTTCACGGAATCCAATATTTATTGCCCATCCACAATGCTCCTTAACGCAGTGGTGAAATGCCCTTTTGAGCCACTGCAGTCCATTGGTATAGTTACACCCACAGCACTGTTAAAGAATGAGTTCCAGGATTTAGATCTGATGACAATGAAGACACTGCAACATAGACCATAAAAGACAGGAGCTGAAGTAGGCCATTCAGCCTGTCGAATCTGTTCTACCATTCAGTATTGTACTTTGCCTTTTCCACAGCAACCTTGGATTCTGTACCCAATTTTTAAAAAAGGCCTATCGCACCCTTGAATATTTTTAACAATGCACCTTTATAGCCCACTGCAGTAAAGAATTCCACAGATTCAGTCCTCCGAAGAAATTCCTCATGTCGGTCCTAACAAAGCAACTTCTTACTCTGAAATTATGTACTCTGGTCTTAGACTCTCTTACAAAGTGAAACAATGTCACCGCATCGGTGTCAAGACCCTTAAGAATCTTGCATGTTACAATAATTCTTCAAAACTGCAAACTGCAATAAGTGCAGGGCCAACCTATTCAACCTCTCCTCTTGAGAGGATTGCTCCTTACTCAGGATCAACCCAGTGAACCTTCTCTGGGCTGTCTCCAATGGGGGTCAATATATTGTTCCTTAGACAAAAAAAAGGACCAAAACTGTTCACAGTATTCTAGGTGTGGTCTAATTAATATCTCGTAGTCTTCACAAGACTTCCCTATTTTTATGTTCAATGCTTTATGCTATAACTTCTAATATTCATTTTGAAATAAAGGCTAACATTCCTTTTGCCTTCCCCATTACCTGAACTTAGTATAATGCCTTCTGCATTATATACGAGAGCTCCCAAATCCCTCTGTGCTGTAGTTATCTGCAGTCTTTCTCCATTGAGTTTTCAACTCCTCTATTCTTCCTAACAAAGTGGAGAAGCTCACATTATATAACAAACTGTTTTAAGTGGCACTTTATGAATTATACAGTAAACATCCAGTATTTAAGGTGTATTATCATGATCTCTATGACGTCCTAATAGTCAGCTGATGGAGTAACTGATGAAGTCCTCTGCCGCTAAGTTTTATTGAAGGGAAAGTTATATTCTTATTGGAGTGATTTATGCTAGAAATAAAAATGTATATCTTGAGTATTACATATGTTTTTACACTGATCAAGCAACACACTCTAAATCCCTCAGGTAGCAGTTAAAAAATTGCTACATTCCATCGAACAAGCTTTGGCCTACTCAATATAACTGTATGAATAATTTGTTTAGATCTTAGAACTGTTCAACATATATACACATTTCATTAAAAACAAAAAGGAAGAGCTTTCTGTAGCTAGCTAAACAGTTAAGAACAGCATTAAAAAGGGAAGCAGCTTACAATGTAATAAAGAATTATAGTAAAGTGGAAGATTGGAAGTGCATTAGTAATCAGTAAAAGGACAAACAAAGTTGATTTTAATAGAGGGAAACAATAGATTGAGCATTTATTGGAAAGGAATATAAAAATGGATTGTCAGATGTTATTGGCATGCATAAAAGTGGCTGAAGTAAACAGTGGTGTCTTAGAAATCTAAGAGGGGGAGGGACAAGTTTCTTGTTTTGTCCATATCAACAGCCCCAATCAGGATGCCCTGACTGACAGAAAAAAACAGGAATGTCAGACATCCTGTTCATTCAGAGCTGGATCACTGCCAGGAACTCTCCACATCGAAACAAAGGATGTCTTGGTGACAGGACACTGGCCCCTCGAGTTATTTCAAATGTCTTCACATCTTTCCAAATTATATTCCATTTTTTCATGTTCTTACTCAGTTAGCTTGTTTTGATCCCCTAGAAGCTCTTTTGCATCCTCTTCACAACTCACTTTACAATTTATTTTTGCTTCAACAAACTTGGAGTTGTTACATTTTATCCCAATGAAATCATTTATGTAAATTGTGAATAGCTGGAACCCAAGCACTCCACATATTAACCCACTACAATCTAAACTTGAAATCGACCCTCTCTCTTCAACTCAAATTTTCTTACCTATTAACCAATTCAAAATCCATGTAATATGCTTTTTGGTTTAATTTGATAACCTCTTGTGTGGGACCTCATTAAAAGCCTTCTAAAATCCAAAGTATACTACATTCACTGATTCTCTCCTGTTCATTTTACTAGCAGCATCTTGAAACAGGTTTGCCAAACATAATTTCCCTTTCAATATTTTGTTGGCTCTGCCCAATCATACTACAATTTTATTCCCATCCCCCGCCCCCCACCCCCCCAAAAGTGTCTGGAACTATTTTATTTTAGGATACCTGGTCAACAAGGACAAGGTGGACTGAAGGATCTGTTTTCATGCCTTAACACGATGTTAGCTGACACATCAATAGTTTTCTACTTTGTTTCTCCTTTCTTTCATACTGGGATTACATTTTCCCCCAATCTGATGGAACCCAGACCAAATTCTGCTCACTCTGAAGGTAACCACCATTGATCCACATTATCTTCTACCAACAAACTGACGTTCAGCAGGTCTGGGGGATCCATCAGCTTCCAATCCCACTAATTTCTCCAGAGCTGCTGACTTAATTTTTTAAAAAAGCTGTTTCCCATTCTCACTGGTCTGCTGGTTCTGGTAGATGTTATTGTATTTTCCTGTGAAATACACCAGTTTCTCAGCTATTTCCTTACTTCCTATTATAAATTCTCCTATTGAACAATCACATTATAGCAAATTTGCATTAACGAATCCTGCATTATAGCAGAATAATCTGTATAATATGCTCACTGTTTATTAGGTAAAAGATCTGTTTGCTTCCTGTCTGCCAGAGTTGAATCAGTTTTCAATCATTTCAGTACATGACTTCCAATCCCATGCATTTTAATTTTGCATATTAATCACTTATATGGGCCTTTAACAAAAGCCTTCTGAAGTTCCAAATAAACCCATCCACTGACTCCCTATCTATTCAACTAATTACATCCTCAAGATTCCAGCAAATTTGTCATGCACAACTTTTCATTCATAAATTTATGCAGACTCTCTCAGAACAAAACTGATAAAGAGAATAAACTGTTCTCAACTTTAAGGTTTGTTACTCTTTTGACAAATTTGTATACTTCTTCCTTGCATTTAATACACTATAATTTCCCTTATTTGCTATAGTCTGACCATATTTTCCCAATATTTTTTGCATCAGATTGAGATGAATAACGTTTGCAGTTAATCCAGACACTCTTTAAATGTTCATCATTGCTTACATACTGTCATCCCTTTTAATAACTTTCCCCAATTCTCATAGCTAGCTCGCACCTCATACTATCATAATTGCTTTTAAATTCAGTATCCTAAACCATGTCACTTTCCATCTTAATGAAAATTTCTATGCTTTTGTGGTTATTTGTCCCCCCCAAAGTGCACACACAACTAGAGATTGTCAGTTATCGCTTCCTCCTTACACAATATCCAATCAAAATAGCTTTTTTTTTAGTTGGTTCCTCAATATATTGATTCATAAAGTTATCCCATGTACATTCCAAGAATTGCTCCTCTACAGTATTGCTACTGATTGAGCAACTCAAGGTACATTTTTCCAAAGATGACAGCCAATTTATCCCTCATACCTTTCCAGTTTTCTTTGTTTAGAATGAAATCCCTAGGTTTGGATTCAACTACATCACTTTCAAACTTAATGATCACTAATCTCTGAAAGCTCCTTTGCAACGTGATTGTAAACTAGCCTCTTCTCATTAGGCCAAAATATTCCTAATTCTTCAGTTAGTTCGACAACCTACCATCTAAGAAAATCATCTTGTATACATTTCATGGTTTTACCTTAGAAAAACATTAAGTTTATCCAGTCGAAAATTAAACTGAAGTTACCCATGATCATCGCATGTCATAAAGATGAAGCAACTTGAAATTTCCTAATTTTGACGATGGCTGCCAACCTCATCCAAGAAGCTTTTGTGCTTCTAGACTGGACAACATCAATTTATTATTGTCCACTTTTGTGAACATGAAGTTATCTCCAATTCATTTGCTCATGCTCTAACCTGCATCTTTTCATCTATTTCTCTCTACTTGGCCTAAATTGGCTCCTGGTGCATGGTGCTACAAAATATTAACTACTATTTTTTGAATTACATTGTCCAATACAATACTTCAGACTTTAAATTGATAAAAAGGCAACTAGACATTTTCTGTAAAAAATTGGCCACTAAGACTGTCACAGCCATCACCTGACCCACACATTGGCCAGGTTACATGAAGGCAGTGGGAAAATAGAGAGGGAGAAGAAGGAAGACAGGTTTTATGAAGGCAAGTGGGAGAGATGGAAGGAAAAGAGAAACCAAGAAAGCAGTGTTGAAAAGTGGGTAACACTCAAAAGAGTAGCACCAAGTGACAATAATAAATTAAATATAAATAATTACTACCACCATGGTCTCAAGTGACTGACCAGGTCAGTGAATTGCGTACCCTGGGAATGATTTTCTTTGAAGGTTGTGATTTGAACTTTTTTCAACTGCTTAAAACTCCTTCCTCGTGCAAAAGGTTCCTTAAAATTGACTTTGGCTCAACATTTGGTCATTCACCAACACTTCTTTATGTTAATTTTTTTTTAAATAATCCTGCGAAGCACCTGGGAACACTTTACTACACAACAGTCATTATAAAAAATGTAAATTGTTCTTGTTCATCCAACTGCTTTGACTCATTGTCTGGAGCTGCATCAGAACAGGACTTTGTATTGAGGTGGCTAATGCTGCAACGGAGCATGCAAGTGACTGGTGCCCAGCGCAAGCACAGATAGTGGCAGCAGCCAGTGATACGGTGGTCAAAGCCTTGAATGCAACTGCAAAACCTGGCATGCCCAATGGAGGTCAGTGATTGGCAATGGAGGCGGCTGGCAGGTACAGGCAGGTTTTAGCCCAATGTGGGTGAAAGCATGCCTAGCACTGGCACAGCAAGCCCTCTTGGGAAAAACCCAGTTGGAGGCACCTGCAGACCCACAGCTTAAAAAGGATTGTAATGTTTGACATTTTAAAACTAACTTTATTTTCTACGCCAATCTTTATTTTTCTACTTTCTGTAACTAAGATTTTGTACTTGGGTACATTTGAACATGAGATGGTGCGGTGTGTGGAAACGTTGTACACTTTTCACTGGATTGTTGTATCTCATACTTGAGTACATGTGAAACTAAATCTAAATCATTTTATCTACTTCTTCATTCACTGGACACAGGGATAGCAGTGTTAAGTTTAAAAATCTTATACAGTCTTTTTGATTTTTCCAAATCCTACCTTGTATTTTGCAAGGACACGGAAAATACAAACACATACATAACTGTTCACTGCACAATTTCAAAACAAGCCATTGGAAAAAAATATGCTGGTGGCGCCAATCTAGTCCATTCAAGTTCCAGCCAGTGCTAGCTGGAAGTGTTACCTATGTATTACAGCATTTTTAAGTGTTCTGTTTTGAAACCTGGAGTATTCATTTCTACTTACCTGTAGAAAATTTGAGAAGAAACAATAGCCTAAATTTAACAATCACCCATAATCATAGACAAATTGAAATCACTCAATTTGAGCAAAAGGCAAGACTTAAAATCTTAAAGAAATGCCTTCTTTTGCACTCGATGCTTTTAAAAAAGTTGAACTACTATTGTTTGAAACAGAATTATGATGCATAGCAAAGTCCCATCAACCAGCAAGTATCACTCCAAGGAATAACGACATGCACAACTCCTCACATGCATGCACAATATTTGCCAAAAATGTGTTTTAACTTTGAAATGAACGTGCTCAAAAACATATCCGTCTTTGGAACGGATACACAGAGACACAGTAAAATCCAAGGTCATGGCCAATTGCTAGTCTGTTAACCTTTGTCCTCTAATCACTAGAAGAAATTAGCTAGTATCTCTTAGGTGGCAGCAATGTCTCAAGTTACTTTTGCTTAAGACTGGCTTACCTAATACCAATGTAAACAGTTGTCTTAACAATCTAATAAGTTACTTTGTATTTCAAGTTGTGCCTCTTCTATTGAAGATTTTAGTTGATAATTCTTTACCACTGAATACTAAGTGAGCCCTGTACACCAGTATTAAAAGGAGTGTGGGTAAAAGAATATCCTAGCAAAGCTAGTTACTGGCTGAGAACATCAGTAACATTGTATTTTGCTTCATAAAATGTCACATGTACAATAAGTTTGCATTGTAAACTAAGGAGTAGTTCAGACTAAGTAGTGAAGCAAAATTCATTTTATACTTAGCAAACAATTCACCATTAATACTCTTGCCATAGAAAAGTACCACCTTAAAGTGATTAGCTATTCGAATTCATAGAATCTTTGTAGTGCAGAAAAGACCATTTTGCCCATTCAGTATCCCACTCAGACCCATCCTATGCCATAACCCCCCATTTCCTATGTCTAACCCAACTAGACTGCACATTTCTGGACAAGTCCAATCCATCTAACGTGCAACGTTTGGACTGTGGGTGGATACTAGAACACCTAACAGAAACCTACACAAGCAGTCACCCAAATCTGGAAGTGAATTTGGGTCCCTGGCATGGTGAAGCATTTTTGAGATAGGAATTCTTTGAATGAATGTAATACAGCAACACTGGATTTCTCCACATGGTTTCACTTGCTTTAATTGTAGAGTAGAATACAGTTTTGACATCACACAAAACAAGTTTTAATAATTTATAATCAACGTTTATTCAGAGATAACATCTGGCACATCACACTTGGACAACTGACAAGAATACCTTGTACAATATCATTTGGGCAGATTACAGGAAGACAGACTAAAATATTGATCAAAAAAGGTGTTAAAAAGTGTGCTCAATTCAACAAATCAAAACATGTATTTATTATTATCATGGGTTGAAATGGGATCAAGTTTTTCATATTATGCATAGTTACTGCTTAAACTGTAAATACTCAAGTAAAAGTCAACATCACAAAAGTCAACCTCCTATTTTTGGCCAAAATGTCTGGAATTTTCCATTTATCTTGTGTAAAAGATCCTAGTTCTTCACAGAAAACAGATCAACATTTGCGAGTCAAGGTATTATCTGTACATAAATTGGACAAATGACAAACTCAATTTCGTTTTTCATGCTATTTTGATTTGATGTACAATTCACACCAATTCACCATGAAAGAGTCAGTTGACAACCAATCTCGTGGAATACAGTCATGTACTAGTTGATGTTTTGAAATTTATTCATGTCGTGTAAAAATACCATCCACAAAAAAAAAAGATATACAGCAGCATTTAAACTGAACGTTATTGAAGTCGCAGTGAAGATAAACAACTATGCAGTAGAGAGACAATTTGGTGTTTTGGAGAAACTGGAGAGATTGGAGCAAGATATTAAATCAACTCAGACAATGTCGAAACAAAAAAAAGTGTGCCAAAGGTAAATCTAGCAAGTGACCGCAACTGGAGAAAAAAGTCGCTGAGTAGGTACTTGAAAATTGTCAAAATGGAAAATGTGTTAGTCGTGAAGCCATCTGAATCCACGCACGAAACTAATCAAAGAAGTATGGAATTTCGGATTTTATGGCAAGTGCTGGATGGTGCACAAGGTTCATGAGAAGTCATGACTTAGTACTTTGGCAGAGAACTAAGCCAGTACAAAAGCTGCCTGCTGAACTAGATATTACAATTTTGCCAGCATGTAATCAGAAATCGGCAGTTGGAAGGCTACAAATGATCCTGCATTAGAAACATGGACAAAACACTGATTAATCTCGACAGCCAGAGAATCAGACTATGAACCAAAAAGGAGGACAAAAAAAAAAGTATTGGTGAAAACCACTGGCCATGAGAAAAGTAGGTTTACTTTAGTTCTTGCCTTTATGGCTAATGAAATTAAGTTAAAGCCAATGGCTATTTTTAAGAGAAAAACTTTGCCAAAGGAGAAATTACCAAAAAGAATTGTTGTCCATATGCATTCACAAGGCTGGATTGATGAAGGTGGATGCAGAAAATGATTAAAGGAAATTTGAAATTTACAACCTGATGGACTATGCAAGGGAGGGGAAAAAAAGTATCATCGGGGACCAGTTTAGAACACCTCTAGAGAAGAATGGATAACATCCAATCACATAGCACTGATGTGGCTGAAATTCCTGGTGGATTTACAAGGGTTTTGCAATCAACAGATGTTGACATCAAGAAGCCATTTAAAGACATGATGAGAATGAAGTGGAATAACTAGATGAGTGATGGAGAAAAAACATATGGAAGGAGGCAGTATGTGGGCTCCCTCACTATCTTTGAGTGGATTGTCGATTCATGAAAGGAAATAAAAAGTTGAGACTGTTTTCAAATCATTCAAGAAATGTGGAATTTCGAATACATCGGACGGCTGTAGAGGACGATTATCTATGGGAAGACACTGATAAAGAAGTGGATGATGTGTTACCGCTAACAAAAGACAGCAAAGATGGAGGATCCATACGGAGATATCATTCATGCTGATGAGTATGAAGCTTTTTCCAAGATCCTCAGCAACGAAGTGACATTTTGCAAGATTTTAATGAACTGTTGTATTTGACATGTTTAATTTAAGATGTAACATATAATTGTTATTTAAAGCCGTATCATGTTTATTTCATTTGTTGTATGTATAAATGAAAGCTTACTAATTCACTTGTTTCTATTTATATTTATTTGTTTAGATCAATTGGGCTTCTGCTAACAATACGGTATTTTGGACTGTAACATGAATTTCAGCCCCTCAAAAAGTAGCATCCATGTAGTAGTCAATCCCATACATTTAACCTCAAAACGTAGTCTAAAAACTTTGACTTTTACATGAGTATATACAGTATGTGTTAGTAGTCAAATTTGTTGCAACTTACAGGTAGAGGACAAATTTTATTTAAAATTGGACATCAGAGATATGGACACGTAGTGCACGGTGTCCAAATAATCAGTACATGACTCGTACAATTTTAAATTCAAGTTTAGAATAACCTGCTATGAAAATAATTTATATAACAAGAACAGCTAGTACAAGAGGTAACAGCATATAGATAACTTGTTTAGGAGAGCAGGAAATTCAACATGAAGTTGTTTGCAAATAACTCAAATTCACAGCGAGTATCATAACCTGTGCACGGTGTTGACATTCAAAGTTACAAAGATGTACAGCACTGAAAAAGACCCTTTGGTCCAATTCATCCACGCTGACCAGATATCCTAACCTAATTTAGTTCCATTTGTCAGCACTTGGCACATATCTCTCTAAACCTTTCCTATTTGTATACCCATCCAGATGTCTTTTAAAGTTTGTCATTGTACCAACCTCCACCACTTCCTCTGGCAGCTCATTCCATATATGCACCACCCTCCGCATGAAAAAAAGCTGTCCTCTACGTCCCTTTTAAATCTTTCCTCTCTCACCTTAAACTCTAGTTTTGGACTGCCCCACCCCAGGGAAAGACCTTGTCCATTTACTCTATCCATACCCTTCTGATTTTATAAACCTTCATAAAAGGTCACCTCTTAACCTCCGACACTCCCAGAAAAACAGACCCAGCCTATTCAGCCTCTCCAGACAGTTCTCACCCTGCAACCCCGGCAGCATCCAAATCTTTTCTGAACCCTTTCAAGTTACACACCATCCTTCCGATAGGAGGGAGACCGGAACTGCACAACATTCCAAAAGTGACCTAATCAATGTCTTCTATAGTCACAACATGACCTTCCAACACCTACACTCAGTGCCCTAACTAATATAGGCAAGCATACCAAACACCACCTTCACTATCCTATCTACCTGCGAGTCCACTTTCAAGGAACTATGAAACTGCACTCTAAGGTCTCTTTGTTCAGCAAAACTCCCCACGACCTTACCATTAAGTGTACAAGTCTCACCTTGATCTGCCTTTCCAAACTATAACACCTCACATTTATGTAAATTAAGCTCCATCTGCCAACTCTCAGCCCATTGGCCCATCTGGTCAAGATCCTGTTGTGCTCAGGAGATAACCTACTTCCCTGTTCAATACACCTTCAATTCTGGTGTCATCTGCAAAATTATTAACTTTACCTCCCATGTTCACATTCAAATCATTTATATAAAAATTACCAAAAAGCGCATCCAGCACCACTCCTTGTGGCACACCACTAGTCACAGGCCTCCAGTGTGAAAAACAATCCTCCACCACCATCCACTGTCTTCTACCTTAGAGACAGGTCTGTATCCAAAAGGCTAGTTCTCACTGCATTACGTGTGATTTAACTTTGCCAACCGTTTTACCATGAAGAACCTTATTAAGTACCTCACTGACTGCTATTGTTTATCTTTACCATATTGACCAGCCATATTCTACCATACTTTTTCTTCTAGAGCTGAATAAGTTCTACTCTCATGGACTGAGGCAGGAAATCTATCAGAAGATATATTCTGACTCACTCTTACTCTTGAATCATTAGCACCAAATGTAGCAATTTGCATCACATAGGAGCAGACAACGGAAGCTTGAGCATTCGTAGGAGTAGGCCATTCAGCCCTTCAAATTTTGTCAAATGTGATAATTGTGGCTGATCATCCAACTCAATAGCCTGTTCCTGTTTTGTTCACCCCTGCACCAACATTTCCTTTGAACCCCTTGTTCTCACTTTGCATCCTACTAGCCTGTATATTCAAAAGGTTCTATGTCGCCATTTCTACCATCTTTAGACACATATTCCTCTTCCCTCCTTTGTCAGAAATGTGCAGCAACTATTCCTTTCAGGACATGCTGGTCCATCCTTCTTCCACCACTCCCAACACATCCTCATAAGGGCCTTGATGTAAATCACAGTAGTTGTAATACTTGCCCATTTATGCACTCACTCCTCACTACACAAGGCCCCAAAACACACCTTTCAAGTGAAGCAGCAAGCTACCTACATGTCACTAAATTTACCCTATTGTATTCACTGTCCACAACACACTCAACTCTGCACTAGGGTGACAAAAACACAGACTGAATGACTGCACTATGGAACAGGTGCATTCTGTCCATAAAAATGATTCTAGTTATCTGCCAATTCAACATACCACAATTTCTGTCTATTTAAAGGGCTCCAGCAAGGTTATGATTACCACCCCTATCCCCAAGTCCTGTCATGACATGGGTTGCTTTCAGCACAGCCACCTCACCTTCACCCCCTCATAACTCACATCATCTATCTAGTTTTTCTTCCCTGGCTTACTATCAACAATTCTTTTGTTGATCTACTTTTGTTTTCTCTCTCTCTCTCTGGGCTCCATCTCCACCTATTCCACCCCTCCCATTAACAGCATAAATACCACCTTTTCCAATTTGTTTCCAGTTCAGAACATTACTGGACTCAATTTTAAATCTGTTTCTCTCTTCACAGATATTGGGCTTGAGTAATTTCCTGTTTTTCAACATTTCGGAATCAGGAAAATTTGCACAATAAGTTGCTTAGTGCAGAAGTGAGTTTGAACACCTACAATCTGGAAACAGAACAACAGAAATCCATCTTGCATCCTAGCTTTGCTGAACAGAGCAAAAATAAAGGATTTAGGGACCTAGTCTTTTACAGAAGATTCCTCTCTGTGCAATGCAGAGGAGGTTGCACAAGAGAGCTTAGAGACTACAATTTGAAAGAATACATCATCAGTTTGTGGAGTTTCAGCCAGTGAGACTGAGATTATGCCATTAACCCTTGAGCTGTGGCCGTTTCAATGGATGCAAAAGCTGGGCCACGCATACGGGAATCTGTGATATCATTAATAACAACAGTCAGAATGACCATACCACAACCGCCTTTTCCTCCTTGAGTAAACGGGTAATAAATGGATAGAGTTTAAAATCTGATTGAAGATTTGTAGCTCGGGTATCCGTTGTTGTGGTTCTGCTCGCCGAGCTGGAAGTTTTTGCTGCAAACGTTTCGTTCCCTGGCTAGGGAACATCATCAGTGCTGTTGGAGCCTCGTGTGAAGCGCTGCTTTGATGTTTCTTCCGGTATTTATATTGGTTTGTTCTTGCCGCTTCCGGGTGTCAGTTTCCGCTGCAGTGATTTGTATGTGGGGTCCAGGTCGATGTGTCTGTTGATGGATGTTCTTGCCGTTTCCGGGTGTCAGTTTCAGCTGTAGTGGTTTGTATATGGTGTCCAGGTCAATGTGTCTGTTGATGGAGTTTGGGGATGAATGCCATGCTTCTGGGAATTCTCTGTATTCTCTCAGAGAATTCCTAGAAGCATGGCATTCATCCCCAAACTCCATCAACAGACACATTGACCTGGACACCATATACAAACCACTACAGCTGAAACTGACACCGGAAACGGCAAGAACATCCATCAACAGACACATCGACCTGGACACCATATACAAACCACTACAGCTGAAACTGACACCCGGAAACGGCAAGAACATCCATCAACAGACACATCGACCTGGACCCCACATACAAATCACTGCAGCGGAAACTGACACCCGGAAGCGGCAAGAACAAACCAATATAAATACCGGAAGAAACATCAAAGCAGCGTTTCACACGAGGCTCCAACAGCACTGATGATGTTCCCTAGCCAGGGAACGAAACGTTTGCAGCAAAAACTTCCAGCTCGGCGAGCAGAACCACAACAAATGGATAGAGTCTCAGCCAGATCAATAATGTCCTACAGATCAATTTTAGAATGGATTTATACTCTTGAAATGATTAATTAAATTACTTAGTGTGGAAACAGGCCCTGTAGCCCAAAAAGCCCACACCGACCCTCCGAAGAGCAACCCACCCAGACCCATTCCTCTATGTTCACCCCTTCACCTAATACTATGGGCAATTTAGCATGGCCAATTCACCTAACCTGCACATTTTTGGACTATGGGAGGAAACCGGAGCACCCGGAGGAAACCCACGCAGACACAGGGAGAATGTGCAAACTCCACAGTTGCTGGAGGTGGGAATTGAACCAGGGTCTCTGGCGCTGTGAGGCAGCAGTGCTAACCATTGTGGGAATGATTCTACAACATTTAGCTCTCAGTATGACAGCTCACTTTGATCTTCGCAAACCCGTTACCAATGCACTTCCATTTTCCCAGATAAATAGGCATTAAGGGAAATAAATTCTAAAATTTGCAAGATTTTCACAATTTTTAAACAGAGAAATAACTTGGATGAGACTGCTTATTCTATATAAAATACATACTGTAACTTAGAGAAGCACGCGTTCGCAGCATTATTCAAATTATGCTATTTTGTAGAAGACAGTAAAATGTTGAAACAAAATCAGAAATTGCTCAAAAAAGCTAATTTGGCAACATCTGTGGACAGAAGGCAGAGTCAATGTTTCAGGTCCAGTGACCCTTCAAAAGATTCTGAAGAAAGTCAGCTGAACTTTTCCAGCAATTTCCGACTGTTGCCGATTTCCAGCATCCCCTGTTCTTTGTACTTAAAAGTAGTGTTTTGAACAAGAATTTCTCAATTACTTGCCTAGAATTTGTAGGCTTTAGTATTGTAAATCATTGGACAAGATCACCTTTAATATGTCTCACACTCTCTTCCCCTTCATAAAATGGCTGGTAGTAGTTACTCAAGGGTTCTTAAATACTAGCTGCTGTGGTTTTACTCAAAAGTAAAATAAATTGTGTGCCTATCTACAACGGTCTTTGTTGGTCTTCTACATTCTTTTGTTCTTGTGCTAGGACTATCATTCTCTTATGATACTCTCTACAGTTCACCATCTCTTCTACTTACCGTTCCTTTCTCCAACTTTCTGCTCCCTTCTGTATGTCCCTCTCTCTATATATTTTCCTTCCTCTGATTCTCCATCGCTCTGCAAGAATCCATATAGAGTTATTTACAGCCAGGGCAGAACCACAACTATGATACAGAACTAGACTCTCTAATTGTAGAGATAAACTGCTAAGGAGTTATAATCTGGCAAATAGGAGAACAGTTGAGTAAACCTACTCAGAACTGCTTCCAGTGCATTTCTATCTTTTGACATGATACAAAGTATGGACTATTGATTTTTAAATTCTGTTGTCTGGTTCTATAATTGGGACTTCCACGACTGAAATGGATTTTAAAAAACCAAACGGACTTAAAAAGGCCTCAGTGATCACAGGGTAGCCAAGATCCATAAAACCATGTGGAATAAACTAAACCATCTGAACTGAAATTGACATTTTATCATAACATTGGAACTAGTCACCCAATCAGGCACAGAAAAGGCTCTCATTGCCCATTTTAAATTGCATGCAAGAACATTTCATATAACAGATGAAAAACTTTACCTCCAATTGTCAAGCTAGGAGATAATGGAGACAGACATAAAATATGAACACCTGCTTGCATCTGGCAGAGCAGTAGACATAGATCTTAGACTGCAAAATTGGAACTAGCTACAGAAAATGCGTTTTTTGCCTTTCAAAAAGGAAAGATGTCTAGAATTGATTGGAGGGAAACACCAGGCACCACAAATTTTGAAAGCATATCATCAATATTTGCTACTATTGATGGCTCAAGACACCAACGAAAACAACTTTGGTC
The DNA here is from genome assembly GCF_020745735.1 of Hemiscyllium ocellatum. Lineage (NCBI taxonomy): Eukaryota > Metazoa > Chordata > Chondrichthyes > Orectolobiformes > Hemiscylliidae > Hemiscyllium > Hemiscyllium ocellatum. Next base: position 125,341,976 of record NC_083403.1, on the reverse strand, counting down.
TCCAGTTAAAATCTCACACCTCAAGGATACAATTTCAAATGCTTGAGGGTATCTTCCTTAGTTACTTTGTGCACACATGCCTGCATTTGATACTGTGCCTTTAATCATCTTGTGAGGGATTAGCAGATGATGAAACTGCTAATAGTGAAATCCAATTCATTGTGTTAATTGGAGAAAGACATAGACCTGTGCTAAAAAGTAAATAAAATCTTTGTTGCATTCAACAAGGGAGTTGAAAAGAGAGAAACCAACTCATCCCTCCTCACCTGGTCATCACACCTTTCCCAAAGTTCCTTAAATCCTCCAGATGTGGTTCACCAATACCCAGTACAAGTGTAACAAAATTCATTCCTGTTATATTCCATTTTCCTTGCAACAGACAACATTGCATTTATTCAACAGTACACCTAGAACCTTCTGTGTACTGTAGGATGTCTACAATCTCCATTCAGTAACATACTGATTTTCTTTTCATCTTTATATTTAACACTGAAAACCTGATGAAGTCACCTCCCCATTTCAGTTGCTCAAGCCTCAAATTGACTCATGCTCAGATGGTTCATTAGACAAACATGAATATAGGTAGCTTTTAGTACAACAGTCAGGAAACGCAGAAAGAATGCAAGCAAAACATGAAGGAAGTAAGGAAACCTACACCAACTTTATTTTTAAAATCTTTTTTAAAAATGATATATCCCAAAGCACTGGACAAGATCACTATAAAACAAGGTAGACACAGTCATGAGTCAAAAGATTTTAAAGATATAGTAAATATGGACTATCAATTTTCAAATTCCATCAACATTTCTAATGCTACAAATCTTCACAGGATAAAGATATTTTGAAAAAGACAAACACTGGCTAAAAATGGCTGCTGTGGAAACCTGACCACAAGCTGAGACAAAATTGTGAAATCATTTAGAGATATTCAGATACACTGCATCGACTGTAATTACCATTTCATCCAAAGCAGACAAAGTTAGCATCAAATTCACATATTTGGTTTAATTCTCACTAGCACAAGTTCATTTTGGGAGGTGAAAGGACATGTGTAAACTAATCAGTTTGGAAGGGCAATGCAGCAGACTCAAGAATATACAAAAGAGACTGATAACAAAAGCCACATGTTTACAATGAAAAAAGAATGGTAAATTCTGAAGAATTTGGAAGCCCCTCTACCTCAAAGTCAATGCCTGCTTGATTTTAAGAACTTTAATTGCCTTTAGCTTCTTTCTCATGCTAGACAAACATTTCTCTCTATCCCTGAAAAAAAAGTCTGATTTCCTCCTCCTCAACCTGATCATAAGGCAAAAGGCATGGTCATTTGTTTCAAGAGCAAAGCCCCTAGTGGTCTCAGTGATGAGATGAGGATGGAGGTGGAGATCAGAAGTGACACCAAAGCTCTAAAGAGACCGGATTAATTTCAATCCTTTGCTACAGAGAGGAATGGACGTAGCAGCTTGGGAAAGAAGTTTGAAGTGGGCAATGAAAACAATTACTTCAGCATTCCTAATAATTAATTTGGAAAAGATCTGCTCAACCAATGCACAAGAGGAAAGTAGTAATTTTGAATCATTTATTCACTTTGCAAATTGTTAATGTTCAACTATACTTTATGTTTGTCGAGCTGGGAAGCTGATTGCAGACATTTCTTCCCGTCCAGGTGACAGCTTCAGTGCTTTGGAGCCTCCTGAAGCACTGCTGTACTGTGCCTTCTGGAGTTTATTTAGTTCCGTTCCTGCTGCTTCCTGTTCCAGTTATTCATTGTAGTGGTCTATATATTGGGTCTAGGTCAAATATGTTTATTGATGGAGTCCATTGGTGAGTGCCATGCTTCTAGGAATTCTCTGGTTGTCCTGGTTAGCTTGTCCTATTATTGTTGCGTTGCCTCAGTGAAATCCGTGGTCTTTGTCATCTACGTTTATGGCTACCAGGGACAGCTGGTCGTGGCGTTTAGTGGCTAATTGGTGGTCATGGATGCAGTTTGCTACTTGCCTGCCTGTTTGTCTTACATATAGTGTTTCATTTAGTCTTTGCATGGAATCCTGTAACCTACATTTGTCTTGCACATGATGGCACCCTCTTATCCTATCCTTGTAACCCTGCATTTCCCATGGCTAATCCACCTAGTCTGCACATTCCTAGTCTGCACATTACTCCAAACCTTTCCTAATCATGCACTTATTCAAATATTTTAACTGTGTTTGCATCCACCACTTCCTCTGGCAGTTCATTCTGTATTTTAAAAAAGTTTCCCTGGACACTATGGGCAATTTACCATAGCCAATCCACCTAATCTGCACATCTTTGGACTATGGGAGGAAATCTTCGAGGAGAAAGTGAGGTCTGCAGATGCTGGAGATCAGAGCTGAAAATGTGTTGCTGGAAAAGCGCAGCAGGTCAGGCAGCATCCAAGAAACAGGAAATTCGACGTTTCGGGCATAAGCTCTTATTCAGGAAGACTATGGGAGGAAACCAGAGCAACCAGAGGAAACACGCAGATGCAGGAGAATGTCTGTCTGTGCGGAGTTTGCACAGTCAAGGAAACCAGAAGTGCTATTCTTGGTCAAAAAAGTTTTAAAAGTGGTGTTCAACCTCAAAGCAATCATCAGTTAAATTCCAACTTGGGTCACAGCCCATACAGAGTAGTTTACTCAGATGCAAAATCAGAGCTCACCTCAACTCATTTTATATCAGTAGGTCAAATGCAAACATTCATGAAAATAACTGCTACAACATTGTAAAGAAAACTTGAAAAGTTTGTACTTTATTCACAGATATGTTTAGATAAAGAAATTAACCAAAACTCAATGTTTCAAGCTAAGGTTTTGCTGATCACTCACAGTCGTTGTTGAGGCTCGGGTCTGTGGACTCAGTACGAGAGAGGAGGTAAAGGTAATACTGGGCTCATCAGCTCCACCCCCTTATTCCACAGCCTTATATGTATGATCCCAGCACTTACATTTTCTTTTACTATACAAATGGTTTTCTTTTTACTCATGAGAACTGCTCACCTTGTAAACATTTTCAATTTTTGTGAACTTATTTCATCAGTCTCGAATAAATTTGAAACTAAAAACAAAGGCAGAATTATACTATACTTTAATAAAAGGTGCATTTTACATAATTTAAAAAAAGAATTTCCAGACAAAATGATAACTGCAGTCATCCATTAAGGGGGCAGGGTCAGGAGTGTGGGGCATTGCATCCTTCATGATCACAAATGGTGGCAGTGTCCCTTCCTCTGGGGTAGGAAGCATGGGTTCAGGCCCCTGTAACTTCTCTGAACATGCCTTTTGGAAAACCTCCTGCAAGAATGCATACTGAATAATCGCATTTACAAAAATGTGTTGGATATTTAAAGTTCACCCTCAGCAACATTCCTTGATCTCACATTGAAAAACCTTTCAAAGATTTGTTGCTCTGGCAGAAAAAATGTTCAATTTCTGTAAAGCGACCCCAAGTCACTGTTGAAATTTTTAGAATTTTATGTAGTTGCAGTCATACAGGATGGAAAACGATTCTTCCTTCCAACTAGTTCACACTGACCATGTTCCCAAACTAAATTAATCCTACTTGCCTGTGTTTGGCCCCTATTACTCCAAACCTTTCCTAATCACACACTTATTCAAGTATTTTAACTGTGTCTGCATTCACCACTTCCTCTGGCAGTTCATTCTGTATGAAAAAAAAAGTTTCTCCTCAGTTTTTAAAAACTCTCTCCTCTCACCGGTCTTGAAATCGTCCACCCGAAGGAAAAAAGGACACCCACTATTCTCATTATCTATAATCCCAAGATTGATTACACCCCTAAGAGGTCATCACCAACCTCCTACACACCAGGGAAAAGAAAAAAATCCCAGCTTATTTCTATAACTCAAGTCCTCCATTTCTAGCAACATCCTGGTAAATGTTTTTCTGAACCTTTTCCAATTTACTAAATATCCTTCCTGTAGTAGAGTGACCAGAACTGCACACTACTCCAGAAGAGGCCTCATCAACGTCCTGAACAACCTCAACAGGATTCCCAACTCCTTTATTCAAATAGTTTGAGCAATGAAGGCAAGCACACCAATAACCTTCTTAACTACTTTGTCTACCATGATGCAAATTTCAAAGAATTATGTACCTAGACATCTAGGTCTCTGTTCTACAACAATACTACCCAGAACACTGCTGGTCACAGGCATCCATTAATTGCATAAGTTCTGCCTTTGTTTTCCCAAAATGCAATATCTCACATTTATCCAAATTAAACTCCATCTACCACTCCTCAGCACATAACTCTTGCACAATTGGGCCAATCTGTAATCTGAGATAACCTTCTTCACTGTCCACCATACCACCAATATTGGTGTTATCCACAAACTAACCATGCTTCCTATATCCTCATTCAAATCATTTATACAAATGACAATAAAAGCAAACCCAGCACTGATCCGTGTGGAATACTGCTGGTCACAAGCCTCCAGTCCAAAACAAACCCTCCAACACCTTCAAGCCAATTCTGTATCCAATTGGCAAGCTCTTCCTGAATCCCATGATAACTAATTTTACTAATTAGTCTACCACGTGGAACTTTGCCAAAGGCTTCACTAAAGTCTATATTAACAACATCCACCACTCTGCCCCCAAATCAATCCTTTTGGTTATCTCCTTAATAAAACTCAAATCAAGTTTGAAACACATGATTTCTCTCACACAAAACCATGCTGACTATCCCTAATCAGTCTTTGCCTCTCGAAATGCATGTAAATCCTATCAATAACAACTTCCAACAACTTAACTACCACTGATGTCAGGCTCACAGGTCTCCAGTTCCCAGGTACTCTCTTTATTTAAGGGACTGCAAAGGCACATTAGCCACTCTCCAGGCTACCTAGACCTCATCTGAGGATATGGACGATATAGAATATTTCTTCAACAGGTTGGTAAGCTTTTTTGGTATAGGTGGTTTATTTTGCCATTTATATAGCCATAAAACAATAGGTTGATAAGATACAATTTTTCCAATGTTTAAGACTAAAATAAAAGGGAAGGAAATACTTAAGGAGCTAATAAGTTAGTTTTGGCTTCCAAGGGAAAAATGAATTAGAGCAAGAAACTAGTTTGTTTTAAAAAAAATAGTGTGACTTGATGTCGAACTATTAACTGGAGTTCATGGCAGATAGATTCAGGAAGAGGCAGAGTCAACTATTGTCAGGTTTAAACTTTGAAGTAACACGAATTAGTCATAGGTATACCAGGTTCTCTTACACATTAGATGAAGGTCTAATCTAATCTTCATTAGAATGCTCATTCTCTGAAGGCTCTCAAAAGCTAGCCCAATATTGTGCAGTTTGTTGTGATGGTATCCACCTTTGCCCACAATATGCTATTTATACTGGAAAAAAAAAACAAAATTTCTGGACAAATTCAGTACGTCTAACAGATCCAATAAATCTGTGAAGAGAAAGCAGAAGTAAACAGAGTCCAGTGGTCCTTCTCTCCACAGATGCTGCCAGAACTGCAGAGACATAGTCATAGAGATGTACAGCATGGAAACAGACACTTTGGTCCAACACATCCATTCCAATCAGATTTCCCAACCCAGTCTAGTCCCACCTGCCAGCACCTGGCCCATATCCCTCCAAACCCTTCCTATTCATATGCCCATCCAACTGACTTTTAAAATGTTGCAATTGTACCAGTCTCCATCATTTCCTCTGCAAGCTCATTCCATACATGTACCATCCTGTGTGAAAACGTTGCCCCTTAGGTCTCTTTCATATCTTTCCCCTCTCACCCTAAACCTATGCCCTCTAGTTCTGGACTTCCCCACCCCACGGAAAATACTTTGCCTATTTACCCTATCCATGCCCCTCGTAATTTTGTAAACCTCTATCAAGGTCACCCCTCAGCCTCCGACACTCATGGGAAAACAACCACAGCCTCTTCAGACTCTCTCCATAGCTCAAATCTACCAACCCTGGCAACATCTTAGTAAATCTTTTCTGAACCCTTTTCAAGTTTCACAACATCTTTCCGATAGGAAGGAGACCAGAATTGCACGCAATAGTCCAACAGTGGCCTCACCAATGTCCTGTACAGTTGCAACATGACCTCCCAACTCCTGTACTCAATACTCTGACCAATAAAGAAAAGCATACCAAACATCATCTTCACTATCCTAACTACCTGTGACTCCACTTTCAAGGAGCTATGAACCTGCACTCCAAGGTCTCTTTGTTCAGCAACACTCCCTAGGACCTTACCATTAAGTGTATAAGTCCTGCTAAGATTTGCTTTCCCAAAATGCAGCACCCCCCTCGCATTTATCTGAAGTAAACTCCATCTGCCACTTCTCAGCCCACTGGCACATCTGGTCAAGATCCTGTTGTAATCTGAGGTAACCTTCTTCGCTGTCCACTACACCTCCAATTTTGGTGTCATCTGCAAACTTACTAACTGGACCTCTTATGCTCACATCCAAATCATTTATGTAAATAACAAAACGTAGAGGACGCAGCACCGTTCCTTGTGGCACTCCACTGGTCACAAGCCTCCAGTCTGAAAAGCAACCCTCCACCACCACCCTCTGTCTTCTACCTTTGAGCCAGTTCTGTATCCAAATGGCTAGTTCTCCCTGTATTCCATTAGATCTAACCTTGCTAATCAGTCTCCCATGGGGAACCTTGTCGAACGCCTTACTAAAGTCCATATAGATCACATCTACCACTCTGCCCTCATCAATCCTCTGTTACTTCCTCAAAAAAGTCAATCACCTGCCAGCAATAGAATCATAGAGATGTACCTCTGGCAATTTCTGTTTTGCTTGTTTCAGACCTGCAGCATCAGCAGTTCTTTGTTTTTATTTTAGAGCTACTCATACTCATTGACCTGCACTTCAGTGGCATCATGCAAGGTTGCTCCAGGGTCCTGAAGTCCAAAGAACAAATTCAACACAAGCAAAAGATGAATAGAAAAACTAATTGAGAAACAAACAAACAAAGTCAGTTTAACTCAACTCTGAATACTGCATTCCTAATGATACAGGATAATTAAGAGGCTAAATTACAAGGAAATTATCCAGACCAAAGTTCACATGCCACAGATTTGATTGTCAAGAATAAGAACTGAGTTTGGAACTTCACGGAGCTACAGTCAGAGCAGGACACTTTTACAAAATATTGTCCTAAAACTCCCCTTCAAGTATAGTGTTTTAGTGAACGAATGGGAGGATAGGTGTGAGAAAGCTGGAGAAATAACCACCATTGTTGGATGGAGAAAAGTTCAGGAATAACAAGAAGTCAAAATTGAGAACATCCACTGTACTGATGGCTGTATGATTAGAATTGATTGTAGCAATATTGTATTAAGGGGGTGGGACAGAAAAAGGAATGTTAACACTAGGATAAAAATCAAGGCATTGATAGACTAGGAGTTAAATGCAAGTCAGCAAACAAAAGTCTGATGGGTGAATGGAATTGGATGTTGGTGAGTTACACAACAGAAAGTTTTGGATGAGCTCAAATTCGTGGAGGGTGAAAGCCTGAAGATGGGAAGGAAAAATTCAATAGGTAGATCAGTACACCTGGAGAGATTAAAGCATCAAAATGATAGTTTAGCAGCTAGAGCAATGAAGAAATAGAAGTCAATTGTTTTAGCAATGAAGACAATGAGGTCAAGAGCTAATCTTACGGTTAACTACAGTTGAAAAGCAGGTTTGGCCCCAGAAGTGGCCAAGATGGAGGTTAGATAGGTAGAAGAATTTAAATATGGAGGCAAATTTAAATATGGAGGCAAAAGAAAATGTTTCAGCTTTCTTGAAACTCAAGTAAAAGAAATTCCTGCTCAACGATGCTGGGCGATGGATAAGCAGGTTGACAATAGTGGCAGTGAAGGAGTTGAGAGAGCTGAAGTGATTGTGTTGTTGGCATTTTTCCTCTTTCAGGAGATGAGAGGGTTGCTGTTAAGTCCAACATTTAATATCCATCCTAATTACTGAGTAGATGACAATGAGTCACATTCTTATACCACTGCTGTGAGAAAAGGATATCTGGTGGGTGTACAGTCACAAATATCAATGCAATGGCACGAGTGGAAGTGCTAGAATTTTTTTTTAAATTTTACACAAAGGGTAGCAAAATGTTGCTGTTTGCAATAGAGGTTGCATCTATGTGCACTGCAAATAAAAAAGTATGCAATGTATTTGTGGGAATTTAGATTTTGAAATAAAGGCAAATTGATTTTAATTTTATTTCTGTGAAGGCAATTTTATATAAATAGGTCAGCAAGTAATTTGGAAAAAAGTGACCCAAAGACATGATTTCCATGAAATCATGTTACCAATGGTATTAACTGATGAAAAAAGAAGTGATCAGGCTAAGTTGGTTTGTGTTTTGTTCAAAAGAATCAAGTTTCAGTTTCATTCAGCAGAAGACTGAAGCTCAGTTCAAGGGAAGTAATAGCTTTTTTAAGCTTCATAGAATCTCCATGTTGAAAGAGTTTATCGAAACCTCTTGGCCAAATCAAAATGGAAAAGTAATCTGGATCCTCAGACTTGAAAAGGAGGTTCACAACAATAAATTAAACAAAGCAACTGGCAATTTAAGCTTTGAAATGGAGTATGTGAAAAAGAAATTCAATATATGTTTCTGCCATTTATATTATGATCTTTTTGCAAAATCACATCTTATATAAAATATTTCAATGTTTTGTATTTAATGCTGAAATGAACTTTAGCTGCTCACGTGACTATGTTCAGTGACTAATCACCATAGTGACCAACTGCAAAAATTAAACTTTTGAACAATTCAAGCAGGTTTCATTCTGAGATTGACTTGTCAAATATTAACATCAGTTGAGACAGACCGGACATGAGGGGAGCTACATCAACTATCTTCAAAAAAAAAAATTAAAGTTCAGGATAATTTTTACAAGAGAAAAAAAACTGGAAAAAAAAATTGGCCTTCTCAGCCATAGACTAAATTGTTGTTATTTGCAGCTTCTGAGTGATAAGGATAGGTAAAAATCTCACTATTTATACTCACAAGGGGTAACGTTCAACTATCATTCACTTTGTGGCCATAAAAACAGATGACTCGTTGGAGAGAACAAATGGTTATGTAATGTGTGCATGACCACATTTAAAGAAGTAGAAAGGCTTAAGGAACACTCAGGGTACAGTGGAGGCAAAGGAATAAAAAAAATTCAAACCAAAAATTAAAAGTAATGAAATTCATTTGCTATGTTTGTGCAGCAACCATAGGACTTGGTGCTCCAGGGAAAACCATTTTTTTTTAAAATGTGGAAATCCAAAGTCCTCTCTTTCCCTCCCTTCATTTGCAATAGGGTGAAGGCGAACAAGCTAATTGAGATATAACATTGATTTAACTTATCTCAAAAGAACTTGACTGCTTTACGCAGAGTGCTAAACCAGATATTGTGCAGAAGTTATCAACAGATGCAGCCAGCACAAAACACAACAGATATTCTGATGAACACCAGAAAAGATCAAACTGCTCATACTGAGAATTAATTAAAAAAAGGATGCTGATGTTTTACTACCAACAGGATTGGCATGATGGGGGAAAAAAAAGAACATTATAACATTATCCAAAGTGTAGTAAAGTATCAGGCACTTGGTAATTTGATGTGGGAGTTCAAAGAAATTCCCAGAGGAAACAATGTTATACTTACCAGAGTGAATACATACACAACAAGACCTCTAGTCCTCGACTAGTGAATCAACAACTAGGAGAAAATGAAGACTGCAGAGTCTGAAGGGCTTATGCTCAAAAGATCGATTTCCCCTGATCCTTGGATGCTGCCTGACCTGCACCACACTTTTCCACTCAAGTGAATCTTCTTTCGAACACGAAACAAAATTAAGGTTTTTCTTTTGCATTCACTAAATCAGCATTTTCAAATAGGAGTACTTATTTTTTTCTGTTCATACTTTAAGAGGGGATGAAAGTGCTAGAAAGGAAATTCAATATACCTCGGTGATTTAATACTTCAGGAGGACAGTTAGCTTTGCATGTGTTCATTCTTCCAACTCAAGATGATGACGACATCAACAAGAGATCACTAAATTATGATTCAGGTGTGAGGTGTGCACATGACTAAATCAAACCAAGTTAGAGTCACAGAATCAGAGTTACACAGCATGGAAACAGACCTTTTGGACCAATTCATCAATGTCAATGTCAGTCAGATATCGTAACCAATCTAGTCCCATTTACCAGCATTTGGCCCATATCCCTCTAAACTCCTCCTATTCATGTACCCACCCAGATGCTTTTTAAACATGTTGTAATTGTACCCACCTCCACCACTTCCTCTGGCAGCTTGTTCCACCACCCTCTGCATGAAAAAGATGCCCTTCAGGTCACTTTAATCTTCCCCCTCTCATCTTAAACCTATGTCCTTCAGTTTTAGTATCCTCTAACGTGGGGAAAACACCTTGACTTGGCTATTCACTGCACCTCATGATTTTATAAACCTCCAGATAGAAGATCACCCCTCAGTCTCCAACACTGTGGGAGAAATAGCACCAGCCTATTCAAACTCTCCATCCTTTCCTTTAGCTCAGGCCTTCCAATCCCAACAATGTCCCCGTAAATCTTTCCTAAACCCTTTCAAGTTTAGCAACGTCTTTCCTAAAGCAGGGAGACGAGAACTTAGCGCAGGATTCCAAAAATAGCGCAGCCAATGTCCTGCACAGCTGCAGTGTGACAGAGTGTGGTGCTGGAAAAGCACAGCTGATCAGGCAGCATCGGAGGGGCAGGAAAATCGACATTTTGGGCAAAAATCCTTCATCAGGAATTTCTGATATAAGGCTTTTGCCCGAAATGTCGATTTTCCTGCCCCTCAGATGTTGCCTGACCTGCTGTGCTTCTCCAGCATCACACTGTTCACTCTAACCTCCAGCACCGGTAGTTCTCACTTTCACCCTGCAATGTAACATCCCAATTCTTATACTCAATGCATGAACCAATAAAAGATAAGTGTGTCAAATGCCTTCTTCACCACCTTGTCTGGTTGTGACTTCATTTACAAGGAACCCTGCACCTGTACCCCTAGGCCCCTTTGTTCAGCAACACTCCATACAGCCCTACCATTAAATGTACAAGTCCTGCCCATATTTGCCTTACAAAAACACACACTCTCATTTATCTAAAATTAAACAGCATCTGCCACTCCTTCAGCCCTTGGCCCTTCTTATCAATATCCCATTGGACTTCAAAATAACCTTCTTCACTGTCTACTATGTTCAATAAATCATATCAGTTGCACAACACTATGATCATGGGCTATAAACTCTATCTTATGATCCTGCCAGTACTTCCAAATAAACCTGTTGGACTATAACCTGGTGAAGTGAGATTTTTAAACTTTGCCCACCTCAGTCCAACACCAGCATCTCATCAGCATGACCAATTTTGGTGTCAACTGCAAACTTACTAACCATACCTCCTATATTCACATCCAAATCATTTAAGCAGTAGACCTTGCACCAATCCTAGCTACACACCACAGGTCACAAGCCTCCAATCCAGAAAAACAATCCTTTATCACCACCCTGTCTTCTATTTTCAAGACAATTCTGTATCGAATTGGCCAGCTTCCCCTGGATTCCATATAATCTAACCTCACTAGTCTACCATGTGGAACTTTGAACACCTTGGTATGCATATAGACAACATCTAACAGTCTGCCTTCAATCATCTTTGTCACTTCTTCAAAAAAAAACTCAGTCAAATGAGAATTTCCTACACACATGCTGACTATCCCTAATCAGTCCTTGCCTTTCCAAATGCACATAAATCCTGTCCCTCAAACTCTCCCAACAACTTACCCACCACAGACATCAGACTCAAGTCTATATTTACCTGGCTTTTCCTTACTACGTTTCTTAAATAATGGCACCATATTAGCCACAGGGATAAGGTACTAGAAGACTAGAAGTCGGCTATGAAATGGTACAAATATCTCAGCAAGGAGCCCAGCAATCTCTTCCCTAGCTTTCCACAAAGTTCTGGGGCATACCTGATCAGATCTTTATCCATCACTAGGTATTTTAAGATGCCCAGCACCAACTCCTCTGTAATATGAAGATTTCAAGATATCTATTTATTTCTTCATGTTCTCTGGCTTCCATACCCTTCTTCACAGTAAATACTGGACACAATACTCATTTAGTACCTCAACCATCTCCTGTAATTCCAGACATGGATGGCCGCATTGATTTTTAAGGGACTCAATTCTCTCCCTAGTTATTCTTTCTTTCCTTAATGCATTTGGAGGATCTCTTTGGATTCTATTTCATGTCCCCTTTTTGCCCTCCTGTTTTCCCTCAAGCATATTCCTACTGCCTTTATATTCCTCAAGAGATTTACTTTACTGGCCAGATGCCTCCATTTTCTTGGCCAAAGATTCAAATTTCTGACGTCATCCATCATCCCCTTACCCTTCACACGAACAGGAACATATTAACATTTTTTAGAGGGCTCCCGCATCCCACCCACCCCTTTACTTGCATATAGTGTCTCCCGGTCAACTTTTAAAGTCTAGTTTAATACGTTCTGAATTGGTTTTCCTCCAATTTTTAGAAATAACTTTAGATCAGGTATGTCCTTTTCCATATTTCTATTAGTTTTAAAATAATTATGATCACTGGCCTCAAAGTGTTCCCCCACTAACCCCTCAGTTACTTGCTCTATCTTATTTCCTAGGAGAAGGTCAAGTTTTGCTCCTTCTCTTAAGAGGTACAACCACAGACTGAACATCAAAATGTTCTTCGATACACTTAAATTCCTCTCCATCAAAGCTCTTAACACTATGGCAATCCCAGTCTCTGCTCGAAAAGTTAAAATACCCTACTATTACAACCTTATTATTCTTAAAGATGACTGAGATCTTCTTACAAATTCTCCTTACAGCTGTAACTTTATCTTTAACCAAAAACAACACGCTCCCTTCTTTATTGCCCCCCTTCTATCCTTCCGCTAGCACAGATCCTGGAAAATTAAGATGCCAATCCTGCCCCTCCCTGAGTCATGTTTCCGTAACAGCCATGACATCCCAGTCCATGTTCCCAACCATGCAGAGTTAATCTACCTTATCTGGGCGGCCTCTTGCATTGAAATAAACGCAATTTAATTTAGCAGTCTTACCTCATTTTCTGCCTTGCTCTTGCCTACAACCTCCTCACCCATGATCCCAAAACATCAAGCCCTGCCCCTGTACCAGCTCCTCAGCACACAGTTCAAAGAATGCACTGCTGCTACAGAAGAGATGCTTCTGGCACTGAACATCCACTTAAAATGTTCCCAGTCAGTCAACATGTCTCTTTTTGCACCTTAGTTGACGAGACAGAAACAGAGCAGAGCAATCCAATATGGGAATCTCATATCTCTAGGTGATGTTGAAATTTTTCATTGTGTCCTTATAGCACTTTTTCCTGACCTCCATGAAAAAGCCGGCAAACAGGAGGCAGAAGATCACAACAAGCCAGGCAGCATCAGGAGGTGAAAACATCAACATTTCAAGCATAACCCTTCCTCAGCACTAGATGTGGGGGTGGGGGCAGCTACAGATAAAGTGGGGGTTGGGAAGAGTCACATAAGGGTGAGGCAGCCTATCACTACCTCAACCACTCCATCCCTCTTTCTGTAGTTCGCCCCCTTCTCCACCCATCTAGTCCTGAAGAGTTATACCTGAAACAGTGACTTCTCCAACTCCTGCTGCTGCCTGCTTGCCATGTTCTTCCAGTTCCTGTCTATCTACTTTGGATTCCAGCACCTGCAGTTTTTTTTTCCCTCTCTCTCCATCCATGCAAACATTGACCTTCAATTAACTGGCCAGGGGAAGTATTTTGGCACTCACCAGGCATTCAGAATTTTGTACAGAAAAACCAAAAGACAACAAAAAAAATCAATTTAGTGAGGAGAATAAAATAGATTAGTATATAGCTTTGATTAATATATAGGAAACAGGGGGCTGAATTAAAATATTAGTCATGGAGGCAGACAATGAAGCCACACAGTAATTTTGTGTATGAGATGTTGAACAAATACTGTGTCTTTTCTCATCAACAGAAGTCAAAATCTGTACAAGAAGAGGTAGTTCATAAAAGTAAGGAACTTAGTGTACTAAACATAGATAAGAGCAGGAGGAGGCCATTCAACCCTTTGAACCTGCTCCGCCATTCATCATAATCATGGCTGATCATCCAACTCAATAGCCCAATCCTGCTTTCTCCCTGTAACCTTTGATTCCATTCGCCCCAAGTACTATATCTAGCCACCTCTTGAATACATTCAATGTTCTGGCATCAACTACTTCCTGTGGTAATGAATTCCACAGTCTCCCCACTCTTTGGGTGAAGATATGTCTCATCTCCATCCTAAATGTTCCACCCTGAATCCTCAGCATGTGACCCCGCTTCTGGATGCACTCACCATCGGGAACATCCTCTCCACATCTACACCGTCAAGTCCAGTTAGAATTTTCAAAGTGTCTATGAGATCCCCCCTCATTTGTCTGAACTCCAGCAAAGACAATCCCAACCTAGTCAACCTCTCTTCATATGTCTGTCCCACCATCCCCAGAATCAGCTTTGTAAGTCTTTGCTGCACTCCCTCGAGAATAAGAGCATCCTTCCTCAGAAAAGGAGGCCAAATCTGTACATTGTATTCTAGGTATGGCCATACCAAAGTCCCTGCTCTTACACTTAAAAGCTCTCGCAATGAAGGTCAACATATTCTTTCCCTTCTTTACTGCCTGCTGCACTTGTATGCTTACTTTCAGTGATTTTTGCTCAAAGACAACCAGGTTCCATTGCACACTCCCCTTTCCAAATTTACAGCCATTCAGGCAGTAATTTGCCTTGTTTTTGCTTCCAAACTGAATAACCTCACATTTGTCCAAATTATACTGAATCTACCATTGATTTGCCAGCTCACTCAACCTGTCCAGATCATGCTGAAAGATCTCTGCATCCTTGACAGTTCACCCTCCCAACTGAGTAACATCTACAAAACTTGAGATGTTACATTTTGTTCCCTCATCCAGTTCATTAATATATGATGCGAATAGCTGTGATCCTAGCACCGATCCCTGTGGCATCCCACCGATTAGAAAAGGATCCATTAATTCCTTAAAGAGAAAAAAGACATCTTTAGCCAGAAGTTATAGTGACTGGTTGGAAACTTTAAAGAGGGCTTAAGTAGATGCAGAAACAAAATAAATAAAAATACTCAAAATTGGTCATGCTGATGATTTGGAAGTACTAGCTTTTGAAGTGCTGCTCCTTCATCTGGTAGCTAGTAAGGCGGGATCATAAGACACAGAATTTATAGAGTTCAAATGACATGAGTCAGAGGCAGTTGAGAGTCTGAACAAGGCAGTTTTTTTTTGGAAAGTTTGAATGCAGAGAATACAGTTGATGAAGGGATAATTTTCCTCATCATAGTTTGTTTTGCATGCCAGGTGCTCAGGCATCCTAATTAATATTGTGGATGCAAGTTACCCAAAATGATTATACTATTGTAATCCCAAGTGAAATTACACAAGTCTGTAGTCAACACATTCCACAGTGATCATGTCTTTTGTAAAGCTAATCAGTTCTTATTCCACATTCCACAATGATCATGCCTCCTTATGTTTCAAGATTGTTCTCTACTTTGTTTACAGTGATTATTTTTTCCAAGGTTTTACAATTCTCCACCCTACCTAAATCAGGTCCCCTTTGTTGCATTAAACAATGCACTGCAATCACTTCTCTACAGGAAGAAACAAATCCCTGCTTTGCACACATTGTAGTGGTCCTGTAAAGCAGGTGGTATTTTTAGTTAGAGACTGTCCTGACCTCTTTCAATCCCAACAGCTATGTGTCATTCGTATATCTGGCAATATGTCTCTACTGTACTTTACTGCATTTTTTCATGCAACGTGGGTGCTGCTGGCACATTTATTGTGTGGGGGAGAGACAGGGGAGGGAGAGAGAGGGACAGGGGAGACAGACAACACAGAGGAGAGACAGACAACACAGAGACAGATGACCGGTGACAACTTTAACCCAGGGGTCACCACTCCTCAGAAAAAGAGCGAGGTTAAGGATTCACCTCAGATGTTGCAGGCATATTGTTGGAGACACTCTGCATTGCAAATGAGCTATCCAGCCAATTGAGCTAAATAATCCCCTATCAAGATGCCATAAAGCAGTCTTCTTGAACTAAAGTGGTCCATATGTTGTAAGTACAATCCCAATCACAAATAGAAGGGAGTTAGAATTCTGACCCAATGAGAGCAAGTTATCCATGATACATTCCAAGCCAGGAAGATGTGTAGCTTGGAGAAAAATATGCAGTTGGTAGTGTTCCAATGCATTCGCTGGTCATATCCTTTCCAAAATGCTTCAGTAAGGCACAACTCAAAAGAGGTTAAAATACAGATTATGGATTCAGAGACAACGCTAATAGCTTAACACTGAAGGAGGATAGACTAATGGACCGGAACTAAAATGTTGGGAGAAAGGGAATATTTTCTATGATAAAAAACAAACTATGAAGGTACAAGAAAGCAAGTTATTCACCACAGACAGAAAATTCATGAGATGATTGATAATCAACAGGTAATGATTGCTATTTAAAATTGTATTTAAAACAAGGTATCTATATATACATTCCTTTAAAAGTACAAACACACAAAGGGAAAGTGAATAACTGTGGTTAATGAAAGTAAGACTGCAATAGATCAAAGGAGATGGCTTACAAAAGATGCCATAAAATGTGGTTAACCTCTAGATTGGAAGCAATTTAGAATGCAAAGGATTATTAAGGAATTGATAAAGGGGGAAAAAAATAGTATGTGAATGCAAATTAGTGAGAAATAAAGGCGGATTGCAAAAGCGGTTTTTTTAGGAATGTGACAAGGAAAGATTAACCAAACAAATGCAGGATCATTATAGACAGAAAAGGGAGTATTTAAAAACAGAATAGGGAAATGGCAGAGAAATTCCTCCATGAATATAGAGAATCTTCCAGAAACACTGGGTAACAAAAGGACTTGTGAAACTGTGGTACTGAAAGAAATCATGTTAGAAAAAGGAGATACAACTTGAAACAATAACTGGATGGAAGGGTGATTAATGCCCTGAAAGAGAGGAGTAACATCCCAGAGTTTTGGAGGTGGTAGTGAATACTTTCAAAGTTCTGCAGGAATTTTTCTCCGGATCTACAGACTGGAAAGTAACAAATGTAACCTCCTCATTTAAAAAAGGGAAGGAGAGGGAAAATGGAGAACTAAAAACCTATTAGCTTGATGTCAGAAGTAGAGAGTGTTAGAAATAAAAGAATTAATAACTCACCTTATAAAATAGATGATACAATGGTGCAATCAACATGGATTTATGAAAGAAAAATGATGTTTGACAAACCTATTGTGACTCTTATTTTGTTACTCGCAACACGAAAGAAAACCAGTAGATGTGGCAAATTTGGACATTTAGAAAGCTTTTAATAAGGTCTCACGCAAGTAGATAGTAAGCTAGTAATTAAAATCAGATCACATGAGACTGAGGGTAATATACTAGGGTGGACTAAGTATTGCCAGACAAAGCAGAGCCTAGGAACAAACAGATTCTCACGATGGCAGGCCGTTACTAGTTGGGTGCAACAAGATTCAATGCAAGGATTACAATTGTTTACTTTTCCAAACGTTCTAATGACAAAATGAAAATACAAATTTTGAAAGAAGCAAGAAAGCTGAAAAAGAGTGAGATAGACTACATGAATGGGGCAAGACCATGGCAGATGAAAAACAAATGATAGAAAAATAGAACAGACAATTTCTTAGAAATGGAGAGGGGTTGGAAAGTATTGCAGTCCAAAGGGACATCGATGCCATCCTTCATGAATTGATATAGTCTAAGTTACAGATCAAATCAGAGTCATAGAGATGTCCAGCACAGAAACAGACCCTTTGGTCCAACTCATCCATGCTGATCAGATATCCTAACCCAATCTAGTTCCACTTGCCAACACTTGGTCCATATCCCTCTAAATCCTTCCTATTCATATAAAACATTTAAAGGGCATCTAGATGGGTAACTATCCCAGCATCCACCACTACTTCTGACAGCTCATTACACATACACACCTTCTGTATGAAAAGTTGGCCCTTACGTCCTTTTAAATTTGTAATCTTCTCACCCTAAACTTATGCCCTCTAGTTCTGGACTCCCCCAACCCTTGAGCAATTAATCAGGCAAACATCAAAATAAAAGTAAACACTGTAGCTGCTGGAATTGAAGAGGAAAACAAAGTTCTGCAGAAAATCAGTATGTCTAGCAACATTTGTACAGCAAGAGTGTCAACACTGAATCCATTACATCTTCAGTCCAAAGAGTACTTAAGGAGAGTCACGGTGGTTTCAAACTGGACTAAAAGAGGTCAAGAATAACATATCCAAGTTAGCTGATTATACAAAGTTAGGTGGGAATATAAATTGTGAGAAGCTGCAAGAGATTAAGACAGGTTAATTGAATAGGCAATAAATGTGGCAGTTCGAAGATGCTGGGGGAGATGGGAGATTTTTCACTTTGATAGTATAAATAGAAAAGTAGCATTTAAAACAAAAGCATGGAACTTAAAATGTTTATCCTAGACCATTATGGATGTTCATCATTAGTATATTTTAGGAATGTGGAAAAGGGTATGAAAATGGAGTGAGACAGATAATCAATTGTGTCTATACAAATAATACAGCAGGATAAAGGGGATAACCATGTACTTTGACTACAGTTTCTTTTGAAAACTACTGTAAAAGGGAAAATAGATGCAAAAACATGCCTTTTCCCAACAGCAATTCCAGCAATTGCCTTTCACAAAGTGGAGAATGTAATCATATCTGAAATAAAATATTCTTGTTTACCACATGGAGATTCTGAAAACTCAACACTATATTTGCTGTATTCACACTTGCACATCTTCTTGAACCAGCATTTGCTTCTTGTGTCATTGTACAAGATAAAGAAGACGGCAATCGATATTTCTGTCATTTAATCTCTGACCTTTTACCTTGTCACCGACTTTATTCTTTGTTACATCCCAAGGGACAAACAGACAATAAACACTTTTTGACCTCTATTTACTTAAGACAAATTACATCCCAGCTTATTTCAATTCTGAAAATGCTAACTCAAGGTTAGAAAATTTGAATTGTATCCTGTTTCATTCAGCAGATGATGACTGAGCAGACTTTTTCCACCATTTCATAGCATTTTGGTTTCTGCATTTTACTAAAACTGCTTTGATAAGCATATCCACTATGTGCAGCTGAGTCAATAAATAGTCAACATGGTCATAAAGAAAAACTAGCTTCCACCCAAAACTATTATCTATAAAAAAGCTTTTAAAAAAAATTAATACACATATACAACAGTATAAACACATCAAAAATTGAACTGGAGAGCAGAATATCAAATACTAACAAACATCATGTAATCCAGTTATAGTTTGTGTAAAAATTACTTGTTTATCTCTTTGCTCAAAATTAATTATAATAAAATAGTTTAAAAAGAATGGCACAAGTAGAAATAATATTTTTCAGAGTGCAATTTAAGTCATTTGGGTTAAGGTAATCTGTCAGAGATCATTCTTCCTTTCTATTTCTTGCCCAATTTCTGAAGATTACACTTTTAGCTTAAAAACTTTCCCTCTATTACATACACAAAAAAAAGTCTCCACTCCAAATTGAAATTAATAGCAACTCCACTTCTGCTTTCTCCTATTCCTTACACTTAAGCTTTCATTGCACATTTTGCCTCTCAACTGATGTGCTGCTGACAAAGTCTATCTGCCCATTTGGCTGGACATGGAAATTTAGAATGGCAACATTCAAAAATACAGAGGAAGCTGATGTATTCTGGCCAATAGTTTCATTTAATGACTATCTCCAGTACAAATTAATTGGTCATTTATTTCAACTGTTATTATTTATTGGACTTGTTTCACTATTTGGCTCTCATGCTTGTCTCAACTCCAGACAATGCAAAGTGAGTTTCTCAGTTATGACCCCAATCCAATATCAGCTACTCCTTTCCCTTCATCTTATGGTCAGAAATACAAATGTTTTCTGATTACTGCGCAATTCTTCAGATAATGAAGCAAATGATGTCTGCATACAGTGAAATTTGAACAAATAGGTTTGAGCTGAGAAGTGACAATTAACTTGTAGCAAACAATGACTTTCTCCAACAAGAGAAAGTTTAAACGACTTGCTATTGCATTCAGCTTTGTGACCATTGGCAAATTCCCAGCAACATCTTGGTCCACTGACCAGGAATTTAGTTGGGCCAGCCACAAATACTGGAGGTGACAAAAGCAGGTCGGAGACTGGATATCCAGCAACATGATTCACTTCTTGACTCAATAGATCCTTTCATCCATCTCCATTGCACAATTCAGGAGTCTATTATTATTCCTTCAACAAATATAAAAAAGAAACACATCAATCAAACAGGCTACTTTGTCCTCTGATGGAGGATGTCTCACTTATCCGACATCCAGGACCAAAATAGTTAGAAACTTCCTCCAACTAAACATTGGGAATACCAAGCTGCTGCCTTCATTCCATGCTACAAACTCTGTTGCCTAGCTCAGGGACTTCATCCATCATCCTGGAACCCTTAAAGGCTGAACCAGGATGTTGACAACGTTAATGAAATATTTAACCAAGATATGAACTTTCATCCACATATCCATAGAACAACTAAGATTGTCTTTTTCCATCTCTGACACCAACCAATATTTGCCTTGCTTCGGCTCACTTGTTTCTAAACCCTTTATCCATGCCTTTATTATCTCAAGACTTGACTAATCCTAAATCTGTGGTCATCTACAATATCCTGCTGTCCATAAACTTGAACTCATCCAAAAAAATTGCTTCCCGTCTTCCTACTTATACCAAGTCTGCCTCACAGCGCCAGAGACCCGGGTTCAATTCCCAACTCAGGCAACTGTCTGTGTGGAGTTTGCACATTCTCCTCGTATCTCCTCGTTACTCCGGGTGCTCCGATTTCCTCCCACAGTCCAAAAACGTGCAGGTTAGGTGAATTGGCTGTGCTAAATTGCCCATAGAGTTAGGTGAAGGGGTAAATGGGTCTGGGTGGGTTGCTCTTTGGAGGATCGGTATGGACTTGTTGGGCCAAAGGGCCTGTTTCCACACTGTAAGTAATCTAATCTAATCTAATGAAGTCCCATTTACTTATCAGTTCCATTTTTGCTACCCTACATTAATGCTTGATCAGGAGTCAGTATATTTTAAAAATTCTCATCCCTCTTTCAAAGTCCCCCAATGCTCCCACCTCTTAAAACTCCTTCAGCCCCATAACCTCCAAATATTTGCACTCATCTAATTCTGGTCTCTTGAGAATCCCTAATTTTCTCTCCACCGCTTGCAGCTGAGCTTTGAGCTGGCTACATGCAACTCTTTCCTCCTCTTTACCTTTCATTCCTCTATTAGGTTGCTCCTTAAAACCTAGACCTTTGTGCAAGGTTTCAGTATCTATCCTCATGTCAGCTACATGACCACTTTTAGCTTCATAATGCTTCTGCAAGAAAAGGTGTCTTAAGACATTTACAGATGTGAAACCCCAAGTTGAAAAATCACAACACCGGGTATTTAGAAACACTAGTTTTCGAAAGCTCATGCCTCCAAATAAACCTGTCGGACTATAACCTGGTGTTGTGTGATTTTCAACTTTGTACACCCCAGTCCAACTCCGGCATCTCCAAATCATGAAACACAATTGGCATTGTTGAATATTCACTCATTGCCCCATCAACAGATTGGCAACTCCACAAGTTGACAGTACTTACCAAGCAAAATCTCTGCCATTTAGAACAGCAGCAGCACACTCATAGAAACACTAAAGTTTACCTCGGAGAAACACGGCAGATTTGGAAATAGTTCTCCTTTCTTTCACTATCACTGATTCATAATCCTGGAACTCTTATTCATCACAAGATATGTACCATCACATGGACTTTATAAAGCATTATTAGAGACAACAAATGCTGGCTTTGCAAGCAACATTTACATCCCCAAGAATGAAAGAGGTGTTTTTAATTAGTACAAGTATACCTATCAATAACTGGCAAAAAAATTGCAATGTTAGGCCACCATGTGATCAAAGCTTTTATACCAGCGTAATTTAATTTTCAAACAAACTATCTGGATTAAAACCAGAGGTGCACTTGTTGCTCTTAGTTTACAATGACTGTTGTTTCACCTGCAGCACAGTTGATTCCATCTCAATCACCTTATCAACTGTCATTCTTCCTCTAATACATAATCACTTTCCGAATGGCATCAACTCTGGGGCTTTTAAATAAAAATGGCAAAACAGTAAGTAATTGCTTAACACAATGTGGAAAATTAAGCCACCAATGCCTTTGGAATACGTGGTGCCAATACTAGGTGGAGAATGGAGGGAGCAAAAATAATTTCCCTGAACCTTCACATCACAAATATCCAAGCTGCCCTGGAAGTGTACAAATGCCCTATACTATACTAAAACGCTGAAGTATCTCATCTTTTTCAGTTCGCATGCACGTTTGAGTAGATCGCAGACGCAAATATCAGTACAAGTTCAGACAAATTGGGGGATGGGATAGGGGACGCCTTGTACTTCGAAATGGACCGCCAAACACTGTCCTGTAGTTCCACACACAAGACATCGAGGCAATAACATTCGTCCAACCTAAAAATCAGTAAGTTCGCAAGTAAGCTCGACAATCTGGACATCACACTTGCTGAAACTTCTTCAGAATCAAGTTTACAGCCAGCGTTGAAACTTCGCCGGTGCACCACTTTACATCGACGAGATGTTCGGAATCTACCGGGAAAGCTGGCTGGGGGGGGGGGGGGGGGGGGGATTCTTGCCAAGGCAATGAGGCAGAACGTTTACACAAACAACAACAACAACAACAACAACAGTGGAGTCCGCGGGTCTGCGACAACAACAGCGAGAGGACCGAGTACAGTGCAGGGACTCAGCAACTTGAGGGGGGCGAGTTCTGGTGTTCTGACAGGCAGATATAACTAATCTTCCTTTAACCGAGGCACAGACTTGGACACGGACATTGAGTGACGTGGGGTGGGGGGGAAGAAAGAGAGAAAAATAACTCACATCGATCTCACAAGAGGAAACAAATCACATCGAATTCACAAGAGCTTACAAAAACAGGGGATATTTAATGTTTTTTTAAAAAAAATAAAATGACAAGAGCTGGTTAGGAAGAGAGGCGTCATTAATTAAAATACAACAACAAATCACCCACCCACAGATTATTATGGCGGGGGGAGGGGGTGGAGAAGGGATCAAGTAACTGGCATTGATCTGGGGAGGGAAGCTACGGCAGAGACCTTGTACCCAGGGGGAATATTCGATCGTCCACTGCCTAGCTGGAGGGGGGGGGGGGGGGGGGAATGGTTGCTACGTAAATATTCCAGGAGCTGAGGGGGGGGGGGGGGGGGGGGGGAAGATGGTTATTTACAACACCATTACCCCTCCCCAACACCGGCTCGAGGTGGTGGGGGGGGGGGGAAGGTGAAACACTCCGAATGCGAATTCAAACTTTAACATGGCGGCGTCGAAGGCACGAGCGGTCGTAAAACTAAGCCACGTTACGGTACCTGATCAATAGAGAGATTGATCGCCTCGCTGAGGGGCAGCAGGAGAGTGGAGCCGGTGGTGCCGCTGCCTGCCGTAGCCATGTTGGTCGGACGGGGAGACGCCGCCAGCGCACAGCCATAACAACAGGGGAGACTCCCCGCCCCCTTCAGACCCCCGACGGCCAATCACATCCCGCGCCTCCGCCCTTCCGCCCGCCCCCACCCCCCCGGCCCGGTATCTCGGCTTCCATTGGCCAGCGGCGCCACACGGGGCCGCGCGAGGGCGGGGCTTGAGTTTTTCTATTGGTCTAACGCGCTGTCACTCACACGTCCCGCCCCTCGAGCTTTGTCGTGGGATTGAATGAATGAAAGGAGGCTGGGCTTTGGAAGACTAGTGCACCTTGAATGGACTCAGATACAAACTGTAACCATTGTTCCAATCACAGGGACACCAAACTCCACGTTTTCGTTCTACTGGTGTTTTACGTTGTATTTTATTTTTCCCCAAAACAATGCAACATCGTATTGAACTTTCAACTGAGATTAGGGTGTAATTTTACAAGAAACCCGCCCCCTCCAATAATGTTTATTTCATTTAAACATTTACACGCCACTCGAACGACTTAGTCCTTTCCCACCTGAAAACGAAAGGTGCTGGAGATCACAGGAGGCCAGGCAGCATCCAGGAGAAAGCAAGCTAACATTTCGAGTCGAGATGACTCTTCATCATTGTCTTTCGTGTTTCATTCACACTACTTTTGTTCCATTGAAGAATTTTCACCTGAATCATTAACCTACCTTTTTCACCAAATGCTCCGGGATAATTGGTCTTGCAATTTGCTCCAGTGAAATATGCCCGACTTGTGAGACTTTTTCCCCTCCTTGGTTTCAGCTATAAAAATATTTTGTGTCTTAAAATGCGAAGCCAGTTAAAAGATCTAAGGACAGAGAGTGACAGAACACACCAAAAGGAAATGAGGTGGTCCACTACTTATCGTCATTTACATAAATGATTTGGATGTGAACATAAGAATTATAGTTAGTAAGTTTGCAGGTGACACCAAAATTGGAGGTGTAGTGGACAGCGAAGAAGGTTACCTCAGATTACAACAGGATTTTGATCAGATGGACCAATGGGCTGAGAAATGGCAGATGGAGTTTAATTTAGATAATGAGAGGTGCTGCATTTTGGGAAAGCAAATCTTAGCAGGACTAAATGGTAAGGTCCTAGGAAGTGCTGCTGAACAGAGAGACCTTGGAGTGCAGGTTCATATCTCCTTGAAAGTGGAGTCGCAGGTAGATAGGATAGTGAACAAGGGGTTTGGTATGCTTTCCTTTATTGGTCAGAGTATTGAGTACAGGAGTTTGGAGGTCATGTTGCAGCTGTACAGGACATTGTTTAGGCCACTGTTGAAATATTGCATGCAATTCTGGTCTCCTTCCTATCAGAAAGATGTTGTGAAACTTGAAAGGGTTCGGAAAAGATTTACAAGGATGTTGCCAGGGTTGGAGCATTTGAGCTAAAGGGAGATGCTGAACAGGCTGGGGTTGTTTTCCCTGGAGTGTCAGAGGCTGAGGGGAGACCTTATAGAAGTTTACAAAATTATAAGGGGCATGGATAGGAAAAATAGACAAAGTCTGTTCCCTGGGGTGGGGAGTCCAGAACTAGAGAGCATAGGTTTAGGGTGAGAGGGGCAAGATATAAAAGGGGCAAGTTTCTCATGCAGAGGGTGGTATATGTGTGGAATGAGCTGCCAGAGGAAGTGGTGGAGGCTAGTACAATTGCAACATTTAAAAGGCATTTGGATGTGTATATGAAGGGTTTGGAAGGATATGGGGCCAAGTGCTGGCAGGTGGGACTAGATTGGGTTGGGATATCTGGTCGGCATGGACGGGTTGCCCAAAGGGTCTGTTTTTGTGCTGTACATCTCTATGATTCTATGACCTGGTTATAGTCCAACAGGTTTATTTGGAAGCACTAGCTTTCAGAGTGCTGTTCCTTCATCGGGTGGGTCATAAGCACCTGATGAAGGAGCAGTGCTCTGAAAGCTAGTGCTTCCAAATAAACCTGTTGGACTATAACCTGGTGTTGTGTGATTTTAAACTTTGGGTCCATCCCAGGCCAACACAGGCAGCTCCCAATCAAGAGGTGATTTAAAGTAGATTTTAAAAATGAAAGAATTGCGGATGCTCTAAATCAGAAACAAAAACAGAAATTGCTGGAAAAGCTCAGCAGCTCTGAACCAATGTCACTCCACGCGAAACATTAACCTTGATTTCTCTCCACAAATGCTGCCAGACCTGCTGAGCTTCTCCAACAATTTCTCAATTAAACTAGATGCAGAAAGAGATATGAAGAGGGGGTGAGAAAGATTAGATTAGGAACAAGCCAGCAAATAGATAGAAAAGAAATGTAAAAGAATTCTTTTAAAATGTTAAACTTCAAATATCTCCAAGCAAAATTTACTAGACAGGAATGAGTTCAGACAAGTTAAGGTGTTTCGCATCTAGAGAAGATGTGAGGTATTGTTGGAATTTACTCCAATGCAGTACAGTATGTGAGAGGGCTATATTATCAAAGGTGACACCCACTGGATGAGATTTTAAGTAAAGGTCCAACTCCCCTAACTACTCTGAGGAAGAGATACCTCTTGGGTCCTGACAAATTTGGGTACTGACAAATATTTATTTGCTAGCCAACATTTTAAAAAAGTCCAATTGTTATCTTAGTGCTGTTGTTGGGAACTTGCTATGTTCAAATTGGCTGTAATCTTTCCAATATTACAACAGCGCCCACACTTCAAAGAAAAACTCTATTGGCTGTAAAGTGTTTTGGAACATCATGACTTGCAGTACAGGTTCTTCATTCTTCCTTAAATTTCACGACGAAAGAGATACTTAGTTATGTGATTGCCTTTTCAGTAGAAAGTTTATTCATGTTAATAGCAAAATACAGCTCTGCCTTGAAACTCATGGAATGATTGACAGCAAGCTTCCATTTTTATTAGGCTAATGGCAAATTCCACAAATTGTCTAGCAACTGTGGCAATTTACAACTCACACCATATCTCTTACTTGCCACAGATTACTAATCATTTCCACCATGTGACTAAAAACTGTATGATTCTACAACTCACCATTACGTTCACAGGAGTCAAAATCATCATTTCATATAGGTAGCAACTGGATGCTTCTAGACCAGTATAACCTTAAGTTCATTTAAGTCTTTCTGCCAGTATTGTAACAGAGAATCTGCTGAGATCCAAAGCTCTGGAATTTCTTCCCTAATCTTTTCTGCCTCATTACCTGTTTACACCTTTGACATAAATCTCTCTGATCCAGCTTTTGGTCATATGACTTCATATTTTGACATCAAACTTTGATTGATGAACCACCAGTGAAGCACCTTGGGACACTGAATTATTTTCAAGCTGCTACAAAGATGCAGGTTGTTGTTTTACATGTATCTCATTTGCATTAAAGAGATGCTGGCAGACCAGAATTTCAAGTATGTCATTACTGAGCTATCTTACTTGTTTATTGTTTTGCCTTTATTCACATTACTGCTGTACTTAGGGAGAGTATTCCAGGGAATACATCCAGGTAAGTTGTTTGGGTGGAACTGAGAAACAAAAAAAGGATGATTACCTTATTGGATTTGTATTTTAGACTCTCTAATAGTCAGCAGGAAATTGAGAAACAGATCTCTAAGGAGATTTCAGTTATCTGTAAGAATAATAGGGTGGTTATGATAGGGGATTTTAACTTTCCAAACATAGACTGGGACTGCCATAGTGTTAAGGATTTAGATGGAGAGGAATTTGTTAACTGTGTACAAGAAAATGTTTTGATTCAGTATGTGGATATACCTAGTAGAGGAAGTGCAAAACTTGACCTACTCTTGGGAAATAAGGCAGGGCAGGTAACTGAGGTGTCAGTGGGGGAGCACTTTGGGGAGAATGACCATAATTTTATTAGTTTTTAAAAAGTAGTGGAAAAGGATAGACCAGATCTAAAACTTGAAGTTCTAAATTGGAGAAAGGCCAATTTTGACAGTATCAGGCAAGAACTTTCAAAAGCTGATTGGGGTCAAATATTTGCAGATAAAGGGACGGCTGAAAAATGGGAAGCCTTCAAAAATGAGATAACGGGAGTCCAGAGACGGTATATTCCTGTCAGAGTGAAAGGAGAATCTGGTATGTACTGGATGACTAGAGAAATTCTGGTTTTGGTTAAGGAAAAGAAGGAAGCACATACATAGACAGGATAGATCAAGTAAATCCTTAGAAGAGTATAAATGCAGTAAGATTATACTTAAGAGGGAATCAGGAGGACAAAAAGGGGAGCTGAGATAGCTGTGGCAAATACGGTTAAGGAGAATCCAAAGGGATTTTATAAATACATTAAGAACAAATGGGTAACTAGGGAGAGCATAGGAGCTGAAAATGTGTTGCTGGAAAAGCGCAGCAGGTCAGGCAGCATCCAAGGAGCAGGAGAGTCAATGTTTCGGGCATGAGCCCTTGTTCAGGAATGAGGAAAATGTGTCCAGCAGGGTAAGGTAAAAGGCAGGGAGGAGGGACTTGGGGGAGGAGCATTGGAAATGCGTTAGGTGGAAGGAGGTCAAGGTGAGGGTGATAGGCCGGAGTGGTGGTGGGGGCGGAGTGGTCAGAGAATAGGACCTCTCCAAGATCAGCAAACAGCCAATGTGTGGAACCGCAGCCGATGGGGGAGATAGTAAATGAGCATTTTGCATCAGTGTTTACTGTAGAGAAGGACATGGAAGATATAGAATGTGGGGAAATAGATGGTGACATCTTGAAAAATGTCCATATTACAGAGGAGAAAGTGCTGGATCTCTTGAAATGCATGAAAGTGGATACATCCTCAGAACCTAATCAGATGTATCCTAGAACTCTGCAGGAAGCTAGGGAAGTGATTGCTGGGCCTCTTGCTAAAGTATTTGCATCATTGATAGTGACAGGTGAGGTGCTAGAAGACTGGAGGTTGGCTAATGTGGTGCCACTATTTAAGAAAGGTGATAAGGCAAAGCCAGGGAACTATAGACCAGTGAGCCTGATGTCAGTGGTGGGCAAGTTGTTGGAGGGAATCCTGAGGGACAGGATTTACATGTATTTGGAAAGGCATGGACTGATTAGGGATAGCATTGTTTTGTGCATGGGACATCATGTCTCACGAACTTGATTGAGTTTTTGAAGAAGTAACAAAGAGGATGGATAAGGGCAGAGCAGTAAATGTGATCTATATGGCCTTCAGTAAGGCGTTCGACAAGATTCCTCATGGGAAACTGATTAGCAAGGTTAGATCTCATGGAATACAGGGAGAACTTGCCATTTGGATACAGAATTGGCTCGAAGGTAGAAGACAGAGGGTGGTGGTGGTGGAGGATTGCTTTTCAGACTGGAGGTCTGTGACCAGTGGTGTGCTGCATTTTGGAAAAGCAAATCAGAGCAGGACTTATACAGTTAATGGTAAGGTCCTGGGCAGTGTTGCTGAACAAAGAGACCTTGAACTGCAGGTTCATAGTTCCTCGAAAGTACAGTCGCAGGTAGATCGGATAGTGAAGAAGGCAATTGGTATGTTTATCTTTATTGATCAGAGCATTGAGTATAGGAGTTGAGAGGTCATGTTGCAGCTATACAGGTTAGGCCACATTTGGAATATTGTGTGCAATTCTGGTTTCCTTCCAATCAGAAAGATGTTGTGAAACTTGAAATGATTCAGAAAAGATTTACAAGAATGTTGCAAGGGTTGGAGGTTTTGAGCTATCGAGAGAGGCTGAATAGGTTGGGGTTGTTTCCCTTGAGCTTTGGAGGCTGAGGGGTCACATTATAGAGGTTTATAAAATCATGAGGGATATGGATATGATAAATAGACAAGCTCTTTTCCCTAGGGTGGGAGAGTCCAGAACTAGAGGGTTTCTGGACTCTCCTAAACATAGGTTTAGGGTGAGAGGGGAAAGACATAAAAGGAAACTAAGGGGCAACTTTTTCACACAGAGTGTGTGCATTTATGGAATCAGCTGCCAGAAGAAGTGGTAGAGCCTGGGACAATTACAGCATTTAAAAGGCATCTGGATGGATATATGAATGGCAAGGGTTAGAGGGATATGGGCCAAGTGCTGGCAAATGGAATTAGATTAGTTTAGGATATCTGGTCAGCATGGATGAATTTGACCAAAAGGTCTAGTTCCATGCTGTATGACTCCACACCACTTATATATGGTGTGACAAGGGGATCAGATGGTAATTTGTCTAACTTTGTAAGAGAGCTTCATTTCTATCTAAAGAGGCGTTTGGTTTTTGTATCCAAAAGGTGAATTAAATATTGAGCTATTAATGGTACTGGCAGTATTGTTCAATGGTGAAGGTATAGGTATCTGATTTAGTCATTCTCTTCAGTATTAATTCACTTGTTTCCTTGTTTATTAGGCTAGATGCTTTATATATTTTTGCAGTAAGGAATATACATGGCATGTATTGGTTGGCCACTTTTGACAGGCAAAATGAGGACTGCAGATGCTGGAAACCAGAGTTTAGATTAGAGTGGCGCTGGAAAAGCACAGCGCGTCAAGCAGCATCCGAGGAGATTCTCCTGCTCCTTGGATGCTGCCTGACCTGCTGTGTTTTTCCAGCACCACTTTTGACTTATACTGAGCAGTGCATGCTTTGGATCTAGCACTCCACTTTACTGCTATCAAAGACATGTAATCCACCCCATTAATCTAAAATTGACTCATACATAAGCCTTCTTGCTGCTGTGATGAGCCGTTGAAATGTATCTGCAAGTTGTGAGTGATGATTCATAGGAGTTCAGGAATTTCCACAAATAATATGCAAGTCAATCAAAACCACCTTTTGATATAGCAGCAAGCAAAATTATGTAGGACCCACCCAGGATGGAGGAGATAGAATAACAAAGAATTCCTGGGAAAGAGGAGAGCAGCACAGCGTGTTGGCATGGATCAGTGTACACAACTGAGTGTCAGCTTCATCTAGCAGGGAGGGAACAATTTGTTCATTATTTGATGAATTTTGAAAAAGTTTGAAGGACATAAAACATTATGTTTTTTATTTGCATCTTAAATTGAAAACATTGCTGACATTCAGCTACCTTCCTCCCTTCCCCCCCTCCCCCCAACTCCCATGTATCTCAGCACACCCTCAAGTCAGTCGCATTCCTCATGAAGGGCTTTTGCCCAAGACATCGTGCTTTCTCAGATGCTGCCTGACCTGCTGTGTTTTTCCAGCACCACACTCTCCACCCTAATCTCCAGCATCTGCAGTCCTCACTTTCACCTATTTGGTTAAACATACAAGATAAATTTTCAAAAGAAGTAGATTTATCACTAATATAATTATTTGCTTTTAAAATGCCTGTGAGAATGTTTTCCATCGGAGGTGCGTGTTTACATAAGCAGCATTGGACTTGAGTTATCTGCCCTAATAACACACCCTATAATTTCCTACACCCATCCCTGAAAGCCTTGCAGTTTTGTAATCATTGACTGACAATGAATCATGGCATGGAAGGACTGCTGATCATTTCTTCATGAACAACTTCTCTAAAATATTCTTTTTCCGGATGATTCAAAAACAAAAGATGCTCTGGAAATTTAGCTGGCATAAGAAATGCAGTGAAAAGATGTTTTCTACAGTTGCTACAATATCTGTTTTGAGATTATTTTATTACTATTTCCAGTTCATTTAATTTAAACCATCCCAAAATATTTCAACTGAACGTTTACTACAATCATATGTTTATGAACTGGCTGTATTCAGTGTGTATTGCCAGTTAATCTTAAATTTAATCATATTGTGGTCACTAATCCCCAAAGGCTCTACTACATGTAGATTATGGATGTATAATCACCCATAAAATAGATCTAGATGAGAATTATACATACTCATAACTAGGTCAAAACACAATCCAATAGTAAGAAATTATTTGTTCATTGAGATATAGTTATTAAATTAATTTACAGAATCAAATTCTAATCCTTGCTAAAATTACCAAAAAAAGGCATATGATTAATCTACTTTTTAATTAAATGACCAGACACATGCTGGATTCTGTCCCTACCCAGTGCGTCATGATACAGAGAGGGAAGTATTTTATTGTTGATCAATGGTTGCCAAGAATTATGACACCTCATTATTTCTGAGTTATCTTTTAAAGCCTGGACAAATAATGATCCTTGGACTGTATTTTTAGACTTAATATTCCAAAGAACAACTAACATTTAATGCAGTGCCACATAATTTTAATCCTTGGAAAAGGATGATTAACACAATGTTAATGTTCCAACATTTTATGCTGAAAATTGGAGGTATGTACACGTTGTGAACAGAATTAAATCAATCTCTAAATTCTAGAACATAATTGACGAAACCTTGTTTTTAGAACTTATTTTCAATGAGCCAGTGACAATTTGTATGACATCATCTATAAACTTCTGAAATGAATGACAGAACTTAAAAGATGTAATTTTAGACTTGAAAGCATTGGTATTCTAGAAATCAAACAAAATGTGGCAATACAGGGACTTTTTTTCAAAAATTAATGTTATAATGGTCAGCTTTCATTTTAGGGAAACTAGAAATTGAACTATCAGAATGAAGCAAAAGGTGAAAAAGGATTCACATAATTTTTACAACCGCTAGTATTTATAGAATGTCTTTTACATAATACAACATTCCAAAGCGGTTCACAGGGGCATTGTAAACAAAATGTGACAACATAATGAGATATTAGGGCAGATGGCTAAAAGCTTTGTCAAAGAGATTGGTTTTAATGAGCTTCTTAAAGAGAAGTAGAGGCAGAAAGGTTTAAAATTACATAGCATAAAGTCTAGGCAGTTGAAAACACAGCTGATGGAGTGGTTATATTTGGTAAAGTTAAGGGTCAGAATTAACAGAGTGCAGTTGGAATCATAAATCACAGAATGGTTACAGCACAGAAGAATGCTATTCAAACTGAAGAGTGTGGTGGCTCTGTGCAAGAGCATAACTGCAAGTTTCAGTCTCCACCTTTTCCTGGTTGTCTACATTTTTGTTCTGTTCATCTACTAATCCAAATTTAAATCCAAATTAAATAACACCAGGCTATCGTCTAACTTCATCAGGTAAGGTTGGGATACAGACAGACCTCACACCTTTTATGCATTTTCTGAGCTGAGATGTCACTTTTTTTATACTGATAAAACCTTAAGTTATCTTGGGACTGTGACTTGAAAGAAGTTCTGGGATTTACATACTAATAATCGAAACCTGTATCTCCATTCTAAGTGATTTAAGACTTAACAGCAATCTAGGTTTGTTCAATACATCGCATCAATTGTATGACACTTTGATTTTTTACTATAAATTCTGTGTCTTATGATCCTGCCCCACTAGTTACCTGATAAAGGAGCAGCGCTCCAAAAGCTTGTACTTCTAAATAAACCTGTTGTACTATAATCTGATGCTGTGTGATTTTTAAATATGGGTAAAAAATGAGGTCTGCAGATGCTGGAGATCACAGTTGAAAATGTGTTGCTGGTTAAAGCACAGCAGGTCAGGCAGCATCCAGGGAATAGGAAATTCGACGTTTTGGGCATAAGCCCTTCATCAGGAATGAGGAGAGGGTGCCAGGCAGGCTAAGATAAAAGGTAGGGAGGAGGGACTTGGGGGAGGGGTGATGGAGATGTGATAGGTGGAAGGAGGTCAAGGTGAGGGTGATAGGCTGGAGTGGGGTGGGGGCGGAGAGGTTAGGAAGAAGATTGCAGGTTGGGAGGGCGGTGCTGAGCTGAGGGAACTGACTGAAACAAGGTGGGGGGAGGGGAAATGAGGAAACTGGAGAAATCCGAATTCATCCCTTGTGGTTGGAGGGTTCCCAGGCGGAAGATGACTTTTTTAAATATGACCACATTTTCAGGCGGTGCACTCCAGATATAACTATTGGCAGTGTAGAAAAAGATTTTCCCTATCTTCCCATGAGTTTTTTTGTTATTCTGTATCTGTGTTCTTTGGTTCACAGCATTTCTGCCAATGAGAACAGTTTCTTGCTATTTACTTGGTCTGGTCACAATGATTTTGAACACCCTTTCAAAAATACCATTGTGCCATCCAGGGTGCCAAAATCATCTAAGCAGCCGAGGTTAGGGCTGTTGCACCTGTCCCACTTCCTTATCTGAACTCTCAGGTGTGAAGTCAGTGCCCACAGCCAATAGCTCAACAACTGCCACTGGGATGGAGTAGATACATCTACATGCAGATGAGGCAGGGCAAAAATCCAAAATTGTCAAGGTAAATCACACAAAGACTTGAACTGGTCAATGGCTGAGCCTGCATGACTTGCAGGTAGTGATTGTCCTTCTCTTGGGAGGTGAATGGGATCCATCCATCACTCATGTATCTCTTGGGGTTGGGAGGGACATGCTGGGTAATGAGAGATTGTAGGGTTCATCCAGATTGTCATAGTCATTTGTGTTTGTGTTGGGTACGCTTGTGGCTTAGCCCATTTTGGCATCCACAAGACCTGTTTGGCCTGATCAAGGACAGTGACAAAACCATTCCAACATAGGGTCACTGGGCAGTGGCACAGAGAGGAGGTTCACTCTGTCCTTCTCTGACTTTGGCAATGTATTTCTGTCAAATCATTTGACATTAAGGAGATGGTTCAGAGAGAAGAAAACAAATCAGAGGTTATCTCCAAATGATGGAATATCGATCATAGTGTAGGTATCGGCCAATAAAAGCATCAAATTTGTTTCACCATTGAATCAGGACTGGTCTGTTCTTTGGTTGCATCTACTGATGGTTTTGTATTTTGCAATACATGTACCTGTTACTAACAAGAAATTATCAATCTTGGTTTAGTTACTTCCAATTAACGTAGCTTCAACAACATTTTGGGCACATTTCTGATTCCTATTACTCTCTGACATTACTCAGAATGATCCTATTGTTCAAAACATGTTCCTCATTGTGAACTTCACCACCATGCTAATTATTCTTTGCTATCTACCTGTGGTGGAGTGGAGTTGGGAGTGAAATGGTGGAGATGGAGTCATACAGTATGGAAACAGGCCCTTCAGCCCAACTTGTTCATTCCAACCAGATAGCCTCACCTGAACTTTTGCCTGTGTTTGGCACATATACCTTTATTTTCTATCCATGTGCCTTTCCAAGTGTCTTTTTAATGTTGTAATTGTACTTAGTTCTACCAATTCCTCAGGCAGCTTTTTCCATTTGCACACCACCCTCTGTGCGAAAAAGTTGCCCCTCAGGTCCCTTTTAAATCTTTACTCTCTCATCTTAAATCTATGCCCTCTTGTTTTGTACTGTCCCACCTGGGGAAAATGCTTTAGCTATTCACCCTATCTTGTCCCTTATGATTTTATAAACCTCTAAAAAGTCACCTCTCAGCCTCCTAAGCTCCAGGTAAAATGTACTAACCAATCCAGCCCCTCCTTAGAACTCAAAATTTCTATTCTTGGTTCCATCATTGCAAATCTTTTTTTGCAACCTTTCCAGTTTAATAGCATCCTTCTTACAGTAGGGCAACCAGAATTGTATGAAGTACTCCAAATGTAGTCTTATCAATGTCCAGTACAGCTGCATCATGACATCCCAACTCCTGTACTCATTGCTTTGACTGTTGAAGGCAAGTATGACAAATGCCTTCTTCACCATCCAATGAAGGGCTTTTGCCCGAAATGTCGATTTTACTGCTCCACCGATGCTGCCTGAACTGCTGTACTTTTCAAGACATCACTATCTACTTTCCAAGTTCCCTAGCTTCAATGTCTTTCTCCACAATAAATACTGAAAATAAATATTCATTTAGGATGTCACCATCTCCCGTGGCTCCACACATAGCTGACCTTGTTGATCTTTAAGGGCTGTATTCTCTCCCTAGTTTTGCTTTTGCCCTTCATATAATGATATAATCTCTTTGGATTCCACTTTACCTTATCTGCCAAAGCTACCTCATGATCTCTGTTTACCCTTCTGATTTCGCTCTTATGTATACTGCTACTGCTCTTATACTCCTAAAAGGGTTAATTTTGTACCAGCTTTCTATTCCTGACATATGCTTTCTTCTTTCTCTTGACCAGGGTCTCATTATCTCTAGTCTTCCAGTATTCCAAGTTCTGCCAGCCCCGCCCTTCACACTAACAGAAACTCTTGCTATATTGCTTTGGGAAGTCTCTCACTTGCCAGATGTCCCTTTACCTGCAACGAGCCTCCCTCAATCAAAAGTTCCCGTCTAACACCACCTTGCAGCAATTTAGAACTTTAACGTCTGGATGGGGCACCCTGAGTTCCTGAACCCCTACCAAACTGCTGAAGCCTTTTTCCTGTTCAACAAATGAAGACTGCTGCACCCATCCCTGATCAACAGGTCTCATGTCCTCCAAGAAAAGTTTGAAAAATACTTTTGTACACTCATGGAAGTGAAAACCTTGTATTTGTGACCTGCCATTCTAACCCTTGGGTTGGATTTTACCAAAATTCATCTTGTGTCATTTTTGGGAAGCTTTATGAAGCATTTCCCAAACTATCATCTGCTGCTCCCCTCATCGTGTATGCATTTTGCCTCATAACACACTATTCTTGCACTACCTTACACTCGCCAATGGGGGAAGTACTCCTCACTGCTGAAACCTTTCAGGATTCATACCACTAGTGTAGTATTTGAGCCCAGCTGTGCACCAGAACAATTGGTGCAAGATAGAAGCTACTGTTGCAGTGTGGGAAGAATTGACCTGGAGATGGCCAACAGTAGCAAATTAGCATGCTGCTTCATTGAGAGGGCCTGGATGTCCTGGGAGATGGGTTGACTGAAAGGAGGGCCGTTGTCTTTCGTCAAGAGCACTAGACTCAGCCAGCCTCCTGGTACAGTTGCCTGTAAAGTCAGTGCGGTGTCCACAGTCCAGAGGAATACCTAGTAGTGCTTTTTTGTTCCAGACTTCCCTTGTCATCCATGGTTGCCTTGTCCTCACCTTAGCAAATTTCTTCTTTATTGGGATTAATTTCTGCTGTGACTCCAGTATTATTCCCAGAAACTCCTGTCATTGTTGCTCACTGTGTTCCCTGTGTTACGATGCAGTGGTGAACCCCTCCGTTAATTAAGCCAAACACCGAGAAGAGCTCACCTAGCCTCGTAATCTGTTAAAATATGAGTGACAGAGAACTCCCAAATTCCACTATTTAAAGACAATAGCATCAGTTTATTTTTTAACTTTAAAAGTGACCATTAAACAACAACTATTTACAACTCTAAGCCCACCCCCACCTTTCTCTTAACTGTTTATTATCTGCTTCCAACTCTATAACAACATGCCATTCCAATAAGATACTTATTAAAGTTACACCAACTTAATTTCAAAACCACACAGCTGCTGTTGTCTTCTGTGACGTCACTATTCCAGCTGCTGAATTCCTTAGGTCGTCTTCTTTCTTTTTACAAGTATGCTTCATCTGTAAAGGTACCTTTGATAGAGTGTGTTTCCTAATTTCTTGGATGTATTTCAATGGCACTTGCTCTCTCTCCAATTTTCAAAATGTCTTTTTTTTTATATTCCCAACATCAGAGTGTCTCGTTGGTTTGATGTTGCCAAAACAATAAGTTCAAACTTGATTGGATTTTAGTATCCTGGGGCATAGTTTTAACTGATTGGTTAAATTCGAATTGTTGTCAAAACAGCAACCAAACCTTAGATATCCATTTTACAGCCAAATGTTACATATCTTCAATTTTCCAGCGCACTCTGGGACTGCCATCTAGTTATATACACGGGTACTTGTAAGTTCTCCATTCAAAACAGAATTCACACTCTCTTGAAAGTACAGTACACACCTTCAACTTCATAACACCTGCTAGGCTCCCCTTTCAATCAACCCTGGCCTGCTCCTCCCTCATGTCTTTGTAGCTACCTTTACTCAATTGTAATGCCATTACCTCCCGCCCACCCTCTGACGACACCTTCTCCCGCCTCCAACGCACCCCATCCACCTGGACACCCCGTGCTGGCCTCTTACCCACCCTCGATCTATTTATAGCCCTCCCGCCCACCCTCTGACGACCCCTTCTCCCGCCTCCAACGCACCCCATCCACCTGGACACCCCGTGCTGGCCTCTTACCCGCCCTCGATCTATTTATAGCCAACTGCTGCCACGACATTAACTGACTCAACCTGTCCACCCCTCTCACCCACTCCAACCTCTCACCCTCAGAAAGTGCAGCCCTCCACTCCCTCCGCTCCAATCCCAACCTCACCATCAAACCGGCAGACAAGGGAGGCGCGGTAGTAGTTTGGCGCACCGACCTTTATACCGCTGAGGCCAAACACCAGCTCGCGGACGCCTCCTCTTATCGCCCCCTCGACCATGACCCCACCTCCCACCACCAAACCATCATCTCCCAGACCATCCATAACCTCATCACCTCAGGGGATCTCCCATCCACCGCCTCCAACCTCATAGTCCCACAACCCCGCACCGCCCGTTTCTACCTCCTGCCCAAAATCCACAAACCTGACTGCCCCGGCCGACCCATTGTCTCAGCCTGCTCCTGCCCCACCGAACTCATCTCTGCATACCTCGACACGGTTCTGTCCCCTTTAGTCCAAGAACTCCCCACCTATGTTCGGGACACCACCCACGCCCTCCACCTCCTCCAGGATTTTCGCTTCCCCGGTCCCCAACGCCTTATTTTCACGATGGACATCCAGTCCCTGTACACCTCCATCCCCCATCACAAAGGACTCAAAGCCCTCCGCTTCTTCCTTTCCCGCCGCACCAACCAGTACCCTTCCACTGACACCCTCCTTCGACTGACTGAACTGGTCCTCACCCTGAATAACTTCTCTTTTCAATCCTCCCACTTCCTCCAAACTAAAGGAGTTGCCATGGGCACCCGCATGGGCCCCAGCTATGCCTGTCTCTTCGTAGGATATGTGGAACAGTCCATCTTCCGCAACTACACTGGCACCACCCCCCACCTTTTCCTCCGCTACATCGATGACTGTATCAGCACTGCCTCGTGCTCCCACGAGGAGGTTGAACAGTTCATCAACTTTACTAACACCTTCCATCCCGACCTCAAATTCACCTGGACTGTCTCAGACTCCTCCCTCCCCTTCCTAGACCTTTCCATTTCTATCTCGGGCGACCGACTCAACACAGACATCTACTATAAACCGACTGACTCCCACAGCTACCTGGACTACACCTCCTCCCACCCTGCCCCCTGCAAAAACTCCATCCCATATTCCCAATTCCTTCGTCTCCGCCGCATCTGCTCCCAGGAGGACCAGTTCCAACACCGCACAGCCCAGATGGCCTCCTTCTTCAAGGACCGCAGATTCCCCCCAGACGTGATCGACGATGCCCTCCACCGCATCTCCTCCACTTCCCGCTCCTCCGCCCTTGAGCCCCGCTCCTCCAACCGCCACCAAGACAGAACCCCACTGGTTCTCACCTACCACCCCACCAACCTCCGTATACAACGTATCGTCCGCCGTCACTTCCGCCACCTCCAAACGGACCACACCACCAGGGATATATTTCCCTCCCCTCCCCTATCAGCGTTCCACAAAGACCACTCCCTTCATGACTCCCTCGTCAGGTCCACACCCCCCACCAACCCAACCTCCACTCCCGGCACCTTCCCCTGCAACCGCAGGAAATGTAAAACTTGCGCCCACACCTCCTCCCTCACTTCCCTCCAAGGCCCCAATGGATCCTTCCATATCCGCCACAAGTTCACCTGTACCTCCACACACATCATCTATTGCATCCGCTGCACCCGATGTGGCCTCCTCTATATTGGGGATACGGGCCGCTCACTTGCGGAACGCTTCAGAGAACACCTCAGGGACGCCCGGACCAACCAACCCAACCACCCCGTGGCTCAATACTTTAACTCTCCCTCCCACTCCACCGAGGACATGCAGGTCCTCCACCGGCAAAACATAACAACACGACGGCTGGAGGAGGAGTGCCTCATCTTCCGCCTGGGAACCCTCCAACCACAAGGAATGAACTCAGATTTCTCCAGTTTTCTCATTTCCCCTCCCCCCACCTTGTCTCAGTCGGTTCCCTCAACTCAGCACCGCCCTCCTAACCTGCAATCTTCTTCCTGACCTCTCCGCCCCCACCCCACTCCGGCCTATCACCCACACCTTGACCTCCTTCCACCTATCACATCTCCATCGCCCCTCCCCCAAGTCCCTCCTCCCTACCTTTTATCTTAGCCTGCTTGGCACACTCTCCTCATTCCTGATGAAGGGCTTATGCCCGAAACGTCGAATTTCCTATTCCTTGGATGCTGCCTGACCTGCTGTGCTTTAACCAGCAACACATTTTCAGCTGTAATGCCATTACACTCAATTCCAACTTTTCCCTCTCAAAACTGCAGGGTGAATTCGATGATGTTATGGTCACTGTCCCCAAAGGATTCCTTCACCTTAAGCTCCCTAATCAAGTCTGTCCAATTACTCGTCACCAAATGCAATGTTCCCTAGTCAGCTCTACTGCAAGCTGCTCCAAAATGACAGATTGTAGACATTCCAAAAATTCATTTCCTTGGGATCCATTGCCAACCTGATTTTTCCCAGTCCACCTACGTATTGAAGTGTCCCATGATTAGTGCAATAGTGCCTTTCTTACATGCCTTTTCTATCTCCTGCTTTCTTTTTCTGCCCACATCCTAATGACTGCTACAAGGCCTGTATACAATTCTCATCAGGATCTTTAATCCTTTATGGTCCCACACAGATTCAACAGTTTCTGACCCGATATTGCGTCTTGCTACCAATTTAATTTAATTTC
The DNA here is from genome assembly GCF_020745735.1 of Hemiscyllium ocellatum. Taxonomy (NCBI): domain Eukaryota; kingdom Metazoa; phylum Chordata; class Chondrichthyes; order Orectolobiformes; family Hemiscylliidae; genus Hemiscyllium; species Hemiscyllium ocellatum. The sequence goes on along the minus strand of NC_083403.1, from coordinate 125,301,470 downwards.
ATTCCTTCATAACAAGGCAACCCTTCCCCCTCTGCCCATCTGATTGTCCTTCCAATGGGATGTGTATCCTTAGATATGTTGTTCCCAGGCTTGCTCCCCTTGCGACCATGTCTTTATGATGCTCACATCACTGTACCTGCCAATTTTAATCTGCACTACATGTTCATTTACCTTGTTTATTTACCATAAATGTATGCATTTAAGCACAACCCCTCAGACCTGCAGAGATTACCCCCTGCTCATAGCTGTTCCCTTAGCTGCTGTGCCTTAAATTAGAATTATAGAATCTCTATTGTGTGGAAACAGACCATCTGGCCCAACAAGTCCACATCCAACCTCTGAAGAGTAACCCACCCAGACATATTCCCTATCATTAGTTAGGAGTAAATGTAGAGTAATTGGGTGGGACTCTATAGGGCATAGACTGCAGCAGTTGAAGAAGACCGCTCACCATCACCTTTTCAAGGGTAACTAGAAATGGCCAACAAATGTTGATCAGTGAATACAAAAATGAAATGAATGTAAATCTGATTTGCAGGAAATAACTTAAGATTCTTGTTGGCTTCAGTGGAAGAAGTGTTATATTGCAGATATACTGAATATCATGGTGGGTTTGACAAGGTTCCCCATGGGACACTGATTAGCAAGGTTAGATTTCATGGAATACAGGGAGAACTAGCCATTTGGATACAGAACTGGCTCAAAGGTAGAAGACAGAGGGTCGTGGTGGAGGGTTGTTTTTCAGACTGGAGGCCTGTGACCAGTGGAGTGCCACAAGGATCTGTGCTGGGTCCTCTACTTTTTGTCATTTACATAAATGATTTGGATGCGAGCATAAGAGGTACAGTTAGTAAGTTTGCAGATGACACGAAAATTGGAGGTGTAGTGGACAGCGAAGAGGGTTACCTCAGACTACAACAGGATCTTGACCAGATGGGCAAATGGGCTGAGAAGTGGAAGATGGAGTTTAATTCAGATAAATGCAAGGTGCTGCATTTTGGGAAAGCAAATCTTAGCAGGACTTATACACTTAATGGTAAGGTTGCTGAACAAAGAGACATTGGAGTGCAGGTTCATAGCTCCTTGAAAGTGGAGTCACAGGTAGATAGGATAGTGAAGACGACGTTTGGTATGCTTTCCTTTATTGGTCAGAGTATTGAGTACAGGAGTCGGGAGGGCATGTTACGGCTGTACAGGACATTGGTTAGGCCACTGTTGGAATATTGCGTGCAATTCTGGTCTCCTTCCTATCGGAAAGATGTTGTGAAACTTGAAAGGGTTCAGAAAAGATTTACAAGGATGTTGCCAGGGTTGGAGGATTTGAGCTATCAGGAGAGGCTGGGGCTGTTTTCCCTGGAGTGTTGGAGGCTGAGGGGTGTCCTTATAGAGGTTTACAAAATTATGAGGGGCATGGATAAGGTAAATAGGCAAAGTCTTTTCCCTGGGGTCGGGGTGAGAGGGGAAAGATATCAAAGGGACCTAAGGGACAACTTTTTCACACAGAGGATAGTACATGTGTGTAAAGATCTGCCAGATGAAGTGGTGGAGGCTGGTACAATTGCAACATTTAAGAGGCATTTGGATGGGTATATGAATAGGAAGGGTTTGGAGGGATATGGGCCAGGTGCTGGTAGGTGGGACTAGATTGGGTTAGGATATCCGGTCAGCATGGAAGGGTTGGACCGAATGGTCTGTTTCCATGCTGTACATCTCTATGACTCTATCTGACTGCAACCTCTAAACAGAGCTCCTTGCTGATCTGTGTGGTATTTCAGAGAAGACAAGCAATTGTGAAACCCTTGCATCTTTGCTTATTATAACAGTACCTCAATTATGGCTGCTTCACATCCACTAGAGGTTGATGTTTATCCAGGGCTTTCAGAAACATTTGTTCTTATCCATTTCTCTGGACCTTTTTAATGATGACCACAGAAATGACATAGCTTCTGTTCATATATCTATTGGTGATGATTCCAATGATCCCATGTGCGCAATATCAGAAACAAAGTCGCTGCTCAGTACTGTGATTATTCGGCAGCTGCAATATACACATGTAACATAAATAGCATCCTCAAAACACTGAGGCCAATGGAATGAATCTACATACACTTTGCACATCATTGACCTGATTCAATCATATGTAACCTTTTGGCATGCATGCATATGTGGTGCCAATAATTGGCATGCTTGCCCTAACAGCTCAGCCCACTGAGTATAGGAGTTGCAATGTCATGTTACGTTTACAGGACGTTGGTGAAGCCAGCTTTGGAGTACCGTGTACAATTCTGATTGCCCTGCTACATTATGAAATTGGAGAGGGTGCAGAAAAGATTCACAAGCATGTCACTGGGACAGAAGGATTTGCGTTATAAGGACAGGCTGAATAGCCTGGGACTTTTATCATTCAAGTGTAGTGGGTTGAGGGGTGATCTTATAAAAATTTATAACATCATGAGGAGTATAGGTAAGTTGAATAGCAAAAGTCCTTTCCTGAGGGTAGGGAGTCCAAAACTAGAGAGCATATTTTTAAGGTTGGAGGAGAAAGATTTAAAAGGAACCTGATGTCCAATTTTTCCACACAGAGCGTGGTTCTTATTTGGAATGAATTGCCAGAGGAAGTGGTAGATGCAGGTACAATTATAATATTTGAAAGATATTCGGACAGGTACATGAATAGGAAAGGTTTGGAGGGATGTGGGCCAAATGCAGGCAAGTGGAAAAGTTTAGTTTGGGAAACTTGGTCAGCATTGATGAGCATTTCTGTACTGGATGACTCTATTCTCCCTCGTCCCCAAATTACCCTCAAAAGACTCAATTGCTTATTGAAGAATGGTATGGATATTTTAAACAGCTCCTGCACTTTCTGCAGGTTATGGAACCATGGAAGATGATTGTATCTTTTGCAACTAACATACCTTGTTACAGCTCTGTACCATTCTGGTGAAATGTTTGTCTGGAACAATTAATAGGATTGGCAATTGGCAATAACTCAGGAAATGAGGGGAGGTGGTGTTACCAAGGAGAGAGGAACATTGGGGGATGAAGGAGACAGGATTGTGGGTCATTGGTTGAGTAGAACAGGGTCTGTCACTTGGGCATGGAGAGGTCCCCCTAGCAGGTCGAGTTCAAGAAAGAGGAAGATTGCTGTTTTCGCAGGACATTGGGGAATGGGGATTAAGAAAGTCCATGAAGTTGGGCAGGGATGGCTTGGTGATTTGAGCAAAATGAGAGACCTAAGGAAATGGGATCAGTGAGCGAGTGGCTCAGTATTTACTGCAGATTCAGGAATGGCAGCTGCAAAAATTAAGTTTATGAAAGGGGTGAGCTAAGTCTAAAGATCTTACTGTAGGCCAATAGTAAAAGATCATCTACCAGTGGAAACAAGTAGACGATAAGGGGGCGATTACCAAATATTACCTCTGGAAGGATCACGGATTGAGAAGAGGGAAAACTTGGGGGTACTACCTGCAAACTACAATGACTTGTAGCAGTCAGTTTCTGATTTGATAACATATATCCAAGGATTTCCTGATGAAGGGCTTATGCCCGAAACGTCGAATTTCCTACTCCTTGGATGCTGCCTAACCTGCTGTGTTTTAACCAGCAACACATTTTCAGCTAACATATATCCGAGTCAAGGTATTGTATGGTAATTCACTGAGAAAAAAAACAAATGAATGCGACCAAATGTCAAAAATGGTTTCAATAAAAGCAAGGGATCTCGCTAGCTTCAGCATAGCTGCCTGAATTTAGCACTCCCTTGCGTTCATTACGGTTAAAACACCTAGAGCGGTTCGTTTTTCTAGTGTAATAAAACGAGTGAGCAGCAGAGAGCAGTAATGCTGAGCCATTTAAAGGGGAGTGAACACAAACATCAAGTGCACAATTTTCCCCCCAAAACACACGACTTTTAAAACGTGACCGCAAATAATACTGATCATTTAGGATTGTCAATTTGCCATTATAACCGGAATGTAGTAACGCAATGTGCTAATAATGAAGATGAGGATGAGGAAGTTTAAGTCCAACAGTTTGACGAACGTCTTTTTACAGTCGTGGTGGACGCAAAATTCTGTATTTCTGTCCAGCTGAAGTGCATGAAATTTTAATTAGAGAGAATGAAAAGTTAGAAGTGGTTTGAGAAAATACTTTGTTTCACTGTGTTATCAAAGCTGATGAAAATACAGCTGGAAATGGAATTTACATCCAGGAGTTTGTTATATGTTTTTCTAAGGGTCTTTTCTTGCATTTGTATCAGATGTAAACTCCGTATTTAGTGCAGTTGAAGTGTAGTAATGTTGAAGTGAAGTAATGTTGAAATGATGATAATTTTAATAAGAAAGGATGAAAAAATGTCAAGAGTAGTTTTGAGAAAAGACTATGTTTCACTGTGTTAACCAGGCTGCACTGCAACGTCTATTCACAGGCGCGATCCGACTACTGATGGGCACGGGGGCTTTGACCTGCTCCGTTTCCGACCTGGGCCGATTCACCCCTCTTTACCCGACCTGGTGATCCCGGATTCCTCCGGGGACACCATATCGATGCCCAGCTTAGTGAGGACACCTGATCGGCATAGTCCGCAGCAGCCCAGAACTCCTGGTCTCAAGCAATCCGATAGCCTTAGCCTCCGAGTCGCCGGATTACAGGCGCGCGCCACCACGCCCGGCGAGTAACAACCCTGCTCAAAAGATACTTCTACCCAACGTCACAAAGCTTTGCGTATGATGTAGGTACGTCGTCTATCTATGAGGGCGGGGCCACGAACCAGGGCCCGCCCCCTACTATCAATATTCATGAAAAAAAGTCTCTTCAATTTTGGGTAACTTCTCGTACGGGGTGGGGAGGAGTGAGTTTTAATTTATCTCATTTATTTATGGTAAATATTCACTGTAGCTAAATTACAATGAGAAACGTACGCAGAATTAACAAAGGTTGAAAAAGAAATGAGTATTCTTGGAGACGCATCCTTCCTGTTCAGAAAGGAATAGTGAAGACTATAAACATATTTTGAAAAATGTTTCACAATAAACATGGGTATAGTTACAAGCACACATTCAAATTAAACACAACAATGTTCAATGTAGACGATCCTAAATACTTAAAAAAAAGACAAACATAAACAAAGCAATTACAACTAGCAAATTGTGCAGTATTGTATATCTTCCCTTATACCCAGAAGTAGTCAGATTCAAGTTGACTGAATAGATAATCTAGGAGAAAGTGAGGACTGCAGATGCTGGAGATCAGAACTTAAAAATGTGTTGCTGGAAAAGCGCAGCAGGTCAGGCAGCATCAGGGAATCCTGATGAAGGGCTCCTGTCCAAAATGTTGATTTTCCTGTTCTTTCGATGCTTCCTGACCTGTTGTGCTTTTCCAGCACCACTCTAATCTTAACTCTGATCTCCAGCATCTGTAGTCCTCACTTTTGCCTAGTGGTGAGAAACAGTTGCACCACACAAATGTCAGATAATAAGACAATTTTAATCACCACCCCTTAACATTCAATGATGTTTCCATCATTTAATCCCCAACTGTCAACATCCTTGAGGATACCATTGACCAGAAACTCAGTTTGACTTGCCACATAAACACATTGGTTACAAGAATAGGTCAGAGGCTACGAATACTGTGGCAAGTAACTCACCTCCTGACTCCCCAAAGCCTGTCCACCATCTGCAAAGCTCAAGTCTGGAGTGTAATGGAATACCTGCCAATTGCTTGGATGGGTGTAGCTCCAACAGCACTCAAGAAGCTTCACACCATCCAAAAAAAAAGCTTTCTACCTGATTGGCACCACACCCACAAGCATCTACTGCGACCAGCACCAATGCTCAGTTGCAGCAGTAGTAGAATCTACAAAGTGCATTGTAGAAATTTGCCAAAGTTCCTTAGACAGCACCTTCCAAACCAATAACCATTTTCATCTAGAAGGATAAAGGCAGCAGATACATGGGAATACCACCACCTGCAAGTTCCCCTCTGAGCCACTCACCTCCCTGACTTGGAAGTAAATCACCATTCCTTAACTGTTGCTGTGTAAAAATCCCTAAGGGCATCATGAGTCAACCTACAGCATTCGGAAGGCAGGACACCGCCGCCACCACCTTCTCAAGGGCAACTAGAGACAGGCGTAAAATACTGGACAGTCAGTGATGCTTGTATCCCATGAATGAATATTAAATAAAAATCCAATGAATGAAATGAAAAGAAAAGAAATTCCTAGCTGCTCACTTATTTAATGCCTCCTGTCTTTAGCACTCAGATCTCCCTCTCTCAGATCTTTTTATGTAAAAGACCAAATAATATTGTTTCTCTCACTACACTGAGTTCCCTCACTTACGTCATCCCCATTATTAAATACTGATCCTTGCTGCACGAGACAATAGTTCACTTTGGTTTTTGTCTTTGAAATGAGAATATAATAAATATAGCATTTTAGGATGTGGGCAATCATGTACACATTTACACTGTAGTATTCTCCATATAAACAAGTTTTTCACTGCCAGATCTATCTTGCAGTTCTGATTTCAGGACAGTGATCAAAGTGTGATTATCTTCTCATATTTCCATCTTGCTGTAAAGAGAGCCAGAGTATTCTGGAAATATATTGTTGCGCTCTGACAGTTCCAGCAATACTAATGTTCACATCATAATAATATGAACAAATGGCATATTGGTCGATTTATATACCTATACATTATGATGCATCATTGTATCAATTACTAGAACTGACTACTACTGCTGTTGATAGAATAGCCAAGATTTTCCTTCTTAAGACTAAGTGTGAAGGCAGGTATGTTGCTGTTGACTAATCTGCTCACACCACTGAGGAAGCTCAATAGATCATATGCCATTCACCTTGTTAATAGCTGAACTTATCTCTAACCAGGGCCTGCTGGTTAAATGCAGTCCAGTGACTCCACAGAGTTCAATAGTTGGTCTTTTCTTTTGCTTCTCATTAGCCCCCGGGGTTCATAGGGAGATCAGGTCAGGGCAAAGCCAAGGCTCATGGTCTTCAGAGGTCAGTCTTTCTCCCCATCTGTGCTTCCTACTATCCCCCGATTAGAGGAAATTGAGGATCCCCCTCGCCAACAAAAGGGCAGGACCCTCTAGTTAGCTGAAAGTGAAACCGGCCACTTTTATCACCTGCAGAAAGGCAGGTCATCAGGAAGGTGCAACTTATTAATCAGTTAAGGGTCTTAAATTCTAGCAAGCTACAAGTGAATCTTCCCACCCAGCATTAACTGCTGAGGTGGCACGAAAAATTGATTATCTCTCCAGGGCAAACTTGCCATATTATTTCCCCTTCTCACCACTTCCAGGGACACAACACATTTATTTCTCCTAGGAAAAAGGGATATTTAAGCCAAATTAGCAAACTTTTAATTTGATGAATTATTTTATCAAGTTTTAGAGAATTATTTATTGCAATTCATAATTGTAATAAAGGTGAAATGCACACAGTCTTTGTTGTGTGTTTCAGTGTTGATGGCTTTATGAGAGCTGAGAGCTTTGAGTCTCAATTTGAATTGTGCTGTGGTTGTTTAGTGGTGACCATTATTGAGTTCTACTTTATCACAGTTTCTTCTTCCAGCAGTGCGAATGTGCTAATGCTTTGTAAAAAAAGTAGATAAAGCAACCTATTTAAGAAGCCAGGGAAGTATAGAATATTATATTTTGCTCTGATGGAAAAGCACCAATCATTATATAATTTTGAACAGAAATGGCAGTGAATGGGTTATTTCAGAAGGTTTTGCAGTCAGCTGTGGTGATCATGGAAACAACAGATACTGATGGGTGGCTAGCCTGAATGATAAGCACTCCCTTGCCTCAATGTGCACTGAATGATAGTGCTGGATTGTGGTGATAATATTATAGCTGATGGCTCACTGCATTCTCCTTTTGTTTCTGTGTCTTATTTTCAAGTCTTGCTGAAAATGATTGAATGCATTTCTCCTTTCTCTGTGGTTGTAAGGATGAAAGTGTGTGAAATTTGTTTTTGTCAATTTTAATCACAGCAGCACACTACTCACAATGTATAACTAACAATAATAAGGCACTTTTACTCAGTTCCGCCTCATGAAGAGCTGGCTTGGGAAGTACAGATAAAATACATTATACATTATGCATTAATGTATTATCTTGCAGCTAACTGGAGAACATGTAATGGGAACAGCATATGAGTAGGTATGTTTGTGATAGTCAGTTCAGTAAACTGAATATTGAAATTATTTTCTTCAGTACAAGTATTCCAATGTTTGTTAATTGAAGGGAAATATGCAGGAAAAGAAGCTCTGAGACATGCAGAAGCATTTATTAACAGCAGTAAAGACTTTGAAATTTTTGGATCGACATAATGAGATCAAGTGCCTTGTGCCTGAATCCAATGGGAAGGTGAGATGTGTGGGAACAGACACTGAACCAGGTGCACCACTTGAAGTACAGAATTAGATGAGGGAAGCTGCTTAGGCTTTCCTTTATAAACATCTGCCATCACATTCCATTCTCTGTGAAAGTGATTCATTTCAGCTCATCTGCTGTCACAGATTTAGCTTTGGTCATCACTACTGTCAGCTACCAGTCGACAAGTTGCAGAATGTGACAGCTGCAGTCACATCTGAGACCCAAGTCCATCATTATGATGTGAAGAAAAACACATATTTAAGTCTATAGTGTCAATAATTCCTTTCCATGTGAAACTACAGAAATGTGCAGAGTCAGTCTCTTCCAATTAACCCTGCCAAGTATGACAGCTACTTATGTGAATGCTGCAATTGTGAGCCCCAGCATTAACATAAAAGCATCTGAAGTTCAATGAGCAAGAGAATTAATGTGATGATGAATTATGATAAATTATTTGTACAAATGCCCATCAGAAACAAGAAAAGGTTATCTAAGCAATTTGCTTAAGTTTACTTTAGCTGACAAAAGGAGGACTCCACACTCTCTGTCTGAGCTGAACTTCAATCGATAAACAAATGCATGAGTTCATTTGTCATTTAATGGAGGATTTCATACTTATAAAGTGATGCTCCAATTTACAGAGCAGCTAGTTAAAATGTATGTGCACTCATTTCAAATTTAAATAGGACAAGCTTTTCTGACTAAGAAATATGAGAAACATAAATTATACTCCTGACTGAAACTTCAAGTATATTCATACAAAAGAATGATTTGATTGGCTTTGTCTAAATGAAAGGCATGAACGCTAATCAAAGATAAGATCACAATAAGATTTTTTTATTAAAATGACATCGCTGTGTTGCAAATGGCCCTATCCCCAAAATGCTTGCTACGTGGGTCTGAAAATCTGTAGCAAAAATAAATTTGAAAAGTGGAGGCCAATCAGCCTGTCATGAAACATTCTATTTCATGTGTACTTCCTATACCCTGGCACTCTTTTGATTGACCTTATACTTCACAACCACCTGATGAAGGAGCAGCGCTCCAAAAGCTAGTGCTTCCAAATAAACTTGTTGGACTTTAACTTGATGTTGTGTGATTTTTAACTCTTTACTTCTTGTTCTTTATTCTGAGTAAGAAAACTAGGAGAAAGTGAGGGCTGCAGATGCTGGAGATCAGAATCAAGGAATGTTTCAATATTTCAGGCATAAGCCCTTCATCGGGAATGAGGCTTGTTGGCCAAGGGAGGGCTGAGAAATAAATGGGAGGGGGGTGGGGCTAGGGGGAAGGTAGCGGGGAATGTGATAGGTAGGTAGAGTTGAGTGTGTAGGTGATAGGTCGGAGAGGAGGGTGGAGTAGATAAGTGGGAAGGAAGCTTGACAGGTAAGTTAGTTCAAGAGGGTGGTACCAAATTGGAAGGTTGGTTCTGATATATGTGGGGGGGGGGGGGGGTGGAGGGGGAGTGGAGGTTGGAGGGGAAATGAGGAAACTGGTGGAATCCACATTGACCCTGTGTGCTTGAAGTGTCCCAAGATGGAAGCTGTTCTTCCTCCAGGCTTCGGGTGGTTAGGGTTTTGTGGTGGAGGAGGCCCAGGACCTGCATGTCCTTGGCAGAGTGGGAGTGGGAGTTAAGTGTTCAGACGTAGGGCAGTGGGTATGGTTGGTGCGGGTGTCCCAGAAATGTTCTCTGAAACGTTCCGCAAGTAGGCGCCCTGTCTCTCCAGTGCAGAGGAGACCACATCAGGACACAGTAGATCGCGTGTGTGAAAGTACAAGTAAGTCTCTATCGGATGTGGAAGGATCCTTTGGGTCCTTGGATGGATGTGGGGGAGAGGTGTGGGTGCAGGTTTTGCACTTCTTGCGGTGGCAGGGGAAGGTGCAGCAAGAGGAGTGTTGGGTTAGTGGGGGGGGGGTGCGGGGTAGCACGGATCTGACAAGGGACTCACGGAGGGAATGGTCTCTCTGAAATGCAGATAGGGGAGGGGAGGGAAATATATCCCCAGTGGTGGTGTCTGTTTGTAGCTGGTGGAAATGACAGAAGGTGATGTGCTTGTATGCTGGGTGGGAATCCTGCTGGAAAAAGTAAGCCTGGATGCAGGGGAAGAAGTGTTCAGTATCACAACGTGTGTCGAATTCCTTGATCCGGGAGCATAATGGGATGGAGGTGAGGCCTTTGCTGAGGACCAGTTTCCCCATTTCCTCTCCCCCCCACGTTATCCCAGTCCCAACCTTCCAACTTGGCACTGCCCTCTTGACGTGTCCTACCTGTCCATCTTCCTTCCCACCTTCTGCTCCACCCTCCACTCCAACCTATCACTTTCACCACCACCTTCATTTACCTATCACTTTCCCAGCTACCTTCCCCCCCAGCCCCACCCCCCTCCCATTAATCTCTCAGCCCCCTTGGCCTACATTACCAATGAAGGGCTTATGTCTGAAATGTTGACTCTCCTGCTCCTTAGATGCTGCCTGACTGACTGTGCTTTTCCAGCACCACACACTTCGACTCTGAGTAAGAAAAGCCTGGTAAAAGCTGTCAGGGGCTGGTTGCACAACACATGCGTATCAGGAGTCGAAAAGTGTGGCACTGGAAAAGCACAGCAGATCAGGCATCATCCGAGGAGCAGGAGAGTTGACATTTCAGGCACAAGCCATTCATCAGGAATCCCTAATGAAGGGCTTATGCCCAAAACATTGACTCTGCTGCTCCACGGATGCTGCCTGACCTGCTGTGTTTTTCCAGCATCACATTTTTCAACCCTGCATAGCATTGTAAAGCAGAGAGACCTAAGGGTTCAGGTACATAGTTCTTTGAAAGTTAAGTTACAGATAGACAGGATGGTTAAGAAGGTGTTTAACATGTGTTTGAAGGGCTTATGCCTGAAATATTGACTGTCCTGCTCCTCAGATGCTGCCTGACCAGCTGTGCTTTTCCAGTGCCACACCTTTTGACTCTGATCTCCATCATCTGCAGTCCTCACTTTTGTCCATGCAAAGACTGTCAAAAATAAAAGACAAAGAGAAATGAATGTAAAATTGAAGGGGCTGTATTTGATGGTGAATTGAAGTACCGTGTCGATATCGAGGCAAATACCTGTTTTATTTGTTGTGGGCGTTTGATGAATTAGCATGGGCAAATAGATATTTTTGCTGTGGTAACTTAGAGGGGTGAAGGGGAACATAGGGAAATGCAATAGGATGTGAGAGACAACCTAGCTACCAGTGAAGGGAAGGGGTAAAAGAAGGTGTAAAAGGGGTAAATCACAAATTAAAATCCACAGCCCAGCGGATTTAATATTAGCTGCCATTGTAGTTCTTCAAAACACCCAAGAAGTCCAAGGCTTAAGTAGCTATTTAAAATTCAGCAACAAGGGAAATTCTCAAGCCAAAGGAATTATGAGCTATTGACTGAGTCCATATGTATGTGCTGGCCTGTAATTGAGTAACTGTTAGGGTTTAGGGTCAATGTAAAAGACTGACCTGAGGATGCAATATCCGGATGTAGAAGATGCAAGGAATGAAGGCATGATCCTATCAGAGATTCAATGGGCAACAGAACTCTTAATTGTTCCTTGTAAATTCAGCTCAAACAATCTGTATTCATATAAAATCAACAAATGGCAGATGCTGGAAAACTGAAATAAAATAAAAGATGTTGAAAACATTCAGTTTCATTGAAAAGAAAGACATGTTAGATTGATTATCTTTCATCAGAACTATGAATATCTCAATCTAAACCATAACTGTTAACTACATGGAGCTGAAAATGTGTTGCTGGTTAAAGCACAGCAGGTCAGGCAGCATCCAAGGAACAGGAAATTCGACGTTTCGGGCCAGAGCCCTTCATCAGGAATCAACTGTTAACTATATGGAGTCAGTTTTGAAATATTAGACAATCTAGAGGGATTATTAAATATTACAATAATGACCCTCTTTCTCAATGTGCATTTGAACCACTTTCCAACATACTAAAGCAACAGAAAGTGCAATCTAATCATGCTGTTTAGGTCTATTTTCTTTGCTGTTACTGATTGAGAGGAATGTACAAATGTACAGACATCATTATAGTGATTTGTTTTGAGTAAAACAAAATTCCATTATGAGTTACAGTGATGCATTTTTCATCAAGATTATGTCATCCCATTGTAAGTCATGTCATCATGTTTACCTCTGCTTACTTAACAAATGGATTGTTTTGAAAAGTTTATAAAATGAGGAGCTATTTTTCAACATACATATATTTGAACAAATGTAGTTAAGCTATAAAATGGTATAATTGTTCCCATTCATTCACCTTCCCATTTTATTCACAGTGTCGCCATCAAGCAGCTCCAGGTGAGGTATACTGTAACTTTGCCCTGACAATGCCGTTGCACAAGAACTCTACTTAAACGACCGTACCACTTCTGACATCATGTGGTTTCACTGAGCTAGATGGTCAGTTTACTCTGTGGTTAATATTAATCAAGAACTGTATTAGACTAGTTCAGAATTGTATTTTGGAAAACATGGATAACTGGCAGAGAGAGAAGACCTTTATCTTGTCATCAGAGCCAGCTTTAAGCCTATATATCCTTATGTCATGTAGTTTTCCAGAAAGGAAGAATTATCAACTCAGAAAAATTAGAACTGAAACTAATAATGTTTATACAAGATTTCCTTTGACCAAAGTATACTGTATTCCTCTTGTGAGAATCACATTGGGTGTGTATAGTTACATGCAAAAATTGTAATTATGGTTGTGCCATCAGGTAAAATCATATGTTTCAACTCAGAAGCAGGCTAGTCAGCCATCAAATCTGTACTGCTGATCATCTCCGTATAAAGCAGCTCTTTAATCTAATTTCATACTTCTTCTGTTCCCTGTGATATTTAATACTGTTGTACATTAATACATTAATACATTAATTACCTGGCATTTGTGTGGCATAAATGTTACTTGCCACTTATCAGCTCAAACCTGGATATTATCCAGATCTTTGGCATTTGAACATGGACTGCTTCCGTATCTGAGGAGTTGTGAATGGTGCAGGACATTATGCAATCATCAGCTAACATTCCCATTTCTGACCTTATGATGGAGGGAAGGTCATTGATGAAGCAGCTGAAGATGGTTGGGCCTAGAAGACTCACCTGAGGAGCTCCTGCAGAGATGTCCTGAAGCTGAGATGACTGACTTCCAACAACCACAACTGTTGGCTCAGTGGTTAGCACTGCTACTTCACAGCGCCAGAGACCCAGGTTCAATTCCCGCCTCAGGCGACTGACTGTGTGGAGTTTGCACATTCTCCCCGTGTCTGTGTGGGTTTCCTCCGGGTGCTCAGTTTCCACCCATAGTCCAAAAATTTGCAGGTCAGGTGAATTGACCATGCTAAATTGCCAGTAGTATTAGGTGCAGGGGTAAATGCAGGGGAATAGGTCTGGTTGGGTGCACTTCGGTGGGTCGGTGTGGACTTGTTGGACCGAATGGCCTGTTTCCACACTGTAAGTAGTCTAATCTAAAAAAAAGAGACAATTTAGCCAGTGTTGATACCATCAACGTTGATACCATCGCTGAATCCAACAACATCCTCTGAGGTTACCATTGATTGGAAAGTCAGTTGGACTCACCATATAAATACAGTGACTACAAGAATAGATCAGAGGATTATGTGGAGAGTAAATCACCTCCTGACTTCCCAAAGCCTGTTCACCATCTCCAAGGCACAAGTCAGGAGTATGATAAAATACTACCCAATTGCCTGAATGAATATAGCTCCAACAATACTCAGGAAGTTTGAAAGCATCCAGGACAAAGCAATCTGCTTTGGCACAACATCCTCTACCTCCACCACTGATGCTCAGCAGCAACAATGTGTACGATCAACACTAATGCTCAGCAAACATTTGCCCAAGATTCTTAGACAGCACCTCCCAAATCAACAACCACTTCCATCTGGAAGGACCAGGCAGCAGATACATGGGAATTGCTAAAAAAAAGCTTAGCAAGCTCCCACAAGTTCCCCTTCAAGCCACTCACCATTCTGAGTTGAAAATATATTGCTGGTCTTTCAGTGTTGCTGTGTCAAAATCCTGGAATTCCTTTCCTAATGGCAATGTGAGTCCACCAACAGCACACAGGCTGCAGTATGTGGGCAATTAGGAACAGGCAATAAATGTTGGCCAAACAGTGACACCCGTGTGCTACAAGAGAATGGTTAAAAGGAGAAGCTCAGGGTCATTTTTGTGGACAGAACGTTGCTTTGCAAAGCAATCACCCAGTCTGCATTTTGTCTCTTCAATGTAGAGAAGACCACACTGTGAGCTACAAATACAGTAGATTGAGTGAAGTGTAGGTAAATCATTGCTTCATCTGGAAGGTGTGTCTATAGCCTTGGGAAATGAGGAGGGAGGAAATAAACCGGCAGGTGTTACACCTTTTGCAATTTCATGGGAAGGTGCCGTGAGAGTATGGGAAAGTGGACCAAGGTCTCCCAGAGGGAACGGTTGTTGTGGAAGGCTGACATGGGAGGGGAGGGAAATATGTGTCAGGTGGTGGCATCCCACTGGAGATGATGAAAATGATGGCTAATTATCCTTTGCATGTGGACGCTGATGGGGTGGAAAGTGAGGACAAGGGGGACTGTATTGGTGTGGTGTAAGGGAAGAGAAGGGATGAGGGCAGAAATGCTGGAAAATGGGTCAGATACAACTAAAAGCCCTGTCAACCATGGTGGTGGGGAGTCCTTGGTTGAAGAAAAAGGTGAACATTTCTGAAGTCCCCCTTTGGGATAGGGCATCATCAGAACAAATGCAATAGAGATGGGGAAACTAGAGGATATAATGGAATCTTTAGAGAAATCAGAGTGAGAGGATGTATTGTCAAGGTAACTGTGGGAGTTGGTGGGTTTGTAATGGATATCAATGGCCAGTCTATCCCCAGAAATAGAAACAGAGATATTGAAGAAGGGAAAGAAGGAGTCAGAGATGGACCAGGTGAAGATAAGAGCAGGGTGTAAACTGGTAGCAAAAATTGATAAACTTTTCCAATCCCCAATGAGAGAGGGAAGCAGCACCAATGATGTCATTGAAGAACCAGAGAAAGATTTGTGGTGAGGGACCTGGGTGGGATTAGAATAAAAAATGTTTCACATACCCCACAAAGAGACAGGCAAAACTGGGTCCTGTGCGGATACCTATGGCCACACCTTTGTTCTGAAGAAGCTAGGAGGAGTTAAAGGAAAAGTTGTTCAAAGTGAAGATGAACTCGGCCAAGTGAAAAGTGTGGTGGTGGATGGGAATGGTTCAGGCCTTTTTTCCAGGAAGAAGTAGACAATCCTGAGACCATCTAATGGAGGACTGGACGTGCAAATGGATTGTAAATCCATGGAGAGGAAGACGTAACTTCTGCTCAAGAGATGAAAATTCTGAAACCGATGTAAGGTGTCAGAAGAATTGTGGATGTCAAGTTCAATAATTTTAGAACCTAAACATCTTCTGTGTTCTTTATTCATCCCCACACCCCAGCCCTGACATAACATAGGCTGCTTTCAGCACAGCCAACCCATTTTCACTTACTTACAGTCCCCATTATCCATTTTTCTTTCTCCTTCACACACTATTATCACTTTGTCTGCCTAACTGTCATTCACTCGCTGGGTTCCATCTCCACCTATCCATTCATTCCTTCCTCTCTTCAGCTTCCATTTATATACCACTTTTTCCCAGCTACTAATCGTTCTGAAGAATGGTCATGACTCAAAATGTTAACTCTATTTTCCCTCCATTGATACTGCCAAGCCTGCTGAATTTCTCCAGCAATTTCTATTCTTTTTACAGTTCTTTAGGATAAGATGCATCTTAAAGTTTTTGCATCTTGTTTATAGAACAGAAGATAGAATGGGATGAGAACAGCCTATTTTAATATATTAATGTTCATTTCACAGGCAAATTTAAAATTGTGTTAAACTCAAGCATTGCGAGAGATAATTGCATAACTAATCATGAGTAGTACAAAAGTTCAAACTATGGATATATTGTAAGAATGTCACATTTCTTTGAAATTTTTATATCAGGTTCAATCTATAAGGACAATCAAGGAGTAAACAAAATGGGGCTGCCTGTTTCTCAGGCTACTCAAACTGTAAGTAACCTATTACTAACATAGAAGCTTATTTAAATATAATGGAGCGATGACTGGTTGCTGATATTGTTGACATTGGTAAGGAGTCTAGTTACTTAACCATAATGAACTCATTTGTCATGGAAAAACATACTTCCCTAGCATAAGGAGCAATTACCATGGGAAGATATTTAATTGGGGAAAAGGAAATTATGGCGCTATCAGACAGGAGTTGGGAGGTATAGTTTCAGAGCAATTGTTCCACAGAAAAGACACAACAGACACGTGGAGACTATTTAAGGAGCAGTTTTGTGAGTGATGCATAAATTTGTTCTACTGAGACTGGCAAGAAGGAGCCTTGGATGACGAGAACAGAGGAGCTTCTCGCCAAAAGGGAGAAGGCAGCTTACGTAAGGTGGAGGAAGCAAGGATCTGGCACAGCTTTAGAGGTTTGCTAGAAAGGAGCTCAGAAATGGACTGAGGAGAGCCAGGAGGGGACACGAGAAAGGCTTGACAAGAGGATTAGAGAGAACGCAAAGGCATTATACTGATACGTGAGGAATAAGAGAATTGATCAGGGAGAAGGTAGGGCCAGTCAGGGATAGCGTACGGAACTTGTGCGTGATGTCTGTGCAGATAGGGGAAGCCCTAAATTAGTTTTTTGCTTTGGTTTTCACTAAGGAAAGGGACCTTGTTGTGAATGAGAACTTTGATGAGCTGGGATATAGGCTTGAACAATCAGGATTGAGGGGGTTGATGTGCTGGAAATTTCGGCAAACATTAAAATTGATAGGTCCCCAGTGCCAGACCAGATTTATCCTAGGTTGCTCCAGGAAGTGAGAAAGGAGATTGCTAAGCTGCTAGCAAAGATCTTTGCTTCCTCACTCTCTACAGGAGTCATACTGGGAGGATTGGAGGGAGGTGAATATTGTTCCTCTTTTCAAGAAGAAAAATAGGGAAATTCCTGGCAATTACAGACCAGTCAGCTTACAGCTGTGGTCAGCAAGATTTTGGAAAGAATTCTGAAGGATAGGATTTATGACTTTTTGGAAAAGCAAAACATGATTAAAGGCAGTCAGCTTGGCCTTGTTAGGGGCAGGTCATGCCTCACAAATTTTATTGAGTTCTTTGAGGAGGTGATGAGACAGGTCGACAAAGGGTGAGTATTGGATATGGTGTACATGGACTTCAGCAAGGCATTTGATAAGGTTCCCCATGGTAGGCTCATTCATAAAGTCAGGAGGTATAGGATACAGAAAGATTTGGCTGTCTGGATTCAGAATTGACTGGCTGACAGAAGGCAGAGAGTGGTTGTAGATGGAAAGTATTCTGCCTGGAGGTCAGTGGTGAGTGGTATCCCACAGGGCTCCGATCTTGGGTCTTTGTTCTTTGTAGTTTTTATAAATGACTTGGATGAGGAGGTTGAGGGGTGGGTTAGTAAATTTGCCAATGGCACAAAGGTAGGAAGTGCCATTGATAGTATTGAGGGCTGTTGCTGGCAGCAGCATGACATAGACAGGATGCAGAGCTGAGCTGAGAAATGGCATTTGGATTTCAACCTGGATAAATGCGAAGTGATGTATTTTGGAAGGTCAAACTTGAATGCTGAATATAGAATTAAAGACAAGATTCTTGGTAGTGTGGAGGAACAACACGATTTTGGTGTTCAAGTGCATAGATCCCTCAAAATTGCCACCCAGGTGGATAGGGTTGTTAAGTAAGTATATGGTGTTTTGACTTTCATTAACAGGGGGATCAAGTTAAGAGCCGCGAGGTTTTGCTGCAGCTCTACAAAATCCCGGTGAGATCATACTTGGAATATTGTTTCCAGTTCTGGTCACCCTATTACAGGAAAGATGTGGAGGCTTTGGAGAGGATTCCAAGAAGGTTTACCAGGATGCTGCCTGGACTGGAGGGCTTGCCTTACGAAGATAGGCTGACTAAGCTCAAACACTTGTCTCTGGAGAGAAGGAGGAAGAAAGATAACCTGATCAAGGTATACAAGATAATGAGTGACATTGATAGAGTTGATAGACAGAGACTTTTCCCCAGGGCTGGATTGACTGGCCCAAGGAGTCATAGTGTTATGTAGAAGGTTTAGAGGAGACGTCAGAGGTAGGTTCTTTACACAGATTTTTGAGTGCATGGAATGAGTTGCCCACAGTGGTGGTGGAAGCAGAATCATTAGGGACATTTAAGTGACTGCTGGACATGCAACATGGACAGCAGTGAGTTGAGGGGTGCATAGATTAGGTTATTTTATTTTAGATTAGGATTAATCCTCAACACAACATCGTGGGTTGAAGGGCCTGTTCTGTGCTGTTCTTTTCTATTTTCTATGTTCTAAGTATGCTTAATGAGGTGAACTGATAACATTGTTTTTTGATATTTTAGCTCAGCTAAGCTTTAATGTGTGCAAAGAAATTCTTAGGCAGCACCTTCCAAACCCATAACCACCATCATCTAACAGGACAAGGCAGCATATACATGGGAAGACCACCACCTGCAAGTTCCACTCCAAGCCATGTATCATCCTGACTTGTAAATATATCGCCACACCCTCCTTATTGTTTGTAGAGGGAGGAAGAGAGCTTCTTCAAGGAAGGCATCCTTGTAAGAGGATTCGCAGTAGGTTAAAATCTTCGAGTAAAAAATGAGGTCTGCAGATGCTGGAGATCACAGCTGCAAATGTGTTGCTGGTCAAAGCACAGCAGGCCAGGCAGCATCTCAGGAATAGAGAATTCGACGTTTCGAGCATAAGCCCTTCATCAGCTGAAAATCCTTGTAGAGGGAGGAAGAGAGCTTCTTCAAGGAAGGCATCCTTGTAAGAGGATTCGCAGTAGGTTAAAATCTTCGAGTAGAAAATGAGGTCTGCAGATGCTGGAGATCACAGCTGCAAATGTGTTGCTGGTCAAAGCACAGCAGGCCAGGCAGCATCTCAGGAATAGAGAATTCGACGTTTCGAGCATAAGCCCTTCATCAGCTGAAAATCCTTGTAGAGGGAGGAAGAGAGCTTCTTCAAGGAAGGCATCCTTGTAAGAGGATTCGCAGTAGGTTAAAATCTTCGAGTAAAAAATGAGGTCTGCAGATGCTGGAGATCACAGCTGCAAATGTGTTGCTGGTCAAAGCACAGCAGGCCAGGCAGCATCTCAGGAATAGAGAATTCGACGTTTCGAGCATAAGCCCTTCATCAGCTGTGATCTCCAGCATCTGCAGACCTCATTTTTTACTCGAAGATTTTAACCTACTGCGAATCCTCTTACAAGGATGCCTTCCTTGAAGAAGCTCTCTTCCTCCCTCTACAAGGATTTTCAGCTGATGAAGGGCTTATGCTCGAAACGTCGAATTCTCTATTCCTGAGATGCTGCCTGGCCTGCTGTGCTTTGACCAGCAACACATTTGCAGCTGTGATCTCCAGCATCTGCAGACCTCATTTTTTACTCGAAGATTTTAACCTACTGCGAATCCTCTTACAAGGATGCCTTCCTTGAAGAAGCTCTCTTCCTCCCTCTACAAGGATTTTCAGCTGATGAAGGGCTTATGCTTGAAACGTCGAATTCTCTATTCCTGAGATGCTGCCTGGCCTGCTGTGCTTTGACCAGCAACACATTTGCAGCTGTGATCTCCAGCATCTGCAGACCTCATTTTTTACTCGAAGATTTTAACCTACTGCGAATCCTCTTACAAGGATGCCTTCCTTGAAGAAGCTCTCTTCCTCCCTCTACAAGGATTTTCAGCTGATGAAGGGCTTATGCTCGAAACGTCGAATTCTCTATTCCTGAGATGCTGCCTGGCCTGCTGTGCTTTGACCAGCAACACATTTACAGCTGTGATCTCCAGCATCTGCAGACCTCATTTTTTACACCCTCCTTATTGCTATGTTAAAATCCTGGAACACTGCCCTAACAGCATTGTGGGTGTGCCCATACCACATGGACTGCAATGGGTTAAAGAGGCAATAAAAATGGGCAATAAATGCTGGCTAAGCCAGTGATGCTCACATCTCCTTATTGAATAAATAACATCCCTTTGCGGATTTAAAACTTGACTTTCAGTTTCACCTTAATTGCTGATGCTTCTAATTCATTTGAGCTGCTTAAGCTGCGACAAAATTTCTCTCATTCTCTATTTCTCTCTCTGTGCTAACAACAACTTCCTAATAAAGAGTAGCTTTCCAAAAATGACTAAGGCTATACCTTACTAATCCCTAATACTAGATTCTATGGCAACTCAAAACCTTTAATATTTACTTTAGTCAATATATTTTTTTATGACCATCCTTAAATCTGTGATAATTGTTTTGGTCATTGCAGGGTTTTCATAGCAATTCATCAAACTGGGACAAATACCCATCGACTGGCAAAGTCCTTTGCAAATGCGAAATCCCCAGAAAGTGCCTTACTCACCCCAAAAGCTCCACCTACACTCCCACATGTATTCTGAAATAAATGCTATCCTTTGATAGAATAGAAAAAAACTTAGTAGCACACCCTTGTTTTTCTACTGTTTTTGACTGCAACTTTGTAACATTTAGCCTCTGCCCCCTAATTTGATGAATTACTATATTTTCAAAGCTTTTTTTAAATACATACTCTTGCTCCTATAGGATTCATTGGTTTGAAATACGGTAGTGGCTGAATGGATATGGGAATATCAAAACGGAACATTTTCAGAAGATAACTATCATGATCAAAGGAAGTCCTTTGTACAGGGACTTAGGATTGTCCAGAAATACTTCTCAACCCATTCCCTCCCCAGCTCTTGTTTTTTGCTTTAAATAAAAAAATGTAAATTGTTTATTTCTTTCTGTTTAGCAGCAGAATTGCCATTTTCTTCCATCAGTAATTGTCAAATAGCTGTATCAGGTATTCACATCATTCTTTAATAGCCCTTGTTTCCTAATCAATCTAATTCCCTAGTCTTGTATTACTGCAGTCCACTGCTGTCAATAATCAGAGGCAGAAGCTACTTTAGTTCTCCTTCTTACTATTCAAACCCCGACAGACTAGTATTTAGTATTTTTCTTGTGAAGCTTTAACTTCTACTTAATTAATAATGCTGGAATGTAAGAACTCCCTCGATTTATTAACTGCCCTTTCTCTTTTGCTATTTTTGGCAATCTTCTGAGCTTACTTACCAATTTATGCCTACTTTTCTTTCTTTGGTGCCATCTTTTCCAGTTCTTTTGAGGTTGCTTCAAATTCATGAACATACCTCTTCATCAAATTGAATTCTTGTACATCTCTTTTCTTTTTGACTACTCCACCCTCTGTAGCTGTCCCTTTGCATCACTTTTATGCCACGGATACCAAAAGAACAGATGCTTCTTATCTCCAAAACAGCTTTGACATCCAATAGTGATCTGAGTCTTAGCTTCAAGCCTCTTGTTATATTTGATTGTTTAACCAAACTCCTCACTTTTTTTTCCCTCTGTGCTTAACTGCATTCTGGAACTCATTTGATATTCTAAATTTGTATTTGGACAAGTCCTTACCAGTCTGGGTTCAATTATTTTCCACTTTACTATTCTGTTTAGCTTGAAAAAGCACTTTTTCTTGACTGTCATCAGGCAACACCAAAGGAGAGTGACTAGTCTTTTTTTAGATTCTTTTCTTTTTGCTGTCTCTTATTTTCCCAATCATTGTGCAAACATAAATATTTGGCAAAACCTAATCTCTTCACACTGAGGGTGGTGGGCGTCTGCAATGTGTTGCCAGCAGAGGTAGATTCATTTAAGATGCATCTGGACAGATGTATGAGTAGGTGGGGAGCAGAGGGATGCAGATCCCTAGGAATTGGGTGACAGGTTTAGACAGTAGATTTGGATTGGCTCAGGCTTGGAGGACCGAAGGGCCTGTTCTGGGGCTGTAAATTGTCTTTGTTCTTTATTCTCTTCTTTGTGAATATTTAGTCCAGACTAGGCAACAGAATTCCTAGAGTTCGAAAGAAATGTCACTGGACCTGAAATTTTAATTCTGCTTTCTTTCCACAGTTGCTGATGGAGATGTTGAGTTTCTCCAGCAATTTCTGTTTGTGTAGCAGAATTACTTCTTTTGATTTCCATTCTTTCCCTTCCCATTATAAGTTATCCTCTAACTCTTAGAAGAGTGTCTCTAATAAATTTCAGAAAAGCTTTATTGCACTAGAAGCTGAAATTAACATTACCCTGTTAACATTACTTCATTTTGATAACGATAAATCTCTGAACATTGAGTTCTTTTTAATGGCAGTAAAAATTGCATATGACCAAATTCATTCACTTTTCACTATTTTATAGATTACAGTCTGAAGGGTTAAACTGAAAAGTTTGACCTATATACACTCGTGATACACCACTGCGACCTGTTGAAATGTTCAACACCTCAAATTGTAAGTTACAGTGAATAGATTTAGTTGTAACATTATTTGCTTGGAACTATAGCTTAGAAAAAATTAAAACTGAACCAAATATGCACTGATTTCAAGATTAACAAATGTAAGCCTTGTTTGTGCTTTATAAATCCCAAGTGCTTTATCGCAAAAATTACTTTTTAAAAATATTTTGAGAAGGAAACCTAACCAACGCTAGACATTGTATCACAACTTCTCTACTTTAAATGGTTTCAGCACTATTATCTGCTCGAACTTCATCTGTAAATCAATACCTGCAGTTTGTGGGATAGATCACTAATTTGAGCAGCTGTTACTGAGACAGAAATAATTGATACTGTATCTTCTTCCTCCAACATAATACCAGATGCCTCATATTAGTCTGGGATCCCTACAGAGCACTGAAGATCTTCATTACTTCTCTGTACATAATATTTGGTCAACACCACTCTATTAAAGGAATTCAATGGGGTCAAATAATTTCAGTACTTGTCCTTTCTGAACTGTATTTAATAATATTAAATTCAAGAATATCTCTACACAGAGAAAAATTTACATTGAAAGAGTAGGGTAGAGGGCTGGCTTTGGGTGGGATGCTCTTCGAAGGTTAGGTGTTGACTTGATGAGCCAATTGGCCTCTTTCTGCACTGCACTATGATTCCATGATAAAATACTTGTCACAAACTTGTTGATGTTTATTCTATTGGTTGTCTTTCATTGACATTATCCTCCACCATTTCTGCCACTCACAATCAGACCGAAGCACCAAAGGTACATTTCCCTTCCCACCCCTATCTGTGTTTCACAGAGACCATTCCCTCCGTGGCTTCCTCATTAGGTCCATACCCCCCACCAACCCATCCTCCACATCTGGCACCTTCCATTGCCACCACAACAGCTGTACAACTTGCACTCCACAACTTCCACCTCCCCCCCCCCCCACCCCCACCCACCACCCCACCCACCTCCCTCCAAGGCCCCAAAGGATCTTTTCACATCCGGCAGAGATTTTCCTGTACATCCATCCACCTCATCTACTATGTCTGTTGTTCTCGATGTGGTCACTTCAACACCAGGAAGACAGGAAACCACCTCGTGGAGCATTTCAGGGAACACCTCTGGGACACACACACCAAACAACCTTACTGCCCTGTGGCCAACCACTTTAACTCCCCCACCCACTCCCCCAAGGACATGCAAGTTCTGCACCTCCTCATCAACAAATCCAAGCCACCTGACAACTGGAGGAAGAATATCTCATCTTCTGCCTTGGGACCCTTCAACCACATGGCATCAACGGCGTCTTCACTAGTTTCCAAATTTCCTCTCCTTCCACCTCATCCCAGATCCAACCCTCTAACTTGGCACCACCCTCTTGAGCTGTCCTTCCTGTCCATCTTCCTTCCCAGCTATCCGGTCCACCCTCCCCATGACCTATCGCTATTACCTCTTCGCCCGCATCCACCTATTGCCTTCCCAGCTACCTTCCTCAGCCCCACCCCCATCCCCCTATTTATCTCACAGCCCCCTTCCTAATGAAAGGCTTATGCCTGAAACATCGACTCTCCTCCTCAGATGCTGCCTGACCTGCTGTGCTTTTCTAGTGCCACACTTTTCAACTGTGACTCTCCAGCAACTGCAGTCCACACTTTCTCCCAAAATACTGATTGTGTCCATTTAGCCCATGCTTCAAAAGTTAAAACATAATGTCAATTTTGGATCTTGTAACCTTGTGATTTTGTCCTGATGACCTTAGTGGTAAGGTCCTAGGGAGTGTTGCTGAACAAAGAGACCTTGGAGTTGCAGATTCATAGCTCCTTGAAAGTGGAGTCGCAGGTAGATAGGATAGTGAAGAAGGCATTTGGTATGTTTTTTTATTGGTCAGAGTATTGAGTGTAGGAGTCGGGAGGTCATGTTGTGGCTGTACAGGACTGTGGTTAGGCCACATTTGGAATATTGCATGCAATTCTGGTCTCCGTCCTATCGGAAGGATGTTGTGAAACTTGAAAGGGTTCAGAAAAGGTTTGCAAAGATGTTGCCAGGGTTGGAGGATTTGAGCTATAGGGAGAGGTTGAATATTAGATTAGATTCCCTACAGTGTGGAGACAGGCCTTTCGACCCAACAAGTCCACACTGACCCTCTGAAGAGTAACCCACCTATACCCATTTCCCTCTGACTAATGCACTTAACACTATGGGCAATTTAGCATGGCCAATTCACCTGACCTGCACACCTTTGGACCGTGGGAGGAAACCAGAGCACCCGGAGAAAACCAGGCAGACATGGGGTGAATGTGCAATCTCCACACAGAGAGTCGCTTGAAGCTGGAACCAAACCTGGGACTCTGGTGCTGTGAAGCAGCAAATTAACCACTGAGCTACCGTGCCAACCACGATGGGGTTGGGGCTATTTTCCCTGGAGGGTCAGAGGTTGATGGATGACCTTATTGAGGTTTTTAAATCACGAGTGGCATGGATAGGAAAAATAGAAAAAGTTTTTTTCCTTGGGGTGGGGGAGTCCAGAACTAGAAGGCATAGGTTTAGGGTGAGAGGGGAAAAATATAAAGGAGTCCCCTAAGGGGCAACTTTTTCATGCACAGGGTGGTGCATGTTTGGAATGAGCTGCCAGAAGAAGTGGTGGAGGCTGATACAATTGCAACAGTTAAATGCATATGAATGGGTATATGGATAGGAAGGGTTTGGAGGGCTATGGGCCAACTGCTGGCAAATGGGACTAGATTAGATTGGGATATCTGGTCAGCATGGATGAGTCGGACTGAAGGATCTGTTTCCGTGATGTACATCTCTATGACTCTATGATTGCAAGATGTAAATCTTCACCAGCTTTTCTCCTTTTCTCAGCAATTCTCAAAGTCTACGTTGCCAAGCAAATATTCCTGATGAAGGGTTTTTGCCCGAAACGTCAACTTTCCTGCTCCTCAGATGCTGCCTGACCTGCTGTGCTTTTCCAGCACCACTCTGATCTAAACTCTGGTTTCCAGCATCTGCAGTCCTCACTTTTGCCTTGTTTCTCCATCTGTCTTTTACACTAATGCAGTTGACTGGCTACAATTGGCTGGGGCATGTTGTCCGCATGACCAACATGAGACTCCCCAAGCTGATGCTCTATTCCCAGCTGTAAAACAGCAGGCGAGCCCCGGGTGGACAGAGGTAGCGCTTCACGGATACCCTCAAGGCCTCACTGGTGAAATACAGCATTTCCACAGACGCTTGGGAACCACTGGCCCAGACCTTCTAAAGTGACAGAAGAGCATTTTGAGACTTGCCATCGGAAAAAGTGGAAGCCAGGCGAAAACAGTAAACAAATGCAATGCTACATCAATGGCCCACCTATGCCTTCCTGCAATCACCTTCTGCCCCAAGTGTAGAAGCTGCATCAATCTGTGCAGCCACCTATGGACTGAAAGTGGAAAAGCGCCATCCTGATCTACGAGGGACCGTCCATGATGATGATGGGATGATGATGTTACTGCACCCCGACAGCTACATGATTCAGAAAATGCCAAAGTTTTCAAAAAGTTAAGGATCATACAGCAAGGAACCAGTACGTATTTTTCCATCATCAAACTCTTCAGTACACCCTCTTGAAATGGTTTATTTGAAAGTTGCACTTCAATCTGTTTGCAGGCATTATTGCATGATTAAAGTACTTCCATTGTTTCTTCCCACATCACTTTATATTAAAAGGAATATTATTTACTGACCCTTTTCTCTCCCTCTAGGAAAATCGATCTTAAACGTGCTGCCAGTTTACATTTCCAGATGTTGCTTTCACTTGGGATTAATCTTGAAGATCTGTCTACCCCAGTGACCTGTGCAGTTCAGAAGGTGGAAGGTGAAGAATGTGCACCAAAGAAAGAGGAGCTGATAAAAGAAATGCCTGTGCAGGTAAATTGGAGTTAAGTCTTGAGCAAATAGCCAGTGTTAGCATTAGGACCAGATTCTGATTCATCTTTGATTACGGGATGGTGCAGGATAGAAGCGTTCTGCTTGTTTCTAAGACTTCCATGTTAAAACTATCTAAACCTTCTGTAGATTTCTCCAAAATTGCCCCCTACCTGCCCAGATACACTGTACATTTAACTCACGTAAATTAGAGAAAATATAAAATGGAGTTAAGTAGAATTTGCAACAATAGTCTTTTATTCCCCAGGTGGCCATTGATCTATAAATAAATGGCATATACAGTAAATGCTGGATTTATATCTATGGTCTACTTATGTTTCTGGTCAACAGTGAGCTCCAGGATATTGATAAAGAGGGGTTTTGTTAAGTGGACATCAGCCCCTCCAAGTTAGCCATAAACCTGACTTGAAATTGATCACAGATTTGGCCAGTGGAACATCCATGAACTCCCTGCCTGATAGTACTGCTGTTATACCTACACCACACACTGCAGTGATTCAAAAAGGAAGCTCATACCCACCTACTCGAGCAATTCGAGCTAGGAGAGAAATGTCCTGTCTTACACATCTGTGAAACAAATGAATGAGAAAAAAGATGGACCGCAAATCCTGCTTTTATCTCCTTCACATATTTTCTCTCCCTCACCTCAGATTGTTAGCAAAGCTGGACCCAGTCAGCGGGATGTGATTTCAGTCCACTCTTCTTCATGGCCAGCCCAGAGTTCTTTCCACTGAGAGAGGGATTTCACAATCTTGGGGAATGTTACACTGGCAGCCTGCAAAGTGGTGAAAGTTCTTGGGGAATCCTGGTCCGATGTGAAGGGATTAGTGATCCCACTGATCCTGGTCCAGGAACACCTTGCCAAGTGTTGCCAAGGACTATTAGCAGCTCATCACTAACAAGTATTAGTGAGTAAAAAGTGCTATTACCAGCTCTTGTCTAAGGGGGCAGTATTTTGTTTCCCAATTTCCATGATGGTAGAGAAACTACTTTATTTGAGATAGAGATATTGCTCTGCCACAGAAGGCACTGGGAAAAGAGCTTCCGATTTCTTCCATTTGCTGCCAGCTCACATTGACCACCGTGACTTGCGTGTTGTATTCTAAAGTGACTTGGTGCATTGCTACAGAGTTTGAAATTTGACAGTATTATGAGTTTGAGGTGCAGCCTGAATTTGTTACAGTGGAAGCTTTTGGGACCACTATATCAACAAGTTCTTCTGCTGTCACCGTCTCAAGGTTATCTTGTTAGATTTACTATGACTCCAATATGTTACTGGTATTAGTCTGGGCATGATTCTTTAATTCTGTGTATTTACTGAAACTGATGCTGTTTAAAGGTGAGAAACACTCATTCGTCCAGACATTTTGTTGTCCAAAACTGTTGTCTGATTGTTTTTCAAACAGTTTGTAATATTAATATTGGAATCTTTTATAGGTGGCCACCACCACGGATAGCATGATTTTACATCCTATCTGGTGTTTAACCTGATGTGTAATGGTTGTGTTATCTCTTGTAACATGGAACATGGATGTTGCAAGTTTGAAGAATCTTACAAGCATCTGTTATAACTAACAATTATGTACTGTTATTACATTCTTGAGACACATAAATGTCTAGGCTAATAATAAGCTACTGGGGTTACAACACAGGAACGTGTTTCCAGTATGTCATGTTCAAGTGATCCAATGTAAGGTGACATATGAGACTTTCACAGCCTTAGGTCAATGCTATGTTCGGTGATTAAAAACATAGACTAAAACCTGGGAAGCTAATAAGTGGGGAAGAGGAAGTGGAGAGGCTTCGTGGTGATTTAGGCAAAAGGAGTGAGTGACAAATGCAGTATAACATGGAAAAGTGTGAAATTGTTCACTTCAGTCGGAAATACTGAATGGCACAATATATTTAAATGGTAACAATTTGGGAAATGTTTAAGTACAAAGAGACTGAAGGTAAGCATAGAGGTGCAACAAGCGTCAGGAAGGCAAATAATATGTTGTCCTTCATTACAAGAGGGTTTGAGCACTTGAGCAAAGAAGTTTTAATGCAGCTTTACAGGACTGTGAAATGTCCACACCTGATTGTGTACAATTTTGGTCTTTGTACCTCAGAAAGGATATAATTAATTGAATTAATGATTTATTGTCACATGTATCTAGGGAGTTACGTTAAGTATTCTGTTACCACAATTTAATGCCATTTTGAGCTACAAAAGAATGAAAGGTATAGTACTTAAATAGAGTCCATCTTCATTGGCTGGGGTTCCAAACATGGCTTGAGGATTTCTGCAAGGTCCCTGCTCCAGGCTACCATAGTTAGGAGCCCTTGCTCCAGACACTACCACCGCTGCAACGATGACCAGCCACCACCGAAAGTGTCCATGCTCTGGGCCTACAGTAGCAAAGAGTTCCTGCTCAGCCAATGCCCCATTGCCATTCCACGCATCTGGCCTGCTGATACCGGTCTGGTCAACTCAACTCCAGTGAAATATGCATGAAGAAATTGCCACACAAGGGAGACTAGTGAGCATTCACTGGACTGATTCCTGAAATAGGAGAAAGTGAGGACTGCAGATGCTGGAGATCAGAGTGAAAAATAGTGGCGCTGGAAAAACACAGCGGGTCAGGAAGGGCTTATGGCCAAAATGCACTCTCCTGTTCCTTGGATGCTGCCTGACCTGCTGTGCTTTTCCATTGCCATACTTTTCGACACTGATTCCTAGGTTTGTCTAGAAGCTGAGATCGCATTGATAGAGTCTATGTTCACTGTTGTTTAGAAGAATGGGAGGGGATCTCATTGAAACATTTAAGTTCTGACAGGACTGGACAGACTGGTCGCAGGAATGATGTTTCCACTGGCTAGTGGTATCCAAAGTATAGGGTCATTATCTCAGGGCACAAAGTATACTCTCTCAGATTGAGATGACAAACTTCTTCTCTCAAAGAATGGCAAACTTGTGGAATTCTCAATCACAGAAGGTTGTGGAGGCCAACTTAATAAAATACATTTAAAAAAGAACTAGATTTCTACACAGAAGTGTCAAGGTGAGAGAGTGGAGGAATGCCATTGAGACAGAGAATCAGCCACAATTACATTGAATGGCAGAGCATGCTCAATGGGCTGAATAGCCAATTCCTGCATCTATGTTTCCATTATCAGCCTTGACTACATTTCTTCTGGTCCAGTGACATATCCTTTTCCAAGGATGCTGCATGTCTTAATACTTTTTCCTTTCAATTATTTCCTCTTAATCAAAAATTCACTCTCATCCTTTTTAAATACATTATCTCCTTTTTTACCTCCCTCTCAGCATGTGGGAGGGTTTGAAAATACCACACAGTACTGCTTTAGGACCAAATTCATGGCTTTTGTCTCCACACACAGGTTATTTCTAATTCCAATTGACCCTATCCTTAGCTATCTCTTTGTCCTTTGTGATTTTCTTTGGTTATGTTCACCATTTTCTCCCCCACTGGACCGTAAATCCCAAACTAGCATGGAGAGGATCATTCTACTTGTGTTTTATGCAGGATCCAACACCCACCACTTGTGTTTCAACAAACCAAGTGCAACACAAGCGTTCGGCTGAAACAACAAACAGTGAAATCTCATCTAAAAGGTTTGATTCTATCTTTCAATTCTCATCTTGAGACTTAATATTGAAAGCTGTTGAAAGATAAAGTTAATAAAGTACACGTTCATTGGAACATTTTCAGTTTTGATTGTTGGAAGCATTTATTTTAATTATACCTAATGAATATATTTTAATTTTTATATATTCCGAACCTTGTTACATAATCAGAGAGGGGCAAATTTGTGCCTGACAAGGATGCCCTGTACATTAGCAAAATTGAACTTTATATTTGATCTGATAGTAAGATACTCTGGAGTCAATATAAGGTTTGTATCAGAACCCGAAAATAGCATTTCCATTCCTCTCATTATCATGGTTTTCACCATGTTCCCTGCTCACCTGTGTGAATGAATTTTATAGCTACTGATGAAGATCTGGTTGTTCTAAATCTGTTTTAACATTACTAACTCCTCTTTTATGTCTATAATAATCGAAGACTATATTTATGTCCTGAACATCATGTCAATAATATGATCTGTTGGTCTTATAATAACTTTAATGTTAATATTCTCATGCTAATGTTGCACAAGATAAAGTATTGACTGTTTGTATTTCTTGTCATTTGTTATTGAAAAACTATAAATATAATTGTCACAAACGTTTGCAAATGTTGTGTTCTGAAGATCTTAAAAAAAAGTCTCGTAACAGGCTACAATAAATCACCTAATTTTGACTGGTACTATTTTACAGAGGACTGAAAGAACGATTACTACACACGCCTGCTACAGGCTGTACAGGTTTGATAAATGGTGGGCCTGTATCTAAACGGATAAGTACTGGTCATTTCTCAGCGTGGGGGGTTGAGGATGATGAAGTCCTATACTACATGCAGGTAATACTAGAGGATAGTAGCTGAAATGGCAATCGACTGTTTCACCTTGTGTGAGATGATAAGGCTCAATTTAAAAGAAGTTGCTGCTTTTTGTGCACCTGTGCTGCAAGCCACAAACTGACAGTTTATTCTTTTCAAAACATGCAGCTTGGCTAGGAAAGTGAGTTCTTCCTAATGTATTGAAAAGTATATTAATTGCTATCCTGACGGCTTTGTGATTTCACAAGGTGCTGTCTGTTTCTGGTAAAAAATGAGGTCTGCAGATGCTGGAGATCACAGCTGCAAATGTGTTGCTGGTCAAAGCACAGCAGGTTAGGCAGCATCTCAGGAATAGAGAATTCAACGTTTCGAGCATAAGCCCTGATGAAGGGCTTATGCTCGAAACGTTGAATTCTCTATTCCTGAGATGCTGCCTAACCTGCTGTGCTTTGACCAGCAACACATTTGCAGCTGTCTGTTTCTGAGCAAGAAGGATCAGAGAACCCTCATGTTTAGACAGTGACATGAGCTGAGTCGGCTAATCTCAGCAAATCAAGGTTACTACAATTGGGCACAACAAAAAGTAAAATCAGCTTTTCCTCTTTTTGTTGTGGGGCAGCCAACCCAAAGGCAAAGGACAAGTGAGATTAGCATCTGACAGAACTGAGCTGTTCTCTCTTCTGTAACTAGCTGGTGTTTGCTGCTGAGCAGCATGTGTCACACAAGAATAAGTAAAGATAGACAGCACTTGGGAGAGTTACCGCTATATGTTGAACATTCACCAGTGGCAATGTCTAGAAATATTTATACTGTTTAAAAAGTAATGAAGCAAAGATTCTTTCAGTTTACATAAAGTTGTGATCCTTAACTGCCAGATTCTAATTTGAGTACATATATTTCAAATTACGTATTGTTGAAAGGTAGGATTTTACACAACTCCATCAAGGATATTGTATTTACCATGACGACAGAATATCAAAAAAAGAAAACATCCACATTGGGGGAATAGCCTCACCACACGGATTACAACAAGTCAAGAGCAAGGGATATCAGATTATTTTCAAAGGCAGCTCGGGATGAACAATAAATGCCATGTTTGTCAGTGATACTAACATCCCACAAATTAACTTCAAAAGACTACCAATGATCCTATGGGGTCAGACGACATAAAAATTGGACGTGTGGAATTGATGCAATTGGGAACATGCCACACCAGGTTGAGAGCGGAAACAGTTCTTGCTTACGATTGTTTTGGTACATAGCATGAAAATATGAAGAAAATCTCAATTCTTACTGTGTAGCTTGCATCAAGATATTTAATACTGGCTGAAAGTTTATTCGGGAAATGGAAATCTGCTGATCCCTAAACAGGAGCCATTAATAAAACATAACAGATTAAATAATAGAGTATAAAAGCAAGAAAATGATGCTGAACTCTACAAATCATTGGTCAGACTACAATTGGAGAATTGTGTTCAGTTCTGGGCACCTTATTAAAGGAAGGATGTTAAAGAGATTGCAAAGGAGATTTACTAGAATGATACTAGAAATTCAAGAGATTTTAGACACAAGGAAAGATTAGAGAAATTGGGCTTATTTTCATTGGAGCAGGGAAGATTAAGATGTGACCCTACTGAAGTGTTCAAAATTATGAACCATTTTTACTTGGGAAAGAAGGATATTTTGTTTACACTAGTTGGAGATAGGGCTGGAGAATGAGACTAGCTGGGTAGCTCTTTCAGAAGTTGATGCAGACACAATGGGCCACATTGGCCCCATCTGTACTGTGAAATTCTATGATTCTATAAAATTTTCAAAATAATTAATATTTTAAAAAAGGATAAAATGTGTATGTAAAATGAACAAATTTTAGAAGAATTTGTTACAGGTTATCTCTACAGCAAGCTGGTATGTATCTGATGGACTGTATGGTCACCTTAACTCTATTTGTTTTTACCAAAGGCCCTGCTGCCATACTCTTAAGGAAAGTATTGTTAGTATTGAACAAAATGTTTGGTTCCATGAAATATTAATCAGATGTGAAATACATAAAAATGGAAATTTGACAATGATCTGCTGAAGGTAAATCATGACAGCTGAGATAACCAAGATCATTTCATTCTGTTTCTTTGTCTTGAACAGAAAGATAGTCAATCTGCAGATCCGGTATCTGTTCCAACATCTTATCAAGAAGGTAATATTGACTCAACTCAAAAGTTATTGAAATCTTCACAATAATCCTTAAACTTACGAAACTTATAAATGAATGGAATGTTGAATTGTACATATTGTTCTGGATCACAGACATGTTTCTTTTCACTAGCATTCTTAATACATTCTAACTGTATAATTGAAAGTGTATCAGAATCACTTCTTACTGAATTACTTTGTGAAATGTCTTAAAGTGTGGGCTATCAGGAATAATTTAGAATAACAATTTGATCAATTTGTCTGAAATTCTATGTTGTTTTTTCTAAGAGGTAATGGGTGGAATTCTATCAGGGTCTGAACAACGTGGACTAATGGACTATGGGGATTTGTGGCAGTACTAGATGAGAAGCCTGGTGAGGCTGATCTTATGCAACCTTTTATACATTTTGATGAGAGGCATTTGGGAGTTTCTCACCTTGTTAATGGCCCAACCCATCTCATTATTTACAGCTTCTTACCTTATGCATTAAAGCTTGACATGGAAATCAGAGCGGGTACCTGGCGACTTCAGTTTGCTGTTTGTTCCAAAGGACCTTGGGTTTTTCACCCAGTATGAACATCTCAGGACACATTCCATAGGCACTGGTCACATGCACATGCACTGGTCACATTAGCATCCAACATGTGTCAGCTCTAAGAACCCACATGGTGTATCTTCGATTTACACACGGACTGCTTCTGCACTTAAAGCTGTACCTTCACCAACTATTATTGTAATGATGTAGCAAAGCTGCTGTGTGGTCAGGGAAATGTACTTGGCTCACAGAATGGACCAGGCTGCATCTCTGGGCTCTTCGCCTACTGTCATAGTACTCACTCACTCTGTACCTACCTGGATGCTCAGAGCATGCGTGCCTTGCTTTGCCTTGCCTTTGTGCACTTGGTCCTCTCAGCCAGAAATACCAGACTTGTATTGCTGCTGTCTTGTCTTGCTGTTTAGTCCAGACACAAAATCAGGAAGCTTGCCATGGTTGTGAGCAGGCCTTAATCAATTCAAACAGCATGGGCTTTGCTCAGGAGTTCCCAGCACAGTTAAGTGAATGGCACCTAGCTACCAGTGTTGGCCCTGTACAGGGCAATCAGAGTCAGGATTCTCTCCTTATTAGGGGTGAGGAGCTAAATGCCACCACTATCTCAACTCTTTCTGCCTTATTAGTGGCTATTTTCCTCCTGGAATGAGAGAGAGGCAAATTTTAAGGGATCAGGTCAGATCCCTCTCTCAGCCTCGTCTGCTCCAGGGAAAACAAACCCAGCCTATCCAATCCCTCCTCATAACTTTCCAACCCAGTCAACATCCCAGTGAATCTCCTCTGCACCCTCTCCAGTGCAATCACATCCCTCGGATAGTGTGATGACCAGAACAGCAGAATTCTGTCTATGGTTTAACCAATGTTTTACAACATTGTAACAAGACTTCCTTAGTCCTATATCTATGCTCCGGCTAATGAAAACAAGCATAGCATGTGTATTCTATCCATCTGTGCTGATACCTGCAGCGATCTATGGATTTATACACCAAGGTTCCTTTGTTCCTCAGTCCTTGTTAGGGACCTACCATACATTATGTTTAGACCTCCTAAAATGTATCAGCTCACACTTTTGGAATTAAATTCTATCTGCCATTGTTCTGCCCAATTTACTGGTTGTTCCATGTCACACCATACCCTGAGATTATTGTCCTCACTAGCAATAACCACCATGTCATCTGCAAAATTACTAATTATATCTTCTACATTCATATCTAAGTTGTTAATGTATATAATAACGGTGCCAGCATCGAAGTCTACAGTACACCACTGGTCACAGGTATTCCAAGCGAGTGAGTTGGCAGTACAGAGTGCATGCAGAGTTAATGGTGGTGGGGTTTGGGGCGGGTGAGAGTGAGTGAGGGAAGATGCTGCAGACAATGGTGAAAGTGGTAGCTCATGAGAATTGGTGGGGATGGGTACAGTAGCAGAGACAGAGTGAAAGTGGTGACACCAGTGTTGGTGGAGTGCAGAAGATCACCAATATTCTTCTTGCAGCTCTGTGCATTCCTTCAGATGGCTGACATGATCTAGTGTCATGTCCTCCCCTGGGCTGACAGGAAATCCTGTTGGACCTGGGAAATTGCCACGTCCAACAGGACCCCCAGATTCCTACCCACACAATGGGATGCAAATTCCCAGGTCTGGGGCAAATGTCTAGAACCGTGCTGATTTGATTTGATTTATAATTATCACATGTACTGAGATCCAGTGAAAAGTATTGTTTTGCGTGCTAAATTGTGGTTGATAGCACCTTTTAGGAATGACCAGGAGACACAGAGAATTCCTCAAGATGATAAGCTTTTATTTGCAAACAAAAGCTGTGGCCATCAGAGCAGACAATCCTGAAAGCCCACAAACAGTGAGAGTATTCTAATGTTTATGCTGTTCGAAAAGCTATGCCTGTACATTCGCATAACCAATCGCGCTCAGCCTATATTATATCTCCTTAACCAATCAGACTCTGCCACAATTGTCTTCTGGATTGCAGCAGACCATCACATTGTACCGTGGTCATCTTTCTTCACCTTTTGTCACATGACAGGCTACAGTCACGCAAGGCTGACTCGAGCACACAACCCAGACCTTACACTTATGCAACATCCCAACATTATTATTTTGTAGTTATATGTTCATATTTACCATACTAACCAGACAAATGACACCTCGCATAAGTACATCAGGGTAATAGAACAGACTGCAGAACATGGTGTTACAGCTACAGAGAAGGTGCAGAGAAATATATGAGAGGTCCATTTGTAAGTTTGATAACAGCCAGGAAGAAGCTGTTAGTATGTGTTTCAAACTTTTGTATCTTCTGCCTGATAGAAGAAAGTGGAAGACTGTATAACTGGGGTGACAGAGGCCTTTGATTATGTTGGCTGCTTTCCTGAGGTAGTGGGATATATAGATGGAGTCAACGGAAAGGAGGTTGGTTTGCCTGAAGGACTGGGCTGTGTTCACAACCCTTTGTAATTTCTTACAGTCTTGCACAGATCAGTTGTCATACCAAGCTGTGATGCATATGGATAGCATGCTGTCTATTGTCCATCTATAAAAATTGGTAAGAGCCATTGTGGAAATCCTGAATTTCCTTAGCCTTCTGAGGAAGGAGAGGTGTCAGTGTGTTTTTGTGACATTGATATGGATAGTCTAGGATAGAGCAATTCTGGAATGATAGTGCCTATTCAGGTGCAGAGCTTAAAAATGTGTTGCTGGAAAAGCGCAGCAGGTCAGGCAGCATCAAAGGAGAAGGAGAATCGACGTTTTGGGCATAAGCCCTTCTTCAGGAATGAGGAGGGTGTGCCAAACAGGCTAAGATAAAAGGTAGGGAGGAGGGACTTGGGGGAGGGGCGTTGGGAATGCGATAGATGGAAGGAGGTTAAGGTGAGGGTGATAGGCCGGGGGGGGGGGAGAGGTTGGGAAGAAGATTGCAGGTCAAGAAGGTGGTGCTGAGTCTGAGGGTTGGGACTGGGAAAAAGGTGGGGGGGAGGGGAAATGAGAAAGCTGGAGAAATCTGCATTCATCCCGTGTGATTGGAGGGTTCCTAGGCGGAAGATGAGTCGCTCTTCCTCCAGGCATCGTGTTGCCATGGTCTGGCGATGGAGGAGGCCAAGGACCTGCATGTCCTTGGCGGAGTGGGAGGGGGAGTTAAAGTGTTCAGCCAAGGGGCGGTTGGGTTGGTTGGTGTGGGTATCCCAGAGGTGTTCTCTGAAACGTTCCGCAAGTAGGCGGCCCCTCTCCCCAATGTATAGGAGGCCACATCGGGTGCAGCGGACGCAGTAAATGATGTGTGTGGAAGTGCAGGCGAATTTCTGATGGATATTGAAGGATCCCTTGGGGCCTTGGAGGGAAGTGAAGGGGGGAGGTGTGGGCGCAAGTTTTGCATTTTTTGCGGTTGC
Source organism: Hemiscyllium ocellatum (assembly GCF_020745735.1). NCBI lineage: Eukaryota > Metazoa > Chordata > Chondrichthyes > Orectolobiformes > Hemiscylliidae > Hemiscyllium > Hemiscyllium ocellatum. Next base: position 125,264,083 of record NC_083403.1, on the reverse strand, counting down.
TTCAGGCTTTTCAAAAATGGCATGGTTGTAAGGGAGGCTAATCTTTCTGTGACTATCCACTGAGTGGTGAGTTGTCTAGGAACAGCGTGTGGTAATATGGGGGTAGAATCAGATGTGAGGGATACTATAATAGGTAGTTAATGGTGCATATGGTAAGGTGTGGTGAGAAATCTCACTGGGCCTTACTGCAAGAACCCGTTTCAAAACCTTAACGCAACTCACACATAGCAAAAAAATGGTTCAGTCCAATCAGTTTTTATAGAACATTCTGTGAACAGTTACTTGTGAAGAGGGTACAGATGAACTCTTCGTGATGTTTTAGCCGAATTCATAATAATATTGAATTTCATTTAAATGCAATCCCCCACCTCCCACTAAGAAATCTAAAGGCTAAAATATGGGAATATGTGTCCAACCCATTGCATCTCCTTATTTATTGTGATTGACGTAAGAGTGTCATGTTATGGAGTAATGGGATACTTAATTATTATACTTAAATCAGGTTTTCATAGCTCAAATGGGAAACCAAATTAGGATTTATAACTACTGTCTGGGTTTCACAAATGTTCAGAAACTTGGCACTGTTGGAAGTGGGGTGTTGCTGACTCCACATTGTGTCATTTTCAGCATTCTTTGCACTCCATGAGGTAACCACTGGCTCATCAATGAAACCTTTGGTCTTTACATTGCTGCTTGTAGCCTTCTCCATCCAGCCCCAGTCACCACAAACTTCTGTCCCCGTTGCTAAGCATTAACCCCAGGCATAGCCCCATTGTTGCCATTCCCTCCTAGCTGGCATTCTTTCCTTCTTCTACACAATACAACAATCGTACAATAATGGTCTTACTGGTATATTGTGCTGACATAGAATACATGGAGAAGTTCTAAAAAAAGTGCATAAGGGACAAAAAGGGTGGTTAAAAATACATTAGAGACCAGCATAACAGGAATCCAAACACTTGGTAAAATAGGAATCAAAGAAAGGATGGCCAAATTAGGGTCCAAAGAAAATATTGTGTAAGAACAAAGCATGGTTGAACTCTTAGATGAATACTTAGCATTCAATAGAGAAGGATGCAGCCAGTGAGACAGTCAAGAGGTGTGGAGTAATAAGGGTGCATTTGGAAGTTTGATAGTTCTCCAAGCAGGCCAATGAGGGTGCATTTGGAAGTTTGATAGTTCTCCAAGCAGAAAAGTCACCCAGTCTGGTTGGCTTAATTCTCTTTTGCTAAGGGAAAGAAAGATGGATATTCCAACATGCTTATATAGGGATTATGCCAACAGACAGGAAAATTGCAAATGTCGTATCTCTGAGAAAACAGAAGAATGATTAACTCAAGAGCTACAGGTCAGTCAGTTTAGTGCTGATGTAGGGTAATTCTTAGAAATGATAATCCAGGACAAATTCATAATTCCTTGGTTTGAGAAGAAGAATGCTATCAAATGAAAGTCAGCACAGATATGTAAAGGCAGACAAATAATATTGCTGGAAAACATCAGCAGGTCTGGGCAGTATTAGTGAAAACAGTTTTTGGGTCCAGTTCTTCCATACACTGCACTAAGTTGTTTTATTTTAATTTGGTAAAGACAAATTGTTTTTCAGTAACTTTATCGAGTTCTATGATCGAGTAACAGAGCGATGATGAAGGTAGTGTTGTTTTTATTATGAAGGACTTTCAAAAACCATTTGACAAAATACTGCACTTTGTTAGCAAAATTAAAGCCAATGTGACTAGAAGGACAGGGATGGCATGAATATTAAATTATTGAAAGGACAAAAAGCAGAAAGTAGTGATAAATGTTTATTGTTCCGACTGGAAGGAAGTATACAGTAGTGTGCCCAAAGCTCCATATTGGGCCTGCTGCTTTTTTTGATATATTAATGATCAAACTTGGGTATAAAGATGTAATTTTGAAGTCAAAAAATTCAGAAATATAATCAATAAGCTCAGTTGGAGCTTAATTTATTTGTTTAAATATAGGAGTCGGTTGCTGATTTTAGCAAGGCACCTTTGCACACCACTGTATGCGGGTCAGCTCAGGGACGAATCGAAAGTAGTGGACTTTCCTGCATCATACCACACACACACACACACACACACACACACAAATCCACTGCTTCCAATGGCAGATATATCATTAACTGAAGAACACAGATGAAAGATGATTGGTACATTAACCAGAAGCAACAAAGAAAAGCATCATTTTACACAATGACTTGTTATCATCTGGATTGTACTGTGTGAAATGGCGACGATGCAGAATCAATTGTAATATTCAAAGAGAATTGGAGATATAGCCAAAGGAACAAAAATCACATGACTGTGAGGGAAGAGCAAGAATGTGGGACTGAACCAATTGTCATCATTGATAAGTTTTACTGGATTTCCTCTTTGCCTTATTTTTCTAATTGCTTTTAAAGGTTTTGATAGATTCACACCCTGGCATTTGAATATATTGTTACATGCTCTGGGAACAACTGAGGTTATGAAAAGTGCTATACAAATACAATGACCCCATTTTGAAATTACAAATTTAAAATCTGTGATTGAACATTACAATGTGTATTAAAGATAGCACATTTTGACATTACTTACTGTTTATTTTTAGCATCCTTACAGAACCACAACAACTGTGCAAACCAAATTGACAGCTATACCATCTCCCCATTTAGAGCGACCCAGACCAGCAAAAAGTGTAAACACTTTGCAACCTGGATGAGATCTAACTCAAAAACGAGCCCAAAGACTTTGCTTTATTCTCACTTCAGCTTACCCAAAGGATCCAGTAACTGCGATGAGAATGATTCTCCCAATTCAAAGGAGACATGGATTTGTGACACTTGTTTGATAACAAATAAAGCTCCAGCAGTTAGATGCAGGGGCTGTGAGGTACTAAAATATGGATTATCACTGCAAAGAGAATGGATTCCAGATGCTGATGTGATTTTACCCACAAATTTTAAAGGGATCCAGAAAAATGGTAAATATTATTACTCAGAATTTGCATTATATATACAATTGGTTTTCTTAATAGAGTTATTGGAAATACCTGTTTTAATATTGCTAATTGATCAGCCTGATAAATTATAGTAGCTCTCTCATGGCACAATAGGAAGCATCCTGGCCTCTGAGTCAGAAGCTCTGAGTTCACGTTCCAAACTACAACTCGATTGGCCAAAGGAAGTGTGTTCATGAAATTACCGAACAACTATTATGAACCTTTCTATTAGGCACCAAAAGAAGGTATCATCAATGTGATTGGACAAATTTGAATCCACAACCATCACCATGCCTGATTCCATGTAAAAGTAGGAGAAAGTGAAGACTGCAGATGCTGGAGATCAGTGTCGAGAGTGTGGTGCTGGAAAAGCACAGCAGGTCAAGCAGCATCCAAGGAGCAGAAGAATCAACAGTTCGGGCATAAGCTCTTCCTGATGAAGGGTTTATGCCTGAAATATTGATTCTCCTTCCCTCGATGCTACCTGACCTGCTGTGCTTTTCCAGCACCACACTCTCAACTCTGTGTAAAAGTGAATGTTGCCACAATAATGGACTCCTGGTAAGGAGTTCAGTTGTCAGTTGATTGGCAGTGTAGCCCGTTGGTGGCAAAAGCATGGCATTTAACCCAATTGGGTGGCTTCAGGACCTGACTCCCTGCCCTGTCCGTGGTGGAAATTGTGACTTTATGGCCCAGACCTGAATTTGGGCAGAGATCTCAAGAAAGAGATAGGGTTTTGGTATCTAAGTCAAACAGCAATATTAGACTCAAAAATGGGGTGCAAGGTACTGTACACTGATAAGAGTATGCAGAACTCTAAATTGGTGATTGTGTATGTTGTGTCTATGGACCACTGGCAACATGACAGAGCACCAGGGGCATGACATGAAGCTTGAAATTACCACAGCCATTTTCATCACCTAGAGTTGAAGTCTTAGAGCCCTAAAGAAGTATCTTAATGGCACAGTGGCTCAGTTCTCATGAAATGGTGTATTGAACAAATTGAACAACATTCTAAGTTTGTTCAATATATCATTTCAGTGGCATTATATTGTAATCTTTTGTTATAAATTCTGTGTCTTATGGTTTTATGCTCCACAATCACCCGATGAAGGAGCAGCACTCCGAAAGCTAGTGCTTTCAAATAAACCTGTTGGACTATAACCTGGTGTTGTGTGATTTTTAACTTTGTCCACCCCAGTCCAACATCAGCACCTTCATATCATAGGTCATGTTTGACCATGGATTGAAGGGTCATGTATAATAGGATCCAGCTCCTAAATCTGGACAAATTTTACTGAAAGTCAGACTTTATCATAAGGGATCAGAAATTTAGATTTAGATTTTATTGTCACGTGTACTCAAGTAGGGGGTACAAAGGTACAGTGAGAAGTGTACAAAGTCATCACACATGGCGCTCTTTTAGGTACAAAGTACCTAGTACAACATCTTAGTTACAGAAGTGGAAAAATAAAGAAATAAGTTGAAAAGTTTGGCACTGCTGTCTTCTTAGTATAAAAGTGAAAAAGATAAAGAAATAAAGGGAAAAATCAAAAATAAAGTTAAAAATCATTGCTAAAATAATGATAGTCTGACTTTCACTGATAGTTGAACATCATGGTTACATTTCCGAGAAAACCTATTGATTCCATGACTTCTTATTCACAGAAATGAGCACTCAGACACAGAGACGTACCTATATTTGCAAAGTGGAAAGTAACAGAACAACAACCCCGCAGATCACCAGCAGCGTAGCAGAAATGTTTACATGTTCACCAAGCTTGACCACTTCTTCTCAGATGACTGATGCAATTTTTGTCACACAAATGGACCCTTCAAGAGACTCATTAGATGGCAGCCCAGATGAAATTCTTCCAACTGGCACAGCTTCTCCAAATATTCCCTCACCCACTGGAATAAACCCTTCAACTTGCTTTCTCACTGTGTCCCCTGGAACTGGCCTTGATGAAACTGTTCCCTCAGGAAGCTGGAAACTATCTGATAGTATGGATGAGCATAGAGATTCCCAAGTCCAAGGTAAGTGAAAGAATAGTGCTCTTCATCAAAAATGGCACTGATGATCTTGGTTCAGGAGATCAGGATGTAGTGTCAATGCTGGTGGAGATGAAGAATAGGAAAATACATCACTTGTAAGAATGGTCTTCTGCCCCAGAGGTAACCCCAAGGTAGGGTGAAATATACAAGAAATATCCAGTGATTGTGATAAAGGGAATGCTATAATTGTGGGTGATTATAAATATACATTAAAAACAGGAAAAGTTAGATTGACAACTTAGTCTGGAAGAAGAGTTCTTAGAGTGCTTTTAAGATAGCTTCTTGGAACAAAAGTGTTCTGGACCCAAGCAAGATCTAGACTTGATATTGTGTAATGAAACAGGACTAAATAATAAGTTCAGAGTAAAGGTACCTCTAAGTAGCAATGACCTCAATATGGTTAAATTTTACATTCAGTTTGAAAGGGTCTAAGATTAGTAAAGATAATGTCACCATAGTCTTACTTGACAATAGGGCTGCTCTCCTGTTCGAGAGGGATGAGTTTTGGTGGTGCAATCTGAAGATCAACACACCTCCGGCAAGGGGAGAGGTCAAGATCCTTCCCAGTAACCTCAGCCAATGTGGGAATTGAACCCACGCAGTCTGTTGTTACTCCAAATTATAAATCAGACTGGCATGGTCTGTTACCATGGCCTCCACTGCTGACCTTGGAGAGGGTGGGTGGAGGGAGGAATTCCAGTATCAGCGCCATCTGTCTAGTAGCTCCCCCAGGTTCCTGTCTGCAAAGTGAGACATCAATTTCTCCAATCTGTCATGTCCAAGCCAAATGTCAGGATAAAAATGGAATATGAGAGATGCCTTAGGGGTGTGGAAGGCAACTAATGAGGTGAACTTGGTGAGAAAACACATTGGGTGTAGTGGTAAGAATCACTCCACACAATTCAACATGCAGTGCACTTTGCCAAAACAATGTAAGATTCAGCATTGATTTTCTAGAGAATGAGAATGAGGAGTTAATAATAAATAAAAAGGAATTGAGGGATGAAATGAATAAATATTTTGCTTGTGTCTTCACTGTAGAGGATATAAAAGACAGTAATTAGTGTCAGTTAGAAGTTGGAAGAAAGTGTGTAACTTGGTGAAATTAAAATCTTCTTTGTACTGAACAAACTGATTGAACTGCAGACTGAAATATCTCTGCATCTATGGTATCCTGATGGATTTCATCCTAGAGTCTTAAAAGAGGTGGCTACCAAGATAAAATATTCTGGTTAATTCTCTAAAATTCACTTCATACTGGAAATGTTCCATCAGACTGGAAAGTAGCATATTTTATCCCAATGCTGTCATGTACTTCGATTTCCACATGATGTTTGACAAGGTGTCACATAAAAGGTTATGATGCAAAACGGCAGTTCATGATGTAGGGCTAGCATATGAGCATCAGCCTGGATCTCTGGATTACTAGATCAGTGACAATACCATTTGACACAGTTGCCTCCTCCTTGCATGTCACACCAGTTGGCCATTTTCTTGATCCCCCAAGAGGAATTCTGTTCCCTTAACGTGTAGCTGGTTTGTGACCATAGGCATCACAGAATGAGGATAAGTGCCTGTTATCACAACTCCCCTATTCTGTCACAATCCTCTTTACCAGTTGTTTTTGTTCTACCACAATGAGTTTAAGACTGGATTTGGGTAGAAAGGATTTTCCACCGGGTACATAGATCAAGTCTCTAGTTCAGAAATTTTGTGTATGTGTACAACAGAGCTACACAAGAGTCCTGCTGACACAGGGTACATTATAGAACATACATCAGACTGCTTACATGTCCTGGCCCATTTTGGAGCACCATGCAGTAATATACTGCATTCGAAACAACATGGCCGATATGACGGAATAGCCCTTGCCATCACTTGTCAGGTGAAAGGCTGAAGAGCAACTGTACAAGGAAGTGGAGGGAAAGGAAGAAGTGGAGGAGGTGCTGGACAGAGAAGATGGGAGATTACAATGTAGCCTGGTATGTAGGTAATGAGGCCTGGTTAAAGATTTATAAGCTTTTAAAAGTAATAAAAGAATTTGGAACTGTTACCTCCTGAAGACAGAACCCTCTGCAAATACATTCAAAATCCTTCAGGACATGGGTAAATTGAAATCCAGAACATGGTCAACGTTTCCATATCCCTGGAACTGTGAATGTGAGAGTAAACTTAAATCAAGGAAAGTACCTGAACAATTTTGATTTAACTATTTTATCTAGAGAGCTCATTGAACATTAAAAGTGATTTGATTGCATTTATTGTACTGATCGATACAAATAGATTATGCATTTTATATTTGGATCAATATTCAGTGTTAAACTGCTATGGCTGATTTAGGAGCATCAAAGAATCAGAACACAGTAAATGGTTTCATATTTTCGAATTGTGTCCTCAGCTGAAATAGTTACCTACTTGGTATATCCTACAAATAATCTGTCAAAGTTACACATTGTCTCATTAAAATTAGAGCAAAATACTGAGGATGCCGACAATCTGAAATAAACTCAGAGAATGCTGGAGAAAGTCTGGCAGCATGTGTGGAGAGAGAAAACTAAACTCAGAGAATGCTTTGAGTTTAGTTGTGATGTGACCCTTTAAAACTGAAAAGGGTTGGAAAATGTTAAAAAATGCTTTTTACAGAAGTGGAACAGGGGTGAAGGGAACAGATAGCATAGAGACCCAATGCAAAAGACAAAGGGGTTGCTTCCGGTAGCGAAAGAGAAAAAGAGTTGTAAAATAGGTGTAAATTAAGGTGTGAAAGGGAGACTGTTAAAAACATGATGCAAGCAAGACAAGACTATGAATGTGTGTGTTAGTGGTAGGGATGGGGGTGGAATGTAAGGAAAATGGACACCAGAATTCATGCAGTCATAGAGTCATACAGTCATACAGCATGGAAACAGACCCTTCGGTCCACTCATCCATACCGACCGTGTTTCCCAAACTAAACTAGTCCCATTTTCCTGCGTTTGGCCATATCCCTCTAAACCCATATACCTGTCCAAATATTCTTTAAATATTGTAATTGTACCTGCATCTACCATTTCCTCTGGCAGCTCATTCCACATACGAACCACCCTTTGGAGAAAAAAGTTGCCCCTCGGGTTCAATAGTGCCTAAGCAGAAAATGACGAGTTGCTCCTTATGCTTCAGTGGAACATTGCAGCAAGTCCACACTGGAGAGTCAGGATAATTTCTGCAATTGTATGGGAAGGTGAATTGGGGAGTGAAGAAGTGTTCAGAATGATGGAGAAGTGGACCTGGGTATTATGGAGGGAACAGTCCCTGTGAAATGCCAAAGTGGAGGTAAGGGGAAGATATGTTTGGTGGTGGCATCCAGCTGGAGGTAGTGGAAATGGCAGAGGATGATCCATTAAGTGAGGAAATATGTTGGATGGAAAATAAGGACAAGAGGAACCCTAGCTTTGTTCTGTAAAGGAGGGAAAGGGTGAGGGCAGAGTGTGGGAGATGGATCAGTCACAGCTGAAGGTGTTGTCAACCACAGTAGGGGAACATTGTCAGTTGAGGAAAAAGGAGGTCATGTCAAAGGCAGCCTGGCAGAAGGTGGCATCATCAGAATAGATGTGGTAGAAATGGAGAAACTGGGAGAATGCAATGGAATCCATGCAGGAAGCAGGGCATGAGGCAATGTAGTTAAGGTAACTATGGGAGTTGGTGGGCTTGTGGTGGATAGTGTTGACAGTCTATCCTCTGAAATGGAAACACTAAAGTCAATGAAGGGAAAAGAAGAGTCATTTTCCAAAACTCTATAGTCTCTGGAGTAGTTCTTACAGATTGGAGGGAGATAAATATTTGTAAGTGGAAGGGGAGAAAAGAAAACAAATTAGTCTAGTTAGCTTAATACCAATATTGGAGAAAATGCAAGAGAAAGACATGATAACAGAACATCTGGAAAACATTAATGGATTTAGACAAAGCAAGCAAGGGTTCATGGAGGAGAAATTGTGTTTAACTGATCTACTAGAGTTTTTTGATGATGTAACTAGTCATAGAATCATAGACTCATTGAGTCATACAGCATGGAAACAGACCCTTCGGTCCAACCAGTCCATGCTGAACATAATCCTAAACTAAACTAGTCCTACTTGCATGCTCCTGTCCCATATCCCTTGAAACATTTCCTATTCATGTACTTATCCAAATAAGTAATTGTGCTCACACCCACCACTTCCACAGGAAGTTTGTTGCATACGCGAACCACCCTCTGCGAAAAACAATTGCCCCTCATATCTTTTTAAAATCTCTCTCCTCTCACCTTGAAAAACAGGCCCCCTACTTTTGAAACCCCCATCCGAGCGAAAACACATCTACCGTTAACCTTATCTATGCCCTTATGATTCCATAAACTTCTATATGGTCACCTCTTAACCTCCCACACTGCAGTGGAAACATCCTAATCTAGCTAAACCTGTAACCAGAGCACGTAGTGCATTTGTATTTCATGAAAGCTTTTGGTAAGCTCCTACTTAAGGGGGTGGTGGGGAAAGTTAAAACACATGGGGTTGGGGGTGATATACTGGAAATGGATTGAGGATTTGGTTGTGGGTGAGTGGTGCTGGAAGAGCACAGCAGTTCAGGCAGCATCCGAGGATTAGTAAAATCGACGTTTCGGGCAAAAGCCCTTCATCAGAAACAAAGGCAGAGAGCCTGAAGTGTGGAGAGATAAGCTAGAGGAAGGTGGGGTGGGGAGAGAGTAGCATAGAGTACAATGAGTGAGCGGGGGAGGGGATAAAGGTGATAGGTCAGGGGTGGGGTGAGGGAGCGGCAATGAAGGAGGTCCAGGACCTCCATGTCCTCGGCAGAGTGGGAGGGGGAGTTGAAATGTTGGGCCACAGGGCAGTGTGGTTGATTAGTGCAGGTGTCCCGGAGATGTTCCCTAAAGCGCTCTGCTAGGAGGCGCCCGTCTCCCCAGTGTAGAGGAGACCGCATCGTGAGCAATGGATACAATGAATGATATTAGTGGATGTGCAGGTAAAACTTTGATGGATGTGGAAGGCTCCTTTAGGGCCTTGGATGGAGGTGAGGGAGGAGGTGTGGGCGCAGGTTTTACAGTTGATGCAGTGGCAGGGGAAGGTGCCAGGTTGGGAGGGTGGGTTGTAGGGGGGCGTGGACCTGACCAGGTAGTCATGGAGGGAATGGTCTTTGCGGAAGGTGGAAAGGAGTAGGGAGGGAAATATATCCCTGGTGGTGGGGTCTTTTTAGATGTGGCGGAAATGTCGGCGGATGATTTGGTGTATGTGAAGGTTTGTAGGGTGGAAGGTGAGCACCAGGGGCGTTCTGTCTTTGTTACGGTTGGAGGGATGCGGTCTGAGGGCGGAGATGCGGGATGTGGATGAGATGCATTGGAGGGCATCTTTAACCACGTGGGAAGGGAAATTGCGGTCTCTAAAGAAGGAGGCCACCTGTTGTGTTCTGTGGTGGAACTGGTTCTCCTGGGAATTTGTCCAACCTGACCTTAAATTTAACTGGACCATCTCTGACACCTCCCTCCCCTTCCTGGACCTCTCCATCTCCATTAATGACGACCAACTTGATACTGACATTTTTTACAAACCCACCGACTCCCACAGCTACCTGGATTACACCTCTTTCTACCCTATCTCTTGCAAAAATGCCATCCCTTATTCCCAATTCCTCCGCCTTCGCCGTATCTGCTCCCAGGAGAACCAGTTCCACCACAGAACATACCAGATGGCCTCCTTCTTTAGAGACCGCAATTTCCCTTCCCACCCTCCAACACATCTCGTCCACATCCCGCACCTCCGCCCTCAGACCCCACCCCTCCAAACATAACAAAGACAGAACGCCCCTGGTGCTCACCTTCCACCCTACCAACCTTCGCATAAACCGAATCATCCGCCGACATTTCCGCCACGTCCAAAAAGACCCCACCATCAGGGATATATTTCCCTCCCCATCCCTTTCCGCCTTCTGCAAAGACCGTTCCCTCCGTGACTACCTGGTCAGGTCCATGCCCCCCTACAACCCACCCTCCCATCCTGGCACCTTTCCCTGCCACCACAGGAACTGCAAAACCTGCGTCCACATCTCCTCCCTCACCTCCATCCAAGGCTCTAAAGGAGCCTTCCACATCCATCAAAGGTTTACCTGCACATCCACTAATATCGTTTATTGTATCCGCTGCTCCCGATGCAGTCTCCTCTACACTGGGAGACTGGACTCATCCTAGCAGAGCGCTTTAGGGAACATCTCCAGGACACCCGCACTAATCAACCACGCCGCCCTATGGCCCAACATTTCAACTCCCCCTCCCACTTTCCCAAGGAGACGGAGTTCCTGGGCCTCCTTCAGTGCCGCTCCCTCACCACCAGATGCCTGGAGGAAGAACGCCTCATCTTCTGCCTCAGAACACTTCAACCCCAGGGCATCAATGTAGACATCAACAGTTTCCTCATTTCCCCTTCCCCCACTTCACCCTAGTTCTAAACTTCCACCTCAGCACTGTCCCCATGACTTGTTCTACCTGCCTATCTTCTTTACCACCTATCCACTCCACCCTCCCCCCGCCCCCGACCTATCACCTTCATCCCCTCCCCCACTCACCTATTGTATTCTCTGCTACTTTCTCCCCACCCCCACCCTCCTCTAGCTTATCTCTCCACACTTCAGGCTGTCTGCCTTTATTCCTGATGAAGGGTTTTTGCCTGAAACATTGATTTTACTCCGTCTCCGTCTGAACTGCTGTGCACTTCCAGCACCACTAATCCAGAATCTGGTTTCCAGCATCTGCAGTCATTGTTTTTACCTTGAGGATTTGGTTGGCAGACCAAAGAGAGGGTTGGAAAAAAAGGGGCTTTGACATCGTGGCCACAGGCTCAGTGCTTGCATCCAGCTATTCATGATATAGTACATTACTTGGATGGGGGAACCAAATGCAATATTTCCAAGTTTGCTGACGGCTCAAAAATAAGTAGGATGGAGTTATGAGGTGGATGCCAGAAGTCAGGTGATCAAGACAAGTTGACAATGTGGGCAAACACATGCTGGCTGCAGAATAACATGAATCAGTATGACATTACACAGCAAACTTTGGTTTCACCAGCATTTTATGAAGCGACACTCTCAATAAACCAGTATAACTTATATGCCCTAAATACCAGCAGTTTACTGTATTATCATGAAGACTCTTAGTTGGCAAGTTTAATTTAAGGCAAAGTTGCATTATTATTTGAGGGATTTATGCTCTATATAAAGTATAACAGGTACTTGTATACCCCCAGCGTTATGTTTCTGTTACTCAGTATATGCTTTAACATTGATTATGTGGACCTCTTAATCAACTGGAATATTTGATCAGTTGGTACACTCCTGGTTCAATTAATACTGATTAATAGAAAAAGTTTGCTGTACACTTTGGTATTAGAAGCAATTTCGTCATATATTGGGAAATGTGTGTGTCCTTCTACAATCAATGAAAATAGGCAGTTGCAACAAGCAAATAGGAAGATAATTTAAAAGGGACCTAAGGGGCAACTTCTTCATGCAAAGGGTGGTGCATGTAGGGAATGAGCTGCCACAGAGGAAGTGGTGGAGCCTGGCACAATTACAACATTTAAAAGACATCTGGATAGGTATATGAATAGGAAGGGTTTAGAGGGAAATGGGCCAAGTGCTGGCAAATGGGACTAGAATAGGTTAGGATATCTGGTCAGCATGGACGTGTTGGACTGAAGGGTCTATTTTCTTGATTAGTGGTGCTGGAAGAGCACAGCAGTTCAGGCAGCATCCAAGGAGCAGCGAAATTGACGTTTCGGGCAAAAGCCCTTCATCAGGAATAAAGGCAGAGAGCCTGAAACGTGGGGAGGGTGGGGGTGGGGAGAAAGTAGCATAGAGTACAATAGGTGAGTGGGGGAGGGGATGAAGGTGATAGGCCAGGGAGGAGAGGGTGGACTAGATAGGTGGAAAAGGAAATAGGCAGGTAGGACAAGTCCGGACAAGTCATGGGGACAGTGTTGAGCTGGAAGTTTGGAACTTGGGTGAGGTGGGGGAAGGGGAAATGAGGAAACTGTTGAAGTCCACATTGATGCCCCGGGGTTGAAGTGTTCTGAGGCGGAAGATGAGGCGTTCTTCCTCCAGGCCTCTGGTGGTGAGGGAGCAGCGGTGAAGGAGGCCCAGGACCTCCATGTCCTCGGCAGAGTGGGAGGTGGAGTTGAAATGTGGGCCACGGGGCGGTGTGGCTGATTGGTGTGGGTGTCCTGGAGATGTTCCCTAAAGCGCTCTGCTAGGAGGCGCCCAGTCTCCCCATTGTAGAGGAGACCGCATCGGGAGCAACGGATACAATGAATGATATTAGTGGATGTGCAGGTAAAACTTTGATGGAGGAAGGTGGGAGGGACAGGGACTTGCTGGGTCTGTACTGTCTGCACTTTTGTATGTAACAGTATTGTCTAATGTACAAATGTCATTGTCACTGTCTTGTCATATGTGGAACTGGGATTTGAGGTTTGTCCTCATCTCCCTGTAAAATGGTTGAACAGTAGGGTTTGGGGCTGAGCTTTGCTGTTCTTCTCCTTTGTAAAATTGCTGTCTCTTGTATACAACTGTAAAAGTAACTGTTTGTTGTCAACTGTTTTTGTAATTTGTTTAATAAAATAACAAAAAACTTTGATGGATGTGGAAGGCTCCTTTAGGGCCTTGGATGGAGGTGAGGGAGGAGGTTTGGCGCAGGTTTTACAGTTCCTGTGGTGGCAGGGGAAGGTGCCAGGATGGGAGGGTGGGTTGTAGGGGGGCATGGACCTGACCAGGTAGTCACGGAGGGAACGGTCTTTGCGGAAGGCGGAAAGGGGTGGGAGGGAAATACATCCCTGGTGGTGGGGTCGTTTTGGACATGGCGGAAATGTCGGCGGATGGTTTGGTTTATGCAAAGGTTGGTAGGGTGGAAGGTGAGCACCAGAGCGCTCTGTCCTTGTTACGGTAGGAGTGGTGGGGACTGAGGGCGGACATGCGGGATGTGGATGAGATGCGTTGGAGAGCATCTTTAACCACGTGGGAAGGGAAATTGTGGTCTCTAAACAAGGAGGCCATCTGGTGTGTTCTGTGGTGGAACTGGTCCTCCTGGGAGCAGATACGGCGGAGGCGGAGGAATTGGGAATACGGGATGGCATTTTTGCAAGAGATAGGGTGGGAAGAGGTGTAATCAGGTAGCTGTGAGAGTCGGTGGGTTTGTAAACAATGACAGTGTCAAGTCGGTCGTCATTAATGGAGATGGAGAGGTCCAGGAAGGGGAGGGAGGTGTCAGAGATGGTCCAGGTAAATTTAAGGTCAGGATGGAATGTGTTGGTGAAGTTGATGAATTGCTCAACTATTCCATGCTGTGCATCTCTATGACTCCAAGTGATATGTTTGCCTTCATTACAAGAGGATTTGAACTCAGAAGTAGGGTTTTCTTACCGCAGTTATGCAGGGTCTTGGTAAGCCCACACCTGTGTGCAGTTTTGATCTCCCTATCTAAGAGAGGATATATTTGCACAGAGGAAGTGTAGCAACGTTCACAAGCTGGTGAAATGACAGGGCTGTCATATGAAGAGAGATTGGTTTGACTGAGATATAGTGACCTCTAGTCACATAGAATTGGAAACTAATGTTACAGAACTCTTGATAAGATGATCTCATTGTATATACTTATGTTTAATGAAGCCTGTTGCTGTTCACTCACAACGTCGTAGACAGGAATACATTTTATACACAATTCTTGCATCCTGTAATCTAGTATAACAATGAAACCCTATAGCAGTATTCAAATGCCATTAAAGCTGGAGTGACTGCAGCCTCCATTTATACAGCATTTAATCACAGAGTGAATGGTGAAGAATGATAGTCATATACTCATAGAGTTGTACAACACAGAAACAGACGCTTCAGTTCAATTCATCCATCTGACCAGATATCCTAACCTAATCTAGACCCAATTAGAATATATCTGGACAAACCTTATTGAAGGACAAACATTTGCAAATGAATGAGAAATTTGAACATGGCAGAAATGCTACGGTAGGTGAGAGCCTTCCATGGATAGTTGAATAAGCACAAATCACAGTGATTATTCAGAAACTAACTACTGAATCTATGACTTCATGATTTACAGATATAAGCACCCAGACACGAAGAAGTACCAACAAAAGCAGGGTGGAAAGCAGTACAGTGGAAACCCCTGAGATCATCTGCAGTGTAATAGAAGTATCTATATGCTCACCAATCTTAACTACTTCTCAGATTCCTTGTGCAATTTGTTCTGTCACACAAACGGATCCTTCAAGTGACTCTTGGAGTGACTCTTCAAATGTCAGTATAGATGAACCTCTTTCAACTAGCACAGAGAGTGCAAATACTCCCTTACCCACTGAAGTAAACACTTCTACTTGCTCACTCTCTGCTTCTTCTGGAACTGAGCTTGGTGAAATTGTTCCCTCAGAAAGCTGGAACCAATGGGAAAGTGCGGAAGAGTGTAAAGATTCCCAAGTCCAAGGTTAGTTAAATTCTATTTCACTGCTCAGTTTGATTTCAATTTTGCAATTTGCGCTGTCAATGTTTTAGTCCATTGTGCTAAGCAAAAGTATGGGATGTGATGGGTTTAAAAGGGTAAACTATTTCCTGGCCTGCTTGCACTGCAGTCTCCCAAACCAGTCTCCCACTGCCATAAATTTAACTCTGAGTTTTAGTGGATAGCATAGGTCCCCACTACAGATGGCTTAGCCTTTCCTAAATTTGTAAATTTAAATCCTCTGATGCAATTGTATCTGATAGTGAATTGCCGACACCTGCAGTAAAACCTGCCTGCAAAAAGGGTTTAGGATGAGGAATTAACTTTCCTTTTGTACTTTTAAGTGTAGATCCTTTCACTATGAAGATGCACACTTTCAGGCAATTCGTCCAGGCAATTTTTGTTACTAACTTTGTAAGACAATAACTTGGAATATATAGGGACAACTTGGGCTTTCCATGCCCTTGTCATTGTCAGCGATCACTCACTAGTGAGTATGATATCCACCTAGGAAATTCTATGTCACTGGTCTTGGCATGGCTGACATGAGATGAACCTGGTCCTTTCCCTTGAGATTGCTGGCATTTCTTACCCCTGTTCCTTTTCCATACTTCCTTTTCCTTCCATGTATTCTTGAAGAACTGAGCCCCTTCACACAAGAACCAAAAGAGAAAATGCTGGAAAATCTCAGCAGGTCTGGCAGCATCTGTAAGGAGAGAAAAGAGCTGATGTTTCGAGTCTAACTGACCCTTTGTCAAAGCTCTGACAAAGCTTTGACAAAGGGTCAGTTGGACTCGAAACATCAGCTCTTTTCTCTCCTTTACAGATGCTGCCAGACCTGCTGAGATTTTCCAGCATTTTCTCTTTTGGTTTTCGATTCCAGCATCCGCAATAATTTGCTTTTACCCTTCATACAGGAGTTATTTCTAAGCCTCTAAAGTCAAATACCCAGCTAACACTCATTGCCTTGACTTGGAATGAACAGTCTTTTGAGTGAAGTGTTGGAGGGAATTATTGGAACTATAATGAAGCTAGAAGTTAATGTCAGCAGAAAACTGGAAGGGATAAGAATTGAAAAACAAATTAAACTTTCTTACTCATTGCGCATTGAATTAAGACAAATTCAGATGCATGTATATACTGAAGGTTAAAATACAGCTGGAGTTTCATCTTTAGAGCTCCAATAAAGCTTTATCCTAGGACAGCACACATCCATAATGCCATCCATTAATTAATGTGTTGAAGTTTTTGAGATACTTTCTAAAGCATAAACCTGTTGTGTATCTAACTTGGTCTTGGTTAAGCAAGGGAAAAAATAATGATGTGGAGATCAATTTAAGGAGAGATTTAGAGCAGGTGAGAATCAAATCAAGATCTTTGATTAAAATAAAAAATATAACTTTTAAATGCAATCTATTAAAAAGAAAGTATGTGGTGCAACAAATGACTGATCAGTTTGGAACTGGGATAAAATTAGAATCTGACGTTGCAAATTCATCATGCTCATTTGTTTTATTATTCTTGATAAAATAAACGTAGACACTGAAAATAAGTATTTTCTGTCCATGAATAATGTATCAATTTTTTGAAATAATAAGAACTTTCCCATCTATGTGCAGATAAACCTGTAGCAACAATGTCCTACTGGATCCAAGATCCACCCATCTCTATAACGTTCCCACGTATTTTTGACCCACCTGTCTACGCAACAAGCGACTCAGCAGTACTATCTATGATTAATATGCCTCCATCATCCAGGTCAGATATGAACACAACAGTGGTCTCCACCACACCATTTCAGGCCCCGCCTTTTGTTGTTGGATGCTCTAATGAAACAGGCAACAACAATTTTAATTCTGGAATGGATGGATCCTCTCTCAACTTCCTTCCTGTTTTTGGACAGGCACCTAACACAGAAGTGACTAATGCTTACATTACTGAGAATCCTTCACCATACCAATTTACAGGTATGCACTGCAATGTGAAAGTTTGAAAATTTTCTGGATATTAAGATTTCTTAAGACTTGGAAAAAGGGCTTCTTCAAATTCCTTTTCTTAATTTTGGCACAGAATAAAGTAAAATAAATATTGAAAAGAATATTCAAGGTTTACAGCCTAAATTTAATAAAATTTAAGTCAGTTCACCAGAATATGCTTACGGACTATCTGGTCATTATTACATTTTTAAAAATTAATTCATGCGATGTGGGTAATACAGTCTATGCCACCATTTGTGACCCATCTTTAATTGCCCTTGAGAGTGTGGTGATGATCTACCATTTGGAACCATTGCAATCTGTGCTGTTAGGGAGGGAGCTCCAAGATTTTGATCCAACTTATTGATGACTGTGGGATCTTCCATGTACAAAATGTTTTCCACTTCTGCCATATTACAACAGTGGCTTCAAAGTTTTTAACTGGCTGCAAAGCACATGATTGGTTATGCTGGGAGTGTGAAAGTTGCAAAATTTTGTCTTCATATTGAGTCAAAGAGATGTACAGCATGGAAACAGACCCTTTGATCCAACTTGTCCATGCCAACCAGATATCCCAACCTAATCTAGTCCCATTTGCCAGCACTTGGCCTATATCCCTCTAAACCTTTCCTATTCATCTACTCATTCAGATGTCTTTTAAATGTGGTTAGCATCATTAACTTTTCTTGTTATTAAATACTCACATGCATTATTGAATTAGTTTGCAATATTCATGTAATATAGTGTTTAAGTAATATTGAAAATTCATTGAATCTATTAATATTGGAATTCTTTTGGAATTCATTTGGAATATTGCATGCAGTTCTGGTGTCCTTCCTATCGGAAAGGTGTTGTGAAACTTGAAAGGGTTTAGAAAAGATTTACAAGGGTGTTGTCATGGTTGGAGGACTTGAGCGATAAGGGAGAAGTTGAATAGGCTGGGTCTGTTTTCCCTGGAGCGTCAGAGGCTGAGGGATGACCTTATTGAGATTTATAAAATCATGAGGGGCATGGATATGATAAATAGACAAAGTCTTTTCTCTGGGATGGGAAAAATGAGGGACATGGATTGGATAAATAGACAAAGTCTTTTCCCTAGGGTGGGGAGTCCAGAACTAGAACGCATGGGTTTAGAGTGAGAGGAAAAAGATATAAAAGAGACCTAAGGGACAACTTTTTTTAATGCAGAGGGTGGTATGTGTATGGAATGAGCTGCCAGAGGAAGTGGTGGAGGCTGGTACAATTGGAACATTTAAAAGGCATTTGGATGGGTATATGAATAGGAAGGGTTTGGAGGGATATGGGCTGAATGCTGGCAAGTGGGACTAGATTGGATGGGGATATCTGGTCGGCATGGACAAGTTGGACTGAAGGGTCTGTTTCCGTGCTGTACATTCTTTGATTCTATGACTCTAATAGTGTAATAGAAATGCTTTATACAATGGGCATTTTGTGGAAATAACTGGAAATATGGCAATGTTTGCTATTAATGTCATTACAGGAGCTGGTTTCCACTTTTCTAGTAACTTGGTTCCAAATTGTACTTTTGGTCGTCCAACCAATAACGTCTTTCAATTTGTTGCAAACAACACGAATCAGTCAACTTTTCAGGAATCGTTCAGTTTCGCACCCAACTCCAACACTTGGTAAGTTCAACAAATTAATGAATCACTTCCCTTTTACCCAGTCTCAATACAACAGTTACACACTGCTGCTATATTGACTTTTCTGATGAGACTTCTATCACCAAGTTCCAGAGGTCCAGTTTATGTTGGATGTACAGTATGGAATTTTCCCATTTGAAGTTAAAGTTGAGTTTGTTGAATGGTATCATAACCAGCAAGGCTTGGAGTATATTATGTCAAGCAATCATATGCTTCTCAGTTCCTTATTTATATGAGTGAGAGATTTTGCAGGTTATTCTGCGAATTTAATGGTGTGTAAGCTAGACATTTATGCCACCAATAGAACTTTCCAGGATCACAAGTTCTGCTGCTATTTTAAAGGCCAGTTGAATATGATTGCACTCGCTAGAAGCCAGGAACCTCCCCTGGGCCAATTAGCCCAGGAATGCTTCCTAGGATGTCTAAGATGGCACCAAGGTTTTCTGATATTGCCCTCCAGATGCTACTAGACAGGCTGACCAAAGGAAGTTCCATCCCCTCTCCGGGAAATCGTGTTGAGAGACCATCTTTTCTCTGCTACCTTGCAATTACAGGTACATTATCCAGTCTCACTCTGCCAACTGCACAAGCATCGCACAGTCCATGAACCTTAGCATCATATGCATGATGTGTACTCAAGGCTTACAACCACCTCATCACTGAAATGACTGAACCCTGCCACCCTTCCCTCCAAACCACTCCCCTCTCTCTGCCTCTCCCTCCAAACCACTCCCCCCTCCCTGTCCCCACTCCCCTGTCCCAACTCAACCTTCTTACTGGGAACACCCTCCCACCTGGTGGGATTATGCATGCTCACAAACTGCTTTTACTCACATTTCCCATCACACCATCAGTCTTTCTCTTTATCTCATTGCAGGAAGAACTGGCTCATAACTGGGCTGAGAGGGCCAAGACCTGCAGTTATTGCCAACTGTAAAGATTCTCACTCCCACTCAGGAAGGGGCTGTCAAACCAGTTGGCTAATACTAGGACCATTGTTGTGGTGATGGGAAACACCAAAAGGCCACCAACTCAGCAAGTTGGTCTTCTGCTGCTCTTCTGTGATGGGAAGAAAAGAAAACCATATTGCTCTGTATAATGTTTTCTGAATCTTCACCAACTCATTCTTTCTCTTGCCTTTCAGAGGTACTAGTGGCACCCTCCAATGGAGCCCCTCTGCATCAGCACCATCTCTGAGGAGGAGGACAGAACCCTCGGAGGGTATAGTGGCAAGACATTCACTTGCACTTTCCACCAACTCAGAGGCGTTCCCCTCAGTGGATACCTTAGTGAGAGTAGATATAGGGATATAGCCTGGTGAGCACATCATTGGCATTTGTCCACAGCAGAAGATGTGCTTGTGTACTCCTAAGTCACTTGTTTCACCTGTAGTGGGTGAGGCAGGGGAACATTAGGCAGCTATGTCAGAGGCCCCCAGTAGGTTGGAACCAATAATGGAGGAGTTTGTTCACATTCTCAGAACTACTGTGGGGCTTGCTGCCTCCAGGAAAGGATGGCAATTACCATGGAGACCCTGTTCCTGCAGAACACTCAGCAGTGGCCAGATGTGAACACAGACCTGAACTTTAGCTCTGGGTACTAAGCAATAAAGGGAAAGCAACAGGAGGACAAGGCACTCACTCGAGGTGTCCTTTCTCAAGGCAACACGGTAATGCCAGCAGGCTCCAAGAAGAGGAACGACAGATTGAAAGACTGACAGGCAGTTACCCTGGGTACATCCTCTCAGGATATTTCAGTGTGGCCTACCCCTCCACTTCGTCTCTGCATGTGAGCCCATTGGCCCCAGCAGGTCAGACTGAGAGGATGAGCCTACATCTGTGCAGGAGACTCTCAGCAGACCAGTAATTTCTAGGCCCCGAAAGGATTTGTGCTAAAGTCTTCAAAATGAGCAGTGTGCATTAGCAGCTGTGGGAGTCAACACTACACCAAGACAGACTTAGAATGAGAGGAAAACGTCAACCTTCTGAGGACACGCTGGTGGTACAGGGGGTGTTCAACATTGAATATAATCTGCAGATTTATAAACATATATTCATGCACTGTTATAACATCTGTTTCAGTTTTATTGGCTTAATAGGGTGAGAGCATCCGACCTGCTGTGCTTTTCCAGCGTCACACTTTTCAACTCCTTAATAGGATGAGATAATGTTATTCAATGTGAAAGATGGAGAGCATCTTCAACCAGCAAAAGGATGTGCTACATCTCAAACTCACTCAGAATCAGAAGTGTGTGATTGGAGAAAAACTGATCCATCAGGCAACCACACACTGAGATATTGGGGATTGTGGGCAAGGTATTACAGATTACTCTTGGGGATATCAACATCAATGAGAATATCTGGAAGAGGAGCGAGGGCTTAGGATGTCCCATTAGCAGACCTTGCATGCATAACTTGTGGGTGATCTTTCCTTCCTCCGTCTCATCATTATCCAACATAGCCCCACTTTGGTCACTAAGACCCTGCATGCATATCTTGTGGGACTGACAGTGAAGTCTCGCTAAAACTACTCAGGGCATTAGTCAGACCACAGCTGGAAAACTATGAACAGTTTTGGTCCCATTAGGAAAGATATACAAGGATTTGAGGGAGACCAGAGAATGTCCATGGTGCTGATGCTGGGTATGGAGGGATTGTCTTATGAGGAAAAGTTGAGCAGGTCAGGCCTGTAACTCTGTGGAGTTAAGAATGAGAGGCGACTTTACTGTAACATTCATAGGGGTTGTGATAGGTTGGATATTGAAAGATTGTTTCTACCTGTGGGAGAGTCTAGGACCAGTAGGCATAATCTCTGAATAAAGAGAGAGAAGAATTTCTTCTTTCAGAGCACTGTGAATCTGGAATTATTTATCATACAGAATTGTCAAGGTGTGTCATTCAATATATTCAAGGCTGAGATAGACAAATCTTTGATCAGTAAATGAATCAAAGGTTGAGGGAAAAGGCAGGAAAGTGAAGTTGTAGATGAACAGATTAGCCGTGATCTCATTGAATGGGAGAGCAGATTTGATTGGCTGAATCTAGATTAGAGTGGTGCTGGAAAAGCACAGCAGATCAGGCAGCATCTGAGGAACAGGAAAATCGATGTTTCAGGCGAAAACCCTTCATCAGGAATAGAGGCAGGGAGCCTCCGGAATAGAGGCAGGGAGCCTCCGGGGTGGAGAGATAAATGGGAGGGGGGATGAGGCTGGGAAGAAGGTAGCAAAGAATTTTGCTACC
Source organism: Hemiscyllium ocellatum (assembly GCF_020745735.1). Lineage (NCBI taxonomy): Eukaryota > Metazoa > Chordata > Chondrichthyes > Orectolobiformes > Hemiscylliidae > Hemiscyllium > Hemiscyllium ocellatum. The sequence continues at coordinate 125,241,624 of NC_083403.1, read as the reverse complement.
TGACCCTGTGGCATGGGGAAAGGTTTGAATTGATGGGTCTCTTGTAAAGAGAGGATTAGTGACTTGCCATATGAGTTATGTCTGTGAATTGCCTCAGAGATTCCGAATAACTCCCTGAAATAGTTGGCTGGCTAATAATGGCGAGGACAATGGTTCCATTTAGGGTAACTAGGGTGGCATTGCCAGTCAGTGTAGGAGCAAATCACTGCAGATGCAAGAGTCTGAACTGAAAACAACAAATGCTGGAGATCACAGCAGGTGAAGCAGCATCCATAGAGACAGTAAGCTAACATTTCGAGTCTAGATGACTCTTCAGTAGAGCTGAAATGAACTGGAGGGTCAGCATTTATGCAGTAGTTGAGGGGGAAGGGTTGGAGTGATGGGGGAGAAAGAATATTGCCCACATGTCCTCGCTGCAGCAGCTGGCATAAGTGTGATATAATGGCTCATGACATCTAAGTTGTAATCTGCATTGGCTGTCTGTCATTTACAAATAGTTAATACTGTAGATAGACTGTGTTCTGTGTCAGAGTTTTCTTCCTCCTGGGATCTTGTGGTGGATCTTGTCTTGCTGTATTTCCCTCTGGAGGCTATGTATGACAGGTGGTGGTGGGGACTGTTGATGCTTCTTTCCATCAGTTGTCTCTGTCATCTTCTGCAGCAGTCCCGCTCTCATGGTAGGACATTCCCAACCAATCACAGCCCACCCTCGATCTGATCTTTAAAATAGGAACTGGACTGATTTTGCTTGACTGTTGGTACTGACCACTAAGCCAGGGACTAGAAACAGCCCAGCAGCTGTACTGACTGTGAAGATTCCCTGGCTAACTGTAATCCACCCTCACCTCACTGAGCATGGTCCTTTTCTTTTGCCTTTCACAAATCACATTGTTCTTCAAGCACATGCAGTGTGTTTGGGATGCAAGCTACTGATACAGGTTTGATATTGCTCAAGGTCTGATATTGATGCAGCACCAGGCCTTGCACTGCCATGTCAGCCTCTTTACTGTTTCCTACAGGCAGCAGCTGCCTGCCTGTCCTGTGCTATAATGCAACTTAGAAGAAGGTGGTACATTGAGATTGGCCAGTTGAGTGTGTGACAATCTTATGGCTTCAATTGGTGTATTTTATCCTGGTGTTTTTTTATGAAGAATGATTGAGACAGAAGTGCCAGGTGGTCTGCTCAAACAAATAAAGTAAACAGCTTGAGAGGCCTTGGGTTATTTTTTAAACTTGGAGTAATAGAAGCAGCATGAATGGATGGAGTCAAGTTATCATAGAATCAGGGTTTTTTGTTAAGCTTTCAGTCACAGTTGCTGGGATCTTGAAACTGGATGTGGAAGCTCTTATTCCTCTCTCTGTTATCGCCAAAACCTCGGGTTCTCTTCCTGCTTCTAGAATTGCATGTGAAACAATCTGAATTTGCCTTTGCTAAAGGTGTGTTTATGGGACAATATTACGTTGGATCAGTTAATTAGCAGTAGTTTATATATTGTTAAGCATTTTGATATTGTTACAGTTAAGCCAATTCTTTTCCAGTTTCATTTTATCTGTATTTTAACTGTAGTGTAAAAATAAAGTGTTTTTGGTTAAAGTTGAGTGGTTTAACCAATCAAATTACACCTGGAATGCAATGCCTTTATAACACTTACCTTTAAAATAAGAAAAGGTAGGGTCTAGACAATCTTCTTAATACATTTTGAGGGGTTTGGTCTGGTCCACAAGAAGTGGAATAATCATCCAGGGAAACATTGAGCCTCAGTCACCATCAGTGTGTCTACTGCAGTTCCAGTGATTCCAACAGAATCACAGACTTATTACAGTGAAAAATGAAGCCATACTGCACCAACTCTTCAAACAAGCATCATTACCCAGAACCAATCTTCTGCCTTCTTCTCATATCCTTGCACAGTATTTCTATGATGCAAATGTGATTGTGCCCTCTTCGGAGGGAGGACTTAATTGTGACAGTTTAACTCAATGGCAAGAATTAGATTTTTGGACTCTTTCCCCATTAAGTTATCTTGCTCACCATTCTTAACAAGACCCAATAGAGGGGAAAATTCCACCCACTTGATTAAAAGTCTCTAAATCTGAGTAAGGGATGCTTTGGCCCATCGATTCTACACAGTCTCTTTTAAATAGTAATCCAATTGGTCGCACTCCTCATTCTTCCCCACAGCCCTACAATTTCCTTTTCTCTCCATGAATTTACCTAGTTCTCTTTTGACAGCCACATCCACCATGCAATCAGGTAGAACATTGCAAATCCTAGTCTCTCATGCAAGTAGGTTTCTTGTCGTGTTACCTCCAGTTCTTCTGCCAATCACTTAAATGTGTACTCTTTGGTTAATGATCCTTCAGCTGTTGGAAACCATTCTCTTTTCATACCCGAGCTAAATTCTTCATGATTCTAAACATCTCTCTGAATTTTCAACTTGACCTTATTTGTTCTGAGGAGCTGTTCCAGCCTATCCATGTGACTGGAAGGCTACATCCCTTGAGCCATTAAAATAAATCTCCTCAGTATTTTCTTCAAAGCCTTCTTGCCTTTTTGAAAATGTGATCCCACTTTCCAGTTGTGGAAATGTACTTAGACTCTTTCCTAACTTAAGAATAATCCATTGTTCTTTTATATTCCTGTCCTCCTGTCTTTCACCCCAATTTAACAAGATTGGATGCCTTCTCAATTCATTGAGATTAGTTATCCTCCAGGCTAAATATTTTATTTGAGATTGCTTCTTGCTGTTCTCCATAATTAGTCTACACCATGTGGAACAATGAACCTGTTCCTCCGATGCTCTCCATCACGATCTTCTCCTCTTGATCCATTTCATTTCTCAGAATGAAATCCAGCACTGCCTCCTTCCTTATTAGAAACATTCTGACAAAGAAAATTCTCTCAAATAAATATCAGAATTCTTCCCTTCTTCCTCTTTAACATAATCAATGTCACATTCTATATTATCATTCACTAGTTCTTGCACCTTAATAATTTCCCTGCACATCTGTTTCTCTACATCCTTTGCTGCTAATTGGCTGAAAATATCTATCAGTAAAAAGTGAGGTCTGCAGATGCTGGAGATCAGAGCTGAAAATGTGTTGCTGGTTAAAGCACAGCAGGTCAGGCAGCATCCAAGGAACAGGAAATTCGACGTTTCGGGCCAGAGCCCTTCATCAGGAATGAGGAGAGGGTGCCAGACAGGCTAAGATAAAAGGTAGGGAGGAGGGACTTGGGGGAGGGGCGATGGAGATGTGATAGGTGGAAGGAGGTCAAGGTGAGGGTGATAGGCCGGAGTGGGGTGGCGGCGGAGAGGTCAGGAAGAGGATTGCAGGTTAGGAGGGCGGTGCTGAGTTCAAGGGAATCGACTGAGACAAGGTGGGGGGAGGGGAAATGAGGAAACTGGAGAAATCCGAGTTCATCCCTTGTGGCTGGAGGGTTCCCAGGCGGAAGATGAGGCGCTCTTCCTCCAACCGTCGTGTTGTTATGTTCTGGCAATGGAGGAGTCCAAGGACCTGCATGTCTTCGGTGGAGTGGGAGGGAGAGTTAAAGTGTTGAGCCATGGGGTGGTTGGGTTGGTTGGTTCGGGCGTCCCAGAGGTGTTCCCTGAAGCGTTCTGCAAGTAGGCAGCCTGTCTCCCCAATATAGAGGAGGCCACATCGGGTGCAGCGGATGCAATAGATGATGTGAGTGGAGGTGCAGGTGAAGTAAGGGAGGAGGTGTGGGCGCACGTTTTGCATTTCCTACGGTTGCAGGGGAAGGTAGTGGGGGGTGTGGACCTGACGAGGGAGTCACGAAGGGAGTGGTCTTTGCGGAACGCTGATAGGGGAGGGGAGGGAAGTCACAAAGGGAGTGGTCTTTGCGGAACGCTGATAGGGGAGGGGAGGAACAGGAATATAAAAGAACAATGGATTATTCTTAAGTTAGGTCCCTCGTCAGGTCCACACCACCCACCAACCCAACCCCCACTCCCGGCACCTTCCCCTGCAACCGTAGGAAATGCAAAACTTGCGCCCACACCTCCTCCCTTACTTCTCTCCAAGGCCCCAATGGATCCTTCCATAACTGCCACAAATTCACCTGCACCTCCACTCACATCATCTATTGCATCCGCTGCACCCGATGTGGCCTCCTCTATATTGGGGAGACAGGCCGCCTACTTGCAGAACGCTTCAGGGAACACCTCTGGGACGCCCGAACCAACCAACCCAACCATCCTGTGGCTCAACACTTTAACTCTCCCTCCCACTCCACCGAAGACATGCAGGTCCTTGGACTCCTCCATCGCCAGAACATAACAACACGACGGTTGGAGGAAGAGCGCCTCATCTTCCGTTGGGAACCCTCCAGCCACAAGGGATGAACTCGGATTTCTCCAGTTTCCTCATTTCCCCTCCCCCCACCTTGTCTCAGTCGATTCCCTTGAACTCAGCACCGCCCTCCTAACCTGCAATCTTCTTCCTGACCTCTCCGCCGCCACCCCACTCCGGCCTATCACCCTCACCTTGACCTCCTTCCACTTATCACATCTCCATCGCCCCTCCCCCAAGTCCCTCCTCCCTACCTTTTATCTTAGCCTGTCTGGCACCCTCTCCTCATTCCTGATGAAGGGCTCTGGCCCGAAACGTCGAATTTCCTGTTCCTTGGATGCTGCCTGACCTGCTGTGCTTTAACCAGCAACACATTTTCAGCTCTGAAAATATACAATGAGCCAGTGTAATAGATCTATGTTTCTTAATTCCAATTAAAAAGCAGCTGTCTTTGTTCATTGCAAGATATTCTGTCTGATGCCAATATCGTAGTCAATCAAAATTGCTACCCTGCTACTTTTCTCTTTTCTAATCTTTTCTGAATACTTTATAGACTGAAATAACAATAATCTCCTCTTTTTTGAGCCAGGGCTAGAGCATTGTCACTACGTCACATTCATTTGTGACCAAGGACTTACAGCTCACCCACCTTAATGTATACATTTTCTGCATTTACGCACCTCCCCCTCCCCCGCATCCAGCCCTTACTTTGATATTTATTCAGTCAAAGCTGAATATTTGCAAAATCTTCTATAGATCTACAACTAACTGCAATCATTCTTTGTTTTATATATTTTATACATTTGAAATATATGTTTATATTTGTGAATATACGGAAGAGATAATAACAGACTAATTTCAGAATCTTGATCTAATAGTGGTCAGCGATTCATATAGAGAAGGCTTGCAAGTGAAATATTTTTATATAATTTAGGGATGAGATGATGAAAATTACCACTCCCCCTGTTTATCAGAATGAAGAGGGCTGTTAATAAAAATCTGAAGAAATCCCCAGTACAGGAGGAACCACTAAATTATATGACATAAATACAATCCGAGACTGTCATTTTCAAAGGTTCTTTAAAACAATAACTTATTCTTTCATGAGATGTGGGCATCCCTGGCTTGGTCAGTATTTCTTGTCCATCTTTAATTGCTCAGAGGGTAATTAAGAATGAATGAAATTGCCACAGGTTTGGAGTCATATGTATGCCAGGCCAGATAAGATTGGCAGATCAGTGAACCAAGTGAGTTCTGACAATTGACAGTAGTTGCAGGATATCTCTTCAATCACTTTTCTTTTGTAGAATATATTTTTCAAATGTTAACATGCTAAGTGTTGGAAAAGGTTTAATTAAATATTTCAGCCATTTATTAGTTCTGGTGAAATGAAGTTGAATCTGGCATTCTTTGTAAGCAACTGAGATTTAACAGCTGTTTTGTGAGAAACAAAATCTGGAAGCAAATAACTAAGTTTGGAACATAAAAGGGATTACTGAGGACCAGTTCGATGAAATCAATATTCTCCATATTTTCTCTTGTGACAGGGCACCGACACTACCGAACGCAGCTCAATCCAATTGCTACTCCCATCGAAAAATAAAGACAGCCGTATACAGACGAAGATGAAACAACCAGTGCATCTTGGTAGCTAGTGTCTGATGTTACATCGCACACACTGTCTTGCAGTGTTGCATCCATTTAGCTTGTCCTCTGTACCAAAATAAATGAAAGGCACCCTCTTTTCTTGGCTTCTCCCTGACATTCAGATCCATTTTGTGCAGTTGAAGGTTATCGGCAAAACATAACTCAACAAAAATGAGGGCAAAATGATTCAAATTTCCAGAGAAAATGCATAATATTAGTATACTAGTTTATTTTTCTAAATCAGACACAATAGCATTTAATGCTATTCTGTAGTTCTGAGGAAGAGTCATTCAACCCAAAGCATTAACTCTAATTTCTCTCCACAGTTGCTACCAGACCTGCAGAGCTTCTCCAGCATTTAATGCAGAAATGGATATTTTTATCATTATAAATGACTTCCATTGTAATCCTGGCTTTGGCAGATGTCACTCACAATTTACAGGCAATTAAATTCATGATGGAAATTTCTTTTTGGTACAAATTATACAGATTGCACCATTGCTTTATCAGTTAGATTACTTATTTCTAGTTTATTTTCACTTAATTACCATCCCTCCATATGCTCGTAGTACTTCTGTTCAATTCATTTCAGCACTTCTGAATTTCCCCATGTGTTTGTGAATTTATACAGATGATATACACAGGGAGGTGCTTTCTACATTTTAAAAATTACTTTGCAGAGAAAGCAATTGGGAGCTAGATTTCAATGGCTCTCTATCAAACATTCTGTAGTAATACACTTTTATGATGTTGAAGTGAGGAAGAATTCTGAGAAGCACGATAGACAAGTTCGCTAATCACAGTTTTAAACAGCAATTTATATCTACATTAGAGCTCAACTTAAATAATTAAGCAGTCAGTACATAATATATTAACTTGTGGTTACGTTAAACCTCTCAATACAATTCAAAATTCGATAATTTTGAATTGTTTATCATGTTGTCCAGTGCAGATACTTTTATTGAACTTCCTATTGTAATAGCACTATCTTCTGCACATCTTATTCTTCAGTTGGAAAAACAGATGCAATATATGCTGAAATGGAGCTTAGATTTTTACTGTTTAAAACTGAATTAACAGACTGAACCTGGTAAGTTAAAAGCCACCAAGGACTGAGATGCCAGGATTAGATAAGACTTTCGAGCTAAACCCTGAAGCATTGGTGGCAGATTTTGTAGAATTTTGGTCGGCCAAGAAACTATTTCCCATTAATTGTTGCCTGGTTGGATTGTATTTTTCAGAATTAAATATTTCATTCAATCTGCATGCAGTCACACATGAATAAACAGGTTGTGTTACATCAGTGTGTTACACTGAACCAGTGTGGACATAAACAAATGATTAAAATTGAAGTAGAGATTGCAAAATACACTTCAAAATATAATTTCATTCCAATCCAACAAATGAGATTAATTGAGTTGGCCAACAATATTTACTAGCTTAGAGGGGAGGCAATGGCCTATTAGTATCATTACTGGATCGTTAACCCGGAAATCCAGATAATGTTCCTGGTACTTGGTTTCAAATCCTGCCATGGTAGATGGTCCAATTTGAATTCAATAAATATCTGGAATTAAGAGTTTAATGATGACCATGAATCTATTGTTGATTTTTGGGGAAATAAAATCCATCTGGCTCACTAATGTCCTTTCGGGAAGGAAATTGCTAGCCTTACCTGGTCAGGAGTACATGTGACTCCAGACCCATAGCAATGTGGTTGACTCTTAACTGCTCAATGGGCAATAACTGCTGCCTAGCCAGTGACGCCCTCATACCATGAATGAATAAAGTATAATATATTTTTAAATAATTAGTTCGCTATGTAATATTTGAATTAAAAGAGAATCACAATAATACCATTTGCCAGATTTGACCAAAGCAACCATTTTTAATTTTGCCACTTTTGGGACTTGCTGAAAATTATTTACAATTCCAAGGGCTGAATAGAACATAGAACATAGAACATAGAACATAGAAAAATACAGCGCAGTACAGGCCCTTCGGCCCTCGATGTTGCGCCGACCGAAGCCTACCTAACCTACACTAGCCCAATAACCTCCATATGCTTATCCAATGCCCGCTTAAATGACCATAAAGAGGGAGAGTCCACCACTGCTACTGGCAGGGCATTCCATGAACTCACAACCCGCTGAGTAAAGAATCTACCCCTAACATCTGTCCTATACCTACCACCCCTTAATTTAAAGCTGTGTCCCCTAGTAACAGCTGACTCCATTAGCGGAAAAAGGTTCTCACTGTCAACCCTATCTAAACCTCTAATCATCTTGTACACCTCTATCAAATCTCCCCTAAACCTTCTTTTCTCCAATGAGAACAGCCCCAAGTGCCTCAGCCTTTCCTCATACGATCTTCCTACCATGCCAGGCAACATCCTGGTAAACCTCCTCTGCACTCGTTCCAATGCCTCCACATCCTTCCTATAGTATGGCGACCAAAACTGCGCACAATACTCCAGATGAGGCCGCACCAGAGTCTTATACAACTGCAACATGAATCTTAACAGAAATCGGCTATGTATCATTTTTGGCGAGTTTTGTGAAAGGTTTCTCTCTGAGTTAGAACGTTACTTCTCACATAATTGTCTCAAACTCACCTCATTAACCATGCACCAAGCCCTTCTAGCTTCCTGCTTGTCCCATTCTCCAAGTTGCATCAGGCAGAAATACTCATCACTGCAATATCCTGGAGACCCTGGTGCCACAGACATATCTAAAAAGGCTGATGTACATCTGGTCAATTGTTTTCAGTCTGGATCTGCCCTGCACTGTCCCTATGAACTGTCCCAGAAGTGGCAGATAAGGGTAAATTGGTGCTTGGCTTTGTGGCTAAACACTTGGAGATCCTGGTGGACAAGGTGGTGCAGAAGAAGACTATCATTTTCATCCAGGATCAGTAGAGGAGACTTTTGTCACCAAGTCCATAGCCCAATGCATAGCAGTGCTGAAAGAAAATCAATGATCCTCTTTGTTCAATAACAGCAAGTACCATCATTTTCTCTTTGCAACCTCCCAGTCACTCTATCTCTGCTACTGCATATATCTCCCACCCAGCTTCATGCTCTACCACTCTCCCTATTCCCTTCCCTTCAATATCTTCCTTCATTTGCAACTCACTCCACCCCCCAGCCCCCACACCCCTAACAGCACCACACCAAAAACCTTGGCCCTCTGTGTTGCCTAATCCGTCACTCAGAACATGTCACTATCTGAAGAAGGGCTCATGCCCGAAGAAGGGCTCATGCCTGAAACGTCAATTCTCCTGCTCCGTGGATGCTGCCTGACCTGCTGAGCTTTTCCAGCAACACATTTTCAGCATGTCACTATCTTTCCCCCACCTACACCAGCACTAACAGCTGTGGCAGTCACTTTCATCTCACTAAGTCACTGCCTTTTTTCCCTGTTCCAGGAGAAAATGATCCTCATTAGGGTTGAAAGAGCCAAGCCGGTGGTGTGATGCTAATAATCAGCTCCTTAACCCATACCACCTGTGCCTTTGCCCAGTAGAATGTAAACTTGATCTTTGGCATTTTGAGTGTCAATCATCCACTTCAGACAGGAAATCCTAAATTGTGGAACACATTTCCCAAACTGTGGGATTGTGGGAAGAACAATTTGATTTGGGAGCAGCCATGAAGTCGAGACTTGGATTTTATTGTCTAGGATTGGCTACCTAGCCCTGATAAATGCACAATCCAATCAGTTCTGTGGCCTGATTGCTGAGGCGTACAAAATGCTGGGTGCTTTAGTTATTTGTGCCTGTATCCCAGCTGTTTGAACCCCTCCCCTGCTTACAACTCTTTCTCCTCTCTTGTCCTCCCTAAAGTTTCACTCTAGGGTCCCTGTAAATGTGTGAATCCTTAAAATAGGATCATTTGGGAAGTTGTGCCTTGATGAGCTCCATTCTAGGCACCTATTTCCATGCTTTTAGTAAAATGGCATCCTGTACTAATGCAGGCTAAATCAAGAAATGTGAGTTCAGAACTTACCATGGCTACCTCAAAGGTTCTTCTCTGCCATATGAATCCAAGGGAAAACTTCCCTTTTGATTTATGTCCTAATGGAAGTAAACTTTGCCTGTACAGAGGAATCAATAGATGACTTTGCCTTTATGTTGTGGACTGCGTAAAAATATGGATATGCTTTCATACTATCTAACACAGAACAAAGTGAGAACACTTAACATAGCCAGAACCAATATGAACCCTGTATTATTTGATAACTAACATAACACGATAATACTAATACCATCATAGAATTTAGTCTTTAAGTGTATAACATATAAGCTTAGAGTAGGCACCTTTACATTATTAAACGAATGAGCAGTTGGCAGTAATCATATAACATGGAGCTGAATGTACTGTGAACAGGGTGAGTAACAGGTTTTTGATCACAACATGAATAGCTTAGAAAGAAATGATTGCAGTATAAACATTGTATTGGTTCCTTGAGAGTTGAGAGTGGTCTCGATTTTATTTTGGCTGAAGGGGACTTTTTCAAATGCATGAGTAACTAGAGACCCCCATCTATATTACAATTCTGTAGTTACTCACGTAGCCAACTGCTGCACGTAATGAGTGTTTAATTATGTTTTCATGTGCCTGTTTCTCACTGCTGAGTTTGTCTATCATTGTTGTGACATGTGACAATCTCCGCAATCATCCTACACTTCAAGCAAGACCTGTCCTTTCTTTCCAAAGCCCCAGCAAATGGGATTGCACAAACATCCATTGCTAGGGAAACAAAGGTATGACGACATGAGGGAGTAAATGACCTGTTTCCATTGAATCTTTACAGTGTGGAAACAGGCCATTCGGCCCTACAAGTCAACACTGGCCCACCGATGGGCATCCCACCCAGACCCATCCCCCTGTCCTATCCCTGTAACTCTATATTTCCCATGGCTAATGCACCTAACCTACACATCCCTGAACACTATGGGCAATTTAGCATGGCCAATCCACCTAACCTGCATGTCTTTGGTCTGGGGGAGGAAACCAAAGTAAATCCCGCAGACATGGGGAAAATATGCAAAATCCGCAAGGACAGTTGTCCAAGAGTAGAATCAAACCTGGGTCCCTGGTGAGGCAGCAGTGCTAACCATTGAGCCACCATGCCAACCCAACTGAAAACAGGCAATGGTGGCTCTTTTGGGAACCAGATTCCTCAAGGAGGCAAACTAGGTAGGTGTTTGTTCCGGAAACTTATTTCTTAGTCAGCAGTTACATTACAGTTCCACCAGCTTCTCTGCTCATTTCCCACTAGGCAAGTGTTCAAAACAGTGTCTATATTTTCAAAATAAACACTAAAGTATGTTGCCAATATTGCAAGATGGAATACTGCATTCAATTCTGGTCTCCCTGCTACAAGAAAGATGCTGTTAAACTTGAAAGGGTTCAAAAACGATTTACAGGAATGTTGCTGGGATTGAAGGGTTTGAACTAAGGGAGAGGCTGAATAGGTTTGGGCTATTTTCTCTGAAGTGTCAGAGGCTGAGGGGTGATCTTACATAGGTTTATAAAATCTTATCGGGCATGGATAGGGTAAACAACATAATCTTTTCCCCAGGTAGGGGAGCCCAAAACTAGAGGGCATAGGTTTCAAGGGAGAGGGGAAAGTTTTAAAAGCGGCCTAAAAGGCAACTTTTTCATGCAAAGGGGGCTGCCTGTATGGAATGAACTGTCCGATGAAGTGATGGAGGCTGGTAAATTAACAACATTTATAAGATACCGGGTTGTGTCCGTGAATTGGAAGGATTTAGAAGGATGTGGGCCAAATGCTGGCAAATGGGACGAGATTAATTTAGGATAACTGGTCGGTGCAGATAGTTGGATTGATGGGTCTGTTTCCACGCTGTACACCTCTATGACTATATGAGCAATGATTTTGTTTTTCAAATGTTCAACTGCATTTGTGGTTACATCCAGAAACTCAATTAGTAGAAGGTTATATGAAACTGTTAGTTTTGGTTTCCAAATTTCAGTTTTCTGCCTAAATATTGCACTTCAAGAATAATAGAATTGTCCCCTTTTGTTGATAAATACAGTGCATTTAACAATTTAAAATTGTCAACATGCTTTGGTATCCATGACTAGTTGAAAATGTTTTCAAATGGTGAAGGATTGCGAAAAGAATTTAAAGCTATTGAGTCTTCACGAAATCAGAAAAAGGTTTTTCAACCCCGCTGTGAAATAACTGATATACTTCAGTGTGAAACAATTTTTTTTGAAGTCCTCAATTGATTTCTGAATGCAGCTTCACAGATAGACATGAATTCAGAGGTCTGGATTTCATTGGATTCAGAAGCGTCACAGCTATATTTAACATAGCATGTCATTTGAATCACATGCCTTTTGAAACAAGACCTTGGTACAACATAGCATGTGTGACCACTCATTTTGGGTTTATTACGCTTGATTTTGCAGCAAAGTCACTCCAACTGGCTGTCGTGGGAACTGCATCATCTGTGGAAATAGCAACACTGGTGGAATTTTTCCATTTGAAATTAAAGTGTGAGTTTCATGGTGTTATTCACGCCATCCTTCCACTGTGTGTTATTTCATGCAATCACACGTTCTTACTTCATTATTTAAGCAAATGGGATTCTGGACACTTAGTTGTTGGTGGCAAGCACGATGGATGCTTTTGTCGCTGCCAGCACTTTTCAGCTTCCCAGGCTTTGGTGCTGTATTTACTGCTCAGTTGGACACTAGTTCAGATGCTGCAAACCAGAAACTGCTCTGCACATTGGGTGTTTACGTCTAATGTCTCAACAACATGGCTCAGATGAAAAATACACCCACTCCCCAAATCATGCAGAAAGCTCTGGAGGTGGATGAAGTGGTGAGAAGGTCAATACTCTTCCAGTTGACCACTACTCACCCTCAGATATGCTCAGAGTAGGCAGAGATAGCAGTAAGGTTCAGTATTGTCCCCACCATAACATGGGATGTCCATCAATATAGATAGAAGGTCAATCATCTCCTGTGTTCAGCACTGTCTGTTACCTCATACTCAAAAGTTCCACTTAACTCTGCTGTTACACACCATCACACCAAGGGTGATGAGCTAGAACAATTGTCCATTCAAGGGCTCCCAGCTATCTCATCCTCTACCATTACTAACCTTTCCTGTTCATTGCACTCCCTACTCACTTACTGGGGACACTTCATCCCCTCTCCTCCTTGTGCATGATCAATAGCTGCTCTTCCATTCACTTCCTTCCCTTTGTCACATTGCAGGGAAAACTCACTCACAACCAGGCTGAGAGGTCGACAGCAAATGGAGATGGTGACAGTGGTGGTGGGCTTGTGGTGTGTGTGTTTGTGTATAAGATAATTGAGCTGATTGGGGAAGACCAGGACCACTCACAAGCTGATGGAGAGACCACCAGTCTGGTAAAAATCCATTGTGCTGAGTTCCTCTCTATCACCAGTATCAAATCATTTTCCTTTACCAATGGCTTAGGCCAAATCACTGATTGCAAGACACAGCTGGTGCATAGCTACTTTTTGTAGAGCTCTGGTGTAGGAATGAGCACTGTATATTGTTGGTTACGTTCCTTAATGCTATGGACATAACACTATTAGTTTCTACTTGGTGCCATTTTTGTAAAAAAATACTTTATGGGAGGACACCCAAATGGTAACTTTACTATTAAAACTAACTAATCTTCATGTATTACTGATATTGAATTTAAACTCTACCCTGGCAAATCAAGCCTTATTTTTATGTTGACTTGAAGAGGGAAGTAGACTGGTTCTTGACTGAGGCAGAGATTGCATGATTATAGAATGTAAATCTTTCTGGAGAAAACACATGGTTGTATAGTTTCCTGGACTGGTTTGGAGTTTGGGGAGGAATTTTCCACTATTGGCCCTGTTTTTCCTTTCCAACAGAAGAGGTTACAGCACATTGGGGTGGCGTTGGTACAGTGGAAGACAGCTCTCTTGTCACCATAAAAGGCAAGCAGCTTTGATGAACAAACTGGTCTTCACCTGCTTGTCGTCTCATGCGCTCGAAATTTGGGTAACATGCAAACACTAGAGGGAGCAATTATCAACATTTCAGCACCATTTTCACTTTTCTTGACAGAGCAAATTCTCATACCTTGTTTTACTTGGCAAGGGGCAGGGTGGTGTCATCCAAACAAAACAAGTGAAACAGTGTGAAGCTGAACGGTGTATCTGAAAATAGTGATTAGATAACACCCAGAAAAAAATTTAAAAGCTGAAAACTACAACCGTTTAGACTGAAAAAGGCCAAGAACAAGGGATTTAAAAAAAAAATGAGCACCTTGTGATGAACTATAATATTCACCTTTTTTTCTATACCTTCATGGGATGTGGGCGGTATTTGTTGTCCATCACCAAGCAGGCTTACTCGGCTGCTTTAACTTGTGCTTTAATCCAATACAGCTGCCTACACATTGAGATGCTGGTCTGGAGTATTATTTTTTTCTTTGGGTGTGTGCAGGTGTTGGACACAGTGAAAAACAAGTGTGTAAATCTTTATTTGTGTCCCAAATAAAGGAAACACCCGAGTGGCCAGTGACAAGCAGTGCCCTTCACATCAAAGGGCAATGCTGAGTGATCAAACAGTGAAGGGGAGGGCAGGGATTAAATCAAAATAGAGTTGGAGGGGGAAATAATACACTCCACTCCCTAAACAGCTCGAGGGTAATGGTAGACACCACGGGCTCCTTCTCCAGACACATGGTCTGGAGATATTGCACTTTGGGTGTCTGCACATACTCTTATGACCAGATCCCAGCCAGCGATCCCTTATGGTTCCAGATGGGATTCCCCAAATTATTATGCCAAATTGGGTGAGGTTATCCTCCTTATTCAATGCCGTCCCCTTAGTCAGTCACAATGAGGTTAATTAAAAGAAAGGATAACCTTCCCGGAGAACAAATAAATTTGTTTTAAACATAGAATCCTATAGTATGGAAACTGGCCCTTCTGCTCAACAAATCCAAACCGACCCGCCAAAGAGTAATCCACCCAAACCCATTCCCCTACATTTACCCTTTAGTAATACATCTAACCCACACATCCCTGAACACAACGGACAATTTAGCATTTCCCAATTCATCTGACCTGCACATCTTTGGATTGTGGGAGGAAACCAGAGCATCCAGAGGAAACCCACGCAGACACAGGGAGAATGTGCAAATTCCATACTCCCGAGGCTGGATTCAAACCCAAGTTCCTGGTGCTGTGAGGCAGCAGTGCGAACTACTGTGCCACCATGTTGAAACTATTCATAGAGGCATACAGCATGGAAATAGACCATTTGGTCCAACTCCATGTCAACCAAGTTTCCCAAATTAAACTAGACCCACTTGCCTGCATTTGGCCAATATCCCCCTAACCTTTCTTATCCATGTATCAATCCAAATGTCTTTCAAATGTTGTAACTGTAACTGCATCTATCACATTTAAAATAATGATGGAAAAGGATAGATCAGATCTAAGAGTTGAAGTTCTAAATCGGAGAAAGGCCAATTTTGACTGTATTAGGTAAGAAAGCTGATTGGAGGCAGATGTTCGCAGGTAAAGGGACGGCTGGAAAATGGGAAGCTTTCAGAAATGAAATAATGAGAATCCAGAGAAAGTATATTCCTGTTACAATGAAAGGAAAGGTTGGTCGGTATTGGGAATGCTAGATGACTAAAGAAATTGAGGGTTTGGTAAAGATAAAGAAGGAGGCATATGTCAGGTATAGATAGGGTAGATCAAGTAAATCCTTATAAGAGTATAAAGACAGTAGGAGTATACGTAATGGGGAAATCAGGAGGGCAAAATGGGTACATGAGATAGCTTTGGCAAATAGGATTAAGGAGAATCCAAAATACATTAAGGACAAAAGGGTAACTAGGGAGAGAATAGGGCCTCTCAAAGATCAGCAACGTGGCCTTTGTGTGGAGCTGCAGAAAATGGGGAGATACTAAATGAGTATTTTGCATTAGTACTTACTGTGGAAAAGGATATGGAAGATATAGACTGTGGGGAAATGAATGGTGACATCTTGCAAAATGCCCATATTACAAAGGAAGAAGTGCTGGATGTCTTGAACTGGGTAACGGTGGATAGATCCTCACGACCTGATCAGGTGTACCCTAGAACTCTGTGGGACGCTAGAGGAGTGATTTCTGGGCCTCTTGCTGATATATTTGTATCATCAATAGTCATAGGCGAGGTGCTGGAAAACTGGAGGTTGGCTAATGTGGTGCCACTGTTTAAAAAGAGTGATAAGGACAAGTCAGGGAACTATAGACCAGTGAGCCTGATGTCAGTGGTAGGCAAGTTGTTGGAGGGAAACCTGAGGGACAGGATGTACATTTATTTGGAAAGGCAAGGACTGATTAGGGATAGTCAACATGACTTTGTGCGTGGGAAATCATGTCTCACAAACTTGATTGAGTTTTTTGAGGAAGTAACAAGGAGGATTGATGAGGGCAGAGCAGTAAATGTGATTTATATGGACTTCAGTAAGGCATTCGACAAGGTTCCCCATGGGAGACTGATTAGCAAGGTTAGATCTCACAGAAGACAGGGAAAACTAACCATTTGAATACAGAACTGGCTCAAAGGTAGAAGACAGAGGGTGGTGGTGGAGGGTTGTTTTTCAGACTGGAGGCCTGTGACCAGCGGAGTGCCACAAAGATCGGTGCTGGGTCCTTTACTTTTTGTCACTAATTTGGATGTGAGCATAAGAGGTATAGTTAGTAAGTTTGCAGATGACACCAAAATTGGAGGTGTAGTGGACAGCGAAGAAGGTTACCTCAGATTACAACATGATCTTGACCAGATGGGCCAATGGGCTGAGAAGTGGCAGATGGAGTTTAATTCAGATAAATGCAAGGTGCTGCATTTTGATAAGGCAAACCTTATTAGGACTTAAACACTTAATGTTAAAGTCCTAGGGAGTGTTGCTGAACAAAGAGACCTTGGAATAAAGGTTCATAGCTCCTTGAAAGTGGAGTCACAGGTAAATAGAATAGTGAAGAAGGTGTTTGGTATGTTTTCCTTTATTGGTCAGAGTATTGAGTACAGGATTGGGAGGTCATGTTACGGCTGTACAGGACATTGGTGAGGCCACTGTTGGAATATTGCCTGCAATTCTGGTCTCCTTCCTATTGGAAAGATGTTGTGAAAATGAAAAGGTTCAGAAAAGATTTATAAAGATGTTGCCACTGTTGGAGGGTTTGAGCTACAGGGAGAGGTTGAATGGGCTAGGACTGTTTTCCCTGGAGCATCGGAAGCTGAGGGTAGACCTTATAGAGGTTTATAAAATCATGAGGGGCATGGATATGGTAAAGAGACAAAGTCTTTTCCCTGGAGTTGGGGAGTCCAGATCTAGAGGATTTGGATTTAGGGTGAGCAGGGAAAGATATAAAAGAGATCTAAGCCGCAACTTTTTCATGCAGAGGGTGGTACGTGTATGGAATGGGCTGCCAGAGGAAGTGGTGGAGACCAGTACCATTGTAACATTTAAAAGCCATCTGGATATGGGCCGGGTGCTGGCAGATGGGACTAGATTGTTTCGGGATACCCGATCGGCATGGACGAGTTATACCAAAGGGTCTGTTTCTGTGCATTTGTAAGACTCTATGGCTTCACATACAATCCTGAGACTAAACTCTATACCATTTACTTTATTTTTGGGACCCACTTCTCAATTCTAATCTGTGTGTAAGTCTTCAAGCATTACTTCTCTTCACATTTAGTAAATAATAAACTCATTCTTTCCTTGTTCCAGAATGTCTGGTTAAATTAGCTCCAAAACACATTGTTGTTTGATAGTATACAGAACTTGAATTTTGTTGAAAGAAGGCAAACAGTTGAGATTTTCAACTTACACTCATCAGGGTTATGATACAAATAACAGACTTGACCAAAGGATATACAGTTTGAGAGGGGGTACTGATTGACCGGGCCGTCATTGACCTGGAGATGCAGCAAGAACAGTTAACTGTCAGTCTTAACTCCCATAGGTTCTGACTGGTCAGGGTGTTGCCATGGGATTGTAGTACATGACCGCTTTCTTGAAACAGCTGCAAGATATGTGAATGTTTCCTTTTCAAACTTTGAGATTACTCAACACAACCTGCTATTCACATTGCAGCTGAAAATATGTCTGCTCCTAAGACGTTCCACTATATGCATGAGCCTGATGACTACTTTCAGGGCCTCATGTTAAATGCTGGTTTGTGATGATACAATTAATAATGAAGGAGTTTCGGCTCAGTGAATCCTACCACAAATTTGTACATGCATTGTGCCTTTGCCACGAACAGAAATGATCATGGAGATAACCAATCACTGTCCCATTCCCATGGCAACATCCTATCCAATCACAATCTACCTGCCTAGTCTAAGAGTTAAAATTGACCGGTACTGTTCTTGCTGCATCTCCAGGCCCAACCAATCAGCACCGTCTTCTCATGCTGTACAAATTGCAATCCTCTTTATGAAGTCTCATGTCCTAGTTCTGATGAGTGCAAAGCAGCAGATGTGGTCTACATGGACTTTAATGAAGCTTTTTTACAATGTTCTGCTTGCTAGACTGATTAGTAAAGTTAGATCACATGGGATTCAGGGAGAGCCACTCAACTGGATACAAAATTGGCTTAACGGTAGGAGACAGAGGGTGATCATGAAGGATTTTTTGGGATTAGAGGCCTGTGACCAACCGTGCTCCGCAGGGATTGGTGCTGGGTCCTTTGTTGTTTGTCATTATATAAACAATTTGGATGAGAATTTCGGACACATGGTTAGTAAGTTTGCAACTTACATCAACTTAGTGGTATAGTTGACAGTGAAGATCATTGTCTAAGGCTACAAAAGGATCTTGATAATTTGGGCCAATGGGCTGAGGAGTGGCCAAAGGAGTTTAATTTAGATAAATGTGAGGCATTGCAGTTTGGTAAAATGAACAAGGGCAGGACATTATCTGTTAATGGTAGGGCCCTGGGTAGTGTTAGGAGAAATCAAGGACTGCAGATGCAAGAGAGCCAGAGTCAAAAACTGTGGCACTGGAAACACACAGTGGGTCAGGCAGCATCCAGGAATATCCTAATGAAGCGCTTATGCCTGAAACATCGACTCTTCTGCTCCTCGGATGCTACATGACCTGCTGTGTTCTTCCAGCACCACACTTTTCGACCCTGCGTAGTGTTGTCAAGCAGAGAGACCTAAGGGTTCAGGTACATAGTTCTTTGAAAGTTAAATTGCAGGTGGACAGGATGGTTAAGAAAGTGTTAAACATGCTTGCCCAGGCCATTGAGTATAGGAGTTGAGACATCATGTTGAGGTTGTACAGAACATTGGCGAAGCCACTTTTGCAGTACCAAGTTCAATTCTGGTCACCCTGCTATAGGAAGGATATTAAATTAGAGAGGGTTTAGAAAAGATTTACCAGGATGTTGCCATGACCTTTATCACTAGACCTTAATGGTTTGAGGGATGACCTTATAGAGGTTAATAAAATTATGAGGAGTATAGATAAAGTGCTCAAACTAGAGAGCATATATTTAGAAGGAGAGGAGAAGGATTTAAAAGGGACCTGATGGGCAACTTGTTCACACAGAGGGTGGTTCATATGTGGAATGAATTGCTCAAGGAAGTCATAGAGTCACAGAGATGTACAGCATGGAAACAGACACTTTGGTCCAACCCGTCCATGCCGACCAGATATCCCAACCCAATCTAGTCTCACCTACCAACTCCTGGCTCATATTCCTCCAAACCCTTTCTATTCATATTCCCATCCAAATGCCTCTTAAATGTTGCAATTCCATAAATGTACCACCCTCTGTGTGAAAACGTTGCCTGTAGGTCTCTTTTATATCTTTCCCCTCTCACCCTAAACCTATGCCCTCTAGCTCTGGACCTCACATTTATGCAGCACCTCACGTTTATCTAAATTAAACTCCATCTGCCACTTCTCAACCCATTGGCTCATCTGATCAAAATCCCGTTGTAAACTGAGGTAACCTTCTTTGCTGTCCACTACAACTCCAACTTTGGTGTCATCTGCAAATGTACTAACTATATCTCTTATGCTCACATCCAAATCATCTACATAAATGACGAAATGTAGTGGACCCAGCACTGATCCTTGTGGCACAGGCCTCCAGTCTGAAAAACAACCCTCCACCACGATCCTCTGTCTTCTATCTTTGAGCTAGTTCTGTATCCAAATGGCTAGTTCTGCCTATATTCCATGAGATCTAACATTGCTAAACAGTCTCCCATGGGGAACCTTGTTGAACGCCTTACTGAAGTCCATATAGATTACATCCACCGCTCTGCCCTCATCAATCCTTTTTGTTACCTCTTCAAAAAACTTAATCTTTAAGTTTGTGAGACATGATTTCCCTTGCACAAAGCCATGTTGACTATCCCTAATCAGTCCTTTCCTTTTCAAATACAGGTACATTCTGTCCCTTAGGATTCCCTCCAACAACTTGCCCACCACCGACGTCAGGCTCTCTGGTCTACTGGTTCCTGGCTTGTCTTACCACCTTTCTTAAACAGTGGAACCACGTTAGCCAATCTCCAGTCTTCCATTACCTGACCTGTGACTATTGATGTTGCAAATATCTCAGCAAGAGACCCAGTAATCATTTCCCCAGCTTCCCACAGAGTTCTAGGGTACAGCTGGTCAGGTCAGGGGGATTTATCCACTTTTATGCATTTCAAGACATCCAGCATTTCCTTTGCTGTAATATGGACATTTTTCAAGATGTCACCATCTATTCCCCTACATTCTATATCATCCATTGTCTTTTTCCACAGTAAATACAGATGCAAAATACTTGTTTAGTATCTCCCCCATTTTCTGTGGCTCCACACAAAGGCTGCCTTGCTGATCTTTGAGAGGCCCTATTCTCTTCCTACTGACCCTTTTGTTCTTAATGTATTTGTAAAAGCCTTTTGGAATCTCCTTTACTCTATTTGCAAAAGCTATCTCATGTCTCCTTTTTGCCCTCCTGATTTCTCTCTTAAGTATACTCCTACTGCCTTTATGCTCTTCTAAGGATTCACTTGATCTATCCTGTCTATACCTTACATATGCTTCCTTCTTTATCTTTACCAAACCCTCAATTTCTTTAGTTATCTAGCATTCCCTACTCCTACCAGCCTTCCTTTTCACCCTGACAGGAATATACTTTCTCTGGACTCCCGTTATTTCATTTCTGAAGGCTTCCCATTTTCCAGCCATCCCTTTACCTGCGAACATCTGCCCCCAGTCAGTTTTTGAAAGTTCTTGCCTCATACTGTCAAAAGTGGCCTTTCTCCAATTCAGAACTTCAACTTTTAGATCTTGTCTATCTTTTTCCATCACTATTTTAAAACTAATAGAATTGCTCTTCCCCCACTGACACCTCAGTCACCTGCCCTGCCTTATTTCCCATGAATAGGTCAAGATTTGCACCTTCTCTAATAGGTACATCACATACTGAATCAGAAAGTTTTCTTGTACACACTTAACAAATTTCTCTCCACCTAAACCCTTAATACTATGAAAGTCCCAGTCTTTGTTTTGAAAGTTAAAATCCCCTACCATAACCACCCTATTATTCTTACAGATATCTGAGATTTCCTTACAAATTTGTTTCTCATTTCCCCTCTGACTATTAGGGGGTCAATAATACAATCCCAACAAGGTGATCATCCCTTTCTTATTTCTCAGTTCCACCCAAATAACTTCCCTGGATATATTTCCGGGAATATCCTCCCTCAACACAGCTGTAATGCTATCCCTTATCAAAAATGCCACTCTCCCTCCTCTCTTGCCTCCTTTTCTGTCCTTCCTGTAGAAGTTGTATCCTGGAACATTAAGCTGCCAGAGCTGTCCATCCCTAAGTCATGTGTCTGCAATTGCTATGATATCTCAGTCCCACGTTCCTAATTACATGTACTGGAAAGTTCCTGCTATGTTGAGCAATACCAGAAGCATAGACATTGGCAATTGAGCAGTCAATTTGGAGATTCTTGCTGAAATTCTTTTGTCTTGTTTCTTTACGTTTGACAGTGTCTGGCTTATTGACTGGTTTCTAGCATTCAGGTTAACAAAGTATCTTTTCTTTTTAGTTGCAGTGTAATGATGCCTGATGGTCATCATTAAGCTGTGTCCTTCAACATACATTAGTATACCAGTCCACTAATGCATACAGACCAGGGGTTGCAATTGACTTTAACCCCCCTTGTGTATATTACTGGAAGGCTAGAGCACATATCTTTCAATTCATATCTTGTCTGGAATATTACTCTAAGAGAGGAATACCCTAAGAGAGAGTTTCTTGCTGAGGGAAGGTAATTAGATAACCTTACATCTTTTCCCTTCGAAATCTAGGTGCTTCTCTTTGAAGTTTCCTCAGCAGCTTATAAGGTGTGACATCCAGGGATTCATTCAGTGAACTCCATTCTGTGAAACTACATTTTTAGCTTGGCTTGGCTTGTAGAGTTTTTTTTGAAGAAGTCTTGCCTAAATTTCAATTTGTCCTTATGATTTTGATCAGTCACCTTACTCCTTTCAGTGTGACTTCCTCACTTTGTCTCCTGTTGTAATACGCTTCATTTACACCTTTATGTGGTAGGTTATCAGATACAGCTGTCTAGTGTAGTGTCTCAGACCTCCCTTTCTTTCACTGCTCATTGTAGATTGGTGTCCTCTCATTGATGTCAGATTCAGTTGTACCTTCATGATTTACTTGAATCTTACTATAAGTAACAGGTCATTTCAGAGGATGGTTATGAATCAACCACATTGTTCACAATGCAAGGAATGCAATTTTCTTTTTGTATCCTGTCCAGAAGTGCAAAATTTAAAAGGGACTTTTAAGATACAAGAACAGAACCAAAACCTTTTACGAGCTCACATTTTAACAGTTGACATGTTATAAGAGAAAAGATTATTTCTAATGAGCAAGAGAACTGAACTTCTGACAGGCAGTGCCACCTATTATCTGGAAACAATGCTTTTAAAATTAACAGAAACATTTTTCTAATCAGTTGAAGAGTCAGTTAGAATCTCTACAGTGTGGGAGCAGAACATTCAGCCCATCAAGTCCACGCCCACCCTCCCAAAGACTATCCCACCTCCTATGCTTTCCCTGTATCCCTGCATTTTCCATAGCTAAGCCATCTAACCTATACATCTTTGGACTGTGGGAGCAAACCACAGCACATGGAGGAAACCCACGCAGACAAAGGGAGACTGTGCAAACTCCACACAGACAGTCCCCCTAGGATGGAATCAAACTGGGGTACCTGGCACTGTGAGGCAGCAGTGTTGACCACTGAGTCACCATGCCAACCCAAAAGCTATTATCTTTTAATTAGTGCACTGGAAAAGGAGCTGCAGGACACATACACCGAGGGTGTAAATTTGTAATGATTTTGAGGTGGAATCAGGAAGCATGGATTGAGTTGGCTAAATGGAGATAGTCATCTACAGGATGGAAGAAGAGGGGAGAGAGGAGCATGTCCTCAGGGGCCTCAAGTAGTTTGAGTCTGGATACCACATGCGCATTTCTAATACAGGACCATATTCAGTGCAATGACCTATCACCATCAGTCATACATTTCATTGAACAATTGTAAAGAAGAAATTTTCGGAGTGTGTGTGGGGGAAGGTTGGGCCGATAAAGTTAGATGCTTAGCACAGCTCATAAAGAAACCCTTTAATCTGCAGTGGAAGTGTCTTTTTAAATTCAAATTGCTACCCTATTTTAAAGAATAACTAGAATCTAATTGATGCTTTCTTGAAAAACTTCCATCTTTCAAGTAATACAATATACATTGAGTTCAAGTACACTAGATACCCAAAGTCCCTCTGACAGCGATTTTAAATTGGGAATTAGCTGATTTGTGTGAAATAGGTTAACATACAAATACTAAAGTTGGAACGATACAGCGAAGGTTAGCATGGCCCCTCCACAAGGATGACTCATAAATTCGGGAAGTGCCCCACATTTAGGCCCCTCTTGTGGTGCAGTGGTAGTGTCCCTACCCCTGGCCCAGGAGGTCCGGGTTTGGCTCCCAGCTGCTCTAGAGGTGTGTAATAATATCTCTGAATAGGTTGATTAGAAGAATAGGGTAAAAAAAACAAAGGATTTTCCAATTTCAGGCTTAATGACAAAAAACAAGCTTTTCATTTCTCACTATTTTTTCTTTCCAAAGATTAATAATATCAATAATTTTAAACTATTTTGGGGATGCGATAGCCTAGGGGTATTATTGCTAGTCGATTAATCTCGAAACTCAGCTAATGTTCTGGGTGCTTGGATTCAAATCTAACCACGGCAGATGGCGGAATTTGAATTCAAAAATAATCTGAAATTAAGAATCTATTAATGACCATGAGATGATTGTCAGGAAAAAAAAAGCCCCATCTGGTTCACTAATGTCCTTCAGGGAAGGAAATCTGCCATCCTTACTTGGTCTGGCCTACATGTGGTTCCAGACCCACAGTAATGCCCTCAGAATTGGCCTAGCAAGCCACTCAGTTCAAAGGCAACTTGGGACAGGCAGTAAATATTGGCCAGCTGGCAATGCCCAAATCCCACATGTGAATTTAAAAAAAGCCAACATTTTGGCAAAAGCAGTGGTATCCATCTACACAGCCGAGCTAAGGTATACTAAATTCATCTTGTTCCATTTAGCCCATAATCACTCTAAACCTTTCCTATTCATAGACCTATCCAGCTACCTTTTAAATGGTGTAATTGTACCAGCCCCATCACTTCCTCTGGCAGCTCATTCCATACACGCACCATATTCTGTGTGAAAATGTTTTCATTCAGGTCCCTTTTAAATCTTTCCCCTCTCACCCTAAACCTATGCCCCCAACATTTAACTCCACCACCCTGAGGAAAAGACCTTGGGTATTCATCCTA
Source organism: Hemiscyllium ocellatum (assembly GCF_020745735.1). Lineage (NCBI taxonomy): Eukaryota > Metazoa > Chordata > Chondrichthyes > Orectolobiformes > Hemiscylliidae > Hemiscyllium > Hemiscyllium ocellatum. The sequence goes on along the minus strand of NC_083403.1, from coordinate 125,216,736 downwards.
TCCATGCCTCTCATGATTTTATAAACCTCTATAAGGTCAACCCTCAGCCTACGACACTTCAAGGAAAACAGTCTCAGCTGATTTAGCCTCTCTCAATAGCTCATACCCTCCAACCCTGGCAACATGCTCGTAAATCTTTCCTGAAACCTTGCAAGTTTTACAACTTCCTTCCTATAGCAGGGAGACCAGAATTGCACACAGTATTCCAAAAGTGGTCTAACCAATGTGCTATACAGCCATGGCATGACCTCCCAACCCCTACATTCAATGCACTGACCAATAAAGGAAAGCATACCACATGTCTTCTTCACCATCCTATCTACCTTAGACTGCACTTTCAAGGAACTATGAACCTGCACCCCAAGGTCTTTTTGTTCAGCAGCACAGCACAGGACCTTACCATTATGTGTTTAAGTCCTGCCCTGATTCGCCTTTCCAAAATGCATCACCTCACATTTATCTAAATTAAACTCTATCTGGCACTCTTAGACCCATTGGCCACCTGATCAAGGTCCTGTTGTACTCTTTGCTGTCCGCCACACCTCCAATTTTGGTGTCATCTCCAAACCTACTAATCATACCTCTTATGATCATAATGAAATTATTTGTATACATGACAAAAAGCAGTGGACCCAGCACTGATCCTTACAGCACACTGCTGGTAACAGGCCTCCAATCCAAAAAGCAACCCTCCACCACCTGTCTCCTACCTTTGAGCCAGTTCTGTATCCAAATGGCTCATTCTCCCTGTATTCCATGTGACCTTGCCAACCAGTCTACCATGTGGAACTTTGTTGAATGCCTTACTGAAGCCCATATAGATCACATTCACTGCTCTAACGTCATCAATCCTGTTTGTTACTTCTTCAAAGACTCAATTAAGTTAGTGAGACATGATTTCCCATGCACAAAGCCATGTTGACTATCCCTAATTAGTCTTTGCCTTTCCAAATACACGTAAATCCTGTCCTTCAGGATCCTTAAAACAACTTGCCCACCATTGATGTCAGGCTCACCTGGCGTTTTGTTATCACCATGTTAGCCACCCTCCAGTCTTCTGGCACCAAACCTGTGGCTATTGGTGATACAAATATCTCAGCAAGGGGCCCGGTAACCACTTCCCTAGCTTCTCTAGTAAACCTGATTAGGTCCCAGGGATTTGTCCAGTTTTATACATTTTAAGATGGCCAGCACCTCCACCTCTGTAATGTAGACATTTTTCAAGATATCTTTATGTATTTCCCCAAGTTCTCTAGCTTCCATATTGTTCTCCACAGTAAACGCTGATGCAAGATACTCATTTACTATCTTGCCCCAACTCCTGCAGTTCCACACAAACACTGTCTTGTTGATCTTTAAGGGGCCTTATTATCTCCCTAGTTACTCTTCAGTCCTTAATGTATTTGTAGAATCCCTTTGGATTCTCCTTAGCCTTATTTGCTAAAGCTTTCTCATATTCCCTTTTGGTCCTCCTGATTTTTCTCAAATATACTTTCACTGTTTTTATACTCTTCTAGGGATTCACTTGATCTCTGCTGCTTCACCTGACATTTGCTTCGTTTTTTTTCTTGACCAAAACCTCAATTTCTCTCATCATCCAACATTCCCTACATGTACCTACCAGCCTTGCCCATGTCCTGATCAAAATCTGGGTTGGTTGGTATAACATTACAAAGTCCAATTTTTTCTTTTCCTCAGCTGTGCCTCATGTTATTGAATACTGTTACAATTTTTCTGTTTTTAGATTGTATTTCCAGCATTTGCATTATTTCATCAACTGTGTTAAATCAAACACTACAGGTAAGTGTAAAATTGACCAATACAAAAATGTCAACAATCACTGCTTATGGGTTGTCCACAGATTGTAACTCTTATTTCTGAATAATATTGTCATCCTTGTGGCTTTATTATAGACTCAAAATGTTAGCTGTATTTGAATAAGACCATAAGATATAGGAGTGGAAGTAAGGCCATTCGGCCCATCGAGTCCACTCCGCCATTCAATCATGGCTGATGGGTATTTCAACTCCACTTACCGGCATTCTCCCCGTAGCCCTTAATTCCTCGTGACATCAAGAATCTATCAACCTCTGCCTTGAAGATATTTAGCATCCCGGCCTCCACTGCACTCTGCGGCAATGAATTCCACAGGCCCACCACTCTCTGGCTGAAGAAATGTCTCCGCATTTCTGTTCTGAATTGACCCCCTCTAATTCTAAGGCTGTGTCCACGGGTCCTACTCTCCTCGCCTAATGGAAACAATTTCCTAGCGTCCACACTTTCCAAGCCATGTATTATCTTGTAAGTTTCTATTAAGTCTCCCTTTAATCTTCTAAACTCCAATGAATACAATCCCAGGATCCTCAGTCGTTCCTCATATGTTAGACCAACCATTCCAGGAATCATCCGTGTGAATCTCCGCTGGACATGTTCCAGTGTCAGTATGTCCTTCCTGAAGTGTGGGGACCAAAACTGGACACAGTACTCCAAATGGGGCCTAACCAGAGCTTTATAAAGTCTCAGTAGGACAACGGTGCCTTTATATTCCAACACTCTTGAGATAAGTGACAACATTGCATTCGCTTTCTTAATCACGGACTCAACCTGCATGTTTACCTTTAGAGAATCCTTAACTAGCACTCCCAGATCCCTTTGTACTTTGGCTTTACGAATTTTCTCACCATTTAGAAAGTAGTCTATGCTTTTATTCATTTTTCCAAAGTGCAAGACCTCGCATTTGCTCACGTTGAATTCCATCAGCCATTTCCTGGACCACTCTCCCAAACTGTCTAGATCCTTCTGCAGCCTCCCCACTTCCTCAGTACTACCTGCCTATCCACCTAACTTCGTATCATCGGCAAACTTCGCTAGAATGCCCCCAGTCCCTTCATCCAGATCATAAATATATAATGTGAACAGCTGCGGCCCCAACACTGAACCCTGCGTGACACCGCTTGTCACCAGCTGCCATTCCGAAAAAGAACCTTTTATCCCAATTCTCTGCCTTCTGTCAGACAGCCAATCCTCAATCCATACCAGTAGCTCACCTCGAACACCATGGGCCCTCACCTTGCTCAGCAGCCTCCTGTGTGGCACCTTATCAAAGGCCTTTTGGAAGTCTAGATAGACCACATCCACTGGGTTTCCCTGGTCTAATCTACTTGTCACCTCTTCAAAGAATTCCAACAGGTTTGTCAGGCATGACCTCCCCTTACTAAATCCATGTTGACTTGTTCTAATCAGACTCTGCTCTTCCAAGAATTTAGAAACCTCATCCTTAATGATGGATTCTAGAATTTTACCAACAACCGAGGTTAGACTAATTGGCATCTAATTTTCCATCTTTTGTCTTGATTCTTTCTTGAACAAGGGGGTTACAACAGCGATCTTCCAATCATCCGGGACTTTCCCTGACTCCAGTGATTTTTGTAAGATCTCAACCAATGCCTCCGCTATTTCCTCAGTTACCTCTCTCAGAACTCTAGAATGTATCCAATCGGGGCCAGGAGATTTATCAATTTTAAGACCTTTTAGCTTTTCTAGCACTTTCTCTTTTGTAATGACAACCATACTCAACTCAGCCCCTGACTCCCTTTAATTGTTGGGATATTACTCATGTCTTCCACTGTGAAGACTGACGCAAAGTACTTATTAAGTTCTCCTGCTATTTCCTTATCTCCCATCACTAGGCTTCCAGCATCAGTTTGAAGTGGCCCAATGTCTACTTTTGCCTGTCATTTGGTTCTTATGTATTGAAAGAAACTTTTACTATCATTTCTAATATTACTGGCTAGCCTACCTTCATATTTGATCCTCTCCTTCCTTATTTCTCTCTTTGTTATCCTCTGTTTGTTTTTGTTGCCTTCCCAATCTTCTGATTTCCCACTGCTCTTGGCCACTTTATAGGATCTCTCTTTTTCTTTAATACATTTCCTGACTTCCTTTGTCAGCCATGGCAGTCTAATCCCTCCCTGGATAATCTTTCTTTTCTTGGGGATGAACCTCTGTACAGTGTCCTCAATTATACCCACAAACTCCTGCCATTTTTGCTCTACTGTCTTCCCCGCTACGCTCTGCTTCCAGTCTATTTTTGTCAGTTCCTCTCTCATGCCCTCATAATTACCTTTATTTAACTGTAACACCATTACATCCGATTTTGCCTTCTCTCTTTCTAACTGCAGACTGAACTCTACCATATTATGATCGCTGCTTCCTAAGGGTTCCCTTAAGATCTTACTTGGAATAACATACTTCATGTCCCAAGTTCTTTTGGAAGTTTTCATCCAACCATTGCCCTTTAACATTCAATGGCATTACCATCACTGAATGCCTCACTAACAATATCCTGGGGATGACTATTGACCAGAAACTGAACTGGACTAGCCACACAAATACAATGCTACAAAAGCAGGTCAGAGGGTAGGAATCCTGCAGGGTGTAACTTACCTCCTGACTCCCCAAAACCTGTCCCATCACCTACAAGGCACAAGTCAGGGAGTGTGATGGAATACTCCACATTTGCCTGGATGAGTGCAGTTTCAAGTCTAGAAGTTCAATGCCATTCAGGACAAAACAACCCTTGGCATCACATCCACAAACATTCAATCCCTCCACCAATGATGCTTAGCACCAGTAGTGTGTACCATCAACAAAATGCTCTGACAAAATTCACCAATGATCCTTGGAATATACTTCCATACCCGCAATCATTACCCATTTAGAATTAAGAGGGCAGCAAATGGGAACACCAGCACTTGCAAACTACCCTTTAAGCCACACACATCATCTTGACTTGGAAATATATTGTCGTTCCTACACTGGTTCTGGTCAAAATTCTGCAGTTTCCTCCCTTATGAGATTGTGGGTCCATCTACAGCACGTGGACTGCAGCGGTTCAAGAAAGCAGCTCGCCACTACTTTTTCGAGTGCAATTAGATGGGCAATAAATGCCCGCCCAGCCCACATGTGATGCCCACATCCCATGAATGAATAAAGAAACTTACCAACAACGAAAGTTGCACTTCCTTTACTGCATAAAATCAGGAGCAATATAAAGTATGCAGCTTTGGTATGATTGAGGTCTAGGGACTCACTGAAATAGAATTTCATTATTGTTCAGCTGCAGCTAAACACAAGTGGAAAATGACCAAGCCCTTGTTTCAGAACTGAATGTACCACTGTTTCTATGTAGTAGAAACCCCTCAGAAATAATTGATCAAATTTGAAATGCAAAGGTATATAATTAAATTCAATTTTAGCAACACAAAGGAATAATAGGTACTTGCATTCTTTTATTTTAGAAAATGAGATACCAATTATATATTTTTTAAATGCAGGAATACATTTAGCTATTTACATACAAGTTTCTTCCATGCTTAGCAATACATAGGACAGAGATAACAAGATTTTCAAACATATGAGATTAGGCAAATACTCTGCATTAGCATTCTAGGTTTTATCTACAGGCTCTGCTAACATTAACGGAGTTCACAGAAACATTTTAAGGCATTAAGAACTGACCCCTTTAGATTACATACTTAGATTACAAAACTGGAAAGAGAGACCGGGTTTAAGTCACGTGGAAATATCTCAGAAAGGAGGAAAAATAAGCTGAAATTATTTATACATTCCTTATCGTTAATATAAAAAGACATTAAGACGCACACAAAAAAACCCATTGTTTTGCAACATCTCAGTACTAAACGACAGGCCACAAAGAAATCATTAAACATTCTCAAAACAAGCATTACTATTCTGCTGCACTGATTATATAGAACTTAAATAAATGAAAAATGGGTAATTTCAACAATGTAAGATACGTCAATGTTTTTAAAAAGTACTGAGGCTGAATGATGTGGTTTGTCACAGACAAACTTTGTACTCATTTTCCCTAAAGTAATATTAATATTAGATTGTAAACAAAAAAAATCCACAACAAATCAATTTGTTTATTACCCATGTGTACAGAAAATACGTTTAGCATAATGACTAAAGAAAACTCAGTAATGCCAGGGGCTTGTTTTTGAAGTAAAGGCATAGTTAAGTACTTGGAGAGAGAGAGAAAGGGACAGGCAATATTGCTGACAGGCTTAGATGAAATAGACAGTTGAATTGAATGGTCTGCTTGTGTTCTGCAAATTGTACGTCTGAAATAGGGACACAATTTCTGAGATCATATGTCCCTTTCAAGATAGGACATTTCCAGAGTAAATGCACACAGGTTTTGAGATCCTGCACAAGTTCCTCCAATAGTTTCCTAAGGTTCTCACTGTAGAGTGGTAATCAAGTGGTCCCTACCTCTGAGTCAGGACGCTCGGGTTTAAGTTCCCTGCTCCGTAGGTTGTAATAACACCAATGAACAGGCTGATTAGAAGAATTTCCAATAGGTTCCTGTTTTGGGTGAGAATTCTCTCAAAATTCTAAAGGCTTTAAAAATTATAGTAGGGAAGCATATCAGGATAGATGGAATGAATCATCTGATTTATGTGATGACTGAGCAGCAACTCCAGTGTATTTTCTACAAATAAAGGGATTATTTTCACTGGTGCTGAATGAAGGTGAGTCCAGACCATCACACTGATTTTGAAGTGATGATTAAATGAACAAGTGGGGCCTGGCAAATTTCTTAAGCCCACTTCCTTCACGTCCACCCTCACAACGGTGGATTTTCAGACTCGCAATATATTGACAAGCAATAATGCAAACACTTCACTGTGATTTCCAACTGTATCAATCTGAAGACATCTACTTAAAAGTTGACTTTCTCAATTTCTTTTATTTTTTGATTTCAGGAAAAAAACCTATATTTTTTCCAAGCACTGGAAAAGAACTGATTCTTACAATGCTGCTGTCAAAACCCAGCCAGCCATTTGTACACATCTTCTTTCTTCAGTGATTTTTTTTTCTTTGTGTTTTGAGTTTTATGATCTGAGGTTTGGTGAAGTGCTGTGCTGAGCAGATTTTCTTACTGGCAGATAACCAAGTTAAGATATGTTAGGTTTCAGCAACTTCCAATTGATACAAATTAATGGGAATATAAATTCAAGTTTTATGTCGCTCCAAAGCCCTACAGCATGCAACTATAAAACCCAAGGAGATTGGGAGGATGCAATTTTGGGGGGAGGGAGGGGAACATGTTTATGACTCTACAGGGTGAAGTTGAACACGTCTTGTTTCTTATTCAGGCATAAAGCCAGGAAGGGTGGATCTTGATGTGTTAACTTTGAGAGTGATCCTCCTTGGGAGTGTGGCAGCTGCTAAACTGGAACCCAGGTGCTTTCCAGTTATAGAGATATCAGGAAACACATCAGGAGAATAGACCCTTTGGTCAAACCAGTCCACACTGATCATGTTTCCAAACTAAACTAGCCCCACCGATCTGCCCTTGGCCCATATCTGTCCAACGTTTCCTCTTCATGGACTTATCCAAATGTCTTTTGAACATTGTAACTGTACCTGCATCTACCACTTTCTCTGGCAGTTCGTTCCACACTTGAACCATTTACTGGGTGATAAGGATCCCCCTCATGTCCTTTCTAATCTTTCTCCGCTTACCTTAAAAATATGCTTCCTAGTTTTGAAAATCTCCACCCTGGGGAGAAAGACCCTTTATCACTTACCTTATCTATGCCCCTCATGATTTTATAAACCTAATACAGTCAGCCCTCAACTTCCTACGTTGCAGTGAAAAAGGTCCTAGCCTATCCAGTCTGTTTTTACATATCAGACCTTCCATTCCTAGCAAAACCCTAGTAAATCTTTTGAATCGTCTCCAGTTTAATAATTTTGTTTCTATAAGAGGGTGACTAGAGTTTAATTTGGATAAATGAAAGGTGTTGCATTTCGGTATTACAAACAAGGACACAACCTATAGAATTGATGGTAGGACTCTGGATAGTGTTGTAGAACAGAGACACCTGGGGGTTCAGGTACATAATTCTTTGAAATTTGTGTCCCACGTAGACAAGGTGGTTAAGAAGGTGTTTAGCACACTTTTGTTCAGTGCTCCTTTGAGTATAGGGACTGGGATGTCAGGTTGAGGTTGTACAAGACATTAGTGAGGCCTGTTCTGGAGTACTGTGTTGTGCAGTGCATTCACATGAACAGTAGTTGTGGCCTTGTATATGTAAATTGAGCTCTCAACATTTGACCCCATTGCAAGTGTGTTTATTCAAATTCATGGCATAAAGTCCTCATGCATGGTTCATATAGCTGTCCTACATCATCAATATTTTAACCAGGGCTAGACTCAAGGCCTCCATTAGGTTCCTAATGCTTTCTACTTTCTTAAAAATTGAGGCACAGGTTCGGATAACATTACCCATTCCACGTTAGAAACTGGAACAAGCTGAATTTCTCCCAAACATTGTGATTTCTAGCTTTACACAATCCTGTTCCTTTCATAAATAACTTTTTTGCTTTTCTGTATTTGCATTTTTGTAATGATATATATGTTGGTTAGGTGGATTAGCAATGGGGAAATTCAGGGGTAGGATTTGAATTTGGATGGGATGGTCTTTGGATGGTCGATGTGGACATGATTGGCCACATAGCCTGCTTCTACACTGTAGGTATTTTATGATTCTCCAATTAAGTGTTGCAACTTGTTATTGCAATATTTGATCACATTGTATAACAATAATCACAACTGTTGTATAAAGACAGTTCATGGGCAACAATGGAGGTTATAGTGTCATTAGTACTTTCAGGCCAAAGAAATTATATAAATAAAACTTATTTGTAAGATATTGGCTTATACAATTCTACCTTGATAGATAGATAGAGAGAGAGAGAGAGATTTAAAACTAGATTTAAAAATTTGTCTTTTTTTTTAAGGATTATTATAATATTTGTCAGGAATCTACGGAAGGAAATGAGATCACGAAATACAAATACAAACATCTTCAAGATTGGTTCAAATTATGATCCTTTTTAATATGCTAATTTAAATCAGCCTTTCTTAACTTGGCTGGTTCAAATTAGGTTTGTACCATGCCTTGGTCAAAGATTGACAGGGGAAGCAGATGATCCATCCTGGGGTCAAAACGTTTGCAGCCAGCTGAGAAGCAGAGAACGAATGAGCATCACAGCCATATCACTCTGTGGATGGGCTAAATTAGTGCAGAATTACCCCTCGGGGAGAGAAACTCCCACTCTTTGATCGTGGCAACTTGTCCTAAAAAGGCAGTTCAATGTAATCCCTACCCAGATAAACCGGGGGATGCCGTTGGGAGAGATTTTGGCCAGCTTGGGAGATTGGAAGGGTGGATTTTCAAGGCTATGTGGGAGGACAGTAGCAGCACTATCTTCTGTAGGGGTTGGGAGGAGTGTGGTGCCTTTGACATATACATCCTTCCTTCCTTGCATTTGACAAACTTCTCTAAAGAAAAATGGACTGTCGTCTCCCAACTTCCTGCCACATCAGCCCCATGACCATCTGGTCAGGATAATATTGGAGTCAACTGAACTTAACCCTTATTTATTCACATACAGGAGCTGGTTTGCTGATTTTGACATATGTCAACCTTCATAAGTATGGGGGTGAGGTGAGCTCCCGGTTGAAGGGAAAGGTGCAAGACTGGGGGCCCCCTCCTCATTTTACACTTGGCGGAAGCAAATAATATCTAGCCCCTTTATAGAACAGTCAGACTAGGTAGTTTCTGTCGAGGGTAGAACCAAAAAAAAATACAAATACATAACATAACACAACAGGCAGGAGCATTAGCTGTCTTCTGCTTGCAAAAGGTATTTAATAACTACTGAAATATGTATTTTGTGTCACTGTAATTTTTAACAGTCTTTTATCATTTGGCATCAAAGGCCAAAACATGGTCTGCATCATGGAATAAATAGGCTGAAACAAAGTGAAATGCCATTCCATCCCTGGGAATGTAATCAATCAATCCGACTATCTGATCAAGTGAAGGCTATCTTTGTGACAGTCGGAGTCAAGGCTCACCTAGTGGAGAACCCCACACCCCCCCAAAAAAAAGATGCAGGGAAATAAATAATGTAACAAATGGTCTTCACAATGTCACCTTGCTTAGTGCACACGTCTGGATGATTAATTGAACATTACTAAATAAGAATTCTTTTGGAGAACTGTTTTGACAGGAAGTGAAGACAGGTTTTAAAGCTTCAACACATTAAAGCCAGATGCCCCTGAAGACTTTCAAACATTCATTCCGTTTCATATTTCAACTCTACTTTGCAACTGTCCCTCACCTCCTTAATTACCTGGTGCTGAGCTTAATTTATACTTCCTCACAAATTAACTGCTTGTCTACATCTTCCCATTCTTTCATATGACAACAAATAAAATGCTAAGACTCAACTGAATTGAGAAAAAGGCACAAACACAACATGTTTGAATAGCCCATTGCACTTTCGGTACTTAATAAAAACAAAGGACTTTGACTTCTTTCTTGCTGGTGATTGTAACTCATAGTTCTACACAAATCATTATAGAGATTAGTTTTGGCCATTATAATAAAATGGCTTGTAAGGTAGAGATAGACAGCAGAGACATATCACAATGTGATGTTAATATACAGCGAAATTGATAGCAAATAACTGATTGATAATAACACCTAACTTAATGATTCGATTTTGCTCTTCAATTTGATTTTTATTTTGCAACATATTTATTATCAATTCTTCTGTGCCAGAACATTTGGTTCATCAAAACTAATGGTGAACCATTGGGAATCTTGTCCTCGTCACTCCCTTTCCCTTTAGTTTCTTTTCCCAGTTAATAGTCACTCCTCCAACTCTTGCCCACAGACAAATTAGTAAATTACAAGGACTGGATTAGGAGAGAAACAGGCTCAAAATCATTGGATGAAACCATTAAGGCAGCGAGAGGGAGTGAGAACAAATGTAACAAAAGTCCAACATCTAGAATATCAACTGAGACCACATGGTAAGACATATATCATGTTGGCAGTAGAGATGCCAAATCCTACCTGCATCTTGAGAAAATAGCTTCAAATTATAGTCTTAATTGGCTGCCTGCCCCAAGGGCTGAGCTACCCATCTTATTCCCATTTCCCTCTTGCAAACACCTCCCCCCCCCCACCCCAAGGGCAGGAAGGTCTTGGGAATATGAGCTGATATGTTCTTCCCCCATTTTTCATGACATTTGCCATGAAACACATCTCTACAGTACCAGGAAACTTCAGCCTTTTATTGCAGGCAACTATTAAGATTTCTCACACCTTTACACAATTAGAAAATTAAAAAATAAAAACATATAAAGATGGAGATACTGTAGATGGATTCAAGTAAAAAGCAGCTGTAAATCACCTAATAATTAAGAAACATTTAAATGTCTCATTCAAATCAACAAAATGTCTTATGAAGGCTTTTATACAGTAAACTAGACTATTGGTCTTTTACAGTCAGAGATGTGTGTGTTTTTTGCAATATAAGAATGCACCTACTTTGATAAATAGATGACCTGACTTATTACAACCTTCTAATCTGACATCAGGTCTAAATTATTAGTGTGCCTTTTGCTTTTACAAAATCTGAAGCAGCTGCTGTGCATTTTCTGTTTAATACAACATTGCACTTTTTTCCATCCTTCATATAACCTATGTTTTGTACTTAAGTGAAGAGCAGTACATTGTTAAGGATATTGCTTTTTTGAAACCATTTAAATGAGAACTTTTCTGAGCTTACCATTCATATTCCAGAGCCTTTGTGCAGAGTATCACATTTCTGTTCATTAATTTGAATAAATAAATTTGTCTGGGAAACCGGGTTTAAAATTTTGCGTTTTAACTTATGGCACTCTCAGATTCTGGAGTGTGATTAAATGGTGGAAACCTGGAAAGCAAATTTTGGCACTGGGATATATGATGGGCTAAAATAAGACAGTTTAAAATTGCAGTTAAAACAGCAAAAATGTTCATTAAATATTGTTGTCCTGTTTCTGAGCATCAGGTCTATGTGGGTAAAGGATCATCATCCCCTTTGTTACATTTGCACTTGCAGCAAAGAACAAATGGTGTGGCCAGTAGGAGGAAAGGTGATGCTACTAACAGCAAAAGACCAAAGCCTGCAAATATTCCAACTACCTAAACGGGGAAAGAAGATAAAAACATGATTATTACACAGTGTAATAAAACGAGAATATTTTCCTTCACCAGAAGGTGATGGATCAATCACAATCTTAAATATTTCATTGAGACAAAGATTCCTTTAATATCAGAATGATGTATCATTTGTCAATTACAACAAATAAAAATGAGACAATTGAAAATGACCATGTACCAAGTGTTGACACAATGGGGAACTTTACAGACAAATGTGTGGGTGACGTGATAAACATCAGTCGGAAATCTTCCTACAAAACTGAGAATTATTATATCAGTATAGTTAGGATTTTAGTAATTGACACAAATCTTTTCCATCTTATTCCAACTTTAGAATGACAAGCTTCATTTCTGATTTGAGTGGAAAATACTTTCACATGGAAATAAAAATGACCTGCTGTTCAACAGACCTCAAACTTATCCACCTCCCCGAAACTGCATCAGAGCGCCATGTAAATTCTATCAGAGCCAGTGCAGGTTTTTTTTCGATTTTGTATATAATTTTAACAGTCAAATTTAAAGTTATATATTGTAGCAGTAGAATACATTTGAATAGAATGGATAAATACTAAAGTACGCTCAGGTTATGATGACAAAATATCTAGCTTTATAAAGAATCTCAGGTGTTGTAATGTGCAGTGTCACAGTAAAAAGTAGGGGTCACTGTAGCCTAATGGAACCATAAGACTACCCTCACAATCGAGAGAAACAATTGGCAATGGTTTAAGCTGAGGGTCACCATGCCTCAGGCAAAGCGAGAGGTTGAGAAGCTGAGTCTTTCTTGGTAACTTCAGCCAGCGTGGGAATTCAACCCAAACTCTTGGTCGACTTTGCATTTAAACCAGCTGTCCAGCCAACTGAGCTGACCAATGCCACAATACATCATGAATTTTCAGTTCGTATGACAAAAACTGGATACAGATCATTTAAAAGGTTACTGCCAATTGTGCGATCTCTAGCATTTGAGGTATAGATAATCTTAAATCTTACGCATAGTAATAATTAAATAAACATTCAGAGCTAACCAGTGTTTCATATCTCTCTTTGTTTTTGGATGAACCAACACAAAAGGATTACAGAAGTTCCAGCATGCATATCTATTTCATTCTGGACAAAAGGGCACATTGAAACATAACTTCTGGCAGATGGAAGGGAATGAATACTAATTAACCTTCAAGGAACAGAAGCACAAACACTACTGTCACAACTACTTTGTTAAGCTTTTCTGTTAGATCCATCCCAACAAACAACTGTTCAGTTCAATCGTTCCACTGTAAAAATGACAGATTTTAATCTCAAAAAAATGATAACACTGCAAGATGCTGTAATCAGAGTATATACCATCTTTATATGGAAGAGGATTTTGAAGTTGTAAGTGTCATATGAGGAGAGAGGTAAGTTAAAACTGTATTTTTTTCCGAAAAGAACTAAGCTGCTTTGCAGACTGAGTTCCAATAAACTAGCTGTAAGTAGTTCAAGCAGCCAAGACAATGAACAGGTATGGCTTGTAAGGAGATCCCAGTCAAGAAAACAGATTTCTGACAACCTCTTCAAACCTCAAGCTAGCCAGAGAAATACCCTTCTGGAAATCAAAAATTACAAGAAATCTCTTGGCCTGCAGAGAATCCTTCGCTTCCCAAGATGCTCATTTGATCTTTAAAGAACATCATTTAAGAAACTAGGCCTGCCACATGAACACTGGAAATTGTAAACTGGAGACTGTGTCAATCATAATTTTATAGGAGTTTTTTTTTTGATTAGACTTACAGTGTGGAAACAGGCCCTTCGGCCCAACAAGTCCACACCGACCCGCCGAAGCGCAACCCACCCATACCCCTTACCTAACACTACGGGCAATTTAGCTTGGCCAATTCACCTGACCCGCACATCTTTGGACTGTGGGAGGAAACCGGAGCACCCGGAGGAAACCCACGCAGACACGGGGAGAACGTGCAAACTCCACACAGTCAGTCGCCTGAGTCGGGAATTGAACCCGGGTCTACAGGCGCTGTGAGGCAGCAGTGCTAACCACTGTGCCACCGTGCCGCCCACAAATAACCAAACTGAATGTGCATGCTAGCATGCATGTGGAGACAAGTGTGCAAGATAGTGAGTTTTAAATTCAGGACAAGTGTGTCAGAATAAATAATATCCTTTGTTTTAAATTTACAAATGTTTGCTACCACTTTGGGATTCACACTTAGAGGGTAACAAAAGACACACCTTTTACACACAAAACACAGTTTTACCACAGACAGTACAGCGAACACAAATTCTGTCCACAACAATTTTTGACCAAAAATATCTGTACGGCTTCACTGTATTCTACGAAAGATGCTGTTGTAAATACAAAAGTAGAAACAAAATCCATTGCATCAAGAAACCTATTTGGGAATAACTATGATACGGAATACTCGAGCACAGAGGTTATGCAGACCTGATACAGGACACTGGTTAGACTTCAACTGGAGGACTGCGTACAGTTCAGGGTGCCAGACTTTAGAAAGGAAGTGACCATAGAACACATTACAAGAATGTTTTCAGGGAATGACGAGTCTCAGTTATGAAGATTTACTGGGGAATTTGGGATTGTTTTCAATGGAGAGGAGAAGGATAAAGGAGATTTGATAGAAATTTACAAAATCATAGGAAGTTTGGATAGAGTACACAGGGAGAAACTGTCCCTGCTCATTAAAGGATCCAGGAGGAGATAGCATTGAATTAAAGTGATTCTGAAAAGAAGATAATGCAATGTGAGAAAAAAGAAATTTCACATAACAAGGGATTTGGGTCTGAAATGCAACAAAGGAACAATTGAACCTGGAGGCAGGTTCAATTGAGATATTGAAGAGAGCAATGGACAATGATTTTAAATAGAAACAATGTGTGGGATTATGGAAAAATAGTGGGAAGATGGCATAACATTATGGTGCTCATGATGGGACATAATGGGCTCAATAGTCTCCTTCTGCATTGAAACAGCTCTGTTATTTACTGCATTACAGTTTCAAGCCCAACTTATTTATCAGTAGTAACAAAGAGTAGAAAGCACTAAAATACAGCCAAATCCTTATTTGTATTCAATTAGCCACAAAGTGCAGACATTGAATTTAACAGCATCTGATATGCTTGGTTACAGGGGCATCATTGTTTACTGATTATGATATAGTGCTGAATTTACAGATTGATTATCTAATTGATGATAGAGACTGAAACTTAAAAGTGATATATTTCTTCAGAATGAGCTGAACTCTTTGTACAAAAGAATACTTTCTCAACAAATCACACAGACCTGAATGCAAGTTTTAATGCCCAAAAACATCTAAGATTAGGGAAATGTTGATGAAGATTTATTATTATACAGAATTCCTTTCTCCAGAATCTTGCTAAAGTAATGTGGAAAACTGAATTTAAGAATTAAGCCTTCTATCTCATAGGAAGTATTAATAGTTTCTAACTATGGGATTCATCATTTTGTTCTCCCCTCTCTAGCCATTGTCCAATAGGGTGAGTGTTAGTGTGTTGTTCTACATTTAACCCTATACAAGCAATATACTTCCTGCTTATCAGAGGGTAGAGAAATTGAAGAAAACAACAGTATCAAAACAATGTGTATAGCTTTTGTTTTCTCTTGGTAAAACTGTAGGATAAGAAATAATGAATACTGTGTCTAACACCAGTGTTCTTGTATATTGCTGGTAACTCTGTAGCTCACTCAAGAGGACTCAAGATACCAATTTCTCAGGAAAAGGAAGTCAAGAATAAAATGCTGAGTATTTCTATCTGATTACAGTCATTTTATCATTCTCCTCTGTTACCTTTATTTTGATTTCTTTGGGAAGGGAGGAGCAATAGGAGGATAGTAATTTTTGGTGAAATTGTTGCCCTTTACACCTACTGTTCTTGGTTATTTTTCCAGTGGTTCCTGCAAATGGTACTGGGAGAAAAAAAGTAATAGTAAATTGATGCGCTTCAATGCTGGTGAAAAGTGAAACTTAAAATGATTCAGAAAAGATTGACAAGGATGTTTCCAGGATTGGAGAATTTGAGCTTCAGGGCGAGGTGAGTAGGTTGGGGCTATTTTACTTGGAGCATCGGAGACTGAGGTGTCACTTTTTAATGGTTTATAAAATTATGAGGGGCATAGATAGTGTGAATAGCCAACATCTTTTTATCAGGGTAGGGGAGTCCAAAATTAGAGGGTACAGATTAAAAGTGAGAGGGGAAAGATGCAAGAGGGACCTAAGGGACAACTTTTTTCACACAGAGGGTGGTGCATGTACGAAACAAGCTGCCAGAGGAAATGGTGGAGGCTGGTACAATTACAATATTTAAAAGGCATCTGGATGGGTATCTGAATAGCAAGAGTTTAGAGGGATATAGACCAAGTGCTGGCAAATGGGACTAGATTAATTTAGGATATCAGGTAGACAGGGGTGATTTGGACTGAAGAGTCTGTTTCCGTGCTATACACCTCTATGATTCGATTATGAGCCCAAACTTGTAAACTAAATGTACCAACCATTTATTAAGATTGGGCAACAAAGATATCAGAAGCGAGTCTGGTGCGGAAATCTGTCCAGAATCAACAGAAACTTTTCATGTAGTTAAAAGCTGCTCTCCCTTTGATCAGGATTGACATAGTTGACACCATTGGATAATAAGGAAATCTATCTCATGCATTGTGATGGAAATAGAATTTTTCTACTGACCTGGGTTCTGTGCCAAATGACAGAGGCACGAGTGTGACCAAGTTTGTTACGGCAAGGTCCTTTATCGTAATGAATTAATAGAAAGTCGTCCTGTTTTAAAAGGAATAAGTTCAAGATATTAACATTGTAATCCAGTCAAAACGCACTGAACCTTCATTTCAAAAGGATCGTCAAAAAGATAGGTTTTCATTGTACAAATTAATTCTTCAAACATTTAAATAGGAAACACTATCCCATCCAAGAAAGGAAAAGGAAACTTTAACCTCAGTGGGCAAATACAATAGATGTTTTTTATCTACAAAAACAAGTCCCAAGTGACCATTTCCTCACAATGTCTTTTTTAAATAATGACATTTACTGGCTGTTTTTTTCCATTTGCCACTGAGAATTTGCTAAAACATAACAACTATTCACTAGGGACAAATAATGGGAAAAAGGTTCCCCAAGAGCCTGCCGTAGATTGTCAATAATATAAAGGCAGCCTCTCTTTGCTGCAAAGTGGATCCACTGTGAAAGCTTCTTTTATGCAGCATCTCACTCGAGCACATCGCAGTCTATTCAATGATAAGCCAGTAACCCACAGTGCCTGGTATGAGTGGTGCTAAATGTGGCTTGATTAAAGTAAAAATCTCACAACACCAGGTTATAGGTCAGCAGGTTTATTTGGAAGCACAAGCTTTCAGAGCGATGGTCCTTCTTCAGGTCGCTAGTGGGTCAGAATCATAGGCCTCAGAAGTTATAATAAAAGAGCAAAGTGTTATACAAATGATGAGATGTATTGATCAGTTGAATGATGCTTTGATCGTTTACTGTAACGTCTGTGGCCTATGATCCTGTCCACTAGCTACCTGTAGTCAGCAGCAGTGCTCCGAAAGTTTGTACTTCCAAATAAGCCTGTTGGACTATCACCTGCTGTTGTGTGATTTTTAACTTTGCCCACCCCAGTCCAACACTGGCACCTCCACATCATTTATTAATGTAGACTACTACCCTTAACTGTTCAGCAGGTATATATATTGGATAAACAACAGGAAACCCTGTTGTTAAGTTCCTGGCATGTATTTGAATTCACTGAACTTTCCCAGAACGGCAAGACTGACATATGAAGAGAGAGTGGATGGAGTGGATTTACACTCACTGAAATTTAGAAGAATCGTAGAAACATATAAAATCCTGATGCGACTAGACAGGCTAGATGCATGAAGAATGCTCCCAATGTTGGGAGAGTCCAGAACTAGCGCTCTAGGAATAAGGGGTAAGCCATTCAAGACTGAGATGAGGAAGAATTTCTTCACTCAGAGTTGTGAACTTGTAGAATTCTCTAACACAGAATGCTGTAGGGGCTAGTTCATTTGATATATTCAAGAGAGAGCTGGACGTGGCCTTTTTGGTTAAAGAGTTCAAGGGGTATGGAGAGAAAACGGAAATGGGATACTGAGATTGCATGATCAGCCACAATCAAGCTGCAGGCTTGAAGGGCTGAATGGTCTACTCCTGCACCTATTTTCTTTGCTAGGTGCGTAACAGCTCCACCCCCAACTTTGCTCTATCCTTTTGGCGGCAGGAATAGAAGAAAACTAGGCCCCACTCTCTTGACTGCTATCAATTTGCTGGAAGATGTGGCCTGTGTGGACATTGTGATAGAGTTCTGCTTGCAGGGATCAGCATAATTACGAGCAAATTCCAATGAGCCATTGCAAGATGCCAGGGAATTCTAAATGTATGAGAGTCAAACTTCAAACCACTTGCATTTATAATACTGATCAGAGTCTCAGAGAGAAACTGAATTTCCACCACGTAGCTTTGTTCTTCAAACTGCACTTATATTGCGCAGATGGAAAATGACATGTTTTAAAATTTTCTAAAATATGTAAAAGAAATTACTAAGAAAAAGAGCAGTGTACACCAACAAAACTGGTGACTGGTTTTATACTGTTTTTTCTTTCAAAAATAATTTTCAGTAATTTTAAATCAGGTTACTTTTGGCTGGAATACTGGATGTTCTTATGAAAATACTTAGTTTTGCCAATAACCCGTTTTCAAGCTCATTAATAAAACTTCAGCAAATCATTATTCTTGCATCTGCTTAAGCAATATTACTCAATGAAGAGAAAGGAAAATCACATGATACTTTTTATTATGCTGCAAAATTATTCTGGATTATTGAAAATTTTACTTTTAGGATTATACAAATGAACTTTTCTGAGAAATTTGGACTGTACTCAAATCAATTTTGAGCACATTTTGAATCAATTTTGCCAAACTGCTGTCAAGGAGAAACATTCCACCTCATCACATTCAGCCTTGGGATACTGCTGCATAATATAAACTGTACTATTGGGTTCAGTGATTTAGTTATGAGATTGACAATAATGACAAAAATTAATTGAAAGACCTACTTTAATAACAAAAGATGTAAGTTATTCTATCAAGATTTTTACTCAGAGACATTGATTTAAAATGGATGAAATTAGCCTTTTGTTTGTTTCTTCTACTATGCTAACACACTGTGAAAATTACAATTTTACCAAAATGCTCCTCTATATGTAAAACAAAAGTAGCAAATGTTGGAATGGCAATGAGAAGAAGGATTAAAATATGTATAGAAGCTTGACAAACAAAATGCACTGCTATGTTCTAATTGCAGAAGATGCTGAAGGAGGAATGGAAAGAAATGTATGGAGGTCTTTAGATTCCAGACAAAACAAATTTGAAGATTTGGCAGATTTCTCTAATACTTAACATTTCTTACAACTTGGAAAAATGTCCAATCAACTAGAAGGCCAGCTCTTAAAATACAATTAGAGACAAAAAAAATGAAACTGCAGATGCTGGAAACCAAGGGAGACAAGCAGGAGGCTGGAAGAACACAGCACACCAGGCAAAGTACCCCAACAAGGGTTACTTATGGATGATTTGCTATTGTTTGAAAAGTATATAAGAAACATTGATCAGAACTTGAACCCTCTGAGTTGGTACTTCTTGCTTTTATACTAATATTACAGTGCTTTTACTGTGTTATACAATGAGTGATAACGAAATAGAACAGAGTTTATCAAAGTCATATGATGTAACACCTACGAATATGACTCACCTGTACAGTTTATCATGCCCTTAACTTAGCAAAACATCCTAATGCGCTTCACAGGACAACATGTGACATATGTCATAACTATGTGAAAAGCAACATTTTTTAAAAATGTCTACAGAGAGGCTAATGAAGATCTGACTGTTTTTACATAGTTATGATGTACAACCTAAGTGGAATTAGAATAGTTGATACAGTATAACTTTCTAAATATCCATAACCTCAAATATGAATAGGCTTGTTTGGTGGGAGAGTGGTGTTAATACTAAGTCCTTTTTTGGGTTTGTTGCTAATTTATGTAGTGTTAGAGAACTGAACTTTGTCATGATTTCAGATTATATTTCCAAACTGCACACCTCAAATACCAGTAATTGGCCACAACTCCAGGCTAATCTCTGCAAAACACTTAACAAAAAGTAATGCCATCAAAATAAATGTTCTATTCTCTTACAAGTTGAATAGAACACAAGAACAAACAAAGAATTACAGAATTGTTACAGTATAGAAGGAGGTCATTAGAGAATTTGACTTATTGCCAATCTCCTGCCTGTTCCCCTTGCACATTGATTCCACATTCAAAGCACAAATGCTAAGATGCTCATATTAAAATGTTCATAAAATTGTACTTCACAAATAAGAAGGTCACTGCCGAGTGATATATGCTGCCTTGGTAATATCATTAAGATAACTGCAGGCTGGAAATAATTTCATTATCTTCCTTTGGTGGATGACAGCATGTAACTAATAAACACATTTAGAAACTGCCTTTAGAATATTCTATGCACAATTACCTCACTGTCTGGAAAGCAAGCTATTTATAACAGCTACATGTGGAGTTTAGATAGCAGTACAGATAACTTCCAATCCCAGTGAAAAATGTGGAATGCTCAAGACTCTTCTGATGTGACCAAACCAATGCTTGCATTCCACACATTAACTATTTGTGTAACTATGACTATGAATCATTTAAATTAATGACTAGATAGAGGAGCAAATATGCATTGGGCAGACCAAATCTTAAACTTAAACCTTTCAACATTCAAAGCAGCACATGGGCAAGATTCCACTCCATTGTGAAGCAGTGAATTTTGAACTATGATTAAAACATTTGTGTTAACAGAGTGCGTTGTGAAACAGTGAATTTTGAACTATGACTAAAACATTTGTGTTAACAGAGTGCATTGCATATTTATTTTGGTATATTCATGTGGCCTGTATAAAGTCAAGTCTCTTGGCACAACTTATTAATAAGTGTGTAAATTTTCTTTTTACATTTTCCGATTTCAAACTCTACAATGACCAAAGGACAGTACTAAATATGGAAAGGCTGCTGTTCGGAAAATTAAGTCGTCCTTTGATTTTTTTTTAGCTCACTCAGCATGCAAGCATTTAGTTCTCTCATCAACAGTCTAACAGTCTCTAGAATGATTCCAGAGTGTTGGCTTTTATTTGCCAATTGTAAATAATTCGGTGACTAAAGATGGTACATTACTGCATTACAGGGGGTCAATGTATTTCTTACCAGCTACCTACAAGTGCCAATGACAGCTTCAATTTACAGATACCTAAACAGAGGAAGTACTGCATAGAATGAATAAGTAAAGATCACGTGTTGGGTGAGCTCCATGGCTGTAAGGAGAAGATGTTCAAATACAATTCCTCAGATTGCATTTATTTTAGAATTATTTTTCAGAAAACCATAAAAAGACATAGCAATGTCTTTCTTTATTGGAAGTAGTAAAGTGAATTTTAAAAAAAGAAAAAAAAAAGACTATGATTTCAGCTGAGTGGGGAGCAGGAAGATGTGGATCTTGTGACAGCTCCAAAATGTTTGTACAGATGCCTCTGTAGGTGGTTCAAACTCAAGATGACATCAATTTGAAATGCATAATTTGGAAAAGTTATAGTTGCAAATCAAACAGTACTATTTATGATCTCTGGACTCATTAAAAAGTCAGCTTGTAATCAATTTTCCCAAATCCATTGCATCCTGCTTTTTAACAATAACAGGATTTGCCAAATATGTAGCCAACTAGCTGGTCAGTGAAATGGGAATTGGGAAAAATTTAGAAATCTGCAAACTGACCAAAATATTGGTAAAAAGGGAAGAAAAACAGAATGAGAGAAACGACATAAAACTAAAGGTAAGGTCTTCTACAATAGCTAGAAAGGACAGTAACACCAGGTATACAAAAAAATAAAGGTTCAATCTGGTGAAGCTACCATACAGGACTACTCACACCTTCAGCAGCACGGAATTGAGCTATGTATCTCATAGACGTACCAGGCTCATCTCTGCCGTTCTGTGACATCCAATCATGAATTGGCAATTAAACAACTCATTGGAGAACAAGACTCGACAAATATCCCCATCCTTAAATGATGGTGAAGTCAAGCTCAAAAGATGGAGTCCAAGTAACTTCACCCAGAATAAATTAGATTAGATTCCCTACAATATGGAACCAGGCCTTTTGGCCCAACAAGTCCACACTAACCCTCTGAAGAATAACCCATCCAGACCCATTTCCCTACCCTACATCTACCTCTGACTAATGCACTTTACACTATGGGCAATTTAGCATGGCCAATCCACCTAACCTGCACATCTTTGGACTGTGGGAGGAAACCAGAGCACCCAGAGGAAACCTACACAGACATAGGAAGAATGTGCAAACTCCACACAGACAGTCGCCTGAGGTGGGAACCGAACCCAGGCCCTGGCGCTGTGAGGCAGCAGTGCCAACCACTGAGCCACCATGCTGCTTCTGAGTGCACACATCATCCTGGCTTCTTCCTGACAGCCTTCAGTCTTCTTCACACTTGAAAACATACCAGAAATGGAGTGTGACCAAAGGGTTAATAATAGTGAGGAACTTCATGTAATTAGTATCAACAGTGATAAAAAATATTGGAGGAAATTAGGGAACTAAAAGAGGAAAAATCCTGAGGATGTTACTGATCACATCCTAGGATTCTAGAAGAGATAGCTACAGAAGTGGTGGATTCATGAGTTCCCAAAACTCCCTAGATTTTAAAACTATCCAAGCAGATTGGAAGCTAACAAAAGAAACATTCCTGATGAAGGGCTTATGCCCGAAATGTCGAATTTCCTGTTCCTTGGATGCTGCCTAACCTGCTGTGCTTTAACCAGCAACACATTTTCAGCAGCAAAAGAAACATCTCTACTTTGGAGAGGGAGAGGAAAAGAAATGGAACAATAGACCAATTATCCTGACATCAGTCAAAGAAAATGCTGGAATCGTTATTAACGAAGTTTCAACAATGCATTTAGAAATCATTGCATAATCAGACAAAATCAATATGGTTTTACAAAAGGAGATCATGTTTGCTGCATTTGTTCTAGTTCTTTGAGGCTTTAGCTAATTGGGTCGATAAACAGGAGCCAGAAGATGTAGCAGACATGGATTTCCAAAGGACATTTGATAGTACGCCATATATGAGGCCAATATACAAGTTAAGGGCCTAATGGGTTGCTTGCCATTATTAACATGATTGGAGGATTGTTAATCGATATAAGCCAGGCAGTGAAGATAAATGTCATAGTTTCAAGTTGGCTGGCTGTAATTAGTGGAGTGACTCAAGGGTCACTGGGATGTTTTCCTCGTGAAGGATGCTACATTAATATATATCATTGTTGACGGGGTTGCTTTTGTAGTGAGTCTTTTGCTAATTACATTGTTTACTATGCCATAATTGCATTTAAAACTTGCGCTGTTCAATCATACGAATGCATTTTAAATTGTGATGATCTCCCTCTAGAACCATCTTACGTGTAAATATGATCTGAAATGCTTCAATATGAACAATCACCCAATTCCTTGTTTTTATTTTATGAGGTGAAATGAGTTTCTTCATTTCACTTACATCAAGTGATTCCAGACAGTACCAGCAAAAGGCGTGCTTGCAGTTTTTGCACATCATCTGTGCACAGCCTTCATCTCTTTCAATGTAGACTTTGCACTTTGGGCAACGTTTGATTGGAACATCGTCCTCCTCATCATTTTCAAAGAATGAGCTGGGTGGGGAACAAAACAACCATTTTGAGAAAAATCTGGTACCAATATCTTGAGCAACAGTGCAAAGGAACATACCAGACACACAATTACTCAAAAGCCACAACAGGTTTCTACTGAATACTGATTAGATTAGATTCCCTACAGTGTGGAAACAGGCCCTTCGGCCCAACAAGTCCATACCGACCCTCCAAAGAGCAATCCACCCAGACCCATTCCCCTATACTTCCCTCTGACTAATCCACCTAACACTATGGGCAATTTAACATGGCCAATTCACCTAACCTGCACATCTTTGGACTGTGGAAGGAAACTGCAGCACCTGGAGGAAACCCACGCAGACAGTTGCCCAAGGCGGGAAATGAACCCGGGTCCTAAGCACTGTGAGGCAGCAGTGCTAACCACTGAGCCACCATGCCGCCTCTTCATGTGCCGTCTGCATTCCAATAGCCATCCATCAAAAACCTATTAAATTGCATGTTTAATTTCGAAGGCATCTCAAATATCTTGGGGAAGTAAAACCCAACTAGTCTAAGTGTTCAAACTATTGACACATATCTCTCTTTATTCTGACTAGAGCAGGAGCCTCATTTGTTTGACAAATAAGAGATTTTAAAATTGGAACATCTGTTTGCTCCATTTTTTCTTGGTGAGGAGTTAAAATTCTTATCATCACTTTTCACATGACTTTGAACCATCTACTTGCTCAAGTAGATGGAAAGAGATCTCACAACACTGACTGAGGTGTTCTCCAATGTCCTGGCCAACATCACTTCTTCCTTAACCAACACCACTACTAACGGTTTAGAACTCCACACAGCGATTAATAACTTCAGAGTCTTCCATGGTTTTTACCCATCTCCCATCCAGTCTTCGAATGACATGGGTTGCTTTTAACACAGTTACCCATTCTCACATATTCCTAGACCCAGTATCTCATTAGGTGGGTTGTATTTCAGTACAGCTCACCCACGTTCTCCTATATTTAACACCAATTAGTCAGCTTTTTTTCTGTCCTGGCCTGCTATTCAAAATCTCCTGATGTACCTATCCCTTTCATATGTCTCTGGGCTCTATCTCCACCTGTCCTCTCACATCTCTCTCAGCATAAACACCACGCTTTGTTCTGGGTGCTAACAGTTCTAGTGGAGAGTCACCCCGGACCCCAAAACATTAATTCTGCTTTCTTCCCATATATGCTGTGATTTACTGGCAATTTCTGTTTTTTGTATAATTGTTTATTTGGGCATTTATTCAGTTTTTAAAAATTGTACGTGACAAATTAGCTTCTTATTGGCAAGGCTGGCATGTGTTGCCCACCTCTGGCTAACTTTGAGCTGACCGTCCTTTGCCAGGCCTAGAGAGCAAATTAAGAGTCAATCACATTGCCGCTGTTCTGGAATTACATGTAGGCCAGACTCGGTAAGGACTGATTTCTTTTCCTGAAGGACATTAGTAAGTCAGATGAGTATTTAGGACAATTGACAATGGTTATATATTTGCTGTTAGACTAGCTTATAATTCCAGGTTCTAAATTTAAACTTCCCCTCCTTCAATAGTAGGATTAGAACTCATGTCTTCAGAAGGTTAACCGAGATCTCTGGACTACTAGTCCATCTGCTGTTTGTGGGATGCTTACCGATGTAATTTATTGGCTGTATAGCATTTGAGTCATGCAGAAACTGTATGACAGTACTGGACACATACAAGTCTTCATTCTTTACTCATGCAGTGGAACCCTTATTCCAGTGCTAGTACTCCTGTTTTAATATTAAGAGTTTGAACTTGTGGGAACATTTAACATTCAGTAACACAAAGTATTGTTTCACCCCAGAAAAAGGCATTCAGGCTGTTGTACCTTTGTTCAAGACTTAATACATCTCTAATGGGGGATCACTGCCCAGAAACATTAACTTGATCTCTCTCCCCCTCTCCAACAACATTTAATATTTTAGCATTTTCTGTTTTTAATCCCAGTGTTGACTAACAGTTCCACTGCACTTAGCAAATATATGCCTGCTTGGAAGACCGTCAATTAATGGCAGCCTTATTTCCAGTTACTCTTATAAAGTTCAGAGTGGTACCAGGAATAATCCGTCTTTAATAAACATGAGTGTGACATCACTCCTCTGTTATGTAACAGCAAAGGTAGGACCTGCTGCCAATAAGCAAAAAGAGTACCTTGATTCACCAGGAAGAAATGAGGTAACAGGCAGGTTTTCTTGGCAAGCCTGCCCTGGGTGCCAGTTCGCTTTGCAAAGAGAGCAAAACTCCAAGTTACAGGCTGCACACTGTACCAACTGGGGCTTCTGTAATTCCTCCTTTAGTTGGCAGACAGACTGGCAAGTGGAGGATGGGCACCAGGTTCGGCATGGATCCAAAAGCACTTCTGAAAAATAAATAGCTTTCTAACCAATTTTATAAAGGAGGTAGAAACCCTAATATGTGCCCTACGACAGTTAGCTTCTAATAAGCTGACGCACCCACCTACAAGCTATTCTGCAGTCTTGTATTAAGATGAATCAATATCATTTTAATCCAAACAAAGAAAACAACTGTACTTACTAAGTGCCATATGAAAGATTATTGCAAAACAAAGATAAGATCACACACTGTCGGGGTAACATATTTGTACAGATAGAAGGTTGACTGACTGGTAGAAAACAGTATTTACATAAATGGGTCTTTTTCAAATTGGCAGAATGTGACAAGAGGTTTTCTGCACGAGTCTACACTGGGGTTTCAACTTTTTACAATTTATATCCAAGACCTAGATGTAGGGAATAAATATTACAAAAGATAAAGAATAAAATATGTAGTGAAAAGGGTGAGAATGTAAATAGACATAGATGGTGAAGGGAATGGGTAAGAATCTGGTAGATGGGCCAACATAATGCAGGACAATGTGAAGTAGCTCTCTTTGCTAGAAAACATTAGAAAGCAGAGTTTTACTTAAGTTGAAGATGACTGCAGATTCCAAGATGCATAAAGATTTAGATACACTGAGTCACAAGAAATTAAGATGCAGTTGGAAGTAATTACGACTAATGGAATGCTATCCTTTATTGTGACAAAATTATTACAAGGATGTGCTTACACTAAAAAAGATACAGGGGTGATTCACCAGGATTTTGGCAGGGTTGGGGTGATTCATCTGTGAGGAGAGACTAGATAGGCTGGAGCTGTTTCCTTAACAGCAGAGATGGCTGAGCTTGCAGCAGGGGCAGGGGTGGTGGGGGAGACCTGATTTGAAGCATTCAAAGTGTTGAGGGGTTGTAGATAGGGTAGACGTGGATCAACCTTTCCTCATTATACAGGGGTAAATAACCAGGGGCACAGTTTTAAGGTAAGGAGCAGGAGGTTCAGAGGGGTTTTGGGGAAATTACCTTCCTCCTAGATGGTGGTGGTCAGTATCTAGGACTCACTGTCTAAAAGGGTGGCTGAGGCGGAAACCCTCACAACGTTTAAGAAATATTGAGATGAACACTTGATATGATATAGCATACAAGGATATGGGTTACGTGCTGGAAAATGGGATTAGAACAGATAGATGCTTGATGGCTAGCATGGACAGAATCTGCTGAAAAGCCTCATTCTGTGCTGTAAAACTATGACTCAAAAACTAGGAGCCACTGTTCAAAAATTGAGAATTGCTCTTTTCGGTCAGGGAATTTTTCTCTCAGAAGATCATGTAATTTTCAAACACTGTTTCAGAAGGTAGTGCATATGGAGTCATTAAATATTTTTAAAGTGAAAGTAAATATATTTGTGTCAAGCAAGAGAATCAAAGTTAGTGGGGGAGGATAGATGAGATTGAATTCAAAACAGCACCAGATCAGCAAAGATCTTATTGAATGGTGTAGCACACTCAAAAGGGCCGAATGGCCTATGTCTGTTTGCATAACATAATTTACTTGCCTTTTTCAAACTGCAATCTTTTATATCTCTGCATAAGTTCTGCTGCAACAACACATTCAATCTGTTGGAATGATGAAGAGTGAAATACTGTTATGTGCAAAAATGATCATATTTCAAGCCTCATCATCAATGAAATAATGCACAATGAGCATATGATTCAAAATATCTTTCATTTTAATTTTACTTCCACGTCATGTTTACATCAAGTACATTTAAAATAATAAAGCTCACTGGATTATTGTTATACAAAAAGTTGGATGTGAAAGCTACAAATGCTGAATGTACAAATACATGCAGAGAGTAAACGAGACAGTAATTGCAGTTATGTTGTCAATTAATCACTACAAAGATACATCTTTTACCTCATTTTCCTGTAGATGACCTCTCTTTGGGCAAGCAGCATCGGGGCAACTTATTGAGGATTCCAGGCCCTCTTTAATTAAAAGTTCCACGTACTGTTTCAGACACTGTTGGCAAATCAGAGCAAAGTAACAAAACTCTTCTGCCCCAGGATTTATACATCTTCCCAGATACAACTCTCTCTCTCTCTACCCCCCTGCCCTGCCTATGTACACCTCCTCCCACTCTGTCTGAATCCCACGTTTTAAAAGAAGGAACATTTCTCATAATTTTAAGTGTCAGGTCAAGGTTTACTATGAGAGACTATCAGTCCAAAACTGAGAGTACCAAGGCAACATTTGTTTAAGTGACGCAAGACCTATTATGCAAGTCTTTCAAGTGAGATTACCAATCATCAACTGTGCCCTGCTAAACCCGAGCACTCTTGCTGTTGGATTAAAAACTGCCCAAAGATTCTTCTGTCAACAAAATTAGGAGAACTTTATTCTGACAGTCTGGTCTGGATTTAAAATGACTCAGAAGTCTTGTGTTTTCCACAAAACACTCCACAGCTAATCTATTCACTGCTGAGGGGCTGACCACATTTTCTGTAGTCGCGCTTTGGAGATGCTGGTGTTAGACTGGGGTGGACAAAGTTAAAAGTCACACAACACCAGGTCTCTCCATCCTTCAGGGTCTCTGCCTGTATTCCTGATGAAGGGCTTTTGCCCGAAACGTCGATTTTACTGCTCCTCAGATGCTGCCTGAACTGCTGTGCTCTTCCAGCACCACTCTAAACTAGACTCTGGTTTCCAGCATCTGCAGTCATTGTTTTTACCCAAGTTATAGTTCAACAGGTTTAATTGAAAGCACTAGCTTTCGGAGCGCTACTCCTTCAACCAGCTGATGCTTCCAATTAAACCCGTTGAACTATAACCTGTGATTTTTAATATTTTCTGTAGGAAGTATGGCAACCAATTTGTTCATAGCATGAAGTTGCTGTTAATAAAGGACCAAATGGTTAGACAATTTGTTTTAGCCGATGAAGATTGAGGAATAAAAATTGTTCAGGGCACCAGGGAGAACTCCCCTGCTCCTTGAAATCATATCCTGGGATCATTCAAATCCACCTTGAAGTACAGATACTTTAATGTCACATCTGAAAGATAGAACACTGCATTTTTGGAGATCATGTCAGTATGGTGCTGAAATATCACCTTGGGTATTGGACTCTAAGCTAAAGATTAGGACTGGAGTCAGGAGGCAATGGTGGTAAACTGTGGAAGCCTAATCCCTAATTGATCACATCTCCCTTCAAAAATAATTCACAAGTAGTTTCCCGTATTCTGCATGTCAGAAGTTAACATAAACAAAGGCACAACCACATTCATTAGCAATAAAATGAGTGAAAACTCTGGAATTTGGCTCAACACTAAGTAACTATACCAATCTTCAATATGTGGTACAGCCCTGCCACATGCCCAATTGAAGGTAACAACTGGGCTAAAAGATACACCATTGACAAATAAATTTGATTAGAAATACTTCACTCCTGAACAACTCAAGAGATATGAAACAGAGCCAAACCAATTCAAGTCAAACAAGGTTTGATCTCTTGTTTATGAGAAATTAACTTGTTCTCAAACACAGAGCCCTACAATACAAACAATGGTCTCAGCATCCTACGAATTAAGGAGCAGAGGATAAATCCAGGATATTTTAATCAGATATAGAGAAACTTCTCCTCCCTTCAGGTGAAACAGTGATTCTTTTATATCTTCTTTTATTCAGTGTACTCAGAGCAACATACTATACAGCTTCCACTGCATTGAGGGGACCAAATGGACCGGTGACAATTTTGCATAACACCTCCATTCATGACCCTGAGCTTCTGGTCATCTCCATCTCTTTCCTTGCCGCTGTACTCCCTAAAAACCTGTCACGTCTTTAACTTTTCTCAGATCCAATGAAAGACCGTCTGCTTGAAACACTAACATGGTTTCTCACTCCATGGATGAGAGTATTATCAGCATTTTTGATTTTTATTCTAAAAGCCAGATTTTCTGCTTTATCACAAACCATCCTATAAGAATGATAATTCACTGTTCTAATTTCAAGATAACAAATGGCTACTTTAACCAGATGACCATTTTGATGTATATGGAATGGCTTCCCACCAACACCTGAAGAAGCTTCAACCAGAGCTCCTCTGCTTTTTCTGGTTTCCTTCTCTTTCTTTCGTCCCACGGATCTGGTGGCGTGCCGTGGCCTGGTCTCCTTGAGGGTCTCAGCTTGGTGTCTTGGCGGTATGTCGGCGGGTCTCTCAGTGGCTTATGGTGGTGTCTCGGCTTGGTGTGCGAGTGGGTACTGCCCGGGTATGCTCCAGAGACAGCAAGGGAGATCAGAGAGGTGGCAGTTCCAGCAGCAGCGACAGTATCTATGGTGATGGCTTCCAGAACAGACAGCTGAAGTCTCTCGGAGAGCAAGACAAGCGGAGGACTCATCAGAGACTGGTGAACTTTTAATTTATCCCTTTATTTTCCCAGTTTAAAGTACGAAATATGTCAATGTAAACTATAACCTATTTCTTTATTTTTCTACTATTCTATGAAGTAATGCTTAACTTATTAACTCTTGTTTCTGTTACTACATTGTACATAAGCTTTTTTTGTACCTAGGCACTTGGTGACCTAAGATGGTGCCATGTGTGATGAAATTACTCCCTTTTCACTGTATTCCTGTACTTCTGTAAATAAAATCTTTTAAAAAATAACAGAAGGATACTTCATATGCAGCAGTCAGCTTCTGACTTCCAAAAGGTGAAGAGATGGAAGGGTTTACTTCATGTATCACATCATTATAAATTCCTGTCCTGAGTTAGTCCAAGAGAACTAGGTTAGTATCTGCAATGTTAAACGTTTTGCAACAGGTAATGAGGATTTGGGAAGACTTGATAAGCAAATTAAGGGATGAATTTCTGGTCCAATATTGTTGAGCAGTACAGTAGCTAATATTTAAAATAGTGTTCGCAGTGGAAAGGAAAGTACAGATATTCAAATTACAGAAAAAAACAATTCTCATATACTATTAAAAAGAGGCAAGTACAGGTAGATAGATGGATAGATCCCTACAGTAGGGAAACAGGCCCTTCGGTCCAACAAGTCCACGCCGACCCCGAAGAGTATCCCACCCAAACCCATTCCCCTATATTTACCCTGACTAATGCATCTAACCTACACAAACCTGATCACTATGGGGCAACTTAGCATGGCCAATCTATCTAACCTGCACATCTTTGGATTTAGGACAGCTTACTGTGTAAAGCCAATCTAAATTCCACACTGATTGGTTCTCTTTCAAAAGAATCATTATTTATAGAAGTAGCGAACCCAGAAGACAAGAAACTTAAAACCAATGGCACAAGAAATCCATGCAGCTAATCTGAGAATCATCATATTTCTGAGATCTACAGCTAGTGGAGATAGTTATTATTTGAAAATTGATCAAACCTATGGAAGGTGATGGATGTAAGTTCACCAAATGTGGATTCAATAGGAAGATAATGGAAACCAAAGTTAAGAACCACAGACAAACTGCAAAATTATGGAGAGACTCTCAGAAGAATCCAATCTGCCTAGTTCCACAGGCTTCTACACACAAGAGGCTCCATGACCCCAACTGCTAGACCAGCACAATGAGTGCCTAATCTCCAAGACATAACTGGGAAGATAGAAAGTGCCATCTGTTCTTGTGGTAGAAAGTTTAGCTTTTTTTTTGAAAAAGGTTTCCATATACTGTATTTGAAACAGTGAACAAATAATTGAATATTACACCTTCTTGGATGGTGGTGTAAGATTCCTAATTAGTACTCAGCTTTAAACTGAATGAAAATGGGGAGTTTAAATCAATTCTATGAACTTAGATCAGAACTTTTGCTTTTATATTTGTGTATTATTCCTCAGTCAACGAGAGGGAGATGTGAAAGAATTGGTCTGAGCAACTTGGAAAAACTGATAGTCAGCCGGAAGTCACACATAATCCAGTCATTTATCTGCTCTTACATGAAGAGGACAGAGGACCTCTTGGACAATCTATCAGGACTGCAACGAACATAACGTAATACATCCCATAAGCGGGAGAAAATTGACAAACTCTGGAGTAACAAAGAAAGAATGAAAGTTTAATAGCCAAATTCCCTAAAAGAAGTCTTCTGATTTAAATAAGGACATAAAATGGGAAATGGCCCACAAATGAATATTTAGTCCATTTACAGGGAATTAAACACATTTTTTTTTGAGGGGGTGGATAGGGGGCATGGTTCCTGATCAATAAGAGTGAGTGGGTTCAGCTGTTACACATGGCAAGAATTTAGTTAAAGAGCTTCTAAAGGGAATACGGATCTGAGTTTGAAAATTGTACAGTCTGATAATCTTTACAGATTTTGGCTGATGAAAGAGTAATCTGGCTGGACCACATGCCCACTCACACTCTTGGGATTGACAATGGCAGGGAAGGTGCATTCTTATCTCACCAATACTTCAT
This sequence comes from Hemiscyllium ocellatum, assembly GCF_020745735.1. Lineage (NCBI taxonomy): Eukaryota > Metazoa > Chordata > Chondrichthyes > Orectolobiformes > Hemiscylliidae > Hemiscyllium > Hemiscyllium ocellatum. Next base: position 125,184,005 of record NC_083403.1, on the reverse strand, counting down.
CCTTAATTTTTGCACTCATTTATATTAGCACCTATGGTCTTTACCAACAAAAATGTGGCTCTTTACACTTTCAACCATGGAGCCATACAGACATTAGCTGGCCTTACCTGGTTAAGAATGGGATTTTAACAGTACCTTACCATCTGAGCTAGGACAGACAAACCACCAGTGATTCCATTTTTAATCATTATCCAGACTTTTCTGCATAAAGGACAATTTGTTGGATTCAGCTGTGATGACTCCAAGGCCTAATCAACATTCTAACACTGACACTTCTAAAGACAGTTGCTTTTGGTAAGGTACTGTCAGCACCAGTGGAACTGGACTCCAACACGTCTTTTTTTTTAAAGACAGCACGAAACTCTGAAGGGAAACAAAAGTTGTGCTGTAGCTACTAAATACAACAGATTCATATAAATTACTTATATAAAATCTGTTTGAGCAATTCATCTTCAGAGAATTCCAGAAAAAATGAAAGCTTGATCAACTATTGTGACTCAGAAAATGGTAATCCCTCACAGCATATATTTTAGGCTTCAGTAATCAATGATAATTGAGACACCAGCTATACCAGTTTGTGGAGCCAGAGCATATGGAGACAAATGTACCAAATTTACACTTGCACCTTACAACATCTGCTATTTGATGTAATGTAATGACACTGTTTATTACTGAATTATACCCAGTGAAAGGTTTATGTGCTAATTTCTGTTGATTAAAAAAAGCTGTCTGGTCAGCTTAGTAACACATAACTGCTCAATAGTCATAAACTAAATATCAAAATGTCTCTGTCATTTGGTGCTGAAGTTGAGAGAAGTTCTGTGTAGGATAGCACCATTGAGCACATGTTATTATCTGATGTGGACAGGTTGAAGAATCAGCCTACCCACAACTAGGACAGAATGGCAGATAATGGCAAATTCCATCAACTAACATGTTTTTGATTTTTCTATCTGTGATATCCTATGTTGACATCACCAGGCTACAACTCAAATTCAGGAGGCTGCTAATGTCATCTACTGACCTATACAATACTAGCAATCGAGACTCCAATGGCTGGAATCTGGGAATTTTGTTGCTCTAAGTGCTATAATATTATAAATCCAATCAGACTTCAGTTTGTAGGTTTTAGTTTTGTTGCTGCTACACTTAGTCTGGGAGCATCCATTTGGCTTAAAGGACATAATGCATTTAACGTTAAACTTTGATCCAATAAATATCTTTAAGCATAGGTGAGAAGGAGCACAAAATAGAATCATTGGTGAAGGTGGAATACTACAAATATATATTCAATGTACTCTTGAACCATTGATTCCACTCAATTCTTTTTCTGTATATAGCAGTTGTCATCATTTAGTCATGTCGTCCTTACTTTATATATCATATTTCAATCTGTTCTTACTTGCCCAGTCAGGAGTGAGCAAGAATTTTAAGCATGTCCTACAAACTTAAAATGATTGGTCCCCAGGCAATTTCAGGAATTTTAGAAAAAAGAACTGTTTTCTCAGTTGAAAGTTTAATAATTCAGCGTGTTTGAACAGGAAATAGCTTAATTATTTTTCTTCATGGCATTGATTAATGATAAGGACTTTGTCTCTTATATTTGGTTCCTTCTCTGTGTCCGTAGAATTATTTAAAGAAAGACTTGTATTTATATTCATGTCCACTTGATATCCCAAACTGCTTCACAGTCAATAAAGTTCATGAAGTGTAGTCACTCTGAAGACTCCATTAATAGCCATGTCAAAGTGATCATGTAATCTGATTGCAATGTTGACTGAAGTATAAATATTGGTCAGAACACCGGGATAATCTTACACTGCTCTTCAAAGTAATACCATGGGATTTTATGTCCTCTTGAAATACCATTTTGGGCCTTCATTTGATATTGCACCTAAAAGACAGCAGCCCAGAGTACAGCCCTCCCTTTGTGCTGCGCTGAGTGTGAAGATTTTCTAATCAACCTGTTCCACACCACTGGAACAGATGAAACTTGAACCTGGGCCTCCTCACTCAGAGGTAAGGTCACTATGTCTGCATTAACTTGGAGATCATTGGAGTGTAAGCTGAGATTGTTGCACTCATTTCCTGGCATGAGATTCAAACCCACATCCTACTGATTCAGATGTGAGTTTGCTATCAAGGTAGTTGAAATATTTGACCTCTATTCCACTTGAGACTTTATGCATACCATTCCGATATTCCAGTCTGGCAACAATAGCTTTTGCCATTTACCCAGCAATACAGAACATAAACACTGTTTACATTCCAGAGAAACTCATTGGAATGTCCACAGATACCTAACAGACCATGCAATACCTCAATTCCTGAGTAAAAACTGTGATGAAGAAGCAAGCAAAAGGTAAAGGACAATAAAACATTGACTCACTAAACCTCATTCCTCAGTCACCAATTGTATTTCAAAAACATGTTATGCCTTGGAATTTGAGTGCTACTTGGTGGATTATTCCAGATCTTTATAGGTCTTTGGAATGAAGCTTTTGTCTTGTAATGATAGATTTACAATCACTTTCCATCAGTTTACATTTATCTTGGTCTATCTTGTCTTGAAAATATATTCTGGGCTCACCTTTTGTTTTTATGCACAAAGCTTTGGCCATTTTGAGAAAACTGGGTTCTACATATTCTGGCAATTTAGCAGAGGACATTCCAAGCATTTGAACTGAAAATATCTGTTCATAAATCACAATTTTAAAGGGGGTGCAGAAGCAGACAGGTCTGTGAGGTTACAGACAAAGTCTTTAAAAGGTGACCAGAGCAAATAGAACATACATAATTTTTACCAAATGTTTAGTCATCTCACCTTATATCTCATTATACGGTTCAGTATTATGTTTTATTCTATAATGATAAATTATATTGAAGATTGTTGTTGTACACAGTTGCCTTAATTCTTTCCTCGTTATATTTTAATTTTCTTTGCACCCTCATCAATGTCTTGTTTTATTCGTAGGGTCCACAACCTGTGATTCCTGAACATTAATTCCATAAACCCGTGATGATTTGCATAAAGAGAGAGAGCCCTTTACATTGATTTGACAGACTCAATAATGTCACAGAAACACAAATAGAAATCAAGTGTTTTTCATGCTGAACGAGTTAGATTAATAACAACAGCATTGATATGACAGCTCTTACTCATCCCAGTCAAAAGATAAAGAGTTCGTAAAAACCAGATGAAATCTCACATTGTTAAACTCTCTTCAACTAAAGCAATAGTGCACCAGCAAGACATTCTCAAAGTCCTGCTTCACTGAGTCATGAACAGAGATGTACAGCATGGAAACAGACCCTTTGGTCCAACACACCCATGCCGATCAGATGTTCTATTTAAATCTATTCCCATTTGCCAGAAATTGGCCTACATCCCTCTGAACTCTTCCTGTTCATATAGCCATCCAGATGCCTTTTAAATGTTGTAATTGTACCTGCCTCTCTGACTTCCTCTGGCAACTCAATCCATACAAGCATCACCCTCTGAGTGAAAGGTTTGCCCCTTAGGTCACTTTTAAAACTTTCTCCTCTCACCTTAAACCTACACCCTCTAGTTTTGGGCTCCCCCACCCCAAGGAAAAGGCCTTGCCTATTTAAGCTATTCACATCCCTAATGATTTTATAAATTTTTATCAGGTCACCTCTCAGCTCCAACAATAATAACCCCAGCCCATTCTGCTCAAATCCTTCAACCCTGGCAACATCTTTGTTAATCTTTTCTGAACCCTTTCAAGTTTCACAACATGCTTCCTGATCCTACTGGATCAGAAAAAGCTTTAAGTAAAATTACTCAAGGCAACATTTTTCAATTTGTGCTAAGTTGAGTAAAGGTATGGAAAAATGGTTTAAATTAAAATACAATTCTGTGCTTGACCTAGTAACATTTGATTTGATTGCTGGAACTAACAACATTCATCCTGAATTCTAGATTATTTAAGACAATGCTTTGAGAAGTTCTGTTCCATTAATGAAACCTCAAGTCGACTCCAAATAATTCAAAAAGCACATTTAAAAAAAAGACTGATATAGGTGCTATTAGCTAGGACAGCATTTATTGCCGAACCCTAACTGCCCAGAGGGTAGTTAAGAGTCTAACATATTGTTGTGGGTCTGGAGTCACATAAAGGCCAGGTTATGTTCCTTCCCTAAATGGCATAAATTAATCAGATAGATTTCCAACAATTGGCAATGGTTTCATGATAATCATGAGACTCTCAATTCTAGATTTTAATTGAATTCCAATTGTACCATCTGCTATGTTGGGAATCAAATCCAGATTCCGCAACGATCATTTGGGTTTCTAGATTAATAGATTAGCGATACCACCTCTCAGCCTTATCCTTACCTCCCCTTACCCATAAATTTAAAACTAAATTGAAATTGTGCAAAAATCCTACCTGTGTTACTTTATCAAATGACTTAATTTAAGTAATTCAACTTACTACAAATATAAACAGTTCAGAATAGTGGAATGGCTTCTGAAAAGTGACAGATTGTTAAACTTACTGGTCTTATTTTTACGTTAGACAAACATTTCTTTGAGCTTTCCAGTTAGAGGCCATTATTCCTGGTGTATGTTTCCTACAATATCAAAGAAACTCTACAGCTTGAATGTAGACCATTTGGCCCATTGAGTTCCACACTTCCACTCTATCCCTCTTACTGCATTTCCCATGGCTAATCCACCTAGCGTGCACATCACTAGACACTATGGACAACTTAGCATAGCCAATCTGGCTAAACTGCACATCCCTGGACTGTGGGGAAACTGCAGCAAGCCCATGCAAATACAGCGAGAATGTGCAAACTCCACGGTGTTAGTTGCCTCATGGTGGAATCGAACCTGGGTCCCTGGTGCTGTGAGGCAGCAGTGCTATTCAGTGTGGCACACTGCTGCACAAATTAATGGGAGTTTTTAAAAAATGGATTAAAAAGCACTGAAGAAAATATTTTGTGATTTGTTAAAAGGCTTCATGTTGAGGTGACATTTACTAATTCCACTATCCTTTAAAATAAACTTGCAAGACCCAGATTGGAAGTAATTTCCAACAGATTCAAGTTTAGCTGTTAGGGAGAAGAGGGTGTGGTGTGATTTACCCAGGAGGGAATCTCAAACTCAGGAGAGGTATTTGAATTTAGTTTTGAATTCAGATGTTTCCCTTGCCATTCTCTAAGAACCCAATGCCTGGGGGAAGAACGCCTCATCTTCCGCCTCAGGACCCTCCATCCCCATTGCATCAATGTGGAAGATTTCACCAGTTTCCTCATTTCCTCTCTCTCCACCTTATCCCAGTTCTAACCTACCAACTTGACACTGCCTTCATGTCCTGTCTGTCTATCTTCCTTTCCAACTAGCCGCTCCACCCTCCTCTCTGACCAATCACCATTACCCCCACCTCTGTCTACCTATCACACTCTCAGTTACCTTCCCCCCAGCCCCACACCCCTCCCATTTATCTCACTACCCCCTCAGCTCACAAGCCTCATTCCTGATGAAGGACTTTTGCCCGAAATGTCAATTCTCCTGCTCCTCGGATGCCGCCTGACCAGCTGTGCTTTTCCAGCACCACACTCTGGACTGTTTCCTGTTTCAGTTGGTCCAAGAGTCCAAACTCACTGGGTGGAAGAAACAAATGTAGCCGTTCACAAATGATGCTCTTAAAGGCTGAATAAGTGCCACGATCTGATATTTTAAAAATTCCTTGTTCATGAAAGAAAATCAATCGAAACAGACCAGAACTTTTAAGAATACCTGTGTTGAGTTGCTTTGACAAGCCATCAGCTGTAGGTTAGAAAACAAATTACCATTGGTTCATGCAGTTTCAACAGAGGCAGTTTTCTGGCAGGTATTGTCATGCTATTATGAATCCTTGACTGAGTTTCAAAAACCCACATTTATTTCAGCAAAATATATTGGGGGCACTGCAAACTTTACAAAGTTATTTAAAAGATTGCACAATCAAAGCGAAAAAACAAAATCATACCAACCAGGGTACAGAATACACATTGACATTGTGTTAACGTTGTCATTTGCTCCAATGGATATTCCCCAAGGCACAATTTACAAGACACAAGGGGATCCAGTGCCAGGTCCCAGGTAGGCCTATATCTTGCTGTTGTCATTCTAAGCCGAATCTGGAAGACAGAGAAAAAAAGTGAATTATCTGCAATTGAGACAACTTAATTGACAATGGCTTTCCACTAACAAACAATGAGGAAAGGAAAGCACATTAACAAGATCAGTAATGGGGTACTGACAGTCTGATAGCAATCAATCATTTAACAGCTGTTGTTTTATCTGAATGTTTTTGTGGTGCAGTTTACATAATGCGATGTGGCAGATAAAAGCTGTATTTATTATTTTGTAGCTTTCATGCCATTTTGAGCTAAATTATCCCATTTTCAAAAGAAATTGATTACTTCAAATAATTGTCTGACAATTTCATGGTGCTGTGAATCAACAACTTCCCTTTTTTGAAATCCTATCATGGGATCCTGCACCACAGAAGGAATTCGTTCAGCAAATTATTCATGTGCCAGCTCTTTGAAAGAGTGATCCATTTATTTCCATGATGCCTGCTCTTTTCCCATAGGCCTATAAATTTCTTCCTTTAAATTATTTATCCAAGTCTTCTTTTGTCAGTGTGACAAAATGTGCTTCCACCAGCCTCTACATCAAAATAACTAACTATGCCATTTTATCTGTGGTTCTTCTGTCAATTATCACAATCTATGTCCTCTCTGACTGGCCCTAATGCTAGTGAGAACAGTTTTCCCTTACTTACTCTTGCTAAAACTCTGCATTAGTATTGAATACCTTCGCTAACCACACCTTCTCTGTTCCAAGGAGAAATGCCCAGCATCTCCAGCCTCACCACAGAACTTAAATATCCCATTCCCTGGAATGACTTCAATAAATCTTCTCATCTTTTCCAAAGCCTGGACATTCTACCTGACGTGCTCAGAATTGGGCAAAAAAGGCCAGTTGAACCCTTGATACTGTTGTTTATCGGTTTAGCACAGGATCCTCGCTACTGTATAAGACCTTGCGTTTCCCAACTGGGTGAAATAGATACAATGGAAAGTGAGTGGTTCCCTCCCCTCCCAGCCTGACATCTCAAATCAAGTGCTCAGTTACCAATCAGATGTGCAAAGAGGGGCTCCAACCCTATTGGGCAACTAAACTTCTACAGCAGAGGGATTATACAACGAAAAGGAACACAATCATGGCTACAAATATAAAGGTCCCCACCCCCGCTGCCCCCCCCCCCCCCCCCCACCTCTCTGAATCTGTCTGCGTTTTCAGTTAAAGGCTTGAAGAAGCAAAAAAGGGAATGAACCCAAAAATGATACATTTGCTGCCTTCATCAGCCGACTTTGCTGCTACATGCAGTCATGGTCTCAGCGGCAGACCTCACCCTCCTCTGACTGGTGTGTTGATGGTGTGTCATATTGTCGTGGTTGTTGGTACGTTTGCCAAGCTGGAAAGCTGACTTGCAGATGTTTCATCTCCTGTCTAGGGATGTCATATTGCTGAGCAAAAGTCGTGGCTGTATTTCATGTTTGGGATTGTTTAATATTCAATCTATGTTTGATACTTCCACTGTCAGTCTATGCCTTGATGGCCAATGCATTTAGTTCAAATTGGGTAGCGTTGAAAGAAGTGGAAATTACAATTAGCCTCTCTATCTCAGGTAAGGTTGAACAACGAGACTGTATTGAAAATTAGTTGGGATTTTGAGAGGGTAATGCAAGAAAAAAAAATCCACCAGGTATTTAGCCAGTACCTAAAAGCATAAATAAAATAACTTTTTTTCTGTACTTTTTCTGATAGTTTCAGATACTACCTAAATTGTGGTGCTCATAATTAGGCATAACATTCCAACTGAGGTGGATCCATATAAAAGGTTCACCATCATGCCCTTGCTTTTATAGTCCCATATCCCTCAGCTACTACACCCACCTCTATGATTCTATCTTTAATTTACATTGCCTTTCTTGTTTATTCCAACCAAAATGTAGTACTTCAGACGTTCCACATTAATTTTCATCTGCCAACCATTCTGTCAGCTGATGCATTCTTGAAGTTGTTCTGACTGCTTAGAATATTTCAAGTTTTGTGTTATCTGCACATTTTGACATTTTGTCCCGAATACCCAATTCTAAAATAAAATTAATATTGATTAGGAAATGCACTGGTCCTAGTATCAACCCCTGAGAACCTCACTAAATGCCTTCCTCTAAACTAAAATAAACTGTTTCCCACAACTCAGTTTCTTGTCACACTGCCAAGTTCTTATCCATGATGTCACTGTCTCTTATATTCCATAGCTTTCAACTTGCTCACAAGTCTGTTATGTGGCATGTCTTATCACGTCTTTTAGATTTTCATGTACACAACTTGTCCTCATTAACCTTGTTACCTCACCTACAGCTTAATGAAATAACTAATATCAATTATCATTAATAAACCTACATTGGCTTTCTTTAATTAATCCAATTTTGTTCAAGTGATCACAATTTTTTTCCCTGGACTATAAGTTCTGATGGCTTTTCTACCTCTGAGGTTAAACAGACTTATATCTGGTAGATTTATCCATATACTCCTTTTTGAATAATAGTGTAACATTTACAAATAAAAATGTAACCCTTTTAAATTCCTGAATCTACAAGCTATAATTACTTCTTGCAACTTTCAGTGTTTGCAATATCATTTCAGATTATTTGTTGAATGCTTTTTCCTTGGCCAGTAAATAATTATACATATTATTTTTACTCATACATAAATTCCTTTAGCAATAATTTGCTAAATAATCTACTTACTGATGGACCAAGTTCCAAACGATCTGGTAAACATGGAAGTCATTGGTGGCTGGTGTTAAACATAACATGAAACTGACCTGAAATTGACATGTAAAAAGTTGTAAATACAAACATTTTGATTTCTTTCAGAGTCACACTACAATAATCATGTTGTAGATGATCTAAATTCAAATGTTCTGGACAATTTGCTTCTCCAAAGAATGAGCTTGTATTACTCCTTTAAACGACTGCTTTATTAATACAAAGTAGATAGGTACGAGTCTGGAAGAACACAGCAAGCCAGGCAACATCAGGGGTGGAGAATTCGACATTTCGGGTACAACCCTTCTTCAGGAATGGAGGTGGGGGTAGGGGGAATTGCAGATTAAGAGAAGTGGGAGAAGGGTTCTGGGTGGGGAGAGGGGTCGAGTGGTGAGGGAGTGGCGAGTGAGTGACAGATGAATACCCAGTCGGTCAATAGGAGGAATGAAACTGGTTGGTAGCTGGAGCGAAGGGTCAGTTGGAAGCAAGGAGACAGGTAAGGAAAGGGCGTTGGGGGGTGGGAAGGGAAGTTATTTGAAATCGGTCTGGTTGGTAGCTGGATGGAAGGGGAGTGGAAGGGAGGAGATGGGCCTGGAAAGGGAGTCCCTTCCTTCCAGCTACCAACCAGAATCATTCCTCCTATTGACCAATCAGGTTGTACCTACTACCTGTATTCACCTATCACTCCCTCACCACGCCTCATTACGTTTTGTTTGAGAAAAAATCTTCTCAGCTTGTTCTTCCAGCTTCAAACATTAATAAAATACATGCCAGTTTTCTCTGTCTCTGCAATCTTTAAATTGTATAAATTTACATATTACTCTTTAATCCTTTGTACCAAAAAGTATTACTACCCTGTATTAAAGTTCATATACCATGTGGTTGGCCATTTCATCAATCTAAAGCCTCTAAAGTCAGGAATAATCAGAAGACCGAAAACGTCATGGTTTATAATGAAAAGAAAGAAAAGTGAACTGTCTCACACTTACTTCATTAAATTAAAAAAAAATCATATTGCATTTCTTGCACTTTGAATGAACAAAATAAAAATTAATAATATGCTTGGTAGAGTAGGCTCAAATACGATTTTTATTATTTAAAAATACAAGATTCAAATCTGATATTTTTCTCATTCAACACTTATCCCCCTCCCCAACCCTAACCTCAGTTGGTTTGATTGCTGCTGGCTACTCGCTTGTTTTTTATGGTCTCCTTTTTCATTCACTCCTTCATGAAGAGACAATGTCCCTTTGTAACAACAACTCCTGTACGTGTGTGGATCAAGGGGGAGTTTTGATTGACATAGAAGCAGTATTGAAAGAACTGATCAATTTTCCCATTCCCAATATTCCTCACCACCGTGTTAAACGTAAACCTATAATATTTTGTCAGAGAGTGTAGAAACAGACCCTTTGGCTCACCATCATCATCATCATCATGGACAGTCCTTTTCAAATGAGGACGACTCTCCCCCACTCTCAGGGGTGAATCTGTAGGTGGCTGCACAGACCGATGTGGCTACCACAGGCTCAGTTACACGGGGGGCAGGTGGTGGTCATGGGAAGGAATGGATAGAGTGTTTTCGTCTGGCTTCTACTTTTTCCTGACGGTAAGTCTCAAGGTGTTGGACACCTTCCTGGATGTTCCTCTTCCACTCTGGATGGTCTTGGGCCAGTGATTCCCAGGTGTTTGTGGGAATGCTGCACATCGCTAGCGAGGCCTTGAGGGTATCCCTGACGCGTTTCCTCTATCCACCTGGGACTAGCCTGCCATTTCAAAGCTGGGAGTGGAGCAGCTGCCTGGGGAGTTTTATGTTGATCATGTGGACAACATGCCCTGCCACGCAGTCAATTGTTTGGGGAGGGGGGTAAAGTGCATTGATGATGGGTTTGTTGGCCTGGTCAAGGACACTGGTGTTGGGGCATCTTTCTTCCCAGCGGATTCGCAGGATCTTGCGCAGTCAGCATTGGTGGGACTGCTCCAGTGCCTTGAAGTGTCTGCTGTAGACTGTCAAGTCTCAGAGACATATAGGAGGCTCTGTATACCATGATCTTGGTTTTGGTTCTGATGTTGTTGTCCTCGAACACCCTTTCCTTTGGCTCATGATGACAATGCCAACCAACGAACACCAAGCTACACTATGCCCATTTACCTCCATTGGTCCATAGCCTATCATGCCCTGCCATTTTAACTACTCATTCAGAAGCTTCTTAAATGTTGAGAGTACCTGCCTCCCTCACTGTCCCGGGCAGTATGTTCCACATTTCTATCATCCTCTTGACGAAAAAGAATTTTCCCAGATCTTCTCTAAACCACTTGCCCCTCACCTTAAATTTATTCCCTCTGGACTTAGAGATGCCTGCCATAGGGAAACAATGCTCACAATCTACACTGTCTATACCTCTCCTAATTTGGTGTAGCCCATTCAGCTCACTCCTCAGCCTTCTCTGCTCCAAGGGAAGCAATCCCAGCCCATCCAGTATCTCCTGCTAACTGAGACTTCTCAAACCAGGCAACAAAGAAAAGCATTCATTTTCTATGTACCAAAATATTTAAATTGCCACAAGGTAACAGGCATAAGGTGGCAACAAATGCTCTTCTTAAAAAGATCACACTTTAGGGACTAAAAGCCATCACCCTAAAATACATTTTCTACAGATTAATATAGTCATGGAGAAACTGTGGCATGTTTGTCTCTCACAGAGACATTGCAACCCAATCGACAGAAGACACATTTTAAAATGTGAAAACACATGAATGTAAATTATTAAATAAAATTATTCAATATTAATTTACGCAATTCATGGTGTGTTTATTACAATAACATCCGTTACATTTCCTCTTTACATTGCAGCTCCAGAACTCCTGTAGCATTCATCTAAACGAAGTGAAAAACCACGCAATACCAAGTTATAGTCCAACAGGTTTATTTGGAAGCGATAGCTTTCGGACTGCTACTCCTTCATCAGGTAACCAGTGGGGCAGGATCATAAGATGCAGAATTTTTTCGCATTTATGGCATTCATCTAGAGACACCACACTGATTTGCAAGGAATTCATTATTTTGGTTTTCCAGTTGGGTGCTGAGTATTTCCTTTTTTTGAAAAGTTTGAATTTGTTGACTCCTCTTTATGGGTTCCCCCTTCCCCGTTCCTCTTAGCTCTCCCTCAGCACTCAGTTTCTTGGTCTTACTCCCTGCCTCAGGTCCCACCTTGACTTCTTGATGTCCCTCTCCAGTCTTGCTGACTGGCCTCATTCCCTTGCCCTGTAGCCTCACTTCCCTTCCCATCCCATCCCATTCCCACTTCCTCCAGCCTTGCTGCCACTCACCATGCCCGTCCAATCATGGAATTAATTTTTGCATGCTTGCTGCTGACAGGTTCACAATGAACCAGTCAAGAACAGGCACAGGAGAGGTCACCCTGTGATTGGAGGAGTGGCTTCTCATTTCCTTTCCAATCATCTTACAGTGGTGACTATTCTCATAGCTACTTAAGGAGGTCAAATCAAACAAAGTCTATACGCTTAATGGTAAGGTCCTAGGGAGTGTTGCTGAACAAAGGGACTTTGGAGTGCAGGTTCATAGCTCCTTGAAAGTGGAGGCGCAGGTAGATAGGATAGTGAAGAAGGGGTTTGGTATGCTTTCTTTTATTGGTCAGAGTATTGAGTACAGGAGTTGGAAGGTCATGTTGTGGCTATACAGGACATTGGTGAGGCCACTGTTGGAATATTGCGTGCAATTCTGGTCTCCTTCCTATCGGAAAGATGTTGTGAAACTTGAAAGGGTTCATAAAAGATTTACAAGGATGTTGCCAGGGTTGGAGGATCTGAGCTACAGGGAGAGGCTGAACAGGCTGGGGCTGTTTTCCCTGGAGCGCGGAAGCTGAGGGGTGACCTTATAGAGGTTTACAAAATTATGAGGGGCATGGATAGGGTAAATAGGCAAAGTCTTTTCCCTGGGATTGAGGAGTACAGACCTAAAGGGCATAGGATTAGGGTGAGAGGGGAAAGATATGAAAGAGACCTAAGGGGCAACTGTTTCACACAGAGGGTGGCACGTGTATGGAATGAGCTGCCAGAGGATGTGGTGGAGGCTAGTACAATTGCAACATTTAAGAGGCATTTGGATGGGTATATGAATAGGAAGGGTTTAGAGGGATATGGGCCAGGTGCTGGCAGGTGGGACTAGATTGGGTTGGGAAATCTGGTCGGCATGGACGGGTTGGACTGAAGGGTTTGTTTCCGTGCTGTACATCTCTATGACTCTATGACTCTAAAGTCTAAAAGTCACCTCACTTGCTAAAGCAGACTCCCTATTGAGCTAATATCTTTACATGTCTAGCATCTCGGACAAACATGTATAATGATGCAACGGACCTTGGTTAAACAGCAAAATAAAGCAATTCAGTAAAGATTATACACCTGCTGACTCCCACAGCTACCTGGACTATACATCCTCGCACCCTGTTTCCTGTAAAGACTCCATTCCATTCACCTAGCTCCTCTGTCTCATATGTTCCAATAAGGACAAATTCGACAAGGGAGCCTCTGAAATGTCCACCCTCCCCCTCAATCAAGGGTTTCCCAACATCGTTGTCGACAGGGCCCTCAACCGGATCACCGACAGATCTCCCGCATTTCCGCTCTCACCCCCTCTCTTCCCACCTGCAACAGTAATAGGGTTCCCCTTGTCCTTACCTACCATCCCACAGCATTCACATTCAGAACACTGTCAGCTGCCATTTCTGCCACCTCCAGCGTGTTGCCACCACCAGACATATATGCCCCCTCTCCTTTGTCCGTCTTTCGCAGGGACCGTTCCCTCTGGGACACCCTGGAGCACTCTTCCTTCACTCCCAACATCCCCCACCCCACAGCCGAATGGCACCTTCCCCTGCAACCGAAGGTGTAACACCTGCTCCTTCCTCAGTATCCAAGGACCCAAACATACCTTCCAGGTGAAGTGGCACTTTACCTGCACTTCCTCACAATCCAGTCTACGGCATTTGCTGCCTTCAAAAGAAGACCCTGAGCTTCCAGTTGCCTGCCACGTTAACTCACCACCCTGTTCAATGGCCAACATCTCTGTCTCAGGCTCACTGCAGTGTTCCAGCAAAGCTTAGCGCAAGCTGGAAGAACAAACCTCATTTTCTGCTTGGGAACCCTGCAGCTCTCCAGACTCACTATCAAATTCAATCATTTTAGGGTCTGAACTTCCTAGGTGTCCTCGGAATATCCTAGCCCCCTACCACACACACCTTGCCTTTTTATCATATAGTCTGCCACCACTACCATTATTACCCACTAACAGTCTCCATTAACAGTTATTCACCCTCCCAGCCAGATCACTGTCAACTCCTTTATCTGTACAACTATTCACCTCTCCCTTTGGGTTCTTTCCCCACCTGTCATTTACTCTGTACACCTCCCCCCACCTTACCTTCTGCATATAAACCAACATTTTCCTAGCTGCCAACAGCTCTGAGGTAGGGTCACTGGACCCGAAACATTAACTTTGATTTCTCTTCACAAGTGCTGCCAGACCGACTGAGTATTTCCAGTAACTTCTGTTTTTTTTTCTGATTTATAGCATCCGCAGTTCCTTCAGTTTTTATGAAGCAATTTAGAAGATGCCTTAAAATTTTGGCCACTGTTACAGCTAGATTATTGGAGTCCAGTTAAATTAATTTTGTCTGTTACCAATCCTGGTTTGTAAAACATGTCATTGATAACAAGACAATTGTGTAGATTTTTTGGCAACAGTTCACAGTTTTAAACATCAGCAAAATCTTCCTTGCTCATACATTATTCTCCAAAAGGATTTTGGAATTCTACAGTTCCATAAAGAAAGCTGCACATCCTGCTGCAAACACAATCTGTTGCCTGCACTGAATGGTTTCTGACTATTCGCTCCAGTATATTAAAAAACAATCAAATATAGACAGTCTTGATATTATCAGACTGATATATTATGAGACTCAGAAAGGGAAAAGATAGAACTGACAACTCCCTACATATTGGCTTCTGACTCTTGCCTTCAAACGTACTGTTGCCTGGCATTGACAAAGAGGATATAGACATTTAGTATACCTTTGGCGGACTGTCAAACTTCTGTAATTTTGCCTTTAATTCCAATGGCAGCCTATTCATTTCATTTGCTCATTTCAACAGATCTATTCAGAAGACTTTTTTATTTAGATTTAGATGTTGTCCCAGTTTTCCAAAATTGCACATTTCAATTGTCACCGATGTACAATACAGCAGTATCTGTTTCATTCTATCATTCTTGCAAAAAATATTAACTATTAGCTGTACAAAGCCAAGTCCTTCATTTAGCAGTCCTCACTAGAAACAAATTGAGGGCACAGTTCTTCTGAAGGCCAGCACTTGTCTCAAATTGCTTCACTGTTATCTAACAAATCTAAATACATTGTCATTTAGCCGAAGAAAACAGCAACGAAGATGTCAGATAATTCTTTTTGCTTCCTAGAGCAAGCTGCTCTCCAACATCCAGGCCATTAGAAATCTGACAACTGAACTATACTCTGATAGCGTCACAAACTCATCTCTTATAGCAACATAGCTGATTCTTCTTTGTACAGTTAAGGATGGACAGTGAATAGCAGTCTTACGAGGAACACCATATTTATGACCACTGCCAAAACTTTAACACAACTGAGTATTGACCGGTTCTTAAAAGGAATAGCATTAATTTGCCACAAGGCGAATATCTTGGACAAGAGTTTTGACCCAACACTACTGGATAGGCACTGTTAACATTCGGAGGTATCCCTGCAAAATAAAACACATTCAAGCGCAAGTATAAATAAATAATGGTTTTATTTGTTTTTATAACAAGACATTTTTAATTTCCTTCATTGCCCAACCAAAATAGAATCACAGAATGCCTTTCTATTTATTTAGCATTAGACAGTGGCCCAAAAACAGTTAAACATATGTGTGCAAGTAATATTGCACCGAGGGTTTTTACTTGACCCCAAGGCATACCCTGATTCATAAATGAATGAGAATGGCAGAAATAGAGTAAGAAATCTGAATACGGGGAAGGGTTGGGATGCAAGGATAGAAAATGGTTCAGTGGAAGGAAACTCAATAAAAATGAACAAGGGAGAAGAAAACTAGAAAGCAGTCTCAGAATAAAGATCAATGAAGCAGAAGATTCTGAAGTGGGGCTGAGGATGAGAAGGGGCTGTGTCAGGAATTGTACTGGTTGTTTCCATCTGCCACACAAGTAGGTTGCAACAGATTTCTGGAGTAGGACAAAACACACCCAAATAGTTTGACTGGAATGTGTCACTTGGTCCAGTCTGCTGGTCATTAGTTCAAGAGTGGGAGTTGGTTAGCTCAGTCAGTTGGATGGCTGGTTTGTGACGCACCAGCTGAAGTTACCATGAAGGTCTCGACTTCTCAACCTCGCCCCTAGCCTGAGGTGTGGTCACCCTCAGGTTAAACCACCACCAATCGTTTCTCTCTAAGGAGCAAACAGCCATATGGTCCTCTGGGACTATTGTGATCTTTTACCTATATTTTAAGGGACTGGAGGTGACCAAGATCTTTACATTGGCCTTGATTTTGAATCAGGAACCTGGAAGTAGCTAAAGCAGAATGTCAACCTAATCATCCTGGAGTGATTGACTATGAAGTCCAATGTGAGATGCTGGGTAGACCAGATGCAGCAATGCCTGGCTAGTAGGAAAATGAGGGTGATTCCAAGGTGGAAGGGCTCTCTAAAGAATTATACATTTGTAAAATAAACACAGGAACATATTTTGGGTTATAATTATGGAGAAAGGGTTTAGTCCAGTCAGCCTTTATGGCCTGCCACCAGGAGGCGCTCTCCATGTCATGGCTGGGTTTTGGCCTCAACAAGGGACTCATATGCCATTGGGAAGCGCCTGGCAATATCAACATCGAGTGGGTACAATTGAGCCCAATTAGCAGAAAAATGAGTACCTGATGCCAGTCAGACTCCACATCCAGCAAATTTGCTCAAAGGCAGGGTGGCATTGAGGTGCTCCCTGATACCAGCTTCTCTAATTCTGCCCCCGGCTCCCACCTCCAAATCTATCTCAATGGGACGAGAGAAATTCAGCCTAATTTCTCTGCGATGTGTGATGTTCTCAGAATTTACACTTTGGACCTATCATATACAATCACTGCGGGCCATCGAATTCCAAATACTGCCGGGATTGACTATAGGACTGGCTCAAGAAGGCACCATTTACGCGAGAGGAGTGGGGAGGTAGAATGTTTCTAGGATTTAATCAGTTGCCCAGTGTTTTACAATTGTAATTGCTGTTGTCCTTCACTGGGAAAAGAAATTAAAAGACTTGATATCCAAATGAGTGGGTTGGTTACAGCCTTGGGGCTTTACTTCTGGAAGTGATAAAAACTCATCTATTTTGGCTGAAGCTCGTAATAGTGTGGATTGGCACAACAGTGTGAAGCCAGGGGTTTGAATTTGTTGCAGTTATGCTTGTCACTGAAGTTCTTTGTTGGTTAAATCTTATACCTTTATCTGTGCTTTCTTTTGTAGTTAACCTCGATAATAATCTGTAGAGTTATAGATATCTCCTTTAATTATTAACCTATTCTGCTTAGCAATTAATGCAACAGTCTGCAAAAGCACAAGTCACTGGCAATATTAACTCCAAAATAAAGCTCAATAACTGGTACCAAGCTTCTTGCAACTTCAAGGCCAGGCCATAACCCAACTGTATCATCATTTGAGGAGATTCACAGGTTGCACTGAAGCCGGGTCAGGTGAATTGACTATGCTAAATTGCCCGTAGTGTTAGGTAAGGGGTAAATGTAGGGGTATGGGTGGGTTGCACTTCGGTGGGTCGGTGTGGACTTGTTGGGCCGAAGGGCCTGTTTCCACACTGTAAGTAATCTAATCTAATCTAATCTAATCTAATCTAATCTAATCTAATGTACCAGGGACCCGGATTCGAATCCACCCTCAGGTGGCTGTCTGCATGGAGCTTGCACATCCTCTCCATGTCTGTGTAGGTTCCCCCAAGTACTCTAGTTTCTTCCCACAGTCCAAAGAGGTGCAGGTTATGTGGATTAGCCATGCTAAATTGCCCAAAGTGTCCAGGGGATTAGCAATGGATATTGCAGGGTTATCAAGATAGGGGGAGGTGGGTCTGGGTGGGATGCTCTTCGGTGGGTTGTTGACGACTCGATGGGCCAATTGGCCTACTTCAACACTGAAGGATTCTATGATTCTATCCCCGTAACCCCGGATGGGGTTTTCACCATGGCTAACCCATCTAAGCTGCACATCCTGGACACTATGGGACAATTTTTAGCATGGTCAATCCACCTAACCTGCATCTCTTTGGACTGTGGGAGAAAACTGCAGCACCCGGAGGAAACCCGCTCAGACGTTGGTAGAATGTGCAAACTCCACACAGTCAGCCACAAAAGACTGGAATCGAACCTAGGTCTCTGGCCCTGTGAGGCAGCAGTGCTATCCACTGAGCCACCGAGCCGCTCTGTAGTTGTGCTGTGGTAAGGTTGGGTGGGAGGGGCCTAGGGTAGGATGCTGGGGTTGTATGGGTACAGGTGCCAATGTATTTTATTGCGTTGTTAGAAACTCTCATCTAGGAGGGTGGGGGGATGAGGGTCATCAACTGTTATGTACCTGCTTAATTATGTGAATTTATGTTCTTCACTGGAGGTACATGGATGTCAGAGATCCTTTATCTATTTTGCCAGTTCACTTGTGAGCATCCTGAGTGATGTGAGGGATGACGTTGCACGATATGTTTCTCTATCTGTCCTCTCGTGTGCATTCTGAGCAGCGGATCGTTGAGGCCAACAATCAGACTAATTAGAGTCGAGCTCCCCCCCCCCACAGTACCACCACATCGGCTCAAAGGGGGGCCAGTGCCAGGTCACCTGACTGACTTACCTGACAGCAGAAAAAAACATGGGATGAGGTGGGGACAGGGTAGGGGCGGCACAAAGTGGACAGATATTGGATCTAAAACCACAGGGCCGCGAAATAACGGTTTCAGGTCTTGAAAAAGTCAGTATTAGCATAACATAATAAGTTATTAAAATGAACGGTAACTCCATCTCAAAAGTGCTGCTTGATAACTCAGCCCCCAAGTTGTTGCTGAGCTGCTGCGTGACTGAGGGATGACGTGTGCTGCTGTTTCGAATTACCATGGCACAATCTAACTATTTTTATATCTTCTCATGTTAAGTGACAGGATTGTTAACATTATAAACAGCTGATACTGCCTACATGCTTAACAGGTACCGCATCCAAATGTTGACATTTAAAGTGGATTTAAATACCGTGTCACAAGCCAATTGATATCTTCAACATGGAATGGATTGAATATATAAATACCCAGCCAATGAAAGGTCCATATAATATTAAATGTTTGCAAATTGCTAACTGAATTGTTAGTGAGAAAGTCAAACCGTTTTGGGGTTAATGAACTGAAGACTTCCAATGCAAAGAATGTAGATTCCCGATAAAGGAATAGAATATAAAAATAGGGAGGTTTTGCTAACACCACACAAGGCACAAATCAGACCAGAGCTTGAATACTGTGAACAGTTTTGAGCACCTTACCCAAGGAAAGATTTACTGGATGGAGGTGGTCAAAAGAATGTTCATTGTGTTGTTACCATGTACAGAAGTACTGTCCTATGGGGAGAGGTTATGTAGATTTGGCCTGTACCTGATGGATCATAGGAGAACGAGAGGCAATCTTATTAGAACATATAAGATTTCTTGAGGATTTGACAGGATAGCTGCAGGAAAATAATTGACACTTTTCCAGGACAGGGGTTTAAATCTCAGAATAAGGGGTCACACATTTAAGACAGAGGTGAGGAGAATTTCTTTTCTCAGAGGGGAGTGAATCTTTGGAATTCTTTACCACAGGGGATTGTTGAGGCTGGGTCATTAATTATGTTCAAGGCAACAATGGACAGATTTTAATGAGCAAGGGAATCAAGTCTTATAGAGAAAAGACGGGAATGTGGAGTTGAAGATTATCAGGTCAGCCATAATCTCTATGAATGGCAGAGCAGACCTGATAGGAGCAGAAGTAGACAATTCAGCCTATGTCTTAAAGCCATAACATTTAATGAAGCTCCAACATCAGTGATACATTTGCCTTTAAAAAAGAAATCCTTTCAATTTTGGTTAAGATTAAAATAAAACTAAATCCAGGAGCAAATTCAGTGCCAGTGTCAACTTCCTCAGTGACACCACAATGGTGTACCGTGATATTAGCATCAACAATCATACAATTTTAGACAAATTTTGAAGTAGGGGAAGATGGATAGGAAATCCAGATTATCCAGAAAGTTCACAATGTTGGTTCTTCCACCAACTACAAATTGTTTTTCGCTGTTATTACATCTCCCCTGTATTTACTACACACCTTCTATTTCTGAGAGAATGAGATTTACTTCAAGACTGACACTCAAGGAGCTTGACCTAACTACTGGGATTGCCTGGAATTCAGAAGCTCAGTGCATGAGGAATCTCAAGTAGGTTCAAGTGTCTCCACTCATTGGTACGGCATTCAGGATAAAAAGGGGAATGGAACAGGATTGACTACAATTTGAAGGTGACATCATAGAAAGTTCAAAGCATAGCTTCTCCCTTTTTTGGGGGTTTACAAAGTGGTTAAACTTCATTTTTAAGGTACATTAGGAACAATCTGTGAAGGTTAGTGAAATAATTTTCATAATTATTAATGCCAAAATAAATATGAAATATCTATGGAAAGTACAAAATAAAATGAAAATTATGCTCATGCCCCCAATATAAGATGCACAGGAAAAGGAAAACATTCTGCTCACTTCCACTTTCAAATCACCATGTAAATATGGCAAATGTAAATATTGAGGTAAAAATACATTTGAAAAATTTTCTGATGCGGTTTCATAACATTCTCATAATGTGTTATGGGTTGAAAAATGTGGTGCTGGAAAAACACAGCAGGCCTGGCAGCATCCGAGGAGCAGGAGAATTGACGTTTCGGGCATAGGCCCTTCTTCAGGAAGGAGGCTGGTGTGCCAAGCGGGCTGAGATAAAAGGTAGGGGGGGGAGGGAATTTGGGGGAGGGGCGCTAGGAATACGATAGGTGGAAGGAGGTGAGAGTGATAGGCCGGAGAGGGGGTGGGGGCGGAGAGGTCGGCAAGAAGATTGACCTGCAACCTGAGACATGGTAACCCTCAGGTTCAACTCATCTCCAGTTATTTGTCTCTCTTTAATGAAAGAGCAGGCTTTTGACCTTTGGGGCTGGGGCAACTTCCACTGTTGACTTTTTAGATTCATGGCAAACTATTAACCATCCCAGAAATTTAGGGTATGGATTTAAGACAGCCAGTTGCGTCGGGAAATATGGCAGTCAGATGCATGTCATTATGGGAGAGGCCTCTTCTCAGTTTCCCAGCACCAGCAAAATTTCTTCCAATTGAACTGGGGTAAGAATACAGACCACAGCAGCAAAAGGGTATCAATTAGTCTCATTAACAAGTTCAGTGGCGTTTCCAGGATTAGCTCAGGGAGGGGATGGGGTGGTTGGATGAGGAGATATATAGTCAAGGACTCTCAAGGAACCTGGCAGCAGGCAGTGGGGTGGCTGGAGATAGTTACCCTTTGCCTCCCATACCTTTGACCGACTTGCATCACCGCCCTGTTCTCCACCTCAACTTGCCTTTGGCCTGGGGTCCCAACTCCTGCGGGTGTGGCAGCTGGAGAAGCTGCTGATAGCTCCTGTCGATCAGGCAGGATTCCAGTAAAGACTCTTAGAAATATTTCCCGGCACCAGGGAATTAGAGGGCACTAACTGTGAGAAATGGATATGAGATAACCTCAGGCACCTAAAAAGGTATCTGAACAATAAACAAATTGGTTGCATGGCAAAGCAACAACTAAGACTGGGATCAATTACATCAATCTTGTGTTGCAATTCTGTCATTGAGTAACAACATCCCATGAGATTACAGCAAAAATTTGTTTTGTATAACACAGGAAACTAAAACCTGATGGCTTTCGAACAGTGTTGCCACACAGGAAGCTCCAGAAGTACAGGATCAGTTCCATACCGGACTGATTCCATACTAAGGCTCGAACTATTGAGAACATAAAAAATAGGAACAGGAGTAGGCAATTCAGCCTCTCAAGGCTGCCCTGCCATTTAATAAGATCACGGGGGCTGATCTCATTTGGGCCCAGACACCACTCTCCTTCCCGCTCTCCAAAACCCTTCATTACTAATGAAAAATCTGCATGAAGCAAAGTAAGATTCTTCTCTTTTAGAGTTGTGTTTCTATTCGCTACAATATCAGGTCCCATCCAACTCCATGGGGCGGCACGGTGGCTCAGTGGTCAGCACTGCTACCTCACAGTGCCAGGGACCCAGGTTCAATTCCAGCTTGGGTGACAGTCTGTGTGGAGTTTGCACATTCTCCCTGTGTCCGCGTGGGTTGCCTCTGGGTGCTCCGGCTTCCTCCCACAATCCAAAGATGTGCAGGTCACGTGAATTGGTCATGCTAAATTGTCCATAGTGTCAGGGGTAAATACAGGATAGGGGAATGGGTCTGGGTGGGTTACTCTTCGGAGAGTCAATGTGAACTTGTTGGGCCTGTTTCTACATACTGTAGGGAATCTAATCTAATCCACATTGAAACACATTCACACAATAATAGTGGTGCAAAGAATAACAGCAATAGAACAAACCCTTCCAGGGATTCAACCTCAGGAAACTACATTTTACAATTCAGTAACTCTGCTGGAATCAGACTAGGGAGGTGCACAGGATAAGTTCTGAATTTCATGCAGCATTTACAAGTGCGCTACAGTTGAATATAGCGATTGACACCAATGACCTAGAAGAAGCACACAATGTGGCAACACAGACGTTACACTCCAGGCTGCTAAAAAAGTTGTCCTCTTTATGACACGGCTCATATGTGGCTGCACAAAAGACATTCAATGCACTATGCACTGAAATGAGCAAGACATGCACAACATGTCTGGCTTTTGACTGTGCATCTATTTGCTCCCATTTCTTACCCTTCCTACATTAGAAAAGGAACAGGTTATTTTATGTGCTTACCTTTAGAGCTATTATAAGTAAACAAAGCAGTGCAAGAGCACTTTCTTAATAAAAAACAGAAGATAGCAGTAGATCACCACTACACAATTTAAAGGTTTTCATTAAAACAAAGAACTTTGGATGTTGGAAGTCTGAAACAAAACAGAAACTTCTGGAGAAACTCAGCAGTATCTGTTTTCAACTCTTGTTTTTTCTCCACAGGTGAATTGTTCGCTGCTTTCTCCTACTGCGTTTCTGCAGCAATTTCTGTTCTTTGGTAAAGACTTTCCAGTTTTTAATTTGCTAAATAAACTGGGCTGCAAAGAGATTACAACGTTCACAGAGGCACTAGGATCAGGGAATTTATGTAATTTATGTATGGGACATGCTAAATTGCCATATTATTCAGGGGTGTTTAGATTAGGTACATTAGTCAGGGGCGAATACAGGAGAAACTCAATTATCCGAGTGTGACGGGTGGGCACTATTTCATTCGGATAATTGATTATTTGGAAAATCAATTAAATGCCTTTCCGCTGGGGCTCGGAGTTTTAAAGTCTGCTCCTTGTTCAGGAGACTAGCAGCAGCAGCATTTCATGCGAGACTTCGCCCCTCACACCGCCCCCTTCTCGATCTGCCCCCACCCTGTCCAACACCACCCCACAACCTGGTCCAATCCCGCCCTCCACCCCCTAAACCCTTTTCAACCCCGCCGCCTGCTCCACACCCGGTTCAACCCTGCCCCTCGCTCCCCACCCGGTCCAACCCTGCCCCTCGCTCCCCACCCAGTCCAACCCCGCCCCTCGCTCCCCACCCAGTCCAACCCCGCCCCTCGCTCCCCACCCAGTCCAACCCCGCCGCCTGCTCCACACCCGGTCCAACCCCGCCCCTTGCTCCCCACCCGGTCCAACCCCGCCCCTCGCTCCACACCCAGTCCAACCCCACTCCTTGCTCCACACCTGGTCCAACCATGCCCCCAAGCACAAAGCGCGAGAGCCGCAGCCCTCCCCCTCTTCCGTCCACCCCTGGCCCCTCTCCAGGACATCCGGACTGTACACCAACAACAAGACTGCTGCTGCCTTTGTGGGGTAGTGCACAGACACAGGCACAGCCACACACACAATTTTTTACTGCAAATTCTTGACACGTTCCATGTTTGCCCTGCACAGGACAATGCTGGAGAGATTATTCCTGGGAAGCGGGACGTTAGGGTACACCCCTCTGTAGAACTCGAAGGAAAGTGTGGGGAGAGAGAGAGGGTAGGAGGTCAGTCATTTGGACACGGTGCCTGTTTAATCACTGTAAGCAAAAGATGCGATCAGTGTTGGAAACACATCTTTGATGTAATGTTTCAATTGGGACCTCGAGATCTCCTTCGGATAATCCGATTTTCGGATAATTGGCATTCGGATAATCCAGTTTCCTCTGTATAGGGGAGTGGTGTGGGGGTTTGGGTCTAGGTGGGTTACTGTTTGGAGTGTCAGTGTGGACTTGTTGAGCCAAAGGGTCTATTTTCACACTGTAGCAATTCTATGAATCCATGATCTGATTTCAGCTGTATAACATCGTTACACTACATGGTGAACAGCAGCCAAAATAAAACAATGTGTTAATTCGTTCACTTTCACTTTTTAATCACAGTATTAGTCGCTGCTTTGCCATGCAATCAAATTTGTTTATTGTTCAGATACTATTTTAGGTGTACATTTTAAATCAATTTGGCAACAATCCCTGAGATCATCTGCTATTTCTCAAAGCCAGTTCCTTTTAATTGCCTGATGTCAGCTCTTGATCTTCCTTGCCATGAAAATAAATGGATTACAAAATAAAATTTATATCATCTTACTGAGCTGAAGACAGAGCCTAATAATACAGAAACTGTTAACAAATCTTTTTGTATTTTTAGTTCCATTTTTAGACAGCAGTGAATAAGCAACAGTTTTAAATAACAGTGGAAGGATACACGCTCGCCTGAAGAGTATTTTGTGTATCTAGTTTTTTGGAAATATAGTCAACTTCATCCAGTGAACCCAAGCTCCAGAGCTACTCAATATATACTTTAGCTGCTCCTCTGGAGCCCCAGTGATCAGTAACATCTTCTAAAATATAAATGCTTGATAAATCCACAGCTAAACACCTGCTTGTTTTTGTCCAATTGACTTTGATGATGGCGAACAGCCCAGATTAGATTCCCTACAGTATGGAAACAGGTCCTTTGGCCCAACAAGTCCACACCGACCTTCCAAAGAGCAACCCACCCAGACCCATTTCCCCACCCTATATTTATCCCTGACTAATGCACCCAACAATATGGGCAATTTAGCACGGCCAATTCACCTGACCTGCACACCTTTGGATTGTGGGAGGAAACCCATGTAGACACGGGGAGAATGTGCGAACTCCACACAAACAGTTGCCTGAGGCAGGAATTGAACCCAGCTCCCTGGTGCTGTGAGGCAGCAGTGCTAACCACTGAGCCACTGTGCCACCCAATTTTATTTTCTTCTTGCTCAGCAACCCGCCCTACTCACTGTTGCGTGCTGGCCCTGGTGTGCCGCTCTCCCTTACCCCTTAGATGAGAGGAGGGACACGGACTACAATTATACACTGATGAACGAGTAGAGAACAAATTGAGGTATTTGAGATGATAAAAGGAGTGGATAAAACAGACGTGGAGAGGATGCTTCCTCTTGTGGGTTGTTCTAGGACGAGAGGTCACAGTCTTAGGATAAGGGGGAGCAAGTTTAAAACAGAGTTGAGGAGAAACTACTCCTCCCAAAGGGTTGTAAATCTGTGGAATTCGCTATCCCAAAGCATAATGATGCTGGGCCAGTAAGTAAATTTAAGGAGGAGTTTAGACAGATTTTTAAATGGTAATGGGTTGAAGGGTTATGGGAAGAAGGCTGGAAAATGGGAGTGGGGAGTATATAATGATCGAATGGCGGACCAGACTCAATGGGCCAAATGGCCTAATTCTGTTCCTATATCTTATGAACTTATGATGACCATTTCTCATAAATATCTTATAAGAAGATACAAAGTTCATACCTTCAAATCTTTTTTCGCAAAAATGCAAACTTCTTTCAGCTGTTAACAAGACAAAATCAGAAAATGCTGACTTACTACCAAGACAGGAAATAGTCACATTCTCATCCAGGGTCAGGAGAAAAATAAGGAAGTTTTTCCGAGGTACCTCAAACATTACACCCAACAGCTGTAGAACTTCCAATACTTCCCAATCCACCATAAAGGATCAGACACTGGGAAACATGCGAAGTTACTAACAATTTCCTTGTGACAAACTCCATCTATCAAAAGGCAGGCTTTGAAGTGTTACAACCAGAGTCATTCTTGGTATAGAGGCTCAGGCCAGGCCAAGCCCAGTGCACAAGCAAATTCCACTACTACAGCCTCAGTACAAACCCCTTGTGAACTTGTGGAGAAACAGAATCAATGTTGTACAGACGAAAAGATAAAGTTGCCATGGTCCCAGAGAACCATTGGGCTGCTCTCTGATTTAAGAGAGAGAGACACGACTGTTGGTGGGTTTAACCTTACGGTCTCCCCACCTCAGGCAAAGGGGGAGGTCAAGAAGGGAAGTCCCTCACGGTGACCTCAGCCATTTCAGGAACTGAACCCACACTGTTGGCATCACCCTCTGCATTGCAAACCAGCTGTCCAGCCCACCCCTTTTAAGGATGAAAATACAAATAAAAGCCGAGAATGAGGAGACTTCGCCATTGTGGTCTCAGAAAAATAAGACTGAGTTTTCACTCACAATTCCCTTTAGGGTTCCAACTCACCCTACCAGAAACCGACCAACTGTCATTTTTGTCCAGGTCCAGGAGGGTTCTCTTCGTGAGGCCTAGCAGGTTTTCTTGTGCAACTGTCTTGCCTCACTGACTACCTACTATGCTACACGGCATCCCTCTTGTCCCACACTAGATGGACTCTCCCACCCACCTTAGGAAGATGTGCTTGCTATTGCTGGGATATCCCGAGACCCTGGTGCAGGTGACATTGTTAAAAGGCAGATGTGCATCAGTCAAGCTCTGGAAGTCTGGAGCTGTCCTGTAGAGTTGGAGGTGGTATGGCAGACATGAGCGAATTGACATGCCACATTTCAGACAGGGACCGGAGGGTCCTGGTGGATAGGATGGTAAGGGGACGGAGGTCCTTTTCCCGAAGGCTGGCAGAGGAAGCCACAATACCAGACACTGCCAGCCTGGTCCAAGGTTGACACCAGCGTCCATGCAGTCTCAACTGTCCAAAGAAACACCCAGCAGTTTTGCAAGATGGTCAATGGCCTTCTCCATTTTGCCAGGTCACTCTGCCACCTCACCAGCTCTGCTACTAAACCCACCTCCTGCCATGGCTGATATTCCACCACTCTCATTATTGCTCGCTTCCTCTCACCTGGCCTCTCTGCTGCCAATTCTTCCCGCCTCTAACCTGTCGAGTCCCAACAGGATTTCACATGTTTCTATGAAATACCCCCTAATTCTTCTAAATTCCAGTGAATACAAGCCCAATTGATCCAGTCTTTCCTCATATGTCAGTCTGGTGAATCTTCACTGGACTCCCTCAATAGTAAGAATGTCCTTCCTCATACTAGGAGACCAAAACTGCATACAATACTCAAGATGCACCCTCGCCGAAAATGTGTTGCTGGAAAACTGCAGCAGGTCAGGCAGCATCCAAGGGGCAGGAGAATCAACGTTTCGGGCATGAGCCCTTCCTCAGGAAAAGTCTCTTCCTCAAGATGCACCCGCACCAAAGCCCTGTATAACTGCAACAAACCATCCTCACTCTGATACTCAAATCCTCTCACTATGAAGACCTACATGCCATAAGCTTTTCTGGTGCACTTCCATGCCAACCTTCCACAACTGTTCCACCATGACACCCAGGTCTCAATGCACCTCGCGTTTTCCTAAACTCAGGTAATAATCTGCCTTCCTGTTTTTGCGACCAAAGTGGATAACCTCATACTGATTCACATTATATGCATTTGCCAAGTATTGCCCACTCAGCCAGTCTGTCCAAGTCACCCTGCAGCCTCTTAGCATCCTCCTCACAGCTTACACTGTCACCCAGCTAAGTGTCAACTGCAAATTTGGAGATACTGCATTCAATCTTTTTGTCCAAATCATTAATATATATTGTGTTCAGCTGGTATCCCGCACTGAACCCTGCAGCAACCAACACATCACTACTTTCCACTCTAAAAAGTCCCTGTTTATTCTAACTCTCTGCTTCCTATCTGGCAACCTGTTCTCTATCCATGTCAATACATTACCTTCGATGCCATGAGTTTTAATTTTTCCTACTAATCTCTTGTGTGGAACCTTGCCAAAAATGTTTTGAAACACCAGGTGCACAACATCTACCGATTCATCCCTGTTCACTCTACTGGAGATATCCTCAAAAGGAATTCCAGAAGATTTGTCAAGCATGATTTCTCTTTAGTGAATCCATGCTTTTGTCACCGCTTTCCAAATGCTCAGTTAATACGTTCTTAATAATTGACTCCAGCATTTTTCCCCATGACTGATGTAGACCCATTCACCTAACAACTCCCCATTTTCTCTCTCCTTCTTTTAAAGAGTGGGGTTACATTAGGTACCTTCCAGTCCATTGGAACTCTTCAAGAGTCTACAGAATGATAGAAAATGATCACCAATGTGTCTGCAATTTCTGGAATTACTTCCTTAAGTATTCAAAGTTTGGGAGAAGGTTTGTAGCTCGGGTGCTCGTTGTTGTGGTTCTGTTCGCCGAGCTAGGAATTTGTGTTGCAGATGTTTTGTCTCCTGTCTAGGTGACATCCTCAGTGCTTGGGAGCCTCCTGTGAAGCACTTCTGTGATGTTTCCTCCAGCATTTATAGTGATTTGTATCTGCTGCTTCCGGTTGTCAGTTCCAGCTGTCTGCTGCAGTGGTTGTATATTGGATCCAGGTCAATGTGCTTATTGATTGAATCTGTGGATGAGTGCCATGCCTCTAGGAATTCCCTGGCTGTTCTCTGTTTGCCTTGTCCTATAATAGTAGTGTTGTCTCAGTCGAACTCATGTTGCTTGTCATCTGAGTGTGTGGCTACTAAGGATAGCTGGTCATGTCATTTCGTGGCTAGTTGATGTTCATGGATGCGGACCGTTAGCTGTCTTCCTGTTTGTCCTATGTAGTGTTTTGTGCAGTCCTTGCATGGGATTTTATACACTACATTGGTTTTGCTCATGCTGGGTATCGGGTCCTTCGTTCTGGTGAGTTGTTGTCTGAGAGTGGCTGTTTGTTTGTGTGCTGTTATGAGTCCTATTGGTCGCAGTCGTCTGGCTGTCAGTTCAGAAATGTTTTTGATGTATGATAGTGTGGCTAGTCCTTTGGGTTGTGGCATGTCCTCATTCCGTTGTCTTTCCCTTAGGCATCTGTTGATGAAATTGCGGGGGTATCCATTTTTGGCGAATACATTGTATAGGTGTTCTTCTTCCTCTTTTTGCAGTTCTGGTGTACTGCAGTGTGTTGTGGCCCTTTTGAACAGAAGAACACAAAAGAAGTTGCATCAAGACACTGTTCAAAAGGGCCACAACACACTGCAGTACACCAGAACTGCAAAAAGAGGAAGAAGAACACCTATACAATGTATTCGCCAAAAACGGATACCCCCGCAATTTCATCAACAGATGCCTAAGGGAAAGACAACGGAATGAGGACATGCCACAACCCAAAGGACTAGCCACACTACCATACATCAAAAACATTTCTGAACTGACAGCCAGACTGCTGCGACCAATAGGACTCATAACAGCACACGAACAAACAGTCACTCTCAGACAACAACTCACCAGGACGAAGGACCCGATACCCAGCATGAGCAAAACCAATGTAGTGTACAAAATCCCATGCAAGGACTGCAAAAAACACTACATAGGACAAACAGGAAGACAGCTAATGGTCCGTATCCATGAACACCAACTAGCCACGAAACGACATGACCAGCTATCCTTAGTAGCCACACACGCAGATGACAAGCAACATGAGTTCGACTGGGACAACGCTACTATCATAGAACAAGCCAAACAGAGAACAGCCAGGGAATTCCTAGAGGCATGGCACTCATCCCACAGATTCAATCAATAAGCACATCGACCGGGACCCAATATACCGGCCACTGCAGCAGACAGTTGGAACTGACAACCGGAAGCGGCAGAGACAAACCACTATAAATGCTGGAGGAAACATCACAGAAGCGCTTCACAGGAGGCTCCCAAGCACTGAGGATGTCACCTAGACAGGGGACGAAACATTTGCAAGAAAAACTCCCAGCTCAGCGAACAGAACCACAACAACTTCCTTAAGTACGCTGGGATGCAGAGAGCGCCAGGCCCTGGGGACTTACTGAGTTTTAATCCCATCAATTTCCCCAATACCATTTCCTTCAGTTCCTCCTTCATGCTTGACCCTCTGATCCCTAGCATTTCCTGAAGGGAAAGAAGATTTAATAAGGTGACTTAATAGTTTTGATCTTCAGGAGGAAAGTATATAATTGTGACATTATGATAAAGCCTCTTCAATGGTCTGCAAACCAATAACTTAAAATATTGACAGGCTCTGCAGATATTTCCAACATTTTTGCTTTCTCCCAATATTTGTTACATGTTAAGTAACATTTTGGCTCACATCTGAAGGTTGTCAGTCTTAAACATGACTTCCAACATGCTAATATCATTCAATGTTTGTGCGAAGATTTGTAGCTCGGATGCTCGTTGTTGTGGTTCTGTTCGCCGAGCTGGGAATTTGTGTTGCAGACGTTTCATCCCCTGTCTAGGTGACATCCTCAGTGCTTGGGAGCCTCCTGTGAAGCGCTTCTGTGATCTTTCCTCCAGCATTTGTAGTGGTTTGAATCTGAGGATGTCACCTAGACAGGGGATGAAATGTCAGCAACACAAATTCCCAGCTCGGCGAACAGAACCACAACAACTAATATCATTGTACATCATGTTAGAATATTGAGCTCTGGTAATATAATGAAATGTTTATATTTAATTTTGTAAAATACACATATTTTACAAGTTTTTTGTTTTAAAGCAGCATGCCACATTGCATTATTTCACTCTGCTCATCAGGCAAATTATTCTTCAAAACTATGTTTTTATTTGGGATTATCCAACGGGCACAAATCTGAGCAGAGACGGACTAGCAGAGAGCAGCTCTATTTTCCATTATGTAATTTTTTCTAACAAAATGTGACTCCTTTTCATATTCTAATTAAAATGGAGATGTGCACTGACTTAATACACTCCCCATGGGAAATATAATACAAGAAACAAACACTTTGCACTCACTTACCAAGAAAGGATCACAATAAGTGCAATTTGTACACAACAGTGACTGTTCTTCAAAAATCACCTATTGGCTATGAAGCATTTTCTGCTGTGCATTTGGATTTGTTTTGTTAATAAATAAATAGACATGCTTTCTCTTAATATCCTTTCATTTATGTTTATCAGCACAGAACCAGAACTCATCCATGTGTTATAATGCCTTACTTGAGGTAGCGCACTGAAAATCAAGCCTGTCACAAAAGTTAAAAGACTTTTTAAACTATGCAGAATTCCGCAATTTAGCTAACTTTCAGATCCAGGTGAACGTAAAGCATGGACCAGGTTGGTATACTTAACAAGTATTACTATTTATTGCAAATAAATTAAGTGGCACAGTAGCTCAATGGTTAGCATTGCTGCCTCACAGCATCAGGGACCTGGGTTCAATTCCACCCTTGGGCAATTGTCTGTGTGGAGTTTGCACATTCTCCACATGTCTGTGGGGGTTTCTTCCAGGTGCTCTGGTCTCCTCCCAAAGTCATAAAGATGTGTGGGTTAGGTGGATTGACCATGCTAAATTCCCCATAGAGTCCAGGGGTATGTAGGCTAGGTGGGTTAGCCAGAGGAAATGTTACAGGGTTGAGTCAGGTGGATTGGTCTGTGTGGGATGCTGTTTGGTTGGTGTGGACCCGATGGGCTGAATGGCCTGCTTCCGGACTATAGGAATTCTATGAAATGGATTCGACAGGTAAATAATTATGAGCTGTTGGCACAGAGTTGGAACGAAGGGTCTGTTTCCATGCTGTATGACTCTATAGCTCTACTAGATTAAGGTCTAGCCTCTTATAACCACCCCCCCCCCACCCCCTTTACACACACACACACAGAGGAAGAAACAGAAGGGGTAAAATGGGTGTTATGGCTAGAGGTAAACACTGGGAAGACAATTCAGTGGTTCCTAGTCCACACAGCTTGCTGATCAGAACACAGCTCCTCTATCTTCCTTCTCCAGATGTTTTCACTTGTTTTTAGAAGACACATTATAACTGGCTCACACATATAAAAAATGTCTGATACATCAATTAAAATTCATAGCTTTCAGCAACTGAAGAAAAAATAAATGGATTTTTCTCGGGCATAATTGTTTTTATTGCAGAGTATGGAGATCTGCTCTGAGTTTGTGGAGATTTGACGGTTTCTCCATCTCTTGTTCACAACCCCGATCTGCTTAGCTACCTGGGAACCAATCAATAACTGGTCACTAGTCCACAGACAAATTAGCTACTTTTTACTGACTGATTCTCCATTTTTGGAAAACCATTTACTGCTGCTTGAACTAGTAGCTGTGTAAACAGTACATACAATGACTGGCAGATTATTTGCTTTCAAAAACTGCAGTAATCTTTCGGATTCATAGAATTCCCACCATGCAGAAAAAGGCAATTTAGCCCATCGAGTCTATCAGACTGTCCAAACAGCTTCCCAGACCCCCAACCTAGCCTCATAAGCCCACATTTACCACAGCTAGCCTGCACATTCTTGGACACTGCGGGGTACTTTAGTATGGACAACGCACCCATCCTGCACATCTTTGGACTGTGATAGGAAACCAGAGCACAGGGTGGAAACCCACACAGACACAGAGAGAATGTGCAAACACCACACAGCCAGTCACCTAAGGCTGGAAGTGGAGCTAAGTCCCTGGTGCTGTGAGGCAGCAGTGCTAACCACTGCATCATTGGGCTGCCCAGAAATCTTTAGTTTTTAAAAGAATGCTTTAGCTGTTTTCGGTCCATAATTAAAAATACAGAAAAATAAAAACAAATGGCCATTCGTGTTCAGATTAAAACAGGTTAAACCATATCTCTCTCCTCCTTCCATAAGAATCCTCAATTTTAAGTAACTTTTGCCCGCTGCTCAGCCAGTGGCTAATTTTTAGGCAGCAGTTCTGCACAAAGCAATTTTGCATTGACTTGTAAGGATCAGATCTAAAATTACTGAACGTTTGAATAGTCCTCTGAAATCTATGTATAATTTCAACAACAAAGTTACAAATTTCAGGTATACAATAACCAGAAGTTAATTGCAGAAGATTTAATTGTAAGTGTACAATAGAAATGAAGTCACCAACAGTTTTAAGCAAATAATAATTTGCAAGAAAACAAAACAAAAATTGTCAGCAACAAACTAAACAGGTTAGGTTTAACTTTATTCCCTATTCTGAAAATTGAGACTAAAGATTGTATAGGTAAGTTTTTTGAATTTTCAGTAGAACAGAACTGCTGTATACAACAGGAAAACTGTAAAGGGAATGCATGCAAAAGATTTAAACTTAAGAAGCCATCACACTGTCACATTCTAAACTGGCTAAGGATCTAAAGTGGATTACACTGAATGAAAGGAACTACTGTTCACAGTCAAAAGTGAAAAAAAATAGCTTGCAAGAGAAGCATTACCTCTTAGTCCATTATTGAATAACTTCTTTCCAATATATGACAGAGGTGTACAGTAGGATGCTGAGACGTTGATCCATTCCACACAGCCTTTGTGCACTGTTTAGTTAATCAAAGGGACTGTTCCATCACTGCTGCATGAGAAATATGTATGTAAGAAAATATCTTGGGAAGGAAGGGCCATTCAGCCCATCAAGCCCATACTTCCATTGACCTCACATACTATCTCCAATTACTAAGGTAACCCACTTAGTGAAATTCCTTCAAGAATACATGAAAAACATTTCTCCAAAAATAATCCATCAAAGGGTCCATATTAATGGGCTATCCATCTTCACTCTTTAACCCATCGGCAAACCTTTGAATTAAATTGACAGTGAGTGCCAAGAATCACTGCATTTCATCAATATTACATTACCATAGTATTCTGATCATTTATCAGTACTTTAATCCAAATATTTCTCCAATTTTTAAATTAATTAAACAGTATAAAAGTGTGATTGCTCTGCAAATTCATTATTCTGTATAGAAAATCTATCAAGATTGTGCAGAGTTCCTGCA
Source organism: Hemiscyllium ocellatum (assembly GCF_020745735.1). Taxonomy (NCBI): domain Eukaryota; kingdom Metazoa; phylum Chordata; class Chondrichthyes; order Orectolobiformes; family Hemiscylliidae; genus Hemiscyllium; species Hemiscyllium ocellatum. Next base: position 125,149,714 of record NC_083403.1, on the reverse strand, counting down.
AGTTAAGAATATATTTTGTTTTGCCACATTATTGCAACAAGTATTTAATTGTTTCACAAGCAATTATGGAATGAGTGTCCCTTGAACTAATCAGATATTCAAACATAGCTCAAATATGTGGATTATCATTTACAAAGAAATCAACAGTTCAGACATACATTGTAACTGCATTTCCTTATGCAAAGCAGGATTCCACTGAATTTCTACTCAATCATTTCTGCACCTTTCCTGCATGAAAATTAAGCTATTATCCAGCAGTCATTTTAACAGAAGTTTATTTAGATTCATCATTCCATCTCAATTTATCAGTTACCTCTTTCCTGAGAAGTTCTCACAAATTTTGAAGGAAAGTTATGCTTCTTGAATCAAGCTATAAGACATACTTTATTCTTTTGTTCTACTGTTTGCTAATGTCAACATTCAAAATCTTGTTTATGCAGTGCCTTTAATGGAACAAAAAGTCCCAAGCCATTTCATAGGAAGTAGTGTCAAACAAAGTTTTAAAATAAAAGCACTTAAGAGACATTGGGACAGATACCTTTATGTTTGGTGAAATAATTAGGCTCCCCTTAAAACCCTGATAGCTGAGGGAGAGGTCAAAAGGCAATGAGAATTCAGGAAGAAATTCCAGAGTTTAAGTCCGAGCGAGCTGAAGGAATAGTCAGCAATGGTGGAGCGACGAACTCAGAAATGCACAAGAGGCCAGAATTGGCGGAAAAAGTAACCATCCCAAAGTCTCAGGAGGATACAGTGATAGTGAAAGTCATGGCCATAGAAGGATAATGAAACCAAAGACAAGCTGCAGTGTTGCTGAATCAGAAGTCAATGTAGGCTAGCAAGCAGAAGGAGGATGACTGCTGAATGGGACCTGGTTTAAATCAGATTATGGGCAACAGCTTTTTTGATGACTACAGACTGAAGGGAAATTTGCACACAGACCACTATCAAAGTCTTCATATCAGCCACCAATATACGCGAGAGTGGACTGAAGAAATTAGCAACTGATATCCCAAACATTCCGGGTTTGCATCCCCACGCAGCAAGTAATTATGGACGTTATGACTTAGTAAATAAATTCTTCATGATTGCTAGGTAACCCACCGTTCCTGACAGAGAACTTAGAATCCCTACAGTGTAGAAACAGGCTCTCCAGCCCAGCAAGTCCACACCGACCCTCCGAAAAGTAACCCACCCGACTCATTCCCTTATTTCTCTACATTTCCCCTGACTAATGCACCTAAAGCTACGGGCAATTTAGCATGTCCAGTTCAACCTGCACGTCTTTGGATTGTGGGAGGAAACTAGAGCACCCGGAGGAAACCCACGCAGACTCGGGGAGAACGTGCAAATTCTACACAGACAGTCGCCCGAGGCTGGAATCAAATGTGAGTCCCTGGCGCTGTGAGGCTGCAGTGTTAACCACTGAGCCACTGTGCCGCCCCAAACAGTGCTGTTATCATCCATCTCTCCTCCACACAACTATTTCTGCCATTATCCATAGGTCTCATTGTTTTACTAATACACCTATGCTAGAATAAAACCCATTCTAACTTTAAGAGGTTACACACATTACAGCTGTATTCTTTATGTGCATTTAAAAAATTTATATTGCCACTAAGATGATGAGTACTAGTGTTACAGGAACAACCTGTTCCTAGTTCACATAATCCAGTGTAAGATATAACTACTCATAAGTAACGTGTTTACAAACTGAAAAAGGTCAAGAATCAACTCGGTTGTTTTCTACCAGCCTAGTAGTTGCTTGATATCATAACAATAAATTCCCAAATAGTCTTCAAACGCATAAATAATGCTAGAAAGATCACAATGGAGCAGACCTTTGAGAGTTAGACATCCAAAGTCACCTGTTCCTCTTATACATATCATGTCTCATTACATATATGCTACATCCATTTGAAGGTTGGATTTTAGTGCCGGACTTTTTGACAGTTGGAATGAGGAAAGTTTTCCGACCGTCTCTTGTCATCCCTCACATTTGTTTTGAGGTTTGAGGAGGTCATGGAGCTTGAACTGCACAGTATGATAGCATCAGATCAGCTGCCCATGGATATTGCACACACCTGCATGAAGAGAGGCTGATGGTTGTGTATGAGGTGCACACTGATGGAATGCAAGCCCCTGCAGTCAACAAATATTCTTGGTTGTTCTGGCAATATTCAAACAGCTTCATGTACAGTCAATGACATCCTACATCTATAGAAAGCCAGCTAATCCGGCGAGACTGTGTGTTTTCTACACATTCTGACTGTGCCTGTCAAATCTTGAATACTTCTCTGGAATTTTGGGCAGTGGTGACGTTGATAGTCACTGCTAATGTGGAGTTAGTAGACAGCTTCTAGGTGACCTTCTAGGAAGCTGTTGATCACCTTGATTCTCTTCCAAGGTCTGTTTTAAGGAAATGTGCGCTTGCTAACCTTTGCTGACCCCGAAGGAACAATACCACAACTTTTAGAATTTTTATCCTTGGTTTCATATCCTTCCATATGTAAGAATCATTCTAATTTGATTGCAGAAAACTCCTGCATGCAGAAAATAACCCATCCCTGTGAAAGAAATATGACAAAACTCTTCTCCACTAGCAGATAGTAAAGGAGCTGTAAGCATAGGGATTTACTGGCATGTATTCCAAGCTGCTTAGTTTGGCCACAGTGCCTTTCTGTTGTGTTCACTGGAGAATTTCAGGAAGTCTGGAAAACCCTTGGACAAACATAACTGTTAAGATGCTTGCATGCATGGCTGCACAGCAGCTGCAAATGTATCATGCAGACTTTAATTTAGGTTAAATATTGTGCGTGCACTGCCTGGTTCAACAATTTAATGGTAGTGTGCAGTGAAAAAACTGGCCATGCACAACCTCAAAATCTTATGTGAAAAACTGCTGTAGACCCAACATTGAACTGGGGTGCATGGAAATGGTGCTCTGACAATCCACCTCTCCTGAAGGAGTGGTGCACATACATGCTCCATTGCAATGTGAAAATCAACAGACTAAATCTGGCTTCCCAACATACTCATTCCAAATTCCCAATGTCAATTTTAACCTACTATCCACTTCCAGCAAATTAAATTTCCACGTTATTTCTGCGTCAGTTTTAAATAGTTTTAATTGTTTTGCAGTAACTAAGGCTAATTACACAACACCAGGTTATAGTCCAACTGGTTCATTTGGTGGTTGTCTACCTGATTAACAAGCAGCGCTTTGAAAGCTAGTGTCTCCAAATAAACTACTGCTGTTGTGTGATTTTTAATTTTGTCCACCCCAATCCAACATCGGCTCCTCCAAATTAAGACTAATTATGTCATTAAAAAATGTGCTTGTACTGTAATGTACAGGCAGTGGTAAGTTTAATCCCTACTCACTATTAGTACAGAGACTTCACACTCTTCAATACATTTGAATAGGAAGTCAGACAGAAAGATGATCATTTCTTGATGCATCGCAGACAGCAACTTCAGGATCTCTATGTTTAACTGATCATATTAAGTTGTTTTTCACTTTATGTATAAATGCTGATGATCATTCTAAGCTTCTCCTTTATCCTTACAGTAACGTTTAGCCTGTGACACTATATAACAAGGAAGTTTACAGATTTTGAAGTGGAGCCTGATTGTCTAGAATTAGTACTTTACATGAAGTATTCAGGGTATCTTCAGATAACATTGATTTGGGTTTTCAGAGGGTGCCTCTGCACGACACAAACATTATGCATTTTTGGAGGACAGTCAGCACCTGAGCCTCAAATATTCCTCTGCATTATAATCTGCATTTGTCAAGTGTCAGCTAGACAGGTGGCAGCACAGTGGCTATATGATAAGTACTGCTACCTTACAGCCCCAGGTAAGCTGGTTCAAAGCCAGCCTTGGGTGACTGTCTGTATGGAGTTTACACATTCTGTGTCTAAGTAGGTCTCCTCCCTCAGTGCAAACATGTCCAGGCTAGGTGGATTGACAATGCTAAATTGCCCATAGTGTGCAGTCAAGGTGCAGTAGCCATAGGAAATGTGGAAAATCCAAGGGATAGGGTAGGGGATGTGGTGGAACTAGCTGGGATGCTCTTCAGAGGGTTGGGATGGACTTGATGGGCTGAATGGCCTGCTTTCGCACTGTAGGGATTCCTTGATTCTAACAATTGATTTTTTTTAAGTTATGTAAAACAAGATAATCCAGGACAGATTTGTCAGTCTATCCACAGTAATGCAGACATTAAAAAAAAGGCAAATTTTATTTCTTACAGGTTAGAGAGAACCTTATCTTTAATACTGTAGTTATTTAGACATCCAGGATCAATGTGGTGAGCAATTCAGATTTATATCAGTGAGTTTTTAAAACTGCTGCTTTCAGGATAAATTCAAGGTAATTGCAGTATCTTTAGCATCAGGAACATTTAGGATTGTGTCAAATTCGGCCTACCGCTGAATTCACTCTCTTAGAAACTAACGCCATTTGCAAATGTAAATGTTTTAAATTTTTCAGGCTCTCTGTTACATTCATGATAGCTCCAGCAAGTTTGAATAAAGACACCATTAACAGAGTAGCTCTAATTGGGAAAATTGCATAATTCCACTTCTGAATTTGCAAAATGTGTGAATCTTGAAGTCCTTATTGAAATACAGAACTTGCCAGCAGGCTTCAGCTCAAGCCTGTGCCTGGGTTGATTTTTCTCCCCTTTCAAATTCTGAAGTGCTGCAGCATTGGCTGAAATCTTGCATACAGTTTTCAGTCACAGCAATTTTCCTAATTAGGGACTTTATAGAAATTCATAACTGCACTAAAACCTAAATACACTTGTGCATCCTCACAATCTCCTATTTAACCTACTATTCCAGTGAAAATTACCTTATTTACTTCTGCAAATGACCAAGAAGGAATTTCTACAACATATTTTACAGTAACTGTTCTTCCGACATTCCCTCTCCCATTAGCCATCAATGAGTTTTCTTGAATGGCTCATTTGAGATCAGACAGCTGAACTATAACAATTTCTCTCTGTGTCAGTGACTCTGAAGTACTGCATTTCAATACGCTCAAGAAGACATGAGACTGTCATTTGGCCTACTAACCTTTCTGCTTCAACAAGCACCATACACAACATACAATTTTCTGGACTTCATCTAATTTACTTGACTTGCAGCAAGTGTGAGAGGAGCGGATAATCACAGGCAAAATGGAGCCTTGAAAAGCTTTTTTTAAATTAAAATAAAAGAGCCCCTTAGGATAAGTCAATGCAAATTTGCAATCTGTATCATTTAATTCAGACCAGTTTCATTCCCCAGGTAAAGCAATTCTCTTTATCAAGAAAGATTCATAGTTTTAGAAGGCATTTGATTGACATTGAATCTGCATCTCCAAATCATGAATAAAACATACTTTTTGAACAACATTGCACTTGAAGGGGCACAAACGGGAAACTAAATGTTACTGCAAGATGGCAAATGAGATATGATAAAGTGTTAAGGCAATCAATATTCTGACTATTTATGCCTGATGCTGGAGTATAGTACATGAATGGTAGGAGCTAGGTGATCCATTACTTTAATGCAAATGCCTAAAAAGAGATACTTTCGGTCTGTTTGATTGTGGGGTCAGAGTGAACCCCAAGATATAAGATATTTCCTGCAACAACTTACACCTTCTTTGGACCCATCTTTTGTGAGTTATAGCCTCACTTTTCCCTTCACCGTCATAATGTTGCTCAGTTGATTTCTCCAGCTCTCCATTTCATCACAGACATTCCTTCTTTGCTGTTTTCCCATCTGTATGCTCCACAGAAAGTGAAAATCATCTAGTTATGATTTTTTTAAAAATCCTTTCCACGGGTTGTGCACATCAACAATAAAGCCAGCATTAGATGTTGATCCCTAACTGCCCTTGAGAAGGTGGAAGCGAGACACATCTTGAACTTTTGGAGTTCATCTGGTCTACATACAGCTATCATGCCATTTGGAAGAGAGTTTCAGGACATTTTACCCGCTAACATTGAAGGAATGACAATATAGTTCTACTGATGATATGAATGACTGGAGCTTACAGATGGTGCCCCCGTATGTTTATTACATGTATCCTTCAAGATGGTATAGGTCATGGATTTGGAAGGAGCTGTCAAATGAAACTTTTACAAGGTGCTCTAAAGCAACTCACCAAAGGCGGATCTATGACAGTAGAAAGTAGTGGATTGGTACAGGGGGAGTTGATGAATTAAGTGGCAACTTCTTCCTAGACTCTGTTGAGCTTCTAGGTTCACCCATCCAGGGAAATGAAATACATTTCATCACACTCTTGGATTGTGTTTTGTTGATGATGGACAGGCTTTTGAGGGTCAGGAGGGAAAGTATCCCTACAGAGTTCCCAGCCTTTGACAAGATCTTATGGTCAAGGTATTTAAAAAGCTGGCCCAATTCAGTTCCTGCTCAATTATATCCTAGGGATGTTGTCAGGTGGGGGGTGGGCAGGGACAATTCAAAGGCAGTTCAATTCTCTCCAGTTGGAAATGATCATTGCCTGGCATTTGTGTTGGACAAATGCTACTTGCTTGATGTTGTCCAGATCTTGTTGCAGATAGGCACAGTTTGCTTCAGTTTGCATCAGGTGTGATCGGTACTGAACACTGCAATCATCAGGGAACATCCTCACTTTGATCTAATGATAAAGATAAGCTAATTGATGAAGCAGCTAAAGATAAATCTAAATCTTCGACACTACCCTGAATACCTCTGCAGGAGTTCCTAAGACTAACCTGATTGGCCCCCAACAATTACTACCATCCACAGTCTTCAATATGACCACAACCAATGAAGAGATTCCCCACTAATTCTTATTGACTTAAAGTCTGTCAAGATCTTGATGTCAAGGGAGTCACTCTAACTTCATCTCTGGAACTCAGATTTTGTATCCATGTTTCAACCAAGGCTGTAATAAGGTAATTAACTTGTAACATTGACTCTCTAAACTATAACTGAAAATGTGTTGCTGGTTAAAGCACAGCAGGTTAGGCAGCATCCAAGGAATAGGAAATTCGACGTTTCGGGCATAAGACCTTCATCAGGCTTATGCCCGAAACGTCGAATTTCCTGTTCCTTGGATGCTGCCTAACCTGCTGTGCTTTAACCAGCAACACATTTTCAGCTGTGATCTCCAGCATCTGCAGACCTCATTTTTTTCTCTAAACTATAACCACAGATAATGTTTGACCTGCTGCTGTTTCCAGAATTTTCCATGTTAATTACACAATTTGTTTTTAAGTAATGAGCGCTGACACATTTAAAATTGAAACAAATGCTTTTAGCATTACATTCGAAACTTCAGTCCTCAAGCATTAAGTTAGCTCATTCTCTTTCCTGTCATTCTTTTCCAAAAACTGTTGCTTTACTTTCCACAATCCAGCAGTGGCATTTAACACAGACTGATCATATTAATAGATTATCTCGAATAGGTGTTCTCCATCATGGCCTGTAAGGACCTGTGAGACAGTTTCAAGAGGAGTGCTAAAAAAAATACACAAAGAAATGCATGTTCTAATTGTTGTCTCAATCTGCCATCTTCCAGATCAATAATCTTTGTATAACTTGTTCTTGATGTTGCCACTCAGTTATGTCACCTGTCCAACCAGTGCAGTTTTACAGGGGGTTCAGGTCAGAGGCTGTCATTGTGTCTCAGGCATTGCCAGATGAGGCGTAGGGGCGCACAAAGAGGTCCACAAAGACTTGTTCAACATTCAGATTATCAACAGCAACTTCCAACAATACTGGATTTCCACAATTCAACATGTTTTGGCCAAAGACAAATATAGGTCTTGTCAGAACTATCACTCAGCACCAGCAACATGTTTCACATTAATAAGTAAAACATATTTGATGTGCATATCAAATTTTATGTAGAAAAAACATTACATAAACTTCTGTTGTACTATAGCAGATTAGTGGAACTTTTCAACACAAGAAAGGGCCCTTAGAAAGAAAATTTTTAAAACACCTGATTTGGAAACCTTTGAATTCAGACTGTTAATACTTCAATTTATGCACATGAAATTTTGTATTTCTAACATGTTGAATGGTTCTAAGAAAGGGCTACTCTATCCGAAACGTTACCTCTGATTTCTCTACACAGATGCTGCCAGACCTGCTGAGCTTTTCCAACAAATTCTGTTTTTGTTTCTGATTTAAAGCATCTGCAATTTTTCGGTTTTTACTTGAATGGCTTTATCTTTGGTTCTGATCCAATTCAGCATCTCCTTTAAATTAATGACAATTTCATCGCAATCTAAATCCTTGTACTTATATTGCATTCCTGGTAGCAATACGGACACAGAATTAATGTTCTGAAAAAAACTAGGGTAACTGATTCAAGATTCTCAGACTACATACAAAAGACTGGGTATATGGTCACAAAATCTCTTAACTAGTTCACTGTGGTGCAATTACCTTGGGATTGCACAAAACAGGAAGTCAAGAGTAAAATCAAGGTAAACAAAAAAGAGAAGCAAGAAAGGAGTAGCAGGGATTTTAAAAATGCACAGAAAACAGCAAATTGATACTTAAAAGCAGCTGTAAAGGATAGAATGAAGGAGGTCAGAAATATGTGCCATATAAACAATAAGCTGTAACAAAATATAAATTTCTCCTTCCATGCAAACAGCATTAATTTTAGTGTCCACACTTTGTGTGTATTTTCATTCATACAATGAAATGAAGAGAGAAAGGTAATCATAGCAGGGTAGTGGTTAATAATCAGATGATAATCAGCACAAGTATTGGGTTACACCATAATAATACTTCTGTCTGTCAAAGGATATGCCTGTTATGTCTGTAATTATGCACTGAAATATCCCTAAAATGCAGATTAATGTGAAACCGGAGAGTTATTCTAAATGCCTACCTCAAATTTCAAGCCATTCCATTCCTCTCAAGCAGAATGAACCAATACGATATATCACATTATTTTACTGCAGTACTTGCATCTAGCTTGTTCAGGGAAGGACTCATTGAAATATTTATTCTTGGGTATTCAAAACAAAACCAATTTTGTGCAAGTGCTCTATTGCACTGCATGCCATCGAATTTACTGAAAGTTGAGGATAGGTGGAGTGTGGGGGGTGCAATAAGTTTGGTGCGGGAGAAAATGTAGGTCCAGGATATCACAGGTGATCAGGATATGTGACTGAATAAGGCTTAAGGTGTGCAAGCATCTCAGTTAAAGATCTAGCATATTTGACATCTTGTGCCAAGGAGTATGATAATAAAGCATGTGGCTTCAATGAAATGGTGTACCATTTATGTGACTCCTTTCAAGGAGTGTATTTGTAATTTAATTTTAGCTTTGTCTGCATAAAATTTATTATAGCTTCTCAATCTTCACATACACTTTTAGTATTGTACACGCATTACTATGGACATAAAGTTCAACTAGAAAAAATTATCTTATGTTCATCATATTTCAGTGTCTGTAGGTATAGACTTTAAATATCACACAGCTAGGGTCTTAGCATGAAAATCCAAAACTCGACATCCAACTCACTTATTTCTGGTGCTAGTGGAAGAGTTACTTCTAATGTTCCAGACTAAAAGTTCCCAATTCCTCTTTGCAATAGGAAGATATAGAGATAGGAAGTAAAGCAGTGTAGAATGAAATTTAGCAAGAAAATTAGCTAAATAAATGAACAAAAGGAGAGCAAAGACAACAGACTGGAAGAGAAATGAAATGACCCATTTCCATGTTTAACATTAGCTCAAACATTAAATACTAGCTTCAATATATTCTGTTAGACAGTCTTAGTACCCAGCACCTCCTTTCAATTCAAGTTGTGTACACCAGCTCTGACCTCAATAAAGCCTTTAAGTTTAAAGTTCAGACAAGTTGCTATTGTGTCAGTGAGAAAATTTGCAGGGTTACTTGTATTTGTTTAAAATTACTATACAAGGATAATGTTTAAACCCTGCAATTTCCAATAATTAACTCAATTGCAAGCTTACATGAAGGCTATCATATCAAGCAGTGACTTGCAAGTACCGAGAACTCTGTTTTGGATTTTGTCAAAATAACCAGTTACCTTGGTCAGTCCCCTTAGTACAGCTCCAATAACATACCATAACGTTTATTATTCCCTAATTAGGTATTTTACAGAAATTCTAACAGTGGCAAAGCACAAACCTTTAATGTTTGACAAGCAACACATTTTTGATTCATGGAGTGGAAATTTCCCTGTGCATAATGCCTGAAGAAAACTTTCCAATGGACACCACAGTTGCTGTTGTACCAAGTTATTCTTAATGCCTGCTATTTCTAAATTGGCATTTCAGCAAAAAAGGGAAATAATAATTCACTGTACTTCCGACTATAATTCTATGATTATGATGATCAAAAGAGAGATAGAAAAAGCAAAGAAAAACAAGTGCTGAAGAAAATCTCACAGAAGTGCCTTTCAGAATTTTGTTTGGATTGCAGTATCCACAGAGATCCTGCTTCAGCTTTCTGTAGGCCAGGCTGTTGGCAATTCAAGAGATAGAAACAAATTAACAGTGCAACCACTGGTGCCATTTCCGAAGCACACATTTTGCTCACAAAATGCACTTCACATTATAAATTACTTGCCTCTGTAAATCTTACGCCAGTAAAGATCCATCTTTTCCTGGGGCTCAGAATGTGCTGCTAGTAGTCTGACCTTAGTCAGTGACATGTCTGAGCCATGACGTAAAAGTGTATTATAATGCATGTATGAGACACTCGGCTGTCTCGCCACCTGTTCACACATAGGCTTGAATTTTATTTAAAACAGTAGAACATGACACTAATCAATCTCCTGTGGTATCACTCACAGCAAGTTGGAAAGCATACTGTTTAATAATAATGTGAGATGTTCTTAAAAAAAAAGACAGAAAAAATTATGAGGTTCATAAAATGACTTTTGTTTATATACTGCCTTTCATTGCCTCAAAATATTACAATGAAGTATTGGAAGGGTAGTCATGATTGTAATATGAGAGATGGAAATTTTCCCTATCAGCAACATATCTATAAATAGTAATGAGTTAATGGTCAGACAATCTGTTTTGTGATTTTGCTTGAAGGATAAATAATGGTAAGGATATTCTCCTGTTCTTCAATCACAGAATGTTGTGTATCCAGATGGGGTGTTCATTTAACATCTGATATTAGAGCAAATGTTACAAAGGTGAACCCAGTACTTTCAATTTTTAAATATTATTGACAGAAGAAGAACACTGGGAATGGGAATAGATTGCTCAAGCCCTTGAATCTTCTTAATTAGATCATCACTGAAATGTTGCTCAATGCTATCTTCCTAAATTAGCTTAATATCACTCATTTAAGAAAAATCCATCCCATTGTTGTGTACTACCATACCTTCTTGCAGCCATTGGGAAGGCATAGGCTTTTGATATATTGTAGTTTATTTATTTGTGGGATTTGGACATTACTGACAAGAGAGCTTTTATTGTTCATCTGTAATTGCTCTCAGGTAGGTGGTGGTGGGCTAACTTCATTTGCTGCTGCAGTCCAGACAGTGAAGTCAATCCTACAGTGTAGTTAAACAACAAGTTCCTGAATTTTGATTCAGCCACAATAAAGGAATATTTCTGAGTAAGAATGGTATGTGACTTGGAGAGGAACATGGAGATGCCTTCTGTCCTTGTCCTTTTACTTGGATATGGACTTGAAATGCCACAGAACAAGTTTTAGAAATTGGAATTCGGCCAGATAGCTATTTTCCTGCTACACAAACACAAAGGGCCAAATGGTTTTTTCTGTTGCAGAGATTTTTAGTATTTCATGTGGTTGGGGTCAAGGGTTTAGATCTGGTATTGAAGGAGCTACTATAGCGTGTCTTGTAGAAGGTACACACAGATCAGAGTTGTGTGTGTGAAGGAGGGAATGAATGCTTAAGGTCCATGATGGAATGCTGTTTTGTACTAGATGGTCTTTAACCTCTAATGTTTTTGGAACAGTACCATCTAGGTACATAGGATGCATTCAGTAGCTTCCCTGACTTCTAACCCTAAAGATGTTGAGAAGACTTTGGGGAGTCAAGAGATGAGTCATGCTTCAGAACACCGAACCTTTGAAATGCTCTAATAGCCACAATATTTAAGTCATTGCTTCTGTTAAGACAGAGTGGCACCTGGGATGGTAATGGTAGGGGCTAAAGGTAAAATCACCATAGTCCTACCAGACCATAAGGTTGTTCCCACATTAGATAAATGATTGGTGGTGATTTAATCTGAAGGTCACTTCACCTCAGGCCAGTATAGAGGTTGAGAACAAAAATCCTTCACTCTAATTTCAGTCAATGTGGGAATTGAACATGTGCTGTTGGTATTACTCTGCAATGCAAACAAGTTAACTGAGCTAAACATGCCCCCAAATATCAGGTGGAGGTGCTTAGATTTTCCCTGCTTTTTGATGGTCATTTTCATTGGCTTCCAAGATGGAATTTTGCAAAGATTAATTTGAAGAGCAACAGTAACTAACAGAAACAGTACAGCATCATACTTAATTGATCCATTTGATTGCCACTCTCCTGAGTCACCACTTATGAAAGAAAAAAAACTATTTACAATCCAGATTAGATTCTTGATGTATTAGGATTTTCATAAACATTTACACTCTAAAAGATGTTTTGATGAAACCACCATATGTAAACCACCTAAGAGCACTGAGATCAACTTGGTCTAACTCAACCCTGTCATGTCGAACCAAGCTCATAGAAGCTGCCATTTACACTTTCCTAGCAGCACAATTCTGAGCCTCAGTATCACAGTGAATATTGGGACAATCACTGGATATACTCCCATGAACACATTATCAGAGATGCAGAGACTGCCCCCCAGATTTAGAATATCACTGTTATGAATGATGCAAGACATGTTTATTAGTTAATGCACAGTGGTGCTTTGAGCTTTCAAATCAGTCAGACCATGTGTCTCTATATGGAGCGCACAAGCCTTCTCTGGCAAAATTGAGAGTGTGTTACTTAATGTAGTTATACTAGCAAGCACTAACAAGACAATGTTAATATTTACAAGATTGGAGATCATCAGGTCTCTCACTGTAAAAAATTAAACCTTTTTGAAACCTTCACACTCTGGTCATCTATTGACATTATGTTAAATATAAAATTCTCTTCATCTTCTAAATTCCCCCATAATTACATCCATACCTCATACTTGCCTCATGAAGTATGACATCTCTTCCCATTCTGTCTTCTTATTTCAGACTCTTTTTCAGTCACACCAGTGGCAAAACTGACAGCAACCTTAGTCACAAACTCCTAAATTGAATTCCCTTTCTTTAAAAATCTTATAGAATCATACAGCACGGAAACAGACTCTTTGTGCCAACCAAGCACTCACTTTAACCTTTCTCCTCCATGAGTCCTTGTCTACATCCATTTAAAAATGCATGATTTCACTTTAGACTTCCTGCCCTGACTTGCACCTTCAGAATAAAAAATAAGATACTCGAAGATAGTACCATCCCTTGTGAATATTTAGGGAAGAATTTTATTTTTTTAAAGTGAGGTTTGCTTTTCAACAGTGTGAATAGATTTTAAAATTCAAGCTCATGCTAAAGATTTAACTGTAGTCTATCCAATGTTCAAAATTAATTACCTCTCCCTGAAGAGGATTCTACATAACAAACTATATATCTAAATGTTCACTCATTTCGTGAAAATACATTTGTTCATGTCAAAACATAACCCATAGATACTGACAACTCCATATATGGACCATGATGCACAAGCTATATAGGAACCTCTCTAAACAAGAAGCAAGTGGCGTTAAAGTCTGGTTATTTTCCATGAATTGATCACTTGTATAAAACGAAATATGTGACAAAATCAGGATGATATCAAAAATAGCAATGCTATTATCTGTAATATTTAGAAAGACAGGGATGAAATCTACTATATATGCCCGATTTTAGAAAGGATTTGGCAGCTCGCATCCTGGATCATTAAGTACATCTGCAAATTAAAGCTAAAAATGGAATCAATTCTACAACGTCTAGGCATTTCCTTAAATAAGCACTCGGTGCATTCTGATGAAATGGAAGTCTTTGGCTTAAGAGAAATGTACGAAGTAGCAATCTGCTTACCACTGATGCACCGCCACCTCTTATGATTTCGCAAACATTACAACTGGAACACGGTTAAGTGCCAACGTCAGGCGACAAGTAAGGACTCAGAGAGAAAATAAAAAAATCACGGCAAGCAGTTCCTTTGTGCCGAATTCGCCTACGTCCGTCCGACTGTCATCTTAACTAAGTACATGTACTGTATTGGTACTAATGTGACACATATGCGATTTTGACTGGCTAGACGCGATCTCGGTGCAGGGAAACAAAGCAATGGGTGCAGAACCTCCTTCGTTGTCCGCCTGGTTTCAAAATAAAAGCTTACCACATTTCTGACCATTTCGGAGATAAAGTTGGCAAATGCATAAACCGTAATGAGAGCGGATCCGGAGTCGTGGATCATTTCAGATTCCACTCCGCGCACAAACATACACACACTAGACCCACCTTTGTCTCTTTAGTTGGGGGTTCAGTTGCAAAACCTGTCGAAACAAAAGCTGTTCAGTAAAGCCCTGTTCTTTCTCCGCTCCCGGATACTCTGCTCAAATTCGAGTGTTGTGTATCTTTGTGCGTGAGACTGTGTGTTTGCTTCGCTTCCCTATTGTCTACATAGGTGGCACTTGCTGCACCCGGCAGTAGAAACGCGACACAGATTGCACTCCATGGGCGACTAGCTGCGTCATTGCCAGCATCGCCAGCCAGCCCACCTCCTGGGCTGCGCTTGCTGCACCAGCGGCCAATGAAACCCCAGCCACCATCGAACCGGGAGAACGTGTATCTGTCTGTGTGTAGGGTGGGGGAGAAGCAATGTGTACAATGGCAGTGGAAGACCGGGTGAACCGGTCAGCGGGACAGTAACAATGGAACCCCGGGTGAACCGTTGCTAAGTGGGGGTACAGTGGTAATGGAACGCTGGGTGAACCGTTGCTAAGTGGGGATGCAGTGGTAATGGAACGCCGGGTGAATCGTTGCTAAGTGGGAGGTACATTGGTAATGGAACACCGGGTGAACCGTTGCTAAGTGGGAGGTACATTGGTAATGGAACACCGGGTGAACCGTTGCTAAGTAGGGGTACAGTGGTAATGGAACACCGGGTGAACCGTTGCTAAGTGTGTGTGTGTGTGTGTGTGTGTATATGTGTGTGTGTGGGGGGGGGGGTACAGTGGTAATGGAACGCCGAGTGAACCGTTGCAAAGTGGGGGGTACAGTAGTAATGGAACTCCGGGTGAACCGTTGTTAAGTGGGGGGTACAGTAGTAATTGAACTCCGGGTGAACCGTTGTTAAGTGGGGGTTATAATGGTAATGGAACGCCGGGTGAACCATTGCTAAGTGGGGTGGGGGGGGGGGTACAGTGGTAATGGAACGCCGGGTGAACCATTGCTAAGTGGGGTGTACAGTGGTAATGCAACGCCGGGTGGACTGTTGCTCAGCAGCGGCTGGAACGCGGCCCCTTGCTGCCGTTTGCCTCTTGTATTGAGGTGATAGCGACTCGACCTGGCCTTATAGTCTTGTTGTCGAAGTTGCATTGGTGGGATAAGGGAAGGGATGAAGGGTTTGGTTCCATCTGTCCCCCTAAGAGAGTCGTGGCACTGATTCCCTTCCCCCGCGAGGTTAATTACTGCACGCGGGTTTTAATGCGGTTGCAAAAACTAAAACAGGGACACATCCATTGCAATGTTTAGGAAACGCCACTGGGGCTCTTTTACGCAGTGAGTGAAAGGGAAAGTTTAATTTTATTCTTTCATCGGACATTACCGGCACTGGCAAAGGCACCGTTTCGTTGCCCGGCTCTAACTACCTTTCAGAAATGAAGATGGATTATGGGACCGCCACCTTTACTTTGTGCAAATGATGCAGGGATATACACAATACTGTCAGGAGCCATTATTAGAATTCTGAAGTAGCCAAAGTATTTGCAAAGTATTTACGTTTATGGCCACTGGGGGATTCAGCCCTGTTAATACTATTAAGTGTCGAGGGTAGATGTTTAGATAGGTTCTAGTTACAGAGTCACAGAGAGGTATAGCACGGAAACAGACCCTTCGGTCCAACTTGTCCATGCTGACCAGATATCCAGACCCAATCTAGTCCCACTTGCCAGCACCTGGCCATATCCCTCAAAACCCTTCCTATTCATATACCCTTCCAGATACCTTTTAAATGTTGCAATTGTACTAGCCTTCACCACTTCCTCTGGCAGCTCATTCCATACACGTTCCAACACTGACATGAAAAAGTTGCCCTTGGGTCTCGTTAATATCTTTCCCCCCTCACCCCAGGGAAAAGACTTTGTCTACTTATCCTATTTATGCCCCTCGTGATCTTATAAACCTCTATAAGGTTATCCCTCAGCCTCTAAAGCTCCAGGGAATACAACCCTAGCCTATTACACCTCTCCTATAGCTCAAATCTTCCATTACCATTGCATCCCCACTACACCTCCAATTTGGTGTCATCTACAAACTTACTAACTGTACCTCTTATGCTTACATTCAAATCATTTATATAAATTATGAAATGTAGTAGACCCAGCACCGATTCTTGTGGCACTCCACTGGTCACTGGCCTCCAGTCTGAAAAATAACCCTCCGCCACCACCTCTGCCTTTTACCTTTGAGTCAGTTCTGTATCCAAATGGCTAGTTCTCCCTGTATTCCGTGTGATCTAACCTTGCTAACCAGTCTCCCACCTTACTGAAGTTCATTTATATCACATCAATCACTCTGCCTTCATCAATCCTCTTTGTTACTTCAAAAAACTCGATCAAGTTTGTGAAACATGATTTCCCATGTTCAAAGCCATGTTGACTATCCCTAATCAGTCCTTGTCTTTCCAAATACATGTAAATCCTGTCCCTCAGGATTCCCTCCAACAACTTGCCCATCACCAATGTCAGGCTCACTGGTCTGTAGTTCCCTGGCTTGTCCTTACCACCTTTCTTAAACAGTGGCACCATGTTAGCCAACCTCCAGTCTTCTGGCACCTCACCTGTGACTATCAATGATACAAATATCTCAGCAAGAGGCCCAGCAATCACTTCCCTAGCTTCCCACAGAGTTCTAGGGTACACTTGATCAAATGCATTTCAAGACATCCAGCACTTCCTCCTCTGCAATATGGACATTTTGCAAGATGTCACCATCTATTTCCCAACATTCTATATCTTCCATGTCCTTTTCCATATTAAATACTGATGCAAAATACTCATTTAGTATCTCCCCCACTTCCTGCGGCTCCACACACATGCCGCCTTGCTGAACTTTCAGGGCCCTATTCTCTCCCTAATTACCCTTTTGTCTTTGATGTATTTGTAAAAATAGTTGGAGTAAAAATGTAGTTGAAGATGGTTATTGCCTGGTACGTAAACAGTGGAAACATTATTTGCTGTTTATTAGCCCAAATTTGAATGTTGTCTATGTCTTGCTGCTTTGAAACACAAACTGTTTCAGTATGTGGAAAATTTCAAACCGTGTTGAATACTCTGCAATTATCAGCAAACATTGCCATTTTTTATCTTTTGGCAGGGAAGGTCATTAATGAAGCTGAAGATTTTTGGGCTTGGGAGACTATCCTTGTTACTAGATCCCAGATGAGTCCCTAATTTGTTATGATCAGACCCTGGGTGAAGTTCCCTAAATTATCATTATTCTAGATGGGATACCCCAAATTATTAAGTTCCTGGGTGAGGAGTGATGTACTGGCTTCCCTTCTTTATTCACCTGTCTCCTCAGTTGACTGTAATAAGGTTGATTTACAAAGGCTGCCTTTTCTCCCAGACTGAAAAGGAGCAAAGTTAATCATAAATATGAGAAACTGTGTTTATTCGGTCCTCCTAGATGCAAGAAGAAATCATAATGCAACATCCATTCACACAGATTCGAATGGACGAGTAAGTCCAAAACAGACACTTAAAAGATCAGTCCCTGTGTCATTTGTGAAGAATTTATCGTGGAACATTAATAGTCAAATAGTCAATTTTGGGATTCTTGGCTTTGCAATTTAGTTGAAACCCTTTTGTCTGTTTCATTTTGATAGTGGCTACACTTAGAGTGAGACAATCCATTTCTTGTGCTGTTTCCTTTTGACTGGCTTGTTAATCAACAGGGTTCTAGGAGTCTGAGAGGGAAAATGACTTACCTGCAATTGAGGAATGCCTAATGAGTGGTTTTTCAAATGTGACCTTCACAGTGCACTAGCATTCAAACCAGACTACTGCACAAGAGTACCTCAGCCCATAAGGATACCTTCTTCCACTAGCACACATGTTCTTGTTAATTTTTGAAAGGGGAGAAATTGAAATGTCTCTCACCCAGTCCACAGGTATTATTAGTTTGAGACAATTTCCAGGATGCTATGGTTCAGTTTGTAGTGCATTCCTCCCTTTTCTCTCAGCTCTTTTGAAGCTGCTTTCACACTTGACCAAGAGTGACATTCCAGGAGCTTTGCAGATAACCACTGAATTTACAACCGTAGTCCTTTGACTGTAATAGTCCTCTTTTAAAAAGGTATATGCTTTGTCCATAGGTGGTCTAGGGTTATGACCTATGCATATGAGACTGAGACTGATCACTGTGAGATCTATGACACCAACCAGTGGAGAGTTTTCCTCAAGTCAAATTGACTTCGAGTTTGTTGGGATTCTTTGATGCCAAAATCAATCAAATATTGGTGTCGGCAAGGGCAACCACTCTCCTTTGGAACCTTGCTCTTTCCAGAATTGCAAAGGGCATAGTGCTATCTACAGCAGGTAGACATTGATGATCTTTGTGGTTTTGGAACTGTCTTGATGTTGACTCTTACAGTAGTTGATATGAAAAAAAATCAAAGACTAGAAGTTCTTCTCTGTTTTCACCCCAGCCGTCTGCAATCTGAATTCAAAATAAATATTTAGCCTTAAGGATCTTGTGTGCCAGTACAATATACCCCAAAATCTCAATATCTCTGACCATACTCCGAGCATTAAATATTCTGATAAACCAAGTCATTTAGCTCAACTCATTGACACCAATGTGTACACTCCATGTGATCCAACATCGCTCTAAGGATCACTCCTTAATCTTCACTTTTCTATAGGTCCCATTCACAAAGTACACTACATTTGCTTAGGGGATGTGTTCAAAGTGTAGCAGGAAACCAAGTTATTGTTATGGTGTTTTATTGAAGTTTTGAATACGTATTGAGATTTGCACTGCACTTTTTGGTTCTATGAATGCATTTTGAATCACATTAGTATAATTCACAATAAAGGTTGCATAGTTTCCTCAAAATGCATATTCTTAATAATGGAATGGTGCAAGTTAGATAGGATCAGATTAATTTCGCAGGTTGCGCAACATCGAGGGCCGAAGGGCCTGTATTGCACTGTAAAGCTCTAAGTTAATGTTGTGCCTAATGCACACCTGTGGAGAAAATTCAAGCTTATCTTGCTCAAGGATTACTTAGGATTCCCAGTATATCTAGCAAGGTGAAGGAAACATTAAAATACTGCATATGCTAAAATTGGAAGCAAATTGCTGGAACCACTCGGCTCTAAGGTAAGTTTATGTTCTCTTGCTTGTTTGCCATAATTTCATTGAGACTATTTTCAGTCTATAGTTCTATAACTCACGTTACAATAATACATTGGAAATGTACTTAATATTAAATAAATGAAAAGACAAGTGGTGCCTTACTGGAAAATAAATTTACGCAAAACAAAATTGAATACAAATGTCGGCATTACACACTTTTTTTCACTTTATTCAAACTTTTTAAGTTACTAATTGATACAAAACATTGCAAGTTGATGCCAGCATTATTTACACAAAATATAATGGTTAACATATACTTAAATTGTATTGCACAAAATGTTGCATAAGTTATATACAATTAAAAATTACGAACTCTTACACTTAACTAAACATCAGACTTAGCATGTGCTTGTGAGGAAATTTATTTGGACTGAGATTAGTTTTAATAATGTAGTAAAATACATGACAAGTTTCAGTATAAGGCTAAGTGGTCACAATGAATAATTATAGAGGCAGATGGGGGAATTAATAGAAGTTGCTTAGTAAAGAGTGAAAGAGTTGGATGGAAAAGCAAAGTAAACTATTTTGATTAGAGAGCATTGAAAAGGGGTAAACAAATACTGTAAGGTGCAAAATGACCATAAAAAAAGGAGGCAGAGAAAAATTAGCAACAGCTAAGACAAACAAACCAATGAGTAAGTGAAACAAAGACCAAAAGGTAATGTTTTATTCTTTCAGGGTGTGATTGGCTCTAACCTAAAATAAAAATGTCAGTGAAAATGCATCATTGAAAGTTAGAGATAATTTGAGAGGAGTTGTATGGTATTCCATAGGAAACAATAGCAGGTGAATATAAAAGAAAGATATAAAGCTTCCGTTAATTGTCTTTTTGGTTAGACATTTTGCTTAGCGTCAAGTTGGTTAGTAATAAATTAAATATCAGCTCCTCTTATTGTGCACTGCCAAGATTCGAAATAAACCACTGTTTTCTGTGTTTGCTGTAACACATAAATGTTTTCTGCAATTGCTGCCTATTATCAGAATGTCACAGTAATGGAAATAGAATCTTGTAGAAACTGGAATTGTGAGGCTGTATAGTCCCAATAGTGCTTTAAGCAAAACATTTGTGACATAAATAAATGAAAATGAAATTCTGATAAATTCTGACAAGTGAGATATTTCTATTCAAAAAGTAAACAATATTAAAGTGAATATTCACTCCGAACTGACATAACAGAGTATGAATACTTCGAGGTATTATACGTCGTGCATTTATTACAATTCAAACATTCATTAATGAAAGCATTTTAAAAACGGTGAAGTAAAAAATTAGTTTTCCATGTTATTCATAAATCCAAAGTTGAATGTTTAAATGAAAAATCAATATTTGATCTTGTGTCAGAAAATAGAATATTGAACAGTACAGCACATGAACAGGCCCTTTAGCCCATCATGTCTGTACTGACCATGATGCTGTTCTAAAGTAATACTGTCTGCCTACACACAGTTTGCAACGGCTCCCCCAAAGAAAATTCCATAATATCTATTTCTTTAGCCAATTATTTTAAATCTGTGCTCTCTTCCTGATCATTTCACAAGTGGGTACAGTTTCTCCAGAGCCATCATGCATTATACCAGAGTGCACTGTACTTGGGGGCCTACCGAGGAGCTCCTGCAACAATTGCCAGGGTCTGTAATGATTGACATCCAGGAACCACGATTCCTTTGTGCCAAGTATGAGTTCAACAAATGGAGAACTCTGTTCCTCTAATTTTTGCTGCCAGTGTGCAACCTCTGAGGTTCATTCACAGCAGCAACTTCCAGAAAGCAGAAGTCAATGAGAGACTTTTGAAAATTTTTCAAATAAATTGAGCTATTACTGTTATATTTTGATCAGTCATATTATAAACTGTTTGAATCAAGTAAAACCACCAACCATTCAAAATACACCCAGCCTCCCAAAATTTACCTGTCCATAATGCAACTGGTAATTATTTTTACATGCGGTAATGCATTGTCAACAATGTTTATTTTCTGGGCGCATCAAATCTTTTCTTAAACTCTAGCATTACAGCTTCACGTTACAATTCAGCCAATAAAAATCTTTCAGGTATTTCAATTGTATGGACATCGCATTGAATGCCATATTATTTTCAATTGTTAATATCATCCTAAATACTGCACTGTTTGTTTTAAGAAAAGAATTACAATGCTGACAGCTGAGGACAATAGTACTTTGACAGTGTTCAAAATCATTTTCTGAATCCATAAAATGTGTATTGCTTGAATATTTCATAACTGAGACAGGCAAGAATATAGAGCAATAGTTACCATTCCAAAAGCATATCTGCTTTGCTCCATGTGTATTTACCTCCACGTTTAAAAAACATTTTCTCATCAAACCCACTAAATTTAATTGCATTCTCAACACCTACATCCAAAATAGATTTTGATGGATCTTTTCTGCCTTGGGTACAATCTAGGAAGCGCATCTGAAAAATATTTACATAAAGATAAAAATTATGAATCATAAAATTCTTCAATAAACTATACAGTACACATCATCTCTAAGGTATGTTGGTTACTTCACCATGGAGGTGCATGCATTGTTCATTCCAGAGATGATAGTTTGGGCATTTCGGACATTGCCTGTTTTATATCACTGCTGAACTAGGTTCCAGTGAATGTGTGCCACTGTTGTTCCTCCAACAAGTAAAAACTGTGAAATTATTAGTTTTCACAATTTATTTTGAAACAACATCAAATTTTAAGATGCCCCAATTTGTTCAATTGTGTATGTGTGCACACATTATTTGCCCGGTTCTCAATGAATTTGTGTGTTCTGAAAATATGAATAAATTTCAAGACATTTCTATATTTGAAGAGTTGGCAGAAAACCCAGTCAGCTATGGTCTGTACAAGGATATTTGTGTAAAGTTTTGCAGTATTGAGTCTTTATTTGCATATCTGGAAACTGATATACAAGCAAAGTAATTGAGCTTCATTGTGATGTCATATGTACAGGATCATGATAGTATTATTTCATTGCAATGTGACAACACAAATGCATATAAAGAACCTAGGACTACAATGTTTCTGTTTCTCAGATACTAAGCCAGTCTAAATGCAGCAAGACCTGGATAACTATGAAGTCATTCATTTTAGAAGACAGCACTGGTTATTTCCTAACTATTATTGTACGCCTCTTGGAGTATGTGGGACCTGAACCCTAGCCTAGAGATAAGAACATTACCACTTCACTACAAGGGTCATGAAGGTAACATCATCATATGGCTTCCCCCTCTAAAAGAGAGAGGAGTGAGAGACAACTGGTGGTGGTTTAACCTGAGAGTTATGATACCTTAAGTGGGGAGCACGTTTGCGAAGGTGGGCGCATCATGATAAACTCAGCTGGTTTATCATTGAAACCACACTATTTACGTCACTCTACGTCACAAATCAGCCTTCCACTATTTGAGCTAACCAAGCCAAAATGCAAGTCAAGCAATCAGTATTGCATGGCTGAAGCACACATGAACCACAGCTGTTCAGGCAGGCACCTCACTACCACTTCCTCAAGGGCAATTACAGAACAGTAATAAATACCTAGTCAATGACATCTAAATTCTGTAACTGTATGACAAAACTTATTGCATATATAATGTCAGTACTACAGATTCTGTGATCTATTTCAATTTTTCAGTGTCTTTGTAACTTTAGAAGGCAACACAAACATTACAATTCTGGATGCAATTTTGATCTTCAGTTTATCTCTGCCATTTCAACAGTTTTAGTATTTTTCCAGTGCAAACAGAATTTGAAGTATTAGTGAATATTTGTTTCATAGATTTGTTATGTGTATAATAGTGAATATAGTTCTGGGAACAATTCATCTATCATTCTCTCTTCACTAATGTTATCATGTCCCCTCACTTAATTTGCTCACATTTGTCAAATGCAGAAATCATCATAAATTAAACATGTTACAGTAGAGGATTAAGTAGTCTTCTCTATTTAAAAGAAATGATGTTAGTGCAACACTGTTGCATGTGGAATTGGCAATCATTCTTTTATATCCTCTAAATAGATTTTTAGAAACTATTATCAGACACAATCAATCATTACAGAAAGAAATAATTTATTACACAATTTTTTAGAGAGAGATTAGATTACTTACAGTGTGGAAACAGGCCCTTCGGCCCAACAAGTCCACACCAACCCTCCGAAGAGCAACCTACCCAGACCCATTCCCCTACACTTAACACGGCAGACAATTTAGCATGGCCAATTCACCTAATCTGCACATTTTTGGACTGTAGGTGGAAACCAGAACATCCGGAGCAAACCCATGCAGACATGGGGAGAATATGCAAACTCCACACAGACAGTTGCCTGAGGCAGGAGTTGAACCTGGGTCTCTGGCACTGTGAGGCAGCAGTGCTAACCATTGTGCCACCGTGCTGCCCAAATTTCTGTGCTGGTTCTTTGAAATAGCTATCCAGTTAGTCCCATTTCTCTGCTCTTTCCACGTAGTGGTCATATTTTAAGTGAATGTCCAATTCTCTTCAGAATATTACTTTGAATTTTCTTCCAGAACCCACTTTAAGTTAGTTTTCTCATAATGTATAGCTGGGGTGAATGTCTTTGTGTTGTATTAATGTGTCCACTTATATTAAAAAATGCAAATTATGATACGTAGCAATGAAAACTTAACAAGAGAGCATTGTATTCTATTAGGTTTAATAGCACAGTACTTACATATTCATCAAGGATGAGATAGGAATCTCGCATCTGTAGAGCGATCACAAACATATATTAGGATCTTTTAGTTGTTCATAAGATAAGAATTACCAGTTTTTAAAAATAAGTTATGTAGGATTATGTACAAAAGTCAAAACCACACCAATGAAACAAATACAGAACTAAAGAACTAACAGGATTATTAGCAATATTAGTCTGTATTATTAGCAATAGGGTATGTCCTCAGTATGGACAGGTTGTTAGCTACAACCATCAATAGAAATCAACAACAGAAAGAGTGACAAGCTTTTTCAACAATTCTTGGCTTTAGCATAAGTATGCAGATGACACAAAAATAGGTGATAAAGCAAGCTGCGAGAAGAATGCAAACAGTTAACAGAGAGATATTGAAAGATTAAGTAATTTGGCAAAGAGTTGGCAAATCTGGGAGAATGTGACGTTATTCATTTTTGAAGAGAGAACTAAGAACAATATTATGTAAATGGAGAAAATCTTGGAAAACTGCAACAGAAAGGGACTGGGGTACTTGTGCACAGAACAGAGAAAACTAGAACACAGGTGCAGCAGGTAATCAGCAACGCTAATGGAATGTTAGCCCTTATTTCAAGGAGGTTGGAGTATAAGAGTTGGGAAGTCTTACTGCAACTGCATGGGCTACTAGTGAGACCACATTTGGAGTACAATGAGCAGTTTTGGTCCCCTTAAAGGAAGATATTGAATCATTGGAGGCAGTTCAGAGAAGGTTTACTCAGATGATCCCAGTATGGAGGTATGATAATAAATTTAGGAGAGGACAGATGAGAGGAGGCTTTTGTGTCGGCATAGACTAGTTGAGCAAAATATTTCTGTGC
Source organism: Hemiscyllium ocellatum (assembly GCF_020745735.1). Classification (NCBI taxonomy): domain Eukaryota; kingdom Metazoa; phylum Chordata; class Chondrichthyes; order Orectolobiformes; family Hemiscylliidae; genus Hemiscyllium; species Hemiscyllium ocellatum. The sequence goes on along the minus strand of NC_083403.1, from coordinate 125,124,485 downwards.
CTCATATATATTAGCAGGTCCACCACTGTGCCATCACCAGTCTTCGACCTTGCCCCATATTTTCTTCTACTGAAGCCCTTGATGCTTTTGTCTAAGCTTGCCTGTTCCAATGTATTATCTGGCATCCCATATTCCAGCCTTGGAAAGTCAGCAGTCATCAAAATCTGTGCAGTCAGCTTCATAACTTGCACCAAATACAATCCATCCACTGACCTACACTGACTCACAGTTAAACAGTATCTGATTTTGAAATTCTTATTTTCCCATTCCTCCATGACTTAGCACGCTCCTATGTCTAGCCATGCAATACTCTGGGATAGTTGTCACACCCATAGGACCAAAGAAGCAGAAATGGGCCATTCACCCCAACCCTGATGAAGGGCTCTGGCCCGAAACGTCGAATTTCCTGTTCCTTGGATGCTGCCTGACCTGCTGTGCTTTAACCAGCAACACATTTTCAGCCCCGCATTCACCCCAACAGTCAGCTCAACTACTCGATGAGATCACGGTTGATCTGATAACCCACTTCACTTTTGTACTTGTTTTTCCCATAACCCTTGATTCCCTTACTTATTAAAAATCTGCTGATTTCAACCATGAACATAATTACTGAACCAACCTTGTCAGTCTTCAGCAGTAAACAACTCCAAAGATTCATTAGCTTATGAGAGAAGAAATTCTGAGAAGGAATTTAGCCCCTCAAGCTTGGTCTGTCATTCAATAAGAAAATGGCTAATCTGATTTTGACCTCCACTCTGCACTGTCACCTGTCCTGATAACTTTTCACCTCCTTACTTAAGAGGAGTCCATCTAGTTGTGCCTTAAAAATCTTCCAGGACTCTGTTTCCACTGCCTTTTTCATAAAACCGCAAGCCTCTGAGAAAATAAAAAGAATACCTAAATTGTACAATGCTAAGGTCATAGTCAAGACAGGATGACTTTTGAGTTTCTGCTTTTTAATATTGCACCTAGCTTCTAATACTGACTTTGCAGAAACTCCTTATTTGTTCTGCCGAGGTCATTAGTACTTATATGGAGCACTGCAACTGGATCCTCCTCCAACTACAAATTCTTGCCCAGTCTCAAGCAGATGTCCTGAACCCTAGCACTGGGAAGGAAATGCAGCTTGATTCATAGGTTTGCTGCAGAAAACATGTAATCCACCTCTCTCATACCATAACTACTTACCTGTAATTCTAACCTCTTGAGCATCCATGATTTTAATATATCATTGATGACTGTACCTTTAGCTACACAAGCACTAAACTCTGGAATTTGCCCCCGAAATTTCTCTGTCACTCTCATTCTTGAAGTACCACTTAAAACCCATCTATTTGACTAAGTATATGGTAATCTGTCCCAATCTCACCCTTTGTATGCTTTTGTATGTATGGTTTACATTGCTGCTGTGAACCTCTATGATGTGCTTTATCATGTTAAGTGCGATACAAGTTCTTAATGTGTTTCATTGTGTTTATTTGAATTCACAGAAGTATGCAGTCAGACCTTCAAACTTAGAGATGCATTTTTCTTGACAGTATAATGATGGACTTGGGTCCCAGATGTGACTGCAGCTGTCACATCCTGCAACATGCTGACTGGTAACTGACAGTAGTGAAGACAAAAGCTTAATCTGTGACAGCAGATGTGTTGAAATGAATAATTTTCACAGAGAATGGAATCTGATCATAAAGGAAAACTGAAGCAGTTTCCCTCATGTAATCCTGCTGCTCAAGTGATATGATTAGATTACTTACAGTGTGGAAACAGGCCCTTTGGCCCAACAAGTCCACACAGCCCCTCCGAACAGCAACCCACCCAGACCCATTCTCCTACACCTAACAGTACGGGCAATTTAGCACAGCCAGTTCACCTAACCTGCACATTTTTGGACTGTGGGAGGAAACCAGAGCAAACCCATGCAGACACAGGGAGAATGTGCAAACTCCACACAGACAGTTGCCTGAGGTGGGAATTGAACCCGGGTTTCTAGCACTGTGAGGCAGCAGTGCTAGCCACCGTGCCGCCCACAAATATATATACCTGGTTCAGTATCTATTCCCATATATCTCACCTTCTCATTAGATTCAGGCACAAGGCACTTGATTTCCTTATGTCTATCCAAAAATCTCTGAAAGTCTTTACTGCTGATAATAAATGTTTCTGCATGTCTCAGAGCTTCTTCTCCAGCATTTTCGCCTTCGATCAACAAACATTGGAATACCTATTTTGAAGAAAATAATTTTAATACTCAAAATACTATACTTGCTATCACAATCATACCTACTCATGTTGTCCAGTTGCCTGAGAGATCATGCATTTATGCATAATGTATTTTTTATCGTACTTCCCATGCCAGCTCTTCATGAGGCTGAACTGAGTAAAACTACCTTAATATTGTCAGTTAGTGATACATTTTGAGTGTATGCTGCTGTGCACTTGAATCCAAGATTTAATCCAAAATTGACAAAAAACACAAATTTCACACACTTTCATCCTTCCAACCACAGAGAAAGGAGAAATGCCTAATACATTCAAACATTTTCAGCAGGACTTGAAAAGTCTCAGAAGCAGGAGGAGAATGCAGTGAGCCATCAGCCACAATATTATCACCACAATTCAGCATTATCATTCAGAGCACATTGAGGCTAGGATGTACTTATCATTCAGCATTTGATGTTTCCATGATCACCACAGCTGACTGCAGAATCTTCTGAAATTACCTATACCTTGCCATTTTTGTCTAAAATGTATATATTGTATGGTGCAGATTTCCATAAAAGCACAATAAAGTTAATTCTAAGTGAAATTTTGTTTCCTTTGCTGGTTTCATGTGTTTTTTTTTTACTTTTAATGAAATATTTACACATTCTCATTGCTAGATTGGGGAAATTACCAAAAATAGACCTCCAGAATGATCACCACTAAATAAACAGAGCACAGCTCAAATTCTAAGACTTGAAGTAACTAGTTTTTCACAAAGCCACTAATATTCAAACCTACAATAGAGACAATCCACTGAATACTATGGACATAAATTGTTCCATTCTCCAAAGTTAAGCTAATCACATTACCTATATTAAAGGCATATTAATTTAGTTTGAAAGTTCCACCCAGTCTTCAGCTGAAACAAGAAGAAATCATAACCAGTTGTAACCAAAATGTATACTCAAGAAGGCTATTTTTTTTAAAAAAAAGGTCTTCCCAACTGCCATGTTTGTTACTGTGACTAATAAAGACAATTTCAGTTTTGAAAATGAGGTGTACAGAATTCGAAATGCTAACTCAGTTTGTCTCTCCAAAAATGGGGCTTGACCTGCTGAGTTTCTCCAGCTCTTTTGTAAGCCATTGTTCTGATGGCAACAATGAGATCATTGTTGCTCTCAGGCGATGCTCTATACTTAGTCTACCAGATTAAACAGCTAAGAACTCCCTAGAAAGCTGATAGACATATACTGTCAAGACATGTATACAAATAGTTTTTCCAAATGTCAAGTGAGCAGAAACAGTACCTTTGTCTGCTAGTTTAGGATTTTGGGCCAGTCAAAATAGCAATTTTCTCCAGCACAGTCACATTTGAGTTCTTTCCCTTATCCTCCATGTTCCTACAAATGGTTATAGTTTAGAATAGAGGGAAGGTGAAGTAACGGAATTACCTTCCACCTTATTGGATTTATCATCCTGATTTGTTCATTCATATCCTCATCAACATTGAATCTGTTGATGACAGAGTTGATTTTAAAAGCCACTTGGTAATCTTTGCACCAACTTCTGACTTTGAGGAGGTTCTCGATGTGATTTTTGGTCCCCTGCCCACGGCCGATGAGACGATTGGTGTCCTCTTCAAAACTGTCACATGAAATAGCCAAAATGTCCAGGTCCTTACCTGTAACATTAATGTTTTATGTTAAACAGTGAGCTCCAGTTATAGTTTAACAACTGATTAATAACAATTGCGAATTTTGCGTGCAGCATAACTGTTTAGAAAAAAACTACCTGGCATTATGTTGCAAAAAAAAATTCTTCTGGACTGTACAATCTTTGCACTGCCATCAAACTGATTGGGAATTTTATTTAGTTTAGACAAGGTTCCTCATCTATAGTTGGCAGCTCTTTAACTATCTCAGTAAAACTATGAGCCCCCTAAGTAGGGAATCATTTAGATAGATTCAAAGTTCATTGTATAATATGTAACAGAGCACTTGGTCTGATATTAATGAATATTTTAATTGGGTTGTAACTGACAGTGTGGAGTTTGCACATTCTCCCCGTGTCTGTGTGGGTTTCCTCCGGGTGCTCTGGTTTCCTCCCGCAGTCCAAAAATGTGCAGGTTAGGTGAATTGGCCATGCTAAATTGCCCGTAGTTTTAGATGAAGGGGTAAATGTAAGGGGAATGGGTCTGGATGGGTTGCGCTTCGGTGGGTCGGTGTGGACTTGTTGGGCCGAAGGGCCTGTTTCCACACTAAGTAATCTAATCTAATCTAATTTAATCTAATCTAAATGTAGTATAATGAAATTAAGGATTCATTTTCAAACACATTTCAGTTTTCAAACTGTTGAATGAAAGGATTCAAGAAAGACATTTTGCCCCTAGTTATGTTAACATATCCTTATCAAGTATTCCACCCGAATACATTTTCTCCAGTGTTGAACAAACTAGTATCCTGCTGGGTTTTGTTGTGAGTAGCCCTTAATACTCAACAAAGAAAATATTAGGTATTTAATGTTACATCCAGTTTCTTAGTCTGTGGCTTAATTACACATCAAACCGAATAATTATGAAATGTGTGATGTCGCAATATTTCATCTATACATACATATTAGCTTAACTCCTCTCAACAGTGATTAATTAGAATGTATGGATAGGCACAATCCATTCCCAGACCTGGATATTGGTATATTACCATAGTTTTTAAACCACTTTTCGGTGATCCGACTCCCATTGCTCACAACGCTGACACTGGCCAGTTTCAACTCCTGCTTGCAGTACTGAACCAGCTTCCCTAGAAACTCTCCACGATTGACCAGAAAAGGTTCTCCTCCTGAAAAGTTAATTTTCTCCATACCTAGGCAAGAAAGACAAATGGAATGTTTTGCATCGAATCATGAGATGCCAACAGTTAATTAACAAAATCTTGCCAAACTTTTGTCGAACAGCATATTTAGAAAATAGGAATCAGATTTCAGAACATAAACAATATGGTTAAAGTATATGGGCACTGAAGGTATTTCTGTCAATATGCCTCTGGAAGTGTGGCAAGATCACTGAATTGGTTTATTAATATTATTAATTGGTCTACATAACTATGAGATACTTAACAGGAATATTTGAGGAAAGATTATTTTTTGTGAGCCTCCCAGTTCAGTAGCTAAATAAAACAAAATGGAAATTTCAAATAAAACAAAGAACTGAGTTTTGCTGAAGATCTGAAATAAAAACAGAAATTGCTGGAGAAACTCAGCAGGTTTGGCAGCATCCATGGAAAGAGAAACATAGTTAAAGTTTTGACCTAAGGGGCATTGGACTCCAAACGCTCACACGGTCTTCTCTCCACTGATGCAGCTAGACCTGATGATCTTCTCCAGCACTTCCTGTTTTTGTATGTTAATAGATTTCCCAACATTCCGTTTCTGCAATGTTTGGAACCGCTATTACTCCATTTCCATATTTAAAGTCTGGTTGAAGATTTGTAGCTCGGGTGTCCGTTGTTGTGGTTCTGTTCGCCGAGCTGGAAGTTTTTGCTGCAAACGTTTCTAAGAACATCCATCAACAGACACATCGACCTGGACCCCACATACAAACCACTACAGCTGAAACTGACACCCGGAAGCGGCAAGAACAAACCACTATAAATACCGGAAGAAACATCAAAGCAGCGCTTCACAGGAGGCTCCAATAGCACTGATGATGTTCCCTAGCCAGGGAACGAAACGTTTGCAGCAAAAACTTCCAGCTCGGCGAACAGAACCACAACATTTCCATATTAAAACACTTGAAAAATAAACTTTGCAAATGTGTGGTGAGTGGGTGCTCCCAGTAACTGCAGCACTGAGCAAAGACTAACATTTCTTGAAGCAATGGTCCATCTTCAGCTGAAAATATTTCTGAATATTTTAATCAAGCTATTCAAACTGTAATGACAGAGTTCTTGTGCAGGTGGGACCTGAATTTGGACCTCCTAGTCCAGAGGTATCCCTACCACAATGCACCACTACTCACATTGTAGTAATAATATCCCAGACCCAAACATTACATTGTGTGTCAATGGCTGGCTGCAACCGATCGTTTCCTCTATTTGGTCGAACACTCTCCACCCTATCTCTTTTCTCCCTATTGCATATCAGCATTAGCAATGCTACTTTGTGTTTTTGCCCATTGTACCTGAGCATTGTTCCATGTCAATGAGCGACTTTAATAAGATCCCTACAATCATGCAAAATAAACAACTGTGACTTGTATCCAAAACATCTCCAGAGAAGTGAATTGTAAAAGGTGTAAGTAACAATTCTGAGGGTCACTGGACCCGAAACATTAACTCTGATTTCTCTCCACAGATGCTGCTGGACTTGCTGAGCTTTTCCAGCAATTTCTGTTTGTGTTTCTGATTTCCAGCATCCGCAGGTCATTTAGTTTTATTTAAAATCATTTTTAAAAACCCTTATATTAGAACAGCATTCTCTCCCAATTAATTTTGAACGGGTAATGGGCAGCCACAACATCATTCTGAACCAAGAGAAATTGAACTTTCTCCTGCAAAAACCTAATTCCGCTGCTTGCTTACCGGCTGCCTTTAGTAGCTCTAGTCCCCTTTTGGCTTCTTCCAGGGGCAACACAAATGATGACTTGGCGGTGTGGAAACAGAAGCCGCACTTGTAGTTACATTGCCGAGTGAAATGATAGTTGACACTGGTGGGGACCACACTCCGCTCTTGGGTCCCATCGCTGCTTGTGACTCTTCCCCGTCTCCACTCAATGAGCCCACATTGACTCAAGGTTACCAGCCTCATCAACCAGCGCGAGATTTCGCCCGCTTTGTCAATACAAGCTTGCAGCAGGAGTTTAATGCAAATAACCACCACGTACATTTTTTTTCCCCTCCTGACCACAGCTAACTCGGAATGTGTTCCTAACAAGGGTTGTACAGATTGTTGATGGTTAGGTGTATATATACTGTCTCTGACGTAACCGGGATGACTAGTAATCACTCAGACCATGCTTCGTTCAAAGTTTCACTTCATTAGAACAGAAATCGAAAGCCAAAACAATACCTGATATCATAGCTTCCTCGAGTATCCTGTCAACGCGTTCACTCAGCGTCCGAAATACTGAACCATGATCTTCCCCACTCTTATCACATTGTATTGTGTCTTGGGAAAAAATTACAAAGTGGTAAATCTGTTTGGCCCCATTTTGACTTTCTGTGGCCATTCAGTCTTTGGATGAGACTTCACCTTCTGGCTCAGAGACAGAAATGTAATCCACTGTGTGGTAGAACCTATGGCCCTGTTTATTCAAAGAAACTTCTAACTGCAAATGACACGTAAACAACAAGAATTTCCCTGATTTCTTAGGGAGTGTTACTGAACAAAGAGACCTTGGAGAACAGGTTCATAGCTCCTTGAAAGTGGAGTCGCAGGTGGATGGGATAGTGAAGAAGGTATTTGACATGCTTTCCTTTAATGGTCAGAATACTGAGTACAGGTGTTGGGAGGTCATGTTGCGGCTGTACAGGACATCGGTTAGGCTACTGTTGGACTATTGCGTGCAAGTCTGGTTTCCTTCCTATCAGAAAGATGTTATGAAACTTGAAAGGGTTCAGAAAAGATTTACAGGGATGTTGCCAGGGTTGGAGGATTTAAGCTATAGGGAAAGGTTAAACAGGCTGGGGCTGTTTTCCCTTGAGTGTTGGAGGCTGAGGGGTGACCTTATAAAATCATGAGGGACATGGATAGGATAAATAGACAAAGTCTTTTCCCTGGGGTGGGGGAGTCCAGAACTAGAGGGCATAGGTTTAGGGTGAGAGGGGAAAGATATAAAAGAGACCTATGGGGCAACTTTTACACACAGAGGATGGTACATGTGAGCTGCCAGAGGAAGTGGGGGAGGCTGGTGCAATTGCAATATTTCAGAGGCATTTGGATGGGCATATGAATAGGAAGGGTTTGGAGGGATATGGGCCGGGTGCTGGCAGGTGGGACTAGATTGGGTTGGGATATCTGATCAGCATGGACGGGTTGGACTGAAGGGTCTGTTTCTGTGATGTACATCTCTATGACTCTAAGTCATACCTTTAAGTCTATTTTCTCTCCACTGATGCTGCAAGACCTGCTGAGTTTCTCCAGCACTTTCTCTTTTCAATATTAATAATTGCCTGAAAATGGCAGGGGATTGGAGACAACAATCAGAATTTTGCAGAGTTGGCAGAAGTTCCATCATAGATAGAACATAGAACAGTAAAGCACATTGGGTGGCACGGTGGCACAGTGGCTAGCACTGCTGCCTCACAGCGCCTGAGACCCGGGTTCAATTCCTGACTCAGGCGACTGACTGTGTGGAGTTTGCACGTTCTCCCCGTGTCTGCGTGGGTTTCCTCTGGTTTCCTCCCACAGTCCAAAGATGTGCGGGTCAGGTGAAGTAGCCATGCTAAATTGCCCGTAGTGTTAGGTAAGGGGTAAATGTAGGGGTATGGGTGAGTTGCACTTCGGTGGGTCGGTGTGGACTTGTTGGGCCGAAGGGCCTGTTTCCACACTGTTAATCTAATCTAATCATAGGAACAGGCCCTTTGGCCCAAGGTGTTTTACTGAACATGACACCAAATTAAACTAATCCCTTCTGCCCTGCCCTTAGCCCATACTTCTCCATTCTTTGCATATTCATGTACTTATCTAAAAGTCCCTTATATGCCCCTATTGTATCTGCCTCCACCATCATCCCTGGCTGTGCATTCCAGACTACTACCACTCTCTTGTAAAACAACTTGCTCCTCACATCTCCTTTGAATCTTCCCCTTCTAACCTTAAATGCATGCCCCATCAGACATTTCAATTGTGGGATTGTTGCTGCAATCTGAAGATCCACACCTGCAGGGGCCTTACTTTGTTGGCTGCAATGCTTTAGAATAGAACCTTTTCTCCAAGAACTGTTGCCCCCCCCACCAACCCCACCACACACACAGAATATGACAGAGCAGCCCCACAGATCTGCAAGTGGAGAATGAGGTTGCAACCCATCATAATGAACTCTGCTGAACTATTCAGGCCATCAGTTGGCAGTTAGTGTTGGATGGAAGCTGAAATAATTGAAAACAGTGGGTCATTGCCTTCATTACAAGTGTGGACTAATTCTGCATCCAGATCTCCACTCTGTTTTGGGAGTGGGGTAGGGGCACTGGCTATTGGATGAAGCCCACCGTAGAATCATGATTTAATGCAGTTCAGAAGGAGCCCATTCAGCGTATGTGTCTGTTGACTCCAGAGCTGTCACTTTACTGCTATATCCCCAAAACCCTATAAACCTTCCCGATAAATGCAGTGTCTTGTCAACTTAAAAAAAGTCACAATGTGGTTCCAGCAAAGGAGAGGCAAGTCAGCATATTGTATAGAATGTAGAACATAGAACATAGAACATTACAGCGCAGTACCAGCCCTTTGGCCCTCGATGTTGCTGCTGCCCTGTTATACTAATCTGAAGCCCATCCCACCTACACTATTCCATGTACGTCCATTTCCCTGTCCAATGATGACTTAAATGCACTTAAACTTGGCGAATCTACTACTGTTGCAGGCAAAGCATTCCATACCCTAACTACTCTTTGAGTAAAGAAACTGCCTCTGACATCTGTCTTATACCTATCTCCCTTCACTTTAAAGTTGTGTCCCCTCGTATTTGCCGTCCCCATACTTGGAAAAAGGCTCTCCCTGTCCATCCTATCTAACCCTCTGATTATCTTATATGTCTCTGTTAAGTCACCTCTCAACTTTCTTCTAACAAGAACAGCCTCAAGGCCCTCAGCCTTTCCTCGTAAGATATTCCTTCCATACCAGACAACATCCTAGTAAATCTCCTCTGCACCCTTTCCAAAGCTTCCACATCCTTCTTATAATGCGGTGACCAGAACTGTACACAATACTCCAAGTGTGGCTGTACCAGAGCTTTGTACAGCTGCAGCATAACCTCCTGGTTCCGGAACTCAATCCTTCTATTAATAAAGGCCAAAACACTGTATGCCTTCTTAACAACCCTGTCAATCTGGGTGGCAACTTTCAGGGAAATGTGTACATGGACACCGAGATCTCTCTGCTCATCTGCAGTCCCAAGAATTCCGATTACTCTGTTCAAAGTGTATCACCTCACACTTGTCCACATTAAACTTCATTTGCCACCTGTCAGCCAAGCTCTGCAGCTTATCTATGTCTCTCTGCAACCTACTACATCCTTCGTCACTGTCCACAACTCCACCGACCTTATTGTTGTCCGCAAATTTACTAACCCACCCTTCAAAGCCCTCATCCAGGTCATTTATAAAAATACTGAACAGCAGTGGACCCAACACCAATCCTTGTGGTACGCCGCTAGTAACTGGACACCAAGATGAACATGTTCCATCAACTGCAACACTCTGTTTTCTTTCAGCAAGCCAATTACTGATCCAAACTGCTATGTCTCCCACAATTCCATTCCTCCACATTTTGTATAATAGCCTACTGTGGGGAACCTTATCGAACGCCTTGCTGAAATCCATATACACCACATCAACCGGTTTACTCTCATCTATCTATTCGGTAACTTTGTCAAAAAACTCAATAAGATTCGTTAGGCATTACCTACCCTTCACAAAACCGTGCTGACTGTCCCTGATCAGATTAATCTTTTCTAGATGGTTATAAATCCTATCTCTTATAACCTTTTCCAACACTTTACCAACAACTGAAGTGAGACTCACTGGTCTGTAATTACCAGGGTTGTCTCTACTACTCTTTTTGAACAAGGGAACCACATTTACTATCCTCCAGTCCTCAGGCACTATTCCAGTAGACAATGATGATTTGAAGATCAATGCCAAAGGCTCGGCAGTCTCTTCCCTTGCTTCCCAGAGGATCCTAGGATAGATCCCATCTGGCCCAGGGGACTTGTCTATTTTCATATTCTGCATATTTCTAATACCTCTTCTTTGCGAACTTCAATCTCTTCTAGTCTAGATGCAAGTATCTCTGTATCTTTCTCGCCAACATTTTCATTTTCTATAGTGAACACTGTCGAAAAATATTTATTTAGTGCTTCCCCTATCTCCTCTGACTCCACGCACAACTTCCCACTATTATCATTGATTGGCCCTAATTTAACTCTCGTCATTCTTTTATTCCTGGTTAACCCTGATCCTATTCACCAACAACTTCTCATGTCTCCTCCTGGCTCTTCTGTGATCTCTTTTTAGGTCTTTCCTGACTTCTTTGTAACCCTCAAGCGCCCTAACTGAGTTTTCACATTTTGTCCTAACATAAGCCTTCTTCTTCTTGACCAGGGATTCCACTTCCTTAGTAAACCACGGCTCACGTGTTCCATATCTTCCTCCCTGCCTGACAGGTACATACTTATCTCGGACACACAGGAGCTTTTTCTTGAATAAGCTCCACATTTTTAGATTACATTACTTACAGTGTGGAAAAGACCCTTCAGCCCAACAAGTCCACACCAACCCGCCACCCACCCATACCCCTTATCTAACACAATTTAACGTGGCCAATTCACCTGACCTGCACATCTTTGGACTATGGGAGGAAACTGGAGTACCCGGAGGAAACCCACGCAGACACGGGGAGAATGTGCAAACTCCACACAGTCTGTCGCCTGAGTCGGGAATTGAACCCGGATCTCTGGCACTGTGAGGCAGCAGTGCTAACCACTGTGTCACCGTGCCGCACACAATGTGCTCATCCCCTACAGTTTCCTTCCCCATTCTACACTTCCTAAATCTTTCCTAATTGCATCGTGATTTCCCTTCCCCCAGCTGTAACTCTTGCTCGGTGGAGTACACCTATCCCTTTCCATGATTAAAGAAAACCTGACAGAATTGTGATCGCTGTCTCCAAAGTGCTCACCTACTTCCAAATCTACCACCTGGCCAGGCTCGTTACCCAGTACTAAATCTAAAGTGGCTTCACCCCTTGTAGGCCTGTCTACATACTGTGTCAGGCAGCCCTCCTGCAAACATTGGACAAAAGTTGACCCATCTATAGTACTCGTAGGTGATCCCAGTCAATATTTGGATAGTTGAAGTCCCCTATGACAACTACCCTGCCTCTCTCACTCCTATCGAGAATCATCTTTGCTATCCTCTCCTCTACATCTTTGGGACTATTCGGAGGCCTATAGAAAACTCCCAACATGGTGACTTCTCTCCTGTTTCTAACTGTGCTGCCTCTCTGAAGAATCATTCCCCCATTTTCTTCCCGCCATAGTCTCTGTTAGGAAAATAGAAACATGAATAGGCTTTTCAGCATGGCAAGCCTGCCCCAACATTCTAGATGATATGGTTGATTGTTTCTTCAATGCCCTTTCCCCACACTATCTTCATATCCCTTAATGTCATTAGTCTCCAGAAACCTATCAATTTTTCTTTTCAACCTTTCTCAATGACTGATCTTCCACAGCACTCTGGGGCAGAGAATTCCAAATATTCAATGCCATCTAACCACCCTAATCTCAGTCTTTAATGCCCTGTCCATTATCTGAATATTATGTCCACCTTGATCCTATGTGCTTCAATTTTCTTCATTAACATTTTGTGTGGGACCTTATCTAGTATGGGCCTTCTGAAGTGCCAACCCACTGCATTTATTAATGCTCCTTTGTCTATGCTACACGTAACACCATCAAATAAAGTTTGTCCAACTTGATCTCCTTTTCATAAATCCATCTGGACTCTGCTTAATTTTGCCATTCTTTTCTCAATATCCAGTTATCACATTCTTTATAATAAATTCTAATAAATTTGGATGTAATTCTAACAGCTTTGTAATTCACTGCTTTTTCTTCATCATCTTCTTCCCTTTCTAAATATTATGTTTGCTACCTTCCAATTGTCACTAACCTTTTCAGAACATACAGTATCGTTAATAATCACCAAATCACCTACTACCTCTTATTGCTACTTTCTTCAACACTCTTGCCCCAGAGATTCATCGACCACAATCTTGCTAAGTTCTCCTGATTCTTTACTGATACTAATTTTGTTTTAGTTCCCCAGTTTCAAAGATGTTGTGAAACTTGAAAGGGTTCAGAAAAGATTTACAAGGATGTTGCCAGGGTTGGAGGATCTAAGCTACAGGGAGAGGCTGAACAGACTGGGGCTGTTTTCCCTGAAGCTTCGGAGGCTGAGGGGTGACCTTATAGAGGTTTACAAAATTATGAGGGGCATGGATAGGATAAATAGACAAAGTCTTTTCCCTGGGGTCGGGGAGTCCAGAACTAGAGGGCATAGGTTTAGGGTGAGAGGGGAAAGATATAAAAGAGACCTAAGGGGCAACTTTTTCACGCAGAGGGTGGTATGTGGATGGAATGAGCTGCCAGAGGAAGTGGTGGAGGCTGGTACAATTGCAACATTTAAGAGGCATTTGGATGGGTATATGAATAGGAAGGGTTTGGAGGGATATGGGCCGGGTGCTGGCAGATGGGAGTAGATTGGGTTGGGATATCTGGTGGGCATGGATGGGTTGGACTGAAGGGTCTGTTTCGATGCTGTACATTCCTATGACTCTATAAGTAGTGTTTCCAGGAAATGTTCTGTATCTTTTGTGAACACACACACACAAAGTAACCGTTTGTTTCTCTGCTGTTTCCCTAATCTCCACTATAATGGCTCCCATCCCCAACTGGCATGCGTCCACGTCTATCCTTTTGTATCCCGTTACATGCCCAGTGGAAAGCTTTTACTGTCTACCTTTACGTTCCTCGTTACATTTTCTTTTGGGGGGGGGGTGACATTTGCTGCGACCCCGGGGAAAAACAAAACTGAACGAACACAGTTTAGAGCCATGACCCTGAGCTGATTGCTGGGGTGTTTGTTTACAGTTGAAAAGCAGCAAGCCCCATTCCTGGAAAGCAAGAGTTGGAGAGCCCGCGAAGGGGATGGCTTTCGTTTCCTTGCGACTGACCGATCGGCTTCGCTTTCACTTTCCCGACGCGGTGTTTTGTTTACTGAGGGCTGCGTTTCGCTTCTGCAGAGGCAGCGGTTTCGGTCCGAGGAAATGCCCTAAGGGGAGCGGACTCGGGCGGTGCCATGAATGTTCGCTGCAGTTCTCAGATGGCTCAGGCACTGGGCTCGGCGCTGTACAGGGAATGGGCCAAGAGACTCTTTGCCATCGAGTGCTGCAACAACTCGGAGCCGCTTTACTTCGCCCTGAGCCCGTGCCCCGAGGGGCCCTGGGACCAGAGCTCCCGGCTGCACCGGGTGCTCAGCCGCGGCGAGAGCTACTCGGTCTGCGTCGCCTCCGACAACAGGATCGAGGGCGCTGAGTCCTACGCCCGGCTGCGGGCTGGGCTCACCGGGCTGCCCCCGCGGTGCCGCGTGATGGAGCTGATGGCATTCTCCCCCGGCCGACAGGGATCTCTGATCAAGGGATTCCTGGTGCAGGACGATCGCCATCACGAGGGGACGGAGCATCTCCTGCAGCGTCTGGTCCGTGAGAGCGGGCAGACCACTCTGTGCAGCTACACCAGGGACGGTGCTGGCAGAATCTGGCAGAGGCTCCGGCTCCTCACTGATGGGCAGGACAGGGAGATCTCCAGGAACTGTCTCTCTCCGGCCGCAAGACCAGAGCTCCATCCCTCGGTGTTGAACATCAAAAACTCAGTTATATTCTTCAAGTACGAAGATGCTTACTGCGTTTTGAAAGAGGTAAGCCGAACCGCCCCCCACCCCTCACCATGATTCTTTAAGGGAGCTGTATTGAACAAGATACATTGGAGAACACTAAGACGCCACTTGTACATTGGTTACATTAGAAACAAATAAATTAGGACCAGTGTAGGCCATTCGGCCCTGATTCCTGATGAAGGGCTTATGCCCGAAACGTCGAATTTCCTATTCCTTGGATGCTGCCTAACCTGCTGTGCTTTAACCAGCAACACATTTTCATTCGGCTCATTAACTCAATTGATAATATATTTTTTCTCTCTCTGCCAAAGTGAACAACTTCAAATTTTCCCATCTGATGCTCCATTTGCCAGAACTTGCCCAGTCACTGAACCTATCTATTAGTCTGCATCTTTGTTATGTCACCTTCACAATGTACTTTCCTATCTATCTTAATGCAGTTTTCAAATTTGACTACCATGCCTTAATTCCCTTATCTAAGTTAGTGATACATATTTTAAAAGGCATAAGTGGGGGCTGCAGATGTTGGAGATTAGAGTCAGGAGTGTGGTGCTGGAAAAGCACAGCAGGTCAGGCAGCATCCTAGATGCAGGAGAATCAATGTTTTGGGCAAAAGCCCTTCATCAATAAAGGGTGATGAATGGCTTTTGCTCTGATGAAGCAATTTGCCCAAAACGTCAATTTTCCTGCTCCTTGGATGCTGCCTGACCTGCTGTACTTTTCCAGTATCACACCCACAACATTTTTAAAGTCCTAGCACAGACCCTTATGGGACCTCACTTGAATATCTGGCCAATCTGAAAAAGACCTACTTATGTGTAATCTGTTTTCTGTAAGCCAGGAAATCTTCTATCCATGCTAATATGTTATCCACAAGCTCCTGCTTTGGTCAGTAGTTCTTTTATGTAGAGCCTTGACAAAAGCCTTGTGATAATTCAAGGCTCCTCCTTATCCATATTGCATTTACTTCTTCAAACAATTCCAATAAACTGATGAAACACGATTTTTCTTTCACAAAACAACACCTTGAGTTATTCCAAGTGTCCAGTTAGGTATTTGGAATCAGATGTGCTATGACACACCTCTGCAGCAGATGGGACTTTGAATCAGGTCTTCAGGACCAGAGATAGGAACCCTACCACTGTGCTACAGGACCTATTCAAGTACCCAGTTATAACCTCCTCAATGATTGATTCTAACACTTTCCTATGAGAGAATTCAAGGTCACTCGCCTATAGATTTTTATTTTGCTAGCTACCTCCCTTCTTGAATAGAGGTTTTATGTTTGCTACTTTCCAGCCTGATGAAACTGCTCCAGAATTTAATTCCAATGCATTTGCATCTTCATCAGACACCTCCTTTCAGCTCCAGGATGAAGTCTTGGCATGCAGGGATTAATTAACTCCATTACTTTCTAAATTGTAAGCTGCCAGAGGAAGTGGTGGAGGCTGGTACAAGTGCAACATTTAAGAGGCATTTGGATGGGTATATGAACAGGAAGGGTTTGGAGGGATATGGGCCATGTGCTGGCAGGTGGGACTAGATTGGGTTAGGATATCTGGTCTGCATGGATGGGTTGGACCGATGGGTCTGTTTGCATGCTGTACATCTCTATAACTCTATGACTCTAATTAAGCCAGGCAACAGTGTCAAATCCAAAACTTATGTCTCTGACTCATTTCATGCAGAGTGATTCTACTTTGCATTCATTGCCTCCTCATTCAGCCAATGTGCAACATGTTGTCCCCAATCTCACTGAATTTGGGATCGAAGGCAGTTCCCTGCAGGTGGACACTGGAACGTGTCGCTAATGTTACCAGCACTGGTAGAACAAAACAGAACAAACTAATGGGCCCACTGGCCATGAAGGGCTACAGTTTCATTGAGACTGACAAATGACAGCTTCTAAGGCTGTAAGGAGAGGGAGAGAGAACCTTTGCCTTGTGCCTTAGTGAAGGACACCTGGGGAATTTATAATGGGAATCCTCCAGTGATGGTGACATTGAGGTTTTGGGTGCCCACTCACTGCCCATTGGATGAGTCCCTCCTTGGCCCATGAGTTCTATGTTCTAGGGCGACTTTCCTGACACAGCTCACAATCTTCTCTGGAAGTGGGAAGTGGGTGTTTGTGGGATGAGGTGGGAAATGGGAGAATTGGTGGTGAGCTTGAGTTGGCACATCCTGCTGCTAACTGCTTGGTGAAATTGTCACTAAAAGGCCAATTAATTGACTGCCTATCTGCAGTAAACAAGCAACCACACTGCTTTCATTCACACCAGAGCTGAAAATGTGTTGCTGGTTAAAGCGCAGCAGGTCAGGCAGCATCCAAGGAACAGGAAATTCGACATTTCGGGCACAAGCCCTTCATCAGGATGAAGGGCTTATGCCCGAAACATCGAATTTCCTGTTCCTTGGATGCTGCCTGACCTGCTGCGCTTTCACCAGCAACACATTTTCAGCTCTGATCTCCAGCATCTGCAGACCTCACTTTTTACTTTCATTCACACCACACTGGGAGGCTTGGAATATGCTCACAGATGTGGACTACATTCAGCAATCCAATACATTAAAAAAAACAAGAAAATTATTTGCTTAAGTAACATTCAAATTTTTTAACTTTTCATTTATTGCAAAAATCTTTCCCTGTCCATGCGTGAGAAAAAAAAACAATAAAATTATTAAAGCAACTAAAGCCACAACATAAGTACACAGAACGCATAAAATGATAAAAACTCAAAGATGATAAAACTGCTAAATGCCATGCAAAGGCAAATCCCCATTAGCATTTAATTCACCCTGCCCATTACTTGATCCTAAGCATTCTTATTGTCTCAGAAGCACACATGCATACACACAAGGTCTCTCGCATTCACCCAGACATAGACCCACAAGTACATGCATACAGCAAAGGGCAAATCAGTAGAGAGTCAGACATGCATGGACAAAGACAAACGTGCCCATGCTCACAGTCAGACATGCATATGTGCACAGAGAGATAATGCCAGAAATGTGACAGAAAGTATGTGCTGATCATCAAGCCCCAAGACTCATCAGTCTCACCTCGAGCATAATACTTGGGACGCAATGATAAAAATAGCTAATTTTTTTTATATAACTGTTATCAAAGATAACTGGAACATCACCAGGTTTCTTTAGCAAACTCAAAATAATTCATTTATTATGAACAAAGATTAATTTTAAAGTAAACAGCAGCTACTCATTAACATCTAAGCTATGAACCATAATTAAGATTACATCCCATTTAATCCCACATACAAACACACATGTAAACAAGTCTTTGCAGATATGAAGACAAAAAGAGAAATAAACCACTGTCATGGCCAAACATTTGTAATCTAAAGATAATGTAATTATCTTAACAGGTCCATGAATGTGCTGTTGACAATACTGAATTGCTGTAGCTGTAGATTGATGACACAGTTGAAGTTTTAAATTGGAGAAAGGCCAATTTTGATGGTATTACGCAAGAACTTTCAAAAGCTGTTGGGGACAGATGTTCGCAGGTAAAGGGACGGCTGGAAAATGGAAAGCCTTCAGAAATGAGATAACGAGAGTCCAGAGACAGTATATTCCTGTTAGGGTGAAAGGAAAGGCTGGTAGGTATAGGGAATGCTGGATGACGAAAGAAATTGAGGGCTTGGTTAAGAAAAAGAAGGAAGCATATGTCAGGTATGGACAGGATAGATCAAGCGAATCCTTAGAAAATATAAATGCAGTAGGACTATACTTAAGAGGGAAGTCAGGAGGGCAAAAAGGGGACATGAGATAGCTTTGGCAAATAGAGTTAAGGAGAATCCAAAGAGTTTTTACAAATAGAGTAAGGACAAAAGGGTAACTAGGGAGAGAATGGGGCCCCTCAAAGATCAGCAAGGCCACCTTTGTGTAGAGCCGCAGGAGATGGGGGAGATACTAATGAGTATTTTGCATCAGTATTTACTGTGGAAAAGCACATGGAAGATGTGAAAAGGAGGGAAAAAATGGTGATATCTTGAAAAATGTCCAGATTACAGAGGACAAAGTGCTGGATATCTTCAAACGCATAAAAGTGGATAAATCCTCAGGACCTGATCAGGTGTACCTAGAACTCTGTGGGAAGCTAGGGAAATGATTGCTGAGCCTCTTACTGAGATATTTGTATCATCGATAGTCACAGGTGAGGTAGCGGAAGACTGGAGGTTGGCTAACGTGGTGCCACTGTTTAAGAAAGGTGGTAAGGACAAGCCAGGGAACTGTACACCAGTGGGCCTGTCGTCAGTGGTGGGCAAGTTGTTAGAGGGAATCCTGGGGGACAGGATGTACATGTATTTGGAAAGGCAAGGATTGATTAGGGATAGTCATCATGGCTTTGTGCTTGGGAAATCATGTCTCACAAACGTGATTGAGTTTTTTGAAGAAGTAACAAAGAAGATTGATGAGGTAGACGTTATCTATACTGACATCAGTAAGGTGTTCGACAAGGTTCCCATGAGAAACTGATTAGCAAGGTTAGATCTCATGGAATACAGACAAAACTAGCCACTTACATACAGAACTGGCTCAAAGTTAGAAGACAGAAGGTGGTGGTGGAGGGTTATTTTTCAGACTGAAGGCCTGTGACCAGTGGAGTGCCACAAGGATCAGTGCTGGGTCCACTACTTTTCATCATTTATATAAATGATTTGGATGTGAGCATAAGTGTTATAGTTAGTAAGTTTGCAGATTACACCAAAATTGGAGGTGTAGTGGTCAGCGAAGAAGGTTAGCTCTGATTATAATGGAATCTTGATCAGATGGGCCAATGGGCTGAGGAGTGGCAGGTGGAGTTTAATTTAGGTAAATGTGAGGTGCTGCATTTTGGGAAAGCAAATCTTAGCAGGACTTAATGGTAAGCTCCTAGGGAGTGTTGCTGAACAAAGAGACCTTGGAGTACAGGTCCATAGCTCCTTGAAAGTGGAATCCAAGTAGATAGGATAGTGAAGAAGGTGTTTGGTATTCTTTCCTTTATTGATGAGAGTACTGAGTACAGGAGTTGGGAGGTCATATTGTGGCTGTACAGAACATTGGTTAGGCCACTGTGGGAATATTGTGTGCAAATCTGGTGTCCTTCCTATCAGAAAGATGTTGTGAAACTTGAAAGGGTTCAGAAAAGATTTACAAGGATGTTACCAGGGTTGGAGGATTTGAGCTATGGGGAGAGGTTGAATACGCTGGGGCTATTTTTCTTGGAGTGTCAGAGGCTGAGGTTTATAGAGGTTTATAAAATCATGAGGGCTTGGATTGGATAAATAGACAAAGTCTTTTCCCTGGCGTGGGGGAGTCAAGAACTAGAGGGCATAGGTTTAGGGTGAGAGGGGAAAGATATAAAAGAGACCTAAGGGGCAACCTTTTCACACAGAGGATGGTACAGGGATGGAATGAGCTGCCAGAGGAAGTGGTGAGGGCTGGTACAATTGCAACATTTAAAAGGCACTTGGCTGGGTATATGAATAGGAAGGGTTTGGAGGGATATGGGCCAGATGCTGATAGGTGGGACTAGCTTGGTTGGGATATCTGGCTGGCATGGAGAAGTTGGACCAAAAGGTCTGTTTCAGTGCTGTACATCTCTATGACTCTAATTGTAAGAAATTACATTCTTTGAATTGAGAAAATGACAAAATAAACCCCTCTCTTCCAGTTTGCTCACATTGTCCTTATGCATAACTATATACCAAGATACCTCCACCCTGCGACAGATAAAATACCATTTCTAAATGTGTTTCATTTCAATGAAGACAAGTATATAAAATGAAAACTTTTTTAAAAATTGTTTTCATTCATTCACTCATTTCACTCAGTTGAGACAATTTCTTTTCTTCCATTTAATCTCCAAACTATTCCATATCATTTTATCTTGATAGTGCATCATCAGTGACTTTATCTTTACCAGCAAAATTAACAATCTTTATGTTATAAGTTAAATTATTTTTCTTGCTCTTCTTAGGTATTGCTATATTTCAATACATCATCCAATACATGATATAATTAGGTTCGGTTTAAAGCTGGTTCATGATCTTTGGAAAGTAGCTGGAGAGTTTTTTTAGAGCTAAATGGTGTGATTCACCATTGATATAACTCATTTGTTGTAACAAGAACTGATTGCTTCTCGTCTCTTGATAGTGAAACTGCTTGTCATTAGCTCTTCAATATAAACCATAGTAAGGAACAAAGCTCTGCCAAATCTGTCAATACAAGCTTCTAACAATGAAATTGAAAATGAATTTATGTTCGTCAAGCATTTACTTTTCTATAATCTCTATAGAATCTAATTGACTCATTGCGTTTAGATACCAATACCATTGAAAAACTCCCACTGCTTAGACTAAGTTAAATCAAGTCACCTTTCAATATATTGATAAATCTCTGTTTTCACCAGGGTCTGTTTCTTCAGATTTAAGTGATATTGTTGTCAAAGATGTGGCTAAGGGTACCCACATGGATCCCCACTCTGGCCTTCTTTTTGTGGGTTATGTGGGAAATTCCTTGTTCCTGCCCTACTTGGGCCTTCACCCTCAGTTTTTTGTCCAATACATAGAGTCATAGAGATGTACAGCATGGAAACAGACCGTTCGGTCCAACCCGTCCTTGCCGACCAGATATCCCAACCCAATCTCGTCCCACCTGTTACTTCTTTAAAAAACTCAATCACGTTTGTGAGACATGATTTCCCACGCACAAAGCCATGTTGACTATTCCGAATCAGTCCTTGCCTATCCAAATATATGTAAATCCTGTCCCTCAGGATTCCCTCCAACAACTTGCCCACCACTGAGGTCAGGCTCACTGGTCTATAGTTCCCTGGCTTGTCTTTAGCGCCCTTCTTAAACAGTGGCACCACGTTGGCCAACCTCCAGTCTTCCGGCACCTCACCTGTGACTATCGATGATACAAATATCTCAGCAAGAGGCCCAGAAATCACTTCTCTAGCTTCCCACAGAGTACACCTAATCAGGTCCTGGGGATTTATCCACCTTTAACCATTTCAAGACATCCAGCACTTCCTCCTCTGTAATATGGACATTTTGCAAGATGTCACCATCTATTTCCCTAAAGTCTATATCTTCTGTATCCTTTTCCACCCTAAGTACTGATGCAAAATATTCACTTAGTATCTCCCCCATTTTCTGTGGCTCCACACAAAGGCCGCCTTGCTGAGGGGCCCTATTCTCTCCCTAGTTACCCTTTTGTCCTTAATATATTTGTAAAAACCCTTTGGATTCTCCTTAATTCTATTTGCCAAAGCTATTTCATGTCCTCTTTTTGCCCTCCAGATTTTCCTCTTAAGTATGCTCCTACTTTCCTTATACTCTTCTAAGGATTCACTCGATCTATCCTGTCTGTACCTAACATATGCTTCTTTCTTTTTCTTAACCAAATCCTCAATTTCTTTACTCATCCAGCATTCCCTATACCTACCAGCTTTACCTTTCACTTTCTCTGGATTCTTGTTATCTCATTTCTGAAGGCTTCCCATTTTCCAGCTGTCCCTTTACCTGCGAACATCTGCCTCCAATCAGCTTTTGAAAGTTCTTGCCTAATACCGTCAAAATTGGCCTTTCTCCAATTTAGAACTTCAACTTTTAGATCTGGTCTATCCTTTTCCATCGTTATTTTAAAACGAATAGAATTATGGTCGCTGGCCCCAAAGTGCTCCCCCACTGACACCTCATTCACCTGCCCTGCCTTATTTCCCAAGAGTAGGTCAAGTTTTGCACCTTCTCTAGTAGGTACATCCACATACTGAGTCAGAAAATTGTCTTGTACACACTTAAGAAATTCCTGTCCATCTAAAACAATGGCAGTCCCACTTGATGTTTGGACATTGATGATGTCATTTGTACTGCTGCCTGCTGTAATCCAAAATTAAGAAATTGAATCAGTTTTGCTTTCAATTTCCATCCTTCTCTTAACTTCACCTGGTTTATCTCTAATCCTTCCCTCTCCTTTCTCAATTATGTTGTTTCCATTTTTGGGAATAAGCTGTCTACCAATACTTACACCCTGCTTTCTGCAACGATTACATTCCATTTTACTTGTTCCTCCATTTCTATTGCTGCTGTGATATTACCACCTTCCATAGAGGAGCATTTGAAATGGTCTCCTTTTTCATCCACTTTAGCTGACAGGGCCCTCAGCCAAGTCCAACCTATTTCTGCCTCAATTTTACCCTCAACCATTCTCCTTCCACCCAGAACAATGATCGGGTTCTTGCTTGTCCTTACTTTCCACTTAGCAGTCTTTGCATTCTTTGCTCATGCTCCCACATTTCTGGCACTTCCAGCAGAGTGCCTCCAGCAGAAATACCTTATGCAATCCTCCATTGTTAGCTCTGCATGAGAATCGTTTCCTCCAAGGCAGTCTGGCCTACTCCTGCACCACTCCTACACCTCCGACCGTATAACTAGGAAAACAGAGAGGACTTTAAACAAAACATGGGGGTGGGGGTCAAGGGATCAAGTTTGGGAACATGTGGTACATCAAACAGTGGAGTCAAGGCCAAAGCGAAAGATATTATTAAGGTAAGTGATAAACCGATCATGGTAGGAAGAGACATAGAAACAATTATTATGGTAAATCAACAAGTAAAGCTAGAATTTATAGAAAATAATTAAATGATAAAACTAATGGCTCTGTTTCTGAATGCACAGATGAATTGAGAATGCAAATAGAAATAAGTGAATATGAACCTATAGCCATTATAGAAGAATAGCTGTGAATGAATGGAATGGGACCTGAAACTTGAAGGCTACAGGACATTTAGGAAGGATGGGGAAGCAAGGAAAAAGTGGAAGGGTGGTTATGTTACTTAATAATGGTACCGGCACAGTAAAGAGGGATGACCTAAGTTCAGGAACTCAAAACAAGAAAACAGTTTAGGTAGAGGTGCTAATTGATAAAGGCAAGAAGTTGCTTGTGAGAATAGTGCACAGACCAGTTAACAGCAACTGGATGGAGGGTGGAACACAAAGGAAGAAAACATTAGAGTTTGTCAGAAAGTTATGACTAAATTCATGTGAGATTTTAATCCACATATTGATCAAAAAAAGTCAAATGGGCAAAGGTAGCCTCGATGAGGAGTTCATGGAATATTTCCATCATATTTAGTTTTTGAGAACAACATGTTTTGGAGCTAACCTGGCAGCAAGCTGTATTACACCTGGCATTGTGCAATGAAATAAGATTAATTAATTAAAGGTAAAGGTGCTCCTACGTAGCAGCAACCATGAAATGTTTGAATTTTACGTTTATTTTGGAGGAGAGAGGAGTGGGTCCGAGACTATTTTTTAAAAAAATTAAATAGGGCAGTTATTAAGACATGGAAACAGCTGGCTAAAGTGAATTGGCAAACTAGGCTGAAGGATATTTTAATAGAAATGCAGTGCCAGACACTTAAAGAAATATTTCACAATATATACAGAATCATTACATTTCAAAGAGTAAGAAAAATTCAGAGGGA
Source organism: Hemiscyllium ocellatum (assembly GCF_020745735.1). Lineage (NCBI taxonomy): Eukaryota > Metazoa > Chordata > Chondrichthyes > Orectolobiformes > Hemiscylliidae > Hemiscyllium > Hemiscyllium ocellatum. Next base: position 125,100,116 of record NC_083403.1, on the reverse strand, counting down.
CACACCCACCAACCACAGTTAACCATAAATATTAAAAACAGTATTAAACTTAAAAAGAAATGCATATCATTTTCCAAAGACCGGTGGCAGATAAGATTGGACAGAATATAACAAACAAGAAAGCATAACATAAAAATTAAAAAGGAGGGGAAAATTAAGGTATGAAGAAGCTAGACAGAAATATAAATTCAGATGGGAACAGAACATTAGGAATTTTTATAAATATTTTAAAAAGAAAAGACCATGGAAAATTAGTAATGTAAAATAAGGAATGGAAGATCTGTGAACAAATATTTTGCATCAGTCTTTAATATAGAGCATACCATCAATATCCCAGAAACACTCAGGAAAACACAGTCACCAGAGTTTTGAAGGAAGGTCACTGGACTCGAAACCTTAACTCCATCTTTTCTCCAGAGATACTGCCAGACTTGCTGAGATTCTTCAGCATCTGAAATTCTTTTATCATAATCACCATAGAATTTCTACTGAGTAAATTGTTGGAGCTATGAGCTGACAAGTGCTCGGGTCCTGGATGCTAACTTGATGCTCACAGCATCCCTCCCTTGCCATGCCTTTTCTTGTCTTTGGTTTTAGTACTTTGAATTGTCAGTAGCACCTTAAAGATTTACAATACTTTTCTCTTGCCTTGGAGTTTAGTGCAGACAAAAAGCCAGTCAGCAGTCATCAGTTAAAGAAATGGACATGATACTGAATGGCGCAATCCTACTGCAATCTCACATCTGCTCCAGGTGCCTGCTGCATATGTGGCAGGTACAGTGAATGAGCTTTGACCAAGTGGCCATGTTTCAAAGACTAAGGGAACGCAGTCAAGTCTGGGGAAGCATTTTTCAGCCAGATGGTCCCGGTACGGTAAGTCAAGGGCAGCCTCCAATACCAATCTATGGGTATGGTCAGATGACTTGTTGGCTGGCAATACCTCTGTAGTTTGGGGAGTGTCACGCAGTTAGCTTTCTGAGCCCTGTGTCATGCAGTAAGATTTACTGTAGACTCCACCAACATAAGATAATGGGCTCCTTTAAAGGGTTCAGTAAAAGCAGAATTTTTTTTTAATGCATCTTTTTATGCTAACATTATTTTGAAAAAGATAATGGAGGTTAGGCATTAGCATTCAGATACCAAAAGTTGAGAAAAATAACAATGATTTCTAGACTATTCTGAAACTCCTCTTAAGTTGAATGTTGTGTTTGCGTTTTCATTCACCAAAGTGTGTTGAAACAATTCCTAAAGCCAAGGAAATTCTGCAATTAGCGGATCAATATGACAGAACTCCTAGAAAGGGCCTACATCCAGTAATTGTGATAGAAGGACTCGATGCAACAGGTAAGAAACATCAACATTTTTATGTTCTACTCAACTGGAATATTGGAATACCACATATTTATTTTTATTGTGATAAATGCTGTGGATTCAGTTTGTTGATTAGTATTGTCTTAGAATCCCTAAAACTATTAGGTTAGATTACCTACAGTGTGGAAACAGGCCCTTTGGCCCAACACGTCCATACCGACCCTCCGAAGAGTAACCCACCGAGACCCCTTTCTCTCCGAATAGTGCACTGAACACTATCGGGCAATTTACCATGGATAATTCACCTGACCTGCACGTCTTTAGACTGTGGGAGGAAATGAGAGCACTCGGGTGAAACCCACGCAGACACGGGGAGAATGTGCAAACTCCACACAGACAGTCACCCAAGGCACCCAATGGGCAGACCAGGCAGTCAGTAAGTAAAAAATGAGGTCTGCAGATGCTGGAGATCACAGCTGAAAATGTGTTGCTGGTCAAAGCACAGCAGGCCAGGCAGCATCTCAGGAATAGGGAATTCGACGTTTCGAGCATTAGCCCTTCACCAGGCAGTCAACCATTTAAGGAGCTACTTCCATTAATGTAGTGTAACTAAACCTTCTGAAGTTTAAGTCTTAAGTCTCATCAGACTGATCTTGACTATCCTAGCAGTGTTGTGGAGTGATTAAATCAATAAAATAGATTTAAATAATTTCCTTAAGAATAACAAATTAGTAAATTAAGTCATCATGCTTTTAAAAAATTTAACCTATTTTCAAGTCAACCTGTTCAGAGATGTTATTACACACTACTGGATCAGGTGGGACTTGAACCCAGGGTTTGCCCAGTCCAGGGTTAGGGACAATAGAGCCCTTATCATGTTTTTTGTTTAGGTTAGATCATTAAAACATTGTAGATGAAATGTTATTCATTTCAGATCACTGCGATCATTCAGTTCCTCATAATATACAGGTGAGTGCAGAAAAAGTTTCTTGTCTGTTCTTCAAAATATACTGAATTTTCTTAGGGAACCTCACTCAAGAGTCACTTTTATATTTAATTTCTAATCAATCTGTTCAGAGATATTATTGCATATTTCTGGAACAGGTGGGACTTGAATCCAGGCCTCCTTGCCCTGAGGTAGAGGGCATCACAAGTGAATGTCATTCACTCCTCACCCACTTCCTCTGGGGGCTTTTGTGGTATAGTGAGAACAGCCCTACTGCCGGGCCATTGGGTCTGAATTCAAGTCTCACTCTCTCGAGACATGTGTTACAGCATCTCTGTAACAGGGTGATAAGAAAATATGACCTTTCTGGGATTAGGAGATGGAGTGAGGACCCAGGCTGACCTGTTTTCTTTCTGCAGCTACTTGTTGTGACAGCTATCATATACCAACTATAACATCACATTGACAATCTGACTTGGGGCCTCTGACCTATACATTGTAGTTAACTAGAAAACTTTTAATCATTATATTAAGAGCAAGTAGAATGTTCAATAGAATATTTCCTTTTCTTATTGCTGTGAAACTTTGGTTATCCATATCCTGTTCACTTTACATGAACAATAAGCAATGAAAAAGATCTGTTATATAATGCATTACGGCATAATTTATAGTGCTTTGTATTTATCTATAGGTAAAAGTACATTGACTGAAGCTTTAAGAGACTCCCTCCAAGCAATGCTTCTAAAATCCCCACCAGACTGCATTAGCCACTTAAGAAAAACGTTTGATGCAAAGCCACCTCTTATACGACGGGCTTTTTATGCATTGGGCAATTACATTACTGGCTCCATCATAGCAAGAGAATCTGAAAAGTCTCCGGTAATTGTGGATCGGTAGGTATAGCCTTTAGAAGTACTTGGTTAGCAGTCATTGGTGAATAGCATTCACAGCGTCTTCACTTGGTCTGTTGTTATATGATTTTCTTTGGTAGACAAAAATGATCAGTGGCATGTAACTTTCTTTTATGACATGGATGCATAACTGGTATGCAACTTTCAGTTGTGTCCAGTGAAAAACTAACACTGTCTAATAATATTTTCTCCAATTAAAAACTAATGAATGTACAATTTTCAATATTAAATTCCTTGACTTCTGAAGCACGATTGACTGACAGTATTTTTACAGCTGTAGTAAGTAGTAAGGCAGTTTATAATGAAATCCCTTTTCCAACATTAGTGCAGATACACAAATGCTGCAACTTTAAGAAATCAATGAGGATGATAAATTACTGTAAACTGGAACCAAGGGATTTTACTTAAAATTCACAAACCTAAAGCTGCTTTCATATTGAAAAACAAACCTTGAGGCAGCAACTAATTGCATAATTTCCCATATTTAGTTATGGATAGTGCAGCCCCTCTTCATATTGACTAACTACACTTGGGCTCACCATTCCGTTTTTGCCAACTAGCCCTGGCATTTTAGCTGGTGCATCAATTAAGGTAACAAAAATCCTAATGTTGTGTCACAGAAGAGAACAACCACTCAAACACCTCATTCTGTTTGAACATCACTGCTGTAATATATTACTGCAATCAAGAAATGTGCTTGCTTCAGCAAGCTGCGATGAAGTAGTTGCTTGGTGATACAGAATTTGAGCACTGCTGAAAAAGAAACATGTTTCTGTTGTTGCTACTTTTCACCTTGCTCTATCAGTGCAGGCACAAGGATGTATTTTCACAGGAAGCCAGAATTTATATTGCATGAGTTTATTTGGTAAAGCAACTCTGATTGGATGAAGCATTGCCACGAAGAATGCAACTATCATTCCACCATGCTTTTGTTTAATTACAAAAAAAGAGCAATTCTCGAGCAATTCAAAGAACATTTCCTTATGAGTACTGATCTCTATATACCAATGTATGTAGCTTCTGCTAAGTGTGAGCTGTATTGCAAACCTGACTGATAATCTTAAATTAGTCATAAACGTAATGTTTGATGCATTCTGTGTTGTTTATTTAGTTCTGTCCAACCAAGGAACCACTTCTAATTTTAGATACTGTGTTCTGAGTTTTGTAAGTCCAGGCTGTTTGAATTCAGTCAGTAGTCTGCCTATTGGGAAGAATTGAAGGACACGTTGTTTACGATGATTTGCCATTCATTGGGACATGCAGCCTATGTAGCTGACGTTGCACAAACACCAAAATTCACATTGTACTTTACTTTTCTGTGTGGTAGGCAGAACATTTGTTTGGCTTGATGGTTCTTGTTAGTGGAAAATATAATTTTTGTTGTTACTGCCCAGCAGCAGTGTGAAATGGCTAGTTTCACCTGCTGCTTACGTTATTGAGACACCTTTTACCTTTTCAAGGTAACTTGAATTTCAAAAATTAATGCCTTAGAACTATTTGTGAGTGAGCGCAATACACAGCAAGCAATGACCTGATTGGGGACCCATTATCACATGGAATAGCTTGGCTGAACATTATTTTGGCATTAAGCTTGCGCAGTGTGCAAATGGCTTTGCTCCATTTACAAAAGGTTTCCGATAAAGCCAATATTATACTGTGTGGAACTGTATAAAACCCACCTATCTGAAAAGCTATTCTGCCTACTAAAGAAATAAGCCAGAGTTTCCCAAAGTGGGGAACCCCAGGTTAAGCTGCACATTTGGAGTCATGAGCTCTGAGGTAGAAATGCCTATTTCCCCCTCCTTCCCTTTCATATGACTTCTTCTGCTCCCTCTCACTACTCTGAGGGATTGTGACAATTTTCAGGCCTTGAAATAGGGTTACAGTGGGAAATGTTTGGAACACTGACATGAAAGCCCCCATGACACTATTTCATAGGAAAACGGATAAATGATCTCTCTGGAGCTTTTAAGGACACACACAGGGAATACTTTAATTGAAAGTAAGACAGGACACAATTGCGAAGTACTTTGTATGAATTTTCACAATAGAGGATGAAAATAAAAGGAGATATGAGGAAAAGTAAAAATAAATCAAGCTGAGAAAATCACTGTATTAATATAAAAAACACGATCATGGAGGAACCAATGAGATGAAAGACAGACAAATCTCAAGGCTTTTATAACTTCCATTACAGGATATTAAGAATGAATGAGGAAATTGAAAGATCTCTAATTGTGATCTTCCAGAACTCTCATCCAGAATTAGGCCCTCGCCTTGGAAAATTGCCAATATTTCTCAATAATTTAGGAACCTAAGAAAATAAATGGTTGGCTTGTTTTTTATTAAGAAATGTTTAAAATACCAAGGGATTATGACAGCACAGTTGGAGACAAACTGTGTCTATTGGCATAAGAATCTTGAATCAGAAAATAGAAATTGAAGGTGATTTAAGGCAAAAGAGTCAAATGCAACATGAGGAATGTTTTATGCAGCAAGTTGTGTTGATCTGCATTGCACTGCATGAAAGGGTGGTGGGAGTAGATGCAATCATTGCTTTCTGATGGGAGTTAGCTCAAGTGCTCAAAAGTTAAGGAAAATTGCAAGGCTATGGGGCAAAGTTAGGGAAGAACATAGAATATAGACCTTAGAAAAATACAGTGCAGTACAGGCCCTTCGGCCCTCGATGTTGCGCCAATCCAAGCCCACCTAACCTACACTAGCCCATTATCCTCCATATGCCTATCCAATGCCCGTTTAAATGCCCATAAAGAGGGAGAGTCCACCACTGTTACTGGCAGGGCATTCCATGAACTCACGACTCGCTGAGTAAAGAATCTACCCCTAACATCAGTCCTATACCTACCACCCCTTAATTTAAAGCTATGCCCCCTCGTAATATCTGACTCCGTACGTGGAAAAAGGTTCTCATGGTCAACCCTATCTAAACCCCTAATCATCTTGTACACCTCTATCAAGTCACCCCAAACCTTCTTTTCTCCAAAGAAAACAGCCCCAAGTGCCTCAGCCTTTCCTCATACGATCTTCCTACCATACCAGGCAACATCCTGGTAAACCTCCTTTGCACCCATTCCAGTGCCTCCACATCCTTCCTATAATATGGTGACCAAAACTGCACACAATACTCCAGATGCGGCCGCACCAGAGTCTTATGCAACTGCAACATGACCTCAGGACTCCGGAACTCAGTTCCTCTACCAATAAAAGCCAATACGCCATATGCTGTCTTCACAGCACTATTTACCTGGGTGGCAACTTTCAGAGATCTGTGTACATGGACACCAAGATCCCTCTGCTCATCCACACTACCAAGTATCCGACCATTAGCCCAGTACTCCATCTTCTTGTTACTCTTACCAAAGTGAATCACTTCACACTTAGCTACATTGAACTCCATTTGCCACCTTTCTGCCCAGCTCTGCAGCTTATCTATATCTCGCTGTAACCTGCCACATCCTTCCTCACTATCAACAACTTCACCGACTTTCGTATCATCTGCAAACTTGCTCACCCAACCTTCTAGCCCCTCCTCCAGGTAATTTATAAAAATGACAAACAGCAATGGTCCCAAAACACATCCTTTCAGAACAACGCTGGTAACTGCACTCCAAGATGAACCTTTTACCATCAACTATCACCCTCTGTCTTCTTCCAGCCAGCCAATTCCTAATCCAAACCTCCAACTCCCCCTCAATGCCATACCTCCGTATATTTGCAGTAGCCTACCATGGGGAACCTTATCAAATGCCTTACTAAAATCCATATACACCACATCTACTGCTTTACCCTCGTCCACCTCCTTAGTCACCTTCTCAAAGAATTCAATAAGGTTTGTGAGGCACGTCCTGCCCTTCACAAAACCATGCTGACTATCCTTGATCACATTATTCCTATCCAGATGTTCATAAATCCTATCCCTTACAATTCTCTCTAAGACTTTGCCCACAACAGACGTAAGACTCACCGGCCTAAAGTTACTAGAGTTATCCCTACTCCCCTTCTTGAACAAGGGAACCGCATTTGCTATCCTCCAGTCTTCTGGCACTATTCCTGTAGACAACAAGGACATAAAAATCAAGGCCAATGGCTCTGCAATCTCCTCCCTTGCTTCCCAGAGAATGCTAGGATAAATGCTATCAGGCCCAGGGGACTTATTTACATTCACCCTTTCCAGAATTTCCACCTCCTCTTCCCTATATATCTCAAAGCCATCCATTCTAATTAATTGTGACTCAATATATACATCGGCAACAATGTCCTGTTCCTGAGTGAATACTGACGAAAAGTATTCATTCAGTGTCTCCCCAATTTCTTCAGCCTCCACACGCAACTTCCCACGACTATCTTTGACTGGACCTATTCCTACCCTCGTCATCCTTTTATTCCTGACATACCTATAGAAAGCCTTTGGGTTTTACCTAATCCTACCAACCAAGGACTTTTCATGTCCCCTCCTTGCTGCTCTTAGCTCTCTCTTTAGATCCTTCCTGGCTACCTTATAACTCTCAATCGTCCCAATTGAACCTTCATGCCTCATCTTTACATAGGCTGCCCTCTTCCCTTTCACAAGGGATTCCAATTCCTTATTAAACCACGGCTCCCTCACACGACGCTTTCCTCCCTGCCTGACAGGTACATACTTATCAAGGACACTCAGTTGTTGCTCCTTGAACAAGCTCCACATATCGATTGCACCCTTTCCTTGAAGCCTACTTTTCCAAGCCACGCATCCTAAGTCATGCCTCACCGCATCATAATTTCCCTGCCCCCAGCTATAAATCTTGCCCTGTAGTGCACACTTATCCCTCTCCATTACTGAGTAAAAGTCACCAAATTGTGGTCACTGTCCCCAAAGTGCTCACTACCTCCAATTCTAACACCTGGCCTGGTTCGTTACCCAGAACCAAATCCAGTATGGCCTCAGCTCTTGTTGGCCTGTCTACATATTGTGTCAGGAAACCCTCCTGCACACATTGGACAAACACCGACCCATCTAACGTACTCGAGTTATAGCTTTCCCAGTCAATGTCTGGAAAGTTAAAGACCCCCATAACAACCACCCTATTACTTTCTTCTACGTCTCTAGGACTATTAGGAGGCCTGTAGAAAACTCCTAACAGGGTGACCTCACCTTTCCTATTTCTAAGCTCAGCCAAAACTACCTCAGATGGCGAGTCTTCATCCATCTTCCTTTCCATTGCTGTTATACTATCTTTGACAAGCAATGCCACACCTCCCCCTCTTTTACCCCCACCTCTGACCCTACTAAAACATTTAAACCCTGGAACCTACAACAACCAATCCTGTCCCTGGTCCACCCATGTCTCCGTAATAGCCACAACATCGAACTCCCAAGTACCAACCCACGCTGCAAATTCCTTATTTCGCGTACTTCTCGCATTGAAGTATACACACTTCAAGCCACCTTCCTGTTTACAGGCACCCTCCTTCGAGATTGATGCCATGTTCCTAACCTCCCTACACTCCAGGTCCTGCACCCTAAAGCTACAGTCTAGGTTCTCATGCCCCTGCAGAATTAATTTAAACCCCCCAATAGAGCATGAGCAAACCTCCCCCCAAGGATACTGGTACCCCTCAGGTTCAGGTGTACACCATCCTGTTTATAGAGGACCCACCTTCCTCAGAAAGAACCCCAGTTATCCAGAAACTGGAATCCCTCCCTCCTGCACCATCCCTGTAGCCACGCATTTAACTGCTCTCTCTCCCTATTCCCCGACTCTCTATCACGTGGCACGGGTAACAAACCAGAGACAACAACTCTGTTTGTTCTAACTCTGAGCTTCCAACCTAGCTCCCTGAGAGCCTGCCTAACATCCTTATCCCTCTTCCTACCTATGTCGTTGGTGCCAACGTGGACCATGACTTCGGGCTGCTCCCCCTCCCCCTTAAGGACCCGGAAAATACGATCAGAGACATCACAAACCCTTGCACCTGGGAGGCAACATACCAAACATGAGTCTCTCTTGCCCCCACAAAACTGCCTATCTGTGCCCCGAAATTTCGAGTCTCCAATAACTATTGCTCTGCTCTTCTCCACCCTTCCCTTCTGAGCAACGGGGACAGGCTCCGTGCCAGAGGCCTGAACCCCATTGCTTACCCCTGGTAAGTCGTCCCCCCTACAAGTATCCAAAACGGTATACTTGTTCTTGAGTTGAACGGCCGCAGGGGGTCTCTGCACTGGCTGCTTCCTCCCAGTCCCCCTCACTGTGACCCATCTGTCTGCAATCTTTGGAGTTACTACTTCCCTAAAGCTCTGATCTATGACCCCCTCTGCCTCCCGAACGATCCTAAGTTCATCCAACTCCAGCTCCAGTTCCCTAACACGGTCTTGGAGGAGCTGGAGATGGGTGCACTTCCTGCAAGTGTAATCAGCAGGGACGACCATGGCATCCCTCACCTCAAACATGTTGCAAGAGGAACATTGCACTGCCTTCACTGCCATCCCTCTAAAAGTAACCTATAAAAAACTAGAAAAGCAAAATGCAGCACTTACCTTCTTACCACAACGGGTCTTATTATTAGGTGAGAGGAGGAGGGCGGGTGGGAGGCTCTACCTCTGTAGTGCCTCGGGTTCCTCTCCTGCGTGCCTTTATAGGAAAACAACTTACCCAGGTAGGCTTGCGCTACACCACCTTCCGGGTCCGCTCCGCGCTTTTTAAAAAAAAAATTCAAATTTAAACCGTTTAACAAACGTCGCCGAGCCTTCAAACAGCCACTGCCAAACAGCCCTTACCTGCTCTGCTGAGAGAGTGTGGTTACCTATTTCATTTGCAGCAAGTTAGCATGGACTTGATGGGCTCAATGCCCTCATTCTCTGTTGTAACCGGTTTATTCCGTTAATCTAACATCTGTTGTAGGGAAGTTTCAGAAGTGTATTACAAGGAGGACTGAATGACAGATAAACATGAACTGATCAGAGGAAGTCAGCATGAATGATCAGTCATCTCGAATGATTCTAATGGAAGTTTCTGATCTAAGTAACTTGGAGGTGAAGTGAGTATTTGTGGATGTTACTGATGTGTGATTTTGAAGATCTGGACCCTGGGGGTCTCTCTTCTGCGATAGGTCAATAAATACACCTGCAAATGACTCTGTCAATCATATGAGCAATCATTTATTCTTTGATATAGCCGGGTTGGTAGACTCTGATCAGTTCAGAAGTATGAGTACTCCTAGACCACCAAAAGAATCCGACAACTTGCAGAGTTTGCTGAGGGTTTATATACACCTTTCATAGTTAGACATGGAGCATGATCGCATAGTAACAATCAATCAAATTGCACGAGGCCCTCATGCATTTTTACCTTAGCCTACCATGATTTCTTGTAAACAAATTGTATTTGTCCTGCCAAGTGGTTAGGGTTAAGCCGTTACTTCTGCAATTAATCGGATCTACATCAGTCTGCGGTTTCTTATTTCTGTATGGTTCAGTGCAGTTTAACAATGCAGAAGCCATTTTGTACAGCTTCTTCAGCCATTTGTCCTAGCTCCCAGATGCCAACATTCTCACTTTTAGAAAAAAAATCAATACGGTTCCACTTAAGAGGTTTAACAAAATTGCAAGTAAGTGGGATTGGAAACAACCTGTTGACCTATGTAAATGAATTGATTAACAGGTGGGAGATTGAAAACAATATAGTGGGTACACAGACTCAAACTAGCAGACTGTGACTAATGGTTCCCCCAGGGAATTGTGCTCACACTTCTGCTTATCTCTGTAATTATAAGTGACCCTGAAATTAAAGAATCCTTCTTCAGTTCCCTGCCCAATATTTGGATCCAACTCACAGCATCAAAGATTCAACTTGAGTTTGCTCAATGAGGTAGGTGCTGAATCTATCCCCAACCAAATTGAGAACCAAACATGTGCTGTTGGCACCAAATCAGCCAAGCAGCCAACTGAGCTACCCAGACTCCACGGAATCCATATTACTGTGGAAACCTACGTTTTTTGTGTGTACATTGGCAGCAGTTATTCCCTTTACTGACTAACCTCGAGAAAGACAACAAGTAAGCCTTTTAGAATTTTGATTTGAGAAACAAGACTGGTTTTGGTATGTTTAGATATTCATAAACTTTTGTTTTGTTTCCATGAGGTATCACAGCCTAATTCACTGTTTATACATTCTGTATGTCTTCATAAGGTTTTGAGTGCATTTTGTTATATTCTAGATTCTGGCATAGCACTGCAGCCTATGCTATCGCAACAGAAGTCAGTGGAAAACTAGAGAACCTGCCACCACCACATCATGAATTATACCAGTGGCCCCAGGATCTAATTCGACCGGATTTGGTGCTGTTGCTCACAGTTGATGCAGAGGAGAGAGTCCGTCGTCTAGAACAAAGAGGAGAGATGAGAACAAGGGAAGAAATCGAGCTGGAAGCAAACAGTATATTTCGACAAAAGTAAGATAGTTTTCACTTGAAAATAAGGAATAAGGAGGCAGGGAAGCATCTTCTAACTTATTTTCTTGAAAGTTAAGTGCTTCATCTGGTTGTTCACATCCCTCCCTAAAACCCATCACTTTTCCCCATAAGAAACTTAATTGCTCTTTGGGTTTTAATTCATCAGTGATCAACAAGAAGTTCCAGTATTTCATGATTTGTGTTCTCGTTTTTGAACACTTGCATATTTTTTTATCCAGAAGTTTGCATCTTCTGCTTCTCTGACTCTCTCCCTGCTCCAGTTCCTTTAGTTCCTGTTTATCTTCCAGTTTTGTACAGTGTTAGGACATTGTTAAGTTAAATATTTGTTGTAATAGTTATAACATTTTAGAGATTAGATATACTGACACATATTTTGACGGATATTTCTGTCTAAATTGACAGCACTTATTCCATTTATTGACTAGCCTCAATGAAGTCAACCAAAAAGCTGGATATTAATTTAGTATAAAGAAAGCCTTTTAGAATAATGATCAGAGAAAGGAGATCCGTTTTGGTGTGCTTGCTTCCTCATTGAAATGTTTCTACAATCGGGTAGACTAGTAACTCAGCATGGGAAAACCTGAAACGATGGATTGGTGCTGGACCCTCAACTCCAACAGTAGCAGCTGGATATCAGTGGGAAATTGTATCTATTCTCCTGGACAAAATGAAAAACTGGATTTCAGGCATCTGTAAGCAGTGCCATAGGAGATTGTATGTACAAAGGAACAGTTCACATTGAAAATTATGGACTAGCTAATCATAAAATTATACAGCAGAGAAGGAAGCAGTTCATTGCGCCTATGCCAAATAATTTAGTCTCTAATGATTTATTAAAAATACAATGCCTTTCAGCAAGATGCACTCTGCATACCTGGTCTGCGCTAAACACTGGGGAGCGTTGCTGGCTAAAGACACCTTAGAGTGCAGGTTTATAGTTCCTTGAGAGTGGGGTCTCGGGTAGATAGGATAGTGAAGAAGCTTTGGTTTGTTTTCCTTTATTGGCCAGAGCATTGAGTATTGGAGTTGGGAGGTCATGTTGCGGCTGTACAGGACATTGGTTAAGCCATTTTTGGAATATAGTGTGTAATTGTGGTGTCCCTCCTACAGGAAGAATGATGTGAAAATTGAAAGAGTCAAGAAAAGATTTACAAGGATGTTGCCAGGGTTGGAGGGTTTGATCTATAGGGAGAGGTTGAACAGACTGGGGCTGTTTTCCCTGGAGCGTTGGAGGCTGAGGGGTGACTTTACAGGGGTTTTTAAAATCATGACGTGCATGAATGGGGTAAATAGACAAAGTCTTTTCCCTGGGTTGGGGGAGTCCAGAATTAAATTTAAAAGGGACCTAAGGGGGAACATTTTCACATAAAGAATGGTACATATATGGAATTGAGTTGCCAGAGGAAGTGGTGGAGGCTGGTACAATTACAGCATTTAAAAAGCATCTGGATGGGTAAATGAATAGGAGGGGTTTAGAGGGATATGAGCCAAGTGTTGGCAAATGGGGCAAGATTAATTTAGTTAGGGTATCTGGTTGGCATGGACGAGTTGGACTGAAAGGTCTGTTTCCATGCTGTACATCTCTGACTCTCTGATCCTCAGAGCCCCAATAATCTTTATTGAGACTCAGTAGGTGTCACATGCTGTAGTCACTTAGATACTAACTCGAAGTACGGAAGAAGAAACAAAGGCTAGCATTTCTGGTTATTGACTTGTCACAGAAATGTAGCTCTTAAAACAAACTGTGTGGCTTATACCAAGAACCTTTTTTTTTAACCACATTTATAATCTCTTGTACAATAGGGTGGAAGCAACTTACAGAAGAATGGAGAATCCGGCGTGTGTTGTGGTTGATGCCAGTCCTTCGAAGGACGTAGTCTTCAAGAATACTCTTCATGTAATTAAGAGATATTGTGGCATTGAACAAACTTGACTTCATACATTGGTGAAATCCAACTGCTGAAACACATTAAATAAATCAATCCTTTATTTAATGCGCACTGCAACATGGCACCAACCTCTCGTGAAACTATATTGCTCATGCGATGCCTTTTTATTTGCATATGTAGATGAGACATGTGCTGTTTTCACTGTAATGAAGTAATAAGCAAAGAATGTTATGTTCAGCTGATATGATTCACAACATTGAACGGTGTATTTTTAAAAGCTAAAAATGATATGCAGGGCCCTAATACTTACTTCCTTTGCATCCTGACACAATTGTAGATTCCCAGCACTTCAGACCCTAGGGTCATTTTCAACTTCTTCCCTGTGTGCTAATCTATTTATTCCTGTTCTACAACAGCTAGTGCTCTGTCCTACTAAGTTACTGCCCAGACAGTAACATCGAAAATTACATCTTGACACTTTCCAATCAAAAGAATGAAAGTGACGGGATTTTTCTAATCATTTATTTGAACAGCCACACAGCACGATCAGCAAAATATTTCACTCCAATCAATGGAGAAAAAAGTGGATGTTGCTGAGCATCCAGATTGGGCAATTATTATGGAGCTGTTAAAGGTAGCTATTAGGTTTATACTGTCTTTGCACTGGCCAACCTAAGTTATAGAGTTATAGATTCAGACAGCACGGAAACAGACCCTTCAGTCTCGTCAGTCCATGCTGACCATAATCTCAAACTGAACTAGTCCCACCTGCTTGCATTTGGCCCTTCTCCCTCCAAACATTTCTGTTTCATGTATTTAGCTAAATGTCTTTCAAATGTTATAACTGTTCACCACTTCCTCTTGAAGTTCATTCCACACCCGAACCATTCCCTATGTAAAATAAAATTGCCCCCATGTCTTTTTTTAAAGCCTTCTCTTCTCATCCTGAAAAAGATGATATTTTGAGTTTGATTTTGCACAGAAATCTACAAGCTGTAGTTTAAATATTATTCCAAGGCAAACGTGCTTTTAGATGAGGCAATATTTGATTTACCTTTCCCTTATCTCTCTGAGGACATTAGAAGAGACCAGGGCTTAAATTTGCAGAAGGGGTGACTACATACTGCTTGGAGGAAGTAAGGACTGCAGATGCTGGAGATCAGTGTCAAAGACTGTGGTGCTAGAAAAGCACAGCCAGTCAGGCAGCATCCGAGGAGCAGGAGAATCGATGTTTCAAGCATACGTTCTTCATCAGCCACCCCTCATTCCTGATGAAGGGCTTATGCTCGAAATGTCAATTCTCCTGCTCCTTGGATGCTGCCTGACTGGCTGTGCTTTTCCAGCGCCACACTCTTCGACTTTGTATACTACTTGTCCAACACCAGAAGGAAAATTCAGTGCTGCATCGTGTGATGTGGAACACAGCTGTCCTAAAATTATAATTCACTATGGTCAGCCGTAAGCAGGCGAGAGACAGGCAAACAATGCCTAATCTCACTGGTGTTATTTCTAGGTTGGGAAAAGAACAATGAGTATTGATTTAAAGTCATTCCAACCTTTCAGGCACAACAGAGATTGGGGACATTGGGAGGAGAATCGTGGATGGGTTTTTGAAGGCACGACTGGGGGGGAATCAAGGAGAGCAAATAACTTGTGTGGGCAATACACACAGAGCACACCATCCTCCCTCCAAAAGTACACACTGCCTTCTTGCCTTTTCAACAGAGTCTTTCTGAAAAAGATGGCCATCTCATTCTCATCTGCCTGCCCATGCCAACCATTTTATGCTGCGGTGCCAATGTTTGATATTAGATTAGATTAGACTTACAGTGTGGAAACAGGCCCTTCGGCCCAACAAGTCCACACCGACCCACCGAAGCGCAACCCACCCATACCCCTACATTTACCCCTTACCTAACACTAGGGGCAATTTAGCTTGGCCAATTCACCTGACCCGCACATCTTTGTGACTGTGAGAGGAAACCGGAGCACCCGGAGGAAACCCACGCAGACACGGGGAGAACGTGCAAACTCCACACAGTCAGTTGCCTGAGTCGGGAATTTAACCCGGGTCTACAGGCGCTGTGAGGCAGCAGTGCTAACCACTGTGCCACCGTGCCGCCCGATTGGACTGGGGTGGACAAAGTCAAAATTCACATGACACCGGATTATAGACCAACAGGTTTATTTGAAACCACAAGCTTTCAAAGCCTCACTCCTTCTTCAGGTAGCTAGTGAGAGAGGATGCATTGGACACAGAACTTATAAATAAAAGATCAAAGGTTCACACAACTGCTGCAAATGTATTGAGCAAACCTGGATTACTGTTAATTCTTTAATCAGTTAGAATGGAGCTTCAGGTTTCGATTCATTAATATGTAAATCCTAGAATTTCTTTCAAATCACTGCCCCGAGATAATTTAAGGTTTTATCAATATAAAAGAGGTGACATTACAGGTCAGCCAATGTATTTTAGGTGTGAGGCCTTGTTTAGAGTCTGTCAGTCTCTTACCCTGGAGTCAGACTGGTTTTAGTACCGAAGCTCTTTTCAATTATAACAAGAATTCTTTATCCCAAGTGTTCAATATAGAGTGTACTCAAGGCTGAGGTAGATAAATTTTACACTGTAATGGAAACAAGACATTGGGAATTTCGTGAGAAAATAGCATTGAGGTCAAAGATCAGCAGAAATCCTCTTGAATAGTGGACACCACTCAGGAGGAAATGTTTCCTATTTCTTACTTTCTCATTTTCGTTGTGGGGAGGTGATTAAGTTGAAGCAATGTCAACAACTCTAATTATCACCATAACTCAATTTTTTCATCGATTAGTCATTTTTAAAATGGAGGGAGCACATGCTTAATTGGGAGGTCTGCCACTCTCGAACTCTGACTGAGAGGGATACAGATAAGTGATTTATTTCCATATAGTCCACTTCTGCATCTGTGAGCTGTCTTGTTTATGGCACCCCACCTACAATTCCATTTCACTTGCTGTGCATTTTGTGCAGCTCTGCACAAGGAGTGGGTGAAAAAGCAGAGTGAAGATGAAGCATTTGTTAAATGGATGTATTACATTCAGTGAGGATGACAATAAGGTACATGCATCACAATTCTTAAGAAATGAGATGCCTGACACTGGTGTCTGGGAGAATGAGGAGTTGTTGAATCATGCAGAAAACTAAGGCTGGATGCTTCCTCAAGTTAAGTGAGTGTGAAGATTTGTGTGATGGAGAACGCTTTGCAAATCAAACCGAAAGGAAGGCAAGCTTAGAGAATACGATCTATGTGAATCAACAAGCGTACCATTTTTTTCTCACCTACTTAAGCCATTAGACTGCTTTCTACATTGCATCTATGACATGGACACAATGCTGTTTTATTGCTCACCTTCCTTAGCTTTCTCCAACTAAACTATCTTAGTGAGAATGGCAGATTTCTTCTTCTTCCATTATTGGAGAAAATTAAGTCCTCTTGCTCTGGACTGCACCTTGCTGTAATTCCAGCATAGCATGATTAAATCAGGATCCTGAACACGTCCAATTTCCATTGTGGTACTGCCCCTTTAAATACAGTTTGGCTTATTTCATGCAGGAAAACAGCACACTCACTCTACAGTTTGGAGGTACAAAACTTAGAAATCAAGATGAACTCATGCAATGAGGCAGCTGATTTCCTTTGGCAACCTTTTGCATTTTAGGACTGTGACTAAGGCGAGAGAATGTTGAGTCAGGGGAAAAGTAATAGATATTTCACATAACTAAGTGCAAACCAGAAAACAGAGAGCAGTGGTTAAAGGTAGTCACTCAGATAAATGGTAAGGAGATGTTTCACAAGGATTGTCTAGGTCCAATCTTATCCATCTTTAGAAAACCAACTTGGACCAAGAAGAACAATGTCACAATTTATGGGTATCACCAAATTGTGAGATATAGGCCATGCAGCTGAGAGCTGCTACAAAATTTAAGATTGTGTAAGTAATCTTGGATTTTGGAATTTTTAAGTTAAATATTTGTTTTGCTTAATTTTGGTCATTTAAATTTTTTTTAATGAACATATGCATTCTGCTTAGCTAACAAAACAAAAAATAATTTTGTGTTGCCATACAACCATAGTAATGAATATGGAACACCAACAAACTAGAATTATATGTAGCAACCTGACCAACAACAGTCAATTGTTTTGAAAAAGGACCCTAATTATGCTGTAATGGAAGGATATGCAATTAGTAATCAGTAGCCAATAAAGGCTGCCTTTATAAAATTAATTTCTACTGATTACATTTCTTTTTTTTAATCAAATTGTAAAAACAGACTGTGGGAAAGCCCTCAGCAGAACACATCCAGTGTGTCATTAACCGCGTTATACTTGAGACTCAAACAGTAGAGCTACTCATGAATAAAGGGTTGTTCATTTTTCAGATAAAGTGAACATTCTAAAACACTCCACTGTCTTCAAGTAAAAAAAACAATGTATGCACATGGACACATAAAATTGAATTGAAGATGACCACGTTATGAACAAACTAGATTTCAACACCAACTTGTAACTAAGAAGATATAAAATGAGGGCCTCAAGTGTCATATTTTGGGGTTCTCTAGGTACACTATGGCCGTCAGATTGGAGACGGCCTCACAGGGATTCAAATGATCAAAATGAGGATAATTTCCGGGGGCAGCTAGCAGGGATTACTGCTAACATGAAAACTGGAGGTGTTTTTACTGTACAAGAAGGGTAGTAGGGATATTCCGGGTAACTACAGACCAGTGAGCCTGACGTCAGTGGTGGGGAAGTTGCTGGAGAGGGTACTGAGGGATAGGATCTATTTATATTTTGGAAAGAATGGGCTTATCAGTGATCGGCAACATGGTCTTGTGCAGGGGAGATCGTGCCTTACCACCTTAATAGAGTTCTTCGAGGAAGTGACCAAGTTGATAGATGAAGGAAGGTCTATTGATGTCATATACATGGACTTTAGTAAGGCATTTGATAAGGCTCCCCATGGTAGACTAATGGAGAAAGTGAAGTCACATGGTGTGCAGGGTGTTCTAGCTGGGTGGATAAAGAACTGATTGAGCAACAGGAGACAGGGAGTAGTAATTGAAGGGAGTTTCTCGAAATGGAGAAAGGTGACCAGTGTTGTTCGATGGGGGTCAGTGTTGGGGCCACTGTTGTTTGTAATGTACATAAATGATCTGGAAGAGTGCACTGTTGGTATGATCAGCAAGTTTGCAAATGACATGAAGATTGGTGGAGTAGCAGAAAGCATAAGGGACTGTCAGAGAATACAGGAGGATATAGGTAGACTGGAGAGTTGGGTGGAAAAGCGGCAGATGGATTTCAATCCAGACAAATGTGAGGTGATGCATTTAGGCAAGACTAATTCTAGAACAAATTATACAATGAACAGAAGAGCCATGGGAAAAGTTGATGGACAGAGAGATCTGGGAGTGCAGGTCCATTGTACCCTGAAGGTTGCTGCACAGGTGGATAGAGTGGTCAAGAAGGCATATAGTATGCTTACCTTCATTGGATGGGGTATTGAGTATAAGAGCTGGCAAGACATGTTAAAATTGTACAAGACATTGGTTCAGCCGGATTTGGAATACTGTGTACAGTTCTGGTCGCCATATTACCAAAAGGATGTGGACACTTTAGAGAGGGTGCAGAGAAGGTTTATGAGGATGTTGCCTGGTATGGAAGGTGCTAGCTATGAAGAGGGGTTGAGTAGGTTAGGTTTATTTTCATTAGAAAAAAGGAGATTGAGGGGAGAACCTGATTGAGGTTTACAAAATCATGAAGGGTATAGACGGGGTAGATAGAGACAAGCTTTTTCCCAGGGTGAAGGAATCAATAACGAGAGGTCATGCTTTCATGGTGAAAGGTGGAAAGTTTAAGGGGGATACACGCGGCAAGTACTTTACACAGAGGATGGTGGGCATTTGGAATACGTTACCAGCAGAGGTGGTAGACGCAGGCACGGTAGATTCATTTAAGATGCATCAGGATAGATCCATGAGTTGATGGGGAGCAAGCTAATGGAGCTAAGAATGGACAAGTCTCCTGGCTAAATGCCTCTTCTCATCCTCTAAAGGACCAATGCTTACTTTAGCCACTCTTTTTCATTTTATATATTTACAGAAACTTTTGCTATCTGTCTTTATATTCGGTGCTAGTTTTTTTCTCATGTCATAGAGTCTCTTACTTTTCTTTATAGCTCTTTTTGTGGCTTTCTGTGCACCTTTAAAGTTTTCCCAATCTTCTCGTTTCATGCTGTTTTTGGCCACTTTGTATGCCTTCTCTTTCAATTTGATACCCTTCCTTATTTCCTTAGATAACCATGGAAGATTACCCCTTTTCTAGGGTATTAAAAAGGATGATGGGAGAAATAGCAAGTGCACTGGTGGTAATTTTCCAAAATTCACTGGACTCTGGGGCAATCCCAGCAGATTGGAAAACAGCAAATGTGATGCTACTGCTTAAAAAGTGAGTTTGACAAAAGATGGGGAAGTATAGACTGGTTAGCTTAACCTCTGTAGTGGGGAAGATGCTTAAGTCTATTATCAAAGAAGAAGTAGCAAGGCATCTCGATAAAAATTGTCCTGCTAGTCAACCAATCCCTTATTATGCTAATACTTTGCCATGCATCCTTATCTTGTGCAGCAGCCTCTTGTGTGGCACCTTGTCGAAGGGCTTTTGGAAATCTAGGTACACCACATCCACTGGGTCCCCATTGTTCACCTTGCTTATAATGCCTTCATAGAATTCCAAAAGATTTGTTAAGCATGAACTACCCTTCATGAATCCATGCTGCATCTGTCCATTCTTAGCTCCATTAGCTTGCCCAACATTATGTCTTCTGTAATAAGGATTGTTTCCAGGTCGACACCTTCCTCTGTCTTTTGTCAATTACTGGGGTGTTATTAGTATCCTCCACTGTGAAGACCAATATAAAATACCTGTTCAATGCATTGGCCATTTCCTCATATCCCATAGCTAAATGCCTCTTCTCATCCTCTAAAGGACCAATGCTTACTTTAGCCACTCTTTTTCATTTTATATATTTACAGAAACTTTTGCTATCTGTCTTTATATTCGGTGCTAGTTTTTTTCTCATGTCATAGAGTCTCTTACTTTTCTTTATAGCTCTTTTTGTGGCTTTCTGTGCACCTTTAAAGTTTTCCCAATCTTCTCGTTTCATGCTGTTTTTGGCCACTTTGTATGCCTTCTCTTTCAATTTGATACCCTTCCTTATTTCCTTAGATAACCATGGAAGATTACCCCTTTTCTTACAGTCCTTCCTTTTCAATGGAATACACTTTTGCTGAGCTCTTTGAAAAATTGCTTTGAAAGTCGTCTAGTGCTCGTCAACTGTCCCACTGTACAATCTTTGTTTCCTGACTACTTTAGCCAAATCGTCCCTCATTCTATTGTAGGCTCCCTTGTTTAAGCACAGGACCCTGGTATTGGATTTTATTTTCACACTCTCCATGGGTATTCTAAATTCAACCATACTGTGATCACTCCTTCCAAGAGGATCCCTAACTATAAGGCCATTAATTATTCCTATCTCATTACACAGGACCAGATCTAGGATAGCTTGCGAGGTAAAAACAATGACTAAAGATGCTGGAAACCAGATTCTGGATTAGTGATGCTGGAAGAGCACAGCAGTTCAGGCAGCATCCATGGAGCAGCGAAATCGACGTTTCGGGCAAAAGCCCTTCATCAGTCATTTTGCCCGAAACGTCGATTTCGCTGCTCCGTGGATATTTCCTGAGCTGCTGTGCTCTTCCAGCACCACTAATCCAGAACTAGGATAGCTTACTCCCGTCAGCAGGAAGAAAGATGAGGTCTTGCAAAGAGAGTTCATGGGGTTAAGTAGGAAGTTGAAAATCAGGACTGTGGACCTGTATTCTTGAGATTATGTTCTGTGCTATGTGCCAGTGAGGCTAGGAATAGGAAGATAGTACAGTTAAATGTGCAGCTAAAGAACTGGTGTAGGAGGGAGGACTTCAGGTTCGTGCATCATTGGGATATTTTCCAGGATAGGAGGAACAGGTTATGCCTAAATTGGAGAGGCATCAATATGCTGGCAGGGAGATTTGCTTGTGCCATCTGGGAGGGTTTAAACTAAGGTGACGCGGGATTGGGGTGGGGGGTGAAGGAGGCAGGAGCTAGAGCAGTAGTCCAGCAAGTAAAGTGCCTGAGGAGGAGTCAGAGACAAAGGCCAGTAAGGCTGGAAGGAAAAATAGACGGGGAGAGGTTACTGAACATGACAAGGCCAGCAACCCGAGGTGCACTTGTTTTAATGTGAGGAGTGTGACAGGTAAGGCAGATGAATTTAGAGGTTGGATTAAGACAGGTAATTATGGTGTTGTGCTATTACAGAGACTTGGTTGAGAGAGGGACAAGACTGGCAGCTTAACATTCCAAGGTTTAAACATTTCAGGCAAGATAAAAAGTGGCTTAAAAGAGGTGGGAGAGTTGGGTAACTAATAAGGGAGAATATCACAGCTATACTAAAGGAGGATACCTTGGTGGGCTAATCCAGCAAGATCAGATGGGTAGAGCCCAGATAGAAACTTAATGGGATTGTACTCCAGGCCTCCCAACAGCCAGTGGGTGACAGGGGAACAGATATGTGACAGATTATGGAAAAAATGCAAAGAAAAAGGGCTGTTATGGTGAGTGATTTTAATTTCCCTGTATTGGTGGGGACTCCCTAAGTTGCAAGGGCTTGGTTGGGAAAGAATTTGTTCGGTGTGTCCAGGATAGTCTTTTGAAACAGTATACAAATAATCCAACAGGGGAATTCTGTAAGTTTTAAGTAACTTATAGATAAGGATAAGATCAGTTTTTTGTTGAAAGTACTAAAGTGGGAGAATGCAACAACCACAATATTAGGCAGGAACTGGGAAATGTAGATGGGGGTGGTTGTTTGAGGGTAAATTCACACCTGGCATATGGGAATTTTTTAAAGGTCAGTTGATTAGATTTTGGGAACAGCGTGTTCCTGTGAAAATGAAGAATAAGGATGGCAAGATTCAGGAACTTTGCATAACACAAGAAATTGAGAGCTTAATCAAAAAGAAAAAGAAGGAACATATAAGGTTTAGGAAAAATAAGACAGATAAAGTTCTCAAAGAGTAAAATGATAGCAGAAAAGAACTCAAACAAGGAATTATAAGGGCTAAAATGGATCATGAAATGTGTTTGACAAACAAGATTAAAGAAAATATCAAGGCATTTTAAAACACACATAAGGAGTTTAAGGGTAGTGGGTGAAAGGGTAGGCCAACTCAAGGACAAAGGATGCAAGTTATGCATGGAACTGGAGGAAATGGGTGAGGTCCTGAATGAATATTTGCATTGGTGGAGAAGGACATGGTGGATGGTGAGTCAGAGGAGGGTATGTTGATATTCTAGCATATGATAATATAAAAAAGTAGGAGGCGTTCAGTATTTCAGAAAGCATAAAGGTAGACAAGCCCTTCGGGGATTTATCCCAGAATGCTGAAGGAGCAGGTGAAGAAATTACTGGAGCTTTGTATGAAATCGTTGTATCCTCTTTCGGTACAAAAGCGATCCTAGAGGATTGGAGAATAGCCAATGTTGTCCCTTTGTTTAAGAATAGCAATAGGGATAATCCAGGAAATTACAGGCCGTTGAAACTTACGTCAGTGGTTGGGAAATTATTTGAGAAGATTCTTAGGAATAGGATTTACTGACATTTGGAAAATGAAGGATTTATTAGCAACAAACAGCATGCCTTTGTGTAGAGGAGGTCGCATCTCACAAACTTGATTGAGTGTTTTTAAGGAAGTGAAAAAAATGATTGACGAGGGCAGGTTGGTCGATGTTGTCCATATGGACTTTAGCAAGACCTTTGACAAGATCCCTCCTGCCAGGCTGATTCAAAAGGTGAAGTCACGTAAGATCCATGATGAGCTGGTAAGATGGATACAGAACTGGGTTAGTCATAGAAGACAGAGAGTAGTGGAAAAAGGGCATTTTTCTGACTGGATATCTGTGACCCGTGGTGTTCCACAAGCATTAGTGCTGGCATCCCTGTTGTTTGTAATATATACAAATGATATGGAGGAAGGATGTAGATGGCCTGATTAGTAAGCTTGCAAAAATTGGGGGATCTGCGGATCATGAGGAGGACTACCAGAGGGTACAGTAGAATAGAGATAGGCTGGAGATGTGGGCAGAGAAATGGCAGATGAAGTTTAACCTGGGTATAAGCAAGGTGATTTGTTTTGGAACATATGGGCTGCATAATGCAGATGGGGTGGCATGATGACTCACAGCACCCAGATCGCAGGTTCAAGTCCAGCCTCAGGTGACTGTCTGTGGCCTGTTTCCACACTGTAGGGAATCTAATCTAATACAGGGGGAAATATACAGTAAATGGCAGAACTCTTAGTAGCATCAACATAGAGATGAATCTATACCTATAAGTCCACAGTTCCTGAAAGTGACAACCTGAGTGGATATGGTGATCAGGAAGGCATATAGCATGCTTGCCTTCATTGGTCAGGACATAGAACATAAAAATTAGTATCATATTGCAGCTGTGCTGAATTTTAGTTCAGCCACATCTGTTGTCACACGACCAGAAGATGTGGAGATTTTGAAGAGGGTACAAAAATGTTGTGTGGTTTAGAGGGTTCATTAATGACAACTAAAAGGCATTTGGACAAATACATGGATCAGAAAAGTTTAGAAGGATATCCAAGTGCAGAGAAATGAGGTTAGCATGGATTGACATTTTGGTTGGCATGAACCAATTTGGGCACAAGGCCCTGTCTCCATGCTGTAGGACTCTAATACTCTATGGCTCCATGATTCGACGAGTATAAATATGATACCAGATCTGTCAGACTAACCAGCAAAGATTGTAGAGGACGATTAATATCATTTTCATACATGTTGGTTAGCTTGAGATCTGTCTACCTTTCTCTTTATCATATGGTCAAAACATAATGAA
This sequence comes from Hemiscyllium ocellatum, assembly GCF_020745735.1. NCBI lineage: Eukaryota > Metazoa > Chordata > Chondrichthyes > Orectolobiformes > Hemiscylliidae > Hemiscyllium > Hemiscyllium ocellatum. Next base: position 125,075,595 of record NC_083403.1, on the reverse strand, counting down.
TTGAGAAGTCAAATCATTAAAAATATTCAGATATTGTTCAAGCAACTTCAGGAATGATAAGAGAGGAATTTATTCACCCCTCTGTCATTCATTGTAAAGCCAAATTTCATGTTCGCAAATATTTAGAGTTGATGTCTAAACCATATGCAAACTTGCTTCATCTCCACTGTTCCATTATCCTTGACCTCAGGGTAACACTTGATGCGGCACCATTGTAAATGTTACATGTCCTACAGTGGGCATGCTAGCTTTTAGATGACATGTCAACTTGATTGCAGTTTATGCATGAAAATGTGTTGCTGGAAAAGCGCAGCAGGTCAGGCAGCATCCAAGGAACAGGAGATTCGACGTTTCGGGCATAAGCCTGAAGAAGGGCTTATGCCCGAAACGTCGAATCTCCTGTTCCTTGGATACTGCCTGACCTGCTGCGCTTTTCCAGCAACACATTTTCGGCTCTGATCTCCAGCATCTGCAGACCTCATTTTCTCCTCAATTCCTGAAGAAGGGCTTATGCCCGAAACGTCGAATCTCCTGTTCCTTGGATGCTGCCTGACCTGCTGCGCTTTTCCAGCAACACATTTTCAGCTTTGATCTCGAGCATCTGCAGACTTCACTTTCTCCTTGCAGTTCATGCATGCCTACATGAAGTCCACCACAACTGAGTTGCAACCAAGTTTATTTCAGACATGATTTCTACAGTGAGCAGACAGAAGACTTTTAGACAGATAAAATCTAAAATGTTGACTGTAATGGTGCATCAAACCACTTCAATAACAAGCACGTCCTGTTCATATCTAGGAGTCATCTGATAAAATTGAAATGTGTTTTGTTCACCATTTAAATTCTTTTAAAGCTCTGTAAAATATAAAGAAAAGACGCTAGTTACGCACATTTAATGGAACATACATGACTGTTGCAATCAGAGAGAATTTGATCCCACTCTAGGAGTTCTGTGGAAGGCTTTAATTCTAAATTCATCATTAAGTAGGGGAACCCGATAGTTAAATCTACTCATTGTAAACTCAAATCAGGATCATTAAGTTCATTTTCTTAAGGAAAGCTCACTGTTGTTGAGCTTTCACCCTCTCAATGACTCCAACAATAATTTTTCCAAAAATGAGGAAGATTTTTGCAAATTAAATGTAGTAATATTTTAGGACAGCTTAATAAGATATCAATAATATTGCAAGCCAGCAATTACAGAGGAGAAAAAAATTAAGAAAGAAGTGATCTGAAAGGGAGTCTGCAAAAAATGTTATTTGCTGTAATGGTTGCAAGTAGAAGATCGATAGTAACAGAATCTCTCTATTACTTTAAAATACATCAAGCATTGTACTTAAATTATTTTATAAAGGCAACAATTACCATATCTTCCAGTACTTATGACATCTGCTATGAATACATATTTCAAAGAAACATCCAATGGATTAGATTTCTTGAAAAACTAAATAGAAATTTAGTTAGATGAAAATGGATTTTCTGCTGATTTCCACCACACACTGGAAGAAGTTGTTTTTAAAATTATTCATCTATCAGAGTTATGAGGGGATGCTAGTGACCGCCTGGATAATGCACGTGCTGATAATATCCAGAATAAATTACTTGAATTGTAAAAATTGCAAAGAGCCAGATATTTACTCAAAATGGACAACATTGTTTAGACTTGCTGATCAGGCAGGATGGTGATTCTTTCGCTTGTGGAGTAATTGAGATTGTATAAGGAACAATAGATAGCTAAGACTGATCATAAGACAGTAATCCTTCTGATAATTTTGTTGGATGAGATTATAGTTTGAAAGGGATTTTAATCTGTGGAATTTAGGAAAATTGTATCATGTTGTGTTCCTCACACTGATTCTGTGAAAATGATAGCCAAACTGTCCATTTGATGCAGGCTCAATCCAGACTGAATAACCAATTTCATTATTTAAAATAGAATTCTATTGGTGAATAATCAATGGTTATTCAATGGGAAACTATATACGTTGCTTCAGATAGTGTCATTGAAGCTTGAAGACGGTTTCTTTTTCCATTTGTTTTCCAAAGTTGTCTATTAAATTAATGGTTTTCTAGGCAACAGTTTGGAGTTAACCACAGACATCTGGATTCATATGGAGGCTATACTAGGTAGGGATGGCAGATTTTCTTCCTTGCGAATTAGATTTTTCTTCACATCAATCAATGCTAGTTATCATCATTATAAAGAACTGTTTTACGTTCCAGATTTTTTATTAGCTGCTTCTGTGGCAATTGAACCCCTATACCCAGAGCATTAGCTTGTGCTGTGGCTTACTAGTCCAGCAACATTACCACCTCACTACCATCTCTCTAACCCTGAGCCCAAAAACTTTGCCCAGCCTCATTTCTTAGTACCTGGTAGCTATTTAGCCTAACCACTGCATATTAATATTGTGTTTTAAACAGCACAACACAAGCTTTTTCATGATATATTGCATTAACCTTTGAACGTTGATGACATTTGTACCTTATTTTTCAACTAGGAATATGAGATAAGTAAATTTCATACAAGCAAAGAATAAGATTAAGGAATAAACAAGAAATCATAAAGTGTTGAATGTATTAAAAATAAACAAAAATAAAGTAACTATGGATAACTTAATACATAAAGCAGTGATTCAATTTCTTTGCATCCTTCAAGGCTCCCTATTTCCTCAACTTTTAATTCTGTTTCACTGTGGCTAATAGAAACTTTAACTGTGTCTATCTCATTTCTCCCCAGAGCTCTCTGAATCATGATAAGATTTCCCTTCTTCTCACCTTCTCCTCCCCAGTCACCATGGTATCATTTGTAAACACACTCCCCTGTCTTCCCTTTTCAGCTTTGTGAAAATATGTTCCTCTTTCCAATTAAACCCAACACCTTACCCCTTCCCAATGCAAGCTGAAAAAATACAACACCCGCTGATCATTTTTTCCAGCTGTCAGAGCACCAAACACCTGTACTAGGTGAAGGAATGAATTAATGTTCTTCTTTGCATTTTGTGCATTATGTTCACTGCTCCCAATATGATCTTCTCTCTGCAGTGGGGAGACCAAATTCATATTGGGTGTATGTTTTTGTGGAAAATCTCTATTCTGTAAAGGTGTGATTCAGTGCTTTCATTGCCTGTTATTTCAATACACTGCTGCATTTCCTTGGCCTTCTTCAGTGTCTCAAATGAAGCTATGACGTAAACTCAAGGAACAACACCTTCTCTTTCAGACATTGAGATCAAATTTCAAATCATAACTCAGCTCTTTTTTTTGGGATGGCAGCAAGTTGTGATGATTTTATTGTCTTCTTTGACATTATCTCTGTACCATCTTTTCTTCCTGTTCCTGTCCACTTGTGCCTTGCAGCTTTAGGCAAAAAATGAGGTCTGCAGATGCTGGCGATCACAGTTGAAAATGTGTTGCTGGTTAAAGCACAGCAGGTTAGGCAGCATCCAAGGAACAGGAAATTCGACGTTTCGGGCATAAGCCCTTCATCAGGAATGAGGAGAGTGTGCCAAGCAGGCTAAGATAAAAGGTAGGGAGGAGGGACTTGGGGGAGGGGCGATGGAGATGTGATAGGTGGAAGGAGGTCAAGGTGAGGGTGATAGGCCGGAGTGGGGTGGGGGCGGAGAGGTCAGGAAGAAGATTGCAGGTTAGGAGGGCGGTGCTGAGTTGAGGGAACCGACTGAGACAAGGTGGGGGGAAGGGAAATGAGGAAACTGGAGAAATCCAAATTTTGTTGGTTGGAATGTAGTTCGGAGTCTGTGTGGGATCAGTCGGTTCCGTAGGCAGGTGCTGAGGAAGGAGATGTGGCTGTGGTAGCGAGTCTGTTTGAGAAGGTGCATCTTTAAACCTTGTTTTGTTTTATCTTACCTGCCTTCCACCCTTTCACAGGCCCTCCAATTAGTTCTTTTTTGGTATTCCCCACTTTGCTGTACCTCTATAATTGCTCAACACTTGTTGCATCTCACACGTTTTCAGTGTGACGCAAATATTAGCTCTGTTTCTTTTTCCAAAAGTTCTGTCTGACCATAAGATCATAAGATGAAAGTGCAGATGTAGGCTATTTGGCACATCATATGTGCTCTGATATTTAATAGCAGCATATCTGAACCACAGTTTATTTTCGTGCCTTATTCCTATTACCATTGATTCTCATACTAATCAAAACTCTGTCAATCTCAGCCTTGAATACACTTAACAATGCAGCCTTGACAGCCCTCTACAATAAAGGGTCCCCAAGCTTCCCTACTCTCCGAGAGGAGAAAGTCCTCCTCAGTTTTGTCTTAAATGAGTTTTAAATAATTGATCCTCTGCGATTACAGAGGAACTTTGATTATCCGAACATCTTGGGCGGGACATTTTGTTCGGATAATCCAATGTTCAGATACTTGAATGCTGTATAACACAGTTAGCCAAGCATTGGGACCTTGCGATCTCGCCCAGATAATCCGAAATTTTGATAATCAAATGCTGGATAATTGAGGTTCCTCTGTATTCCCTCTGGTGCTGACACACCATTGCATTCCATTGCATTCTGTTTTTATTTCAAATTTCCTTTATCTGCATTTGTATTATATTATGGTATAAAAGTACCATAAAACCATATACACTTCTTAGTAAATTAGTTACAAAATAAATAATAATCGATAGAATGTTGACTAACATAATTTGCAATTATGAACTATCCATTGTTTGCATTAAATATTTTTGAATCTTATTTTGAAAATGAACAATAATAGAAGTTAGGCAATAGAACCCAGAGGAGGGTAATGGCACAATTAAAAGGCCACAGTTGGGGATGGCACCAATTAGCAACTCAGCAGCGCCATAGTCAGTGGTGGCCATTGCTGAGGCTGCAGGCTCCGGGAAGGTATGTGACCTCAAGGAGAGGAGGCGATTGGTTGAGGGAAGCAGAATGTGGGCAGGCCCCAGTGATGTGGGAGCATGGAGTTGAGAGACACAGTGCATTGGTAGCATCATTGCTCCAAGGATGGCCATTGCCACCAGAGAGGGCCTTTCTTACTGGTTCATGGAGCACCAACCAAGGAGGATGTCCTCAGAAGCTGTTACTTCTCACGTGGTAGCAGGCTTCTGGCCATTGGCAGTGTATAACCACTGAAGTGCTGAAATGGCTCACCAAGCAACGTCCTTACACATTATCTTATAGTGGGATGTCAGGTTCCCCTTCTGAGACCTTTTTCTTGCCTTATTGCCAGTCAAACTCCTCCCAGCCTGGGCTTAGAATCTTTAGCTCAGTCTGTGCAGTGGCTGTGAAAATCAAATACTAACCAGGTAAGTTGTGCTGGCAGTTTCACCTGAGTTTCCGTCGAGCAGTTTTTATTTTTCGATGGAAAAAGCCACTGGATTGAAATGAGTTTGGCAGTCCTGGAGCCCTGTTACAGACAAAAACATGAAAAATGCCAATTTGAACAAGTTGCTCAGTATTTGCTTTTAAGTTAGCTGTTCACTTCAAGATCTTATTTCTTATAGAGAAGATGGTTAGCTGCTAAAATCTCAGCAACTACTGAATTATGCCAAGTTACCTGTTCTCTGTTCTATCTCAAAGAAGCAAAGAGGAAGTGATTGAAATATGCCTGGCAAACTGATATTTTAGAAATATGCTTCAAAAATGCAAAATCAATGCAGGAATTCCTAGCCCACCTGTTATGATTGTTTTTTGAGAGAATCACTGGTAATGATTGTTCATAGAAGCTACACAGTGCAGGAAGAGCATCTCACCCAGATCCACTTCCCTATTCCTGTAACCCTCCATTTACCATGGCTAATCCACCTCTCCAAAACATCCTTGCGTACTACAATACAATTTAGCAAGTCCAATCTGCCTAATCTGCACATCTTTGTACTATGGGATAAAACTGGAGCACCCAAAGGAAACCCACACCAACATGGGAAGAAAATGCAAACGCCAAACAGACAGTCACTCAAGTATGGAATTGAACTTGGGTCCCTGGCTCTGTGAGTCAGCAGTGCTCACCATTGTGCCACAGTGTCAGGCTAGTTCCTGATTGTCATTTTGTGATTATAATACCGGGGAATGTTTCTGGTTTTAATTTCAGATTAGATTAACTGGGCGGCACAGTGACACAGTGGTTAGCACTGCTGCCTCACAACACCAGAGACCTGGGTTCCATTCTCGCCTCAGGCAATTGTCTGTGTGGAGTTTGCACATTCTCCCGTGTCTGCATGGGTTTCCACCCACAGTCCAAAAATGTGCAGGTTAGGTGAATTGGCCATGCTAAATTGCCTGTAGTGTTAGATGAAGGGGTAAATGTAGGGGATAAGTCTGGGTGGGTTGCTCTTTGGAGGGTCGGTGTGCACTTGTTGGGCTGAAGGGCCTGTTTCCACACTGTAAGTAATTTAATCTAAACTGGAGCATGTGTCGATTATCAATGCTTTAGTCAAAAATTATGTAGGAACCCTGCCTATAGATAATTGGTCAGCTGAAAATTTATTCCTCAGGTTTATTACTGGCCAAATGTTTGATTAAAGGTTATGAAATTTGTCCAGTTGAAGCTTTTCCCATTAGCTGATCCGAGAAGAGATAGAGGACACATTTTGTACTTTGGAAAAAAGTGTAGAGTATAAGGGTGGATGGGTGAGTCAAGGGTGAGGGATAAAGTGCCGAACAGTTTTTTTGTGTGTAAATGAGTTGAAATCTCAGAACAGAATGTAATGGAAAGAAAGGAGATGAGCTTCGGAGTAAGATAATAACTCTACTCCAGCTTTCTACTTAAATCGCAAAAATCCAATCCAATGACCTCATGACTCAATCATCTAAGCTCATAAATACCAATAAACAAGATGGGCAACAATGCACTAATGTGCTTATTACAGGTGCAAAGCACACTTTGCAGATATTATACAGCACTTGTTGAATGTGGTAGAACATTAATAAGTACAGAAACCTTTACCAGATTTGAAAACATTTAATTATTTGGTTTTGTCCAAAATGAACAGGACAATTGAACCTTTGAAACATGGGTTCAAGGCACTTGCAAAAAAGTCAATATAGCAGAATTGAGTTTCTGTAGTGTTCCAGATAGGATAAACAGTAAAGTGAACTTACCTAGTGTTGAAGATAGATGTGAAATTCAATGATTGCTGGGACATTGGCTGGTTCTTGGTGTTTGCTCCAAAATGAAAGACGTTATTAGCATTTGGATAGCCAAAATTATAATTTGGAACTAAGTTACCAGAAAAATGGTAACCATGTCCTGCAAATAAAAGAAACAATTCTCAAACTATGTTCCATAAAATGTCATTGTAGCAGACATTTCTTTTGTCATCAAACTTTAAATATACATGACTATATTGAACTGATTAACCAGCATCTTATGATTTCAGATCAAAAAACAAACCCATCAATGGTTAATGATGTTATCATTAAGAAATAACTTGCATTTTTAGAACACTTCTTGTGATCTTAGGGTGTCCTAATGACTTTTGCAGCCAATGAAACATAGTCAACTTTGTAATGAAGTGCCCATCAAGACCCCACAAACTGCAATGTGCAATGACAAGACAATTTATATTAGATGTTGCTCACCAGTTTTCATTTAACTTTAATGTGTTTGATGAATCAAGAGCTGGAATTATTCCTCATGCACAATATAGAACCAATACTTCATGATTAGATTAGATTAGATTACTTACAGTGTGGAAACAGGCCCTTCGGCCCAACAAGTCCACACTGACCCGCCGAAGCGCAACCCACCCATACCCTTACATTTACCCCTTACCTAACACTACGGGCAATTTAGCATGGCCAATTCACCTGACCCGCACATCTTTGGACTGTGGGAGGAAACCGGAGCACCCGGAGGAAATCCACACAGACACGGGGAAACTCCACACAGTCAGTCGCCTAAGTCGGGAATTGAACCCGGGTCTCAGGCGCTGTGAGGCAGCAGTGCTAATCACTGTGCCACCGACATTTGTGTTTTTGTAGGCAAGTACTGGCATTGAGAAGTCGCTAAAATTGGCATTGTCCTGCAACTACCAATTGCCTAGTGGAACCTACTTGTGTTTACCAGATTTTATTTGCTTTCATTCAATTAACATTTATGTTCAAATCACCTTCAAATTTTTCATAACCTTCAAACAGAATTACTGATTAGATACAGCACAGAATGAGGCTAGTCATATTACACTGGTTCTCTGATAGATAAATTCACTGAGTTCCACTCCTGGCCTTCTCGCATAGGTCTTCATATTCTTCCTTTACAGATAATAATCAAATTCTCTCTTAAATGTCTCAATTGAACCTGCTTCCACCATACTTTTGGACAGTGAATTTTGTGTCAACCAGGTTCTGGGAGTTGAGAGAACTAGAGACCATATTAATGCAAATTGATTATTATTTATTAACTATTTACACTAGGTAGAGAGATACGCTAACATAGGACTTCAGTTGAAACTTTTTCCATGAAGGCCTAGTTCCATGTGATCTCACACAGTTTAATCTCTCTGATAATGTAGGCCAACTAGTAACATAGTTATTAACACCTTGGGGCCACTAGCCACCACTAGTCCACTCTACCCATAAACTGCTTACATCACAAATGATTTACATTTTCATCCTACACCTACTATTCTGTCCCTCCAAGTCTCTTTCATGCAAGGTGAGAATCTCCAAAGGCCCTCTCAGCTTGTTGCGGTAAATATCTCTCATTGTTTTCACCTAGGAAGGACAACATATTGGCAGATTGCAATGTCAGGCTCTTATAACAGTTAGGACTTGGGCTGTAATACTTAGAATGACATGAAGGCAACATCATCAAAGACTGAACAAAAAAAGGACTGATTCAAGGGACAAATCTTCAGGCTGTGCAACATTAGAGCCTCAAAATGTCCCCAAAATAAATTGTCATTCTTTTTTCTCCTTTGTTGCTAGAGAAAGTTTAAAGCACTGGCTTGAAATAATGAAGCACTTCCAGCTCCCATGTTGAACTTCATAGCTGTATTGTCCACTGCTATTGCAACAGCAACAGAGCTGCTCACATCTGCTGCAGGGATGAATCAGGGAGATGAAATGAAAAATGAAGTACATTCAGAAGATAATGTTGAAAATGTAACAATGAAATTTACCTCCTGCTTCTAAAGTAAGACTGGTTCCACATTCCCTTTAGCTTGAGGCTGCTCTTTTACAACAATGATATCCCGGAAACTTCAGCAGGAAGTAGCACTTCACCAAAACAAATAATCAAGTAAATCTGAAGATTTGTGTAAACTATTTTTGGATACTTGCATCAGCATTGGCGTTCATACCAATCTCCTCAGTTCTGAGACAATCTACAGACTTGCTTCAACATTCAGAAAATTCAACAAGGTCATCAGGTATTTTTTTCCAGAAGAGGTATGTTGGTAATAGGAAAGACTAATTTCAGTGCAGCCAATGTTTTCCACTTTTGTAACTCTCTTCATTTGCAATACAGCATTTACACTTCCTTCTACCACAGTATGTTCACTTTCTTTTGTTACGCAATTTCTAATGAATCCCTTCTGGATGTAGGTTTGCTCACTGAGCTGGAAGGTTCATTTTGAGATGTTGCACCATTATATTAGGTAACATCTTTAGTCAGGCTTCGGTTGAAGCACTGGTGGTGTAGCCCGCTTTCTATTCATGTGATGTAATCTCCTGTAGTAACATCATTTCTTATGATGATGTCATGTCCGGTTCTTTTTTTCAGGAGGTGGTAAATGGGATCCAGGTCAATGCGTTTGTTGATAGAGATCCGGTTGGAATGCCATGCTTCTAGGAATTCTCATGAGTGTCTCTGTTTGGCTTGTCCTAAGATAGATGTGTTGTTCCAGTCAAAATGGCATCTTTCCCTATCTGTATGTAAGGATACTAGTGAGAGTGGGTCATGTCTTTAATGGCTACAACACACTAAAACAGCAGCTAGTGCAAGTCCCTATACAGACAACAAGCAAAACTAATGTAATTTACAAAATACCTTGAAAGAACTGTAACAAACACTATATTGGACCAACAAGCAGAAAACTAACCACCAGGATACATGAACATCAACTAGCCACAAAAAGACATGACCCACTCTCACTAGTGTACTTACGTATGGATGGGGAAGGACACCACTTTGACTGGGACAACACATTCATCCTAGGACAAGCCAAACAGAGACATGTACTAGAATTCCTAGAAGCATAGCATTCCTACTGGAACTCCATCAACAAACACAATGACTTGGATCCCATTTACCATCCCATGAGTAAAATAACAAGAAATGCCATCAGCATAGGAAATGGTGTCACTACAGGAAATGACATCACCAACCCAAGGAAACCTAAACACATAAATAGAAAGCGGGCTACACCACCAGTACTTCATCTGGAGGCTCACTGAAGCTGTTACTTAGGATGGTGATGAAACATCTGAAAATGAACCTTCCAGCTCAGCGAGCAAACCTACATCTAGAACCTCAACCTGAGTTACAAATCTCCTCAAAACTCACTAATGAATCCCTTTCGGCTGCTTGGTTGTGCTTTGTAATTCCTTACAGCTGAGATTTTAATTTTTCAATAATTTTTGGGTAGTTAGACCGATCAAAATTTGTTTAATTTTAATATTCCTAAGTTCTATTTGATGCTCAGCTTTAAGCCATTCTGAGCTCCTTGGCTCCAGGATCCTCTGTTCCCTTCCTAAATGAAAACTTGAGTTCTTCCATGGCTTGGTGATGAGATTCAATTGCAGACTCCAGTGACATTTCCACAGATTAATAAACTGAATTTTCAAGAACAAAAAAGAAATTGCTGGAAAAACTTAGCAGGTCTGGCAGCCTTTGTGAAGAGAAATCAGAGATAATGTTTCGGGTCTGGTGACCCTTCCTCAGAAGATTCCTCAGAACACCTCAAAACTTTCAGTCTTTAGTTTGCACTTGTCTCATTCTCCTTGGATATAGTTTCACTGGCAGCTGATTTCTAATTTCCATTTTGGCGTTGAATTTATTAATTATTTATGTTCTTTGCTCATTGTTATGACTTTATCTTTCAAAAAAATGATTACTGTCAAAAAGTGCGGTGCTGGAAAAGCACAGTCGGTCAGGCAGCATCCGAGGTGCTGGAGGATTGATGTTTCAAGCGTAAGCTCTTCATCAGGAATGAAGAGCTTATGCTCAAAATGTCGACCCTCCTGCTCCTTGGATGCTGCCTGACCAGCTGTGCTTTTCCAGCACCGCACGTTTTCACTCTGATCTCCACCATCACTTTCTCCTATGAATGATTTCTACCAATAGAGGTGAGGTACTGCCGACATTTCTTGAACCTCTGGTGTTTAGATACCATGGCCCTGGTTGACTTCAGATAAAACCTCACTCATGTTCATTGGTGACTTGGCTACCTTTGGCTTCTCTTCAGGTCTTTTGATATCCACTTTACTTTGTAATTCAGCTTCTTGCTACGATTCCTCCCATCACTCTGCAGCTACTGCCACATTTGCTGTCAGAGATTGTACAAGTTGTACCTATTTATTGAACGCAGCCTGCAACATTGCAGTTCCCTTAACTTCAGTTGAATTTTCTATAGTCTAGATAGAGCCTTTATTCCTCAGGGAAAATACCTGATGACATCTTGTACACTTTACTTCCTTTTGTAACAAAGATGATGCATCATAAAGTGAGCCATACAATTTAAAGGAGTGGTATACTTTTCTTTTCAAATCAAACTCTCTCATCTTAGCTCTACATAGCAACAAAACGTATCACTTTTCATTTTATGCTATTTTGCTACCACTGAGAGTCTTCATTTTCTCCAGCAATAACATAAAGCAAATACATTACTGCAAACTTTATGGATTTACTTAGTAGGCAGAGAAGTTTCATTCATCAGACAACTTTAGCCTGGTTCCTTCAATCATCTCCAATCAAGCAATGGAGTTTTTCCACGATGCACGCAGGTCCTTTCAGGTAAATAGGCAATACAAAAGAGAAGAAGATCCTGTCCCGTTAAAGTCTACCTGAGGCTGCAGCTGATTCAGGGCTATATATGGCCATGATTCAGGAAGCTGTTGTGAGTTTCATGAATGAATTTAAGCCTCTGTGATTTGTTGCAGAATTGAGCATCATTGCTGGTTGCAAAGAGGAAACCAAACATGTGGCAAGTGAGGTTCTTTTAGTTCTGGAATTCTCATGATTACTTTCCATACTCATTACTGAAAAGTTTAGTTTCATTAACTATAAGCTTGAGAAATGTGGTGACAGGAGGACTCTTTATCACGACCCACTGAAAATCGTTCACTGGTTAATATCCATATCGAGATTCCTACAATTTAATGCACTATAAGATTGGCCTCATGAGCAACCTTATATATGGGGCCAAAGTCATTTGTTCACCTGACAAATGTGACGCTCAAATTGGATGCCCACAGCAATCTTGCAGGACAATGGCTTTTCTGATCAGGTCACTTTGTGTTATACTTCATGAAAAGCTGAAGGCACCTTTGGGCTCAAAATGTGTCCAGTCCAATTCAGAATACCTGGGATGGACAGGGTATCACAAATGTTTCAACAATAAGTGCAGCTAGTTGTTTCAGACTGACACTATGCAGCAACCAACTCAAGTGGCAGTCGCTATGAACAGGATGTTACTGTTAAGCCTAGAAGATATTTTACATGTCATACTAATGAGTAAATTAATTTTAGTGCTGGTGTGATGTCAGACATGTAGGCCACACATTCCAAAAACTAATAGATTATATCAAACAACGTATTCCTTCATTAGAGACAAAAAAAAACTGTAGATGCTGGAACCCAAAATAGACAGATAGGAGGCTGGAAGAACACAGCAAAACAGGCAGCATCAAGAGGTGGAGATGTCAATGCTTCAGTTCTGAAGAAGGGTTATACCTGAAATGTTGAATTCTCCACTGGCTGACTTACTGTGTTCTTTTAGTCTCCTGTCTGTTTACATAGCATATTCCTTCAGCTGTTTGCAAAAAGCAGGGAATTCAGGTTAGGAACAACTCAGGGCATGGTTAGGAACATGGGATTGGGATATCATAGCAATACAGAAACATGGCTCAGGGATGGACAGGACTAGTGTTCCAGGTTACAAATGTTACAGGAAGGATAGAAAGGGAAGCAAGAGAGGAGGGGGAGTGGTGTTTTTGATAAAGGGTAGCATTACAGCTGTACTGAGGGAATATATTCCCGGAAATATGTCCAGGGAAATTATTTGGGTGAAACTGAGAAATAAGAAAGGATGATCACCTTATTGGGGTTGTATTATTGACCCCCTAATAGTCAGAGGGAAATTGAGAAACAAATTTGTAGGGCAATCTCAGCTATCTGTAAGATTAATAGGGTTTCTGGTAGGGGATTTTAACTTTCCAAACATAGACTGGGACTGCATTAGTGTTAAGGATTTAGATGGAGAGGAATTTGCTAAGTGTGTTTAGGAAAATTTTCTGATTCAGTTTGTGGATGTACCTACTAAAGAAGGTGCAAAACTTGACCTACTCTTGGGAAATAAGGTAGGGCAGGTGACTGAGTTGTCAGTGGGGGAGCACTTTGGGGCCAACGACGATAATTCTATTCGTTTTAAAATAGTGATGGAAAAGGTTAGACCAGATCTAAAAGTTGAAGTTCTAAGTTGGAGAAAGGACAATTTTGACAGTCTTCAGCAAGAACTTTCAAAAGCTGATTGGGGGCAAATGTTCGCAGGTAAAGGGATAGCTGGAAAATGGGAAACCTTCAGAAATAAGATGAGAGTCCAGTGGAAGTATATTCCTGTCAGGGTGAAAGGGAAGGCTGGTAGGTATAGGGAATGCTGGATGACTAAAGAAATTGACAGTTTGATTAAGAAAAAGAAGGAAGCATATGTCAGGTATAGACAGGATAGATCGAGTGAATCCCTAGAAGAGTATAAAGGAAGTAGGAGTATACTTAAGAGTGAAATCAGGAGGACAAAAAGGGGACATGAATTAGCTTTGGCAAATAGAATTAAAGAGAATCCAAGGTTTTTTATGAATGCATTCAGGACAGAAGGGTTACTAGGGAGAGAATAGGGTCCCTCAAAGATCAGCAAGGCAGCCTTTGTGTGGAGCCGCAGGAAATGGGGGAGATACTAAATGAGTATTTGCATCAGTATTTACTGTGGAAAAGAACATGGAAGATATAGAATGGAGAGTAATAGATAGTGATGTCTTGAAAAATGTCCATATAACAGAGGAGGAAGTGCTCTTGAGATGCATAAAAGTGGATAGATTCCTAGGACCTGATCAAGTGTATCCTACAACTCTGTGGGAAGCCAGGGAAGTGATTGCTGGGTCTCTTACTGAGATATTTGTATCATCGATAGTTACAGGTGAGGTGCCAGAAGGTTGGCTAACGTCATGTCACTGTTTAAGAACTGTGGTAAGGACGAGCCAGGGAACTATAAACCGGTGAGCCTGATGTCGGGGGTGAGCAAGATGTTGGAGAGAGTCCTGAGGGATAGTGTGTACTTGGATTTGGAAAGGCAAGGACTGATTCGGAATAGTCAACATGGCTTTGTGTTGGTAAATCATGTCTCACAAATGTGATTGAGTTTTTTGAAGAAATAACAAAGAAGATTGATGAGGGCAGAGCAGTAGCTGTAATCTATATGGACTTCAGTAAGGTGTTTGACAAGATTCCGCGTGGGAGACTGGTCAGCAACGTTAGATCTCATGGAATACAGGGAAAACTAGCCATTTGGATACAGAACTGGCTCAAAAGTAGAAGACAGAGGGTGATGGTGGCTTGTGACCAGTGGAATGCTACAAGGATCGGTGCTGGCTCCACTACTTTTAATAGTTTATATAAATGATTTAGATGTGAGCATAAGAGGTATGGTTAGTAAGTTTTTAGATGACTCCAAAATTGGAGGTGTAGTGGACAGCGAAGAAGGTTACTTCAGATTACAATGGGATCTTGATCAAATGGGCCAATGGGCTGAGGACTGGCAGGTGGAGTTTAATTTAGGTAAATGAGAGGTGCTGCATTTTGGGAAAGCAAATCTTAGCAGGACTTATACACTTAATAGTAAAGTCCCAGGAAGTGTTGCTGAACAAAGAGACCTAAGAGTGAAGGTTCATAGTTCGTTGACAGGTAGATAGGATAGTGAAGAAGGCATTTGGTATGCTTTACTTTATTGGTCAGAGTATTGAGTTAGGAGGTCATGTTGTGGCTGCACAGGACATTGGTTAGATCACTGTTGGAATATTGCGTGCAATTCTGGTCTCCTTCGTATTGGGAAGATGTTGTGAAACTTGAAAGGTTTCAGAAAATATTTACAAGGATGTTGCCAGGGTTGGAGGATTTGAGCTATAGGGTGAGGCTAAACAAGCTGGGGCTGTATTCCCTGGAACATCAGAGGCTGAGGGGTGACCTTTTAGAGGTTTATGAAATTAGGAGGGGCATGGATAGGATAAATAGACAAAGTCTTTTCTCTGAGGTGGGGGTGTCCAGAACCAGAGGGCGTAGGTTTAGGGTGAGAGGGGAAGGATATAAAAGACACCTAAGGGGCAATGTTTTCATGCATAGGGTGGTACATGTATGGAATAAGCTGTCAGAGGAAGTGGTGGGGGCTTGCACAATTGCAACATTTAAAAGGCATTTGGGTGGGTATACGAATAGGAAGGGTTTGGAGGGGCATGAGCCAGGTGCTGGCAGGTGGGACTAGATTGGGTTGGGACATCTGGTTGGCATGGACGGGTTGGACCGAAGGGTCTGTTTCTGTGCTGTACATCTCTTTGACTCTATGATTCTATGACTGCAGCCAATCAGCCTATTTCTACAAAGCTCACAGTACAATGTCCAACATTATATAAAATTCATTACAGGACAGTGGGGAGGCAATGGCCTAATGGTATTATTTCTGGATTGCTGCTCCAGGAAATACTCTGTGAACCTGGTTCAAATCTTGCTTTAGCAGTTGGTGGAATTTGAATTTACAGAAGTCTGGAATTAAAAATTTAATGAAAACCATAACTCCATTGTAG
Organism: Hemiscyllium ocellatum; assembly: GCF_020745735.1. NCBI lineage: Eukaryota > Metazoa > Chordata > Chondrichthyes > Orectolobiformes > Hemiscylliidae > Hemiscyllium > Hemiscyllium ocellatum. Next base: position 125,059,601 of record NC_083403.1, on the reverse strand, counting down.
ATTGTGGTAAAAACCCACTTGGTTCCTTCAGGGAAGGAAAATGCTGTGCTTACCTGGTCTGGCCTACATTTGACTCGAGACCCATAGTACTGTGGCTGACTCTTAACTGCCTCTGGGCAATTAGGGGATGGACAATAGGGCTGGCCTGGCCAGCACCAGCCTCATCCTATGAATGAATAAAAAAAAAATGGACAATCCTCAGGGTGTGGGGAATTATGCTGACAACCAGTTGGTCTCATTTGCATATTTGCATGTACTGGAAACCATGTGAATTAATATATGGGGCAATGTTCTTTGAAAGACGAAAGAACATGTGCATGCATTGTATCTGTTTCAACTCAAACACTCAAATGACAATTGTTTGCTGTCCATGTCTGAGTTAATCAGAGTCAATCTGCCTGGTTCAAGATTTAGCAAGGCTTGGTTGTTAACTTTAACTCATCATTAATTAGTGCATGCTGCATGGCAACACCTCTACAATCAGAGTCTCATTTGCTTACAAGTTAGTAATCTCATGCAGTATAAATGTTGGTTTCTCCCTTGAATTGGTATTCTTCAAAATTGTCCTGGTAAGACAAGAATCTTCAATAAACTGCGTTGTTTTGTTTCAATACAAATGACTAATAAAAAGCCTATAAACTTGAATATTATTTCAGTGTGTTTGTTTTTTTTTCTGATCTTGCACCAATGTTAAGACTCCATAAAAAAGTTCTATTCCAAGGTACTTTCTGGAAAGCTATTTGTCACAAAATTATTAAAACAGCACTGAGCATACCATTGAAAGGATGTGATGATGGACTTTCGTTGGTCGCGGCTTTAGTGTTAATCGGGAGATGAGCCAAAGTCGCGCCCCTGCATCCCAAGACAGAAGGGAAGTTGACGGAGGATACAAACGTTTCAGGATTGAGATTGTTGCTGCCTATTTTGTTCGAGCAGCCAAAGAACAAAGGCAGGAATGGAAGCGGTTTGTCGGAGACTGCTGTTGTCGTCATGTCTGACCTGGTTGACGAAGGGACATTGTAGTGGGTACACTTGGGTAGTGTTAAAGAGCCACTTGTTGTGTAGATTGGAGATGGGCCAAAAGCATGTGGGAAAGATACGGTGGCCGTAGACAGTTGGATTCTGCAGGCTTTTTTCGCTACAGGTTCATCTGCATATAAATGGGAAAATACTTATTATTTCAGTAAATTTATCAATTACCGAGAGACTGAAAATAATTACTTTCAGAGTCTAAGTTCATTAACAGCTTCGCAAGACTTGTCAAAAATAACAAACTCGGAAAGATAGTAAGGTAATAGACTCACCAAATTTAAGGGCATTTAAGTGGTCTTTGGATATACGTATGGACAAAAAATGGAATAGTGTAGGTTCGATGGGCCTCAGATTGGTTTCACAGGTTGGTGCAACATCAAGGGCCGAAGGGCCTGTACTGCGCTAAAATGTTTTTGATATTTTGTAAAATTTGAAATCGAGTGTAATTGCTTCACAACATCACCCCAGTTATAGAGTTATACAGTCATACAGCAGGGAAACAAACCTTTTGGTCCATCGAGTCCATGCCGACCATAATCCTAAACTAAACTAGTCTCAACTGCCTGCACTTGGCCCACATTCCTTCAAACATTTCTTATTCATGTACTTATCTTGATGTCTTTTAAACATTGTATCTGTATACGTAATCCACCACTTCCTCTGGAGGTTCATTACACACAAGAACAACCGTTTGTTCAAAAGAACTGCCCCCACGCCTTTATTAAATCTTCTCCTTTAATCTCAAAAATATACTTTGTGAAATACCCCATCCAAGGGAAAAGGCACTTACCAAATACCTTATCTATGCCCCTCATGATTTTATAAACCTCTATAAGGTCACCCCTCAACCTCCTATGCTCCAGTGAAAAAACTCCCAGACTATCCAGCCTTTTCTATGACTTAAACACTCCATTCCTGGAAACATTGTGGTCAATCTTTTCTGAAACCCCTCCAGCTTAATAATATATTTTTTATAACAGGGAGACTGGAACTGGACACAGTACTCCAGAAGAGATCTCACCAACACCCTGTACAATATGATTATTGAGAGGATGTATAGCTCAGGTTTGTGGATCAGTTTGTAAGTTTGCTCACTGAGCTGGTAGGTTTGTTCTCAGATGTTTTGTCACCATGTTAGGTAACATCATCAGTGAACCTCCATTGAAGCACTGACATTCTGTCCCACTTTCTATTTATGTGTCTCTGTTTAGCCTGTCCTAGGATGGAAGTGTTGTCCCAGTCATCAGTGTGTAAGGGTACTAGTGATAGCTGGTCCGTGTGCCATGCAAGGACTGCAACAAACACCATATTGGACAGACAGACAGGCAGGAAACAAGCCACCAGGATACATGTGCACCAACTAGCCACCAAAAGTGACAACACGTCCATCCTGGGACAGGCTAAACAGAATTGCTAGTGGCCTGGCATTTGAACCTGAACTTTATCAATAAACACATCAATTTGGACCCCATTTACCAATCTCTGAGAAAAAGAACCAGAAATTATATTATCTACCACAACAGACCAAGACACATAAATAGAAAGTGGGACAGAATACCAGTGCTTCACCAGTGGCTCACTAGGGCAGCACGGTGGCACAGTGGTTAGCACTGCTGCCTCACAGCACCAGAGACCCGGGTTCAATTCCCGACTCAGGCTACTGACTGTGTGGAGTTTGCACGTTCTCCCCGTGTCAGCGTGGGTTTCCTCCGGGTGCTCCGGTTTCCTCCCACTGTCCAAAGATGTGCAGGTCAGGTGATTTGGCCATGCTAAATTGCCCATAGTGTTAGGTAAGGGGTAATTGTAGGGGTATGGGTGGGTTTCGCTTCGGCGGGTCGGTGTGTACTTGTTGGGCCGAAGGGCCTGTTTCCACACTGTAAGTCTAAGTCTAAGTCTAATAATGCTACCTAGCATGGTGACGAAACATCTGAGAACAAACCTACCAGCTAAGTGAGCAAACTTACAACTTGACCCTGTACAATCTCAACGTGACATTTCAACTCCTATATTCAAAGGTCTGAGCAATGAGGGCAAGTATGCAAAACTCCTTCTTAACTACCCTATCTAAATTTGATGCAAACTTCAAAGAATTATACACCCGAACCCCTAGGTCTGTCTGTTGGGCAGCACTCCCCATGGTCACGTTTAATTGTATAAGTCCTGCCCTTGTTTGTTTTAACAAAATGCAATACCTCACATTTATCCAAATTAAACTCATTATGCCACTCTTTAATTTATTGATCAAGATTTCTTTGAAATCTTAGATAAACTTCTTCACTGTCCTGTCCACTATACTACCATTCCTGAAGAAGGGCTCATGCCTGAAATGTCGATTCTCCTGTTTCTTGGATGCTGCATGACCCGTTGCGCTTTTCCAGCAACACATTTTCAGCTTTGATCTCCAGCATCTGCAGACCTCACTTTCTCCCACTATACTACCAACCTTGGCATTTTCGCAAACGTACTAACCATGCCTTCTATATTCTCATCTTAATCATTTGGACAAATGATAAACAAAAGTGGACTCAGCACTGATCCTTGTGGAACACTGCAGGTCACAGACCTCCAGTCCAAAACAAACCCTCCAGTTCAGTCCAATCAGACATTAACTTTCTCTTTTACTACTTGGTATAGTTTATTTCCTTTATTTCAATCGGAGATTTTAATTCGATTCTTAACTGTTCCACATCCTTCTTTAAAAATGTTCAATTTGTTTTCTGAAGCTATTTTAGACAGAAAACAGAATCTGAGACTTAACCAGAATGAATGCAAGTTCTTGACAATGTCCTTCATTGAATTAAGGTCATTTGGAGCTCTGTAAATGAAACTCCAGCTCTGTTTTATCTGAAATATGGACACGTGCCCTCAATCTGTTTTAATTCAACCTACAACATGTATGAAACTTTAACTTACTTTTCCATTTTCATTCCTGTTATTTTTCTTTTGATAAGACTGACATTGCACTACATTTTAGCATAAGTAGTCTCCAAATATTTCTCAACTGATCATTTTTCATTGATAAGGCAGGGTAGGGTGGTGAGTGCCATCAGTATATGACACTTGGCAAGACACTTCAGTCAAAGGAGGGAAGGCCCAACATTTCTATGTGGATTCGGAATTAATGTAGTAGCAGAGGAAACCCATTTATCAATTTATTTGCAGCAGCACAGTGAACAAATCTGAATATAAAGGAGCATCACTGTTCCACAAGAAATCTATAACCAAAAATAGTGAACGGAAACTCACACTTAGATCTTTGCTCCCAATAGTTGGAACATTTTCCAACTTCAACCTTGGAAATTGGGATTTCCATTCTGTGGCATTGGGATTCCCTGTGACGAGGATCAGGAAGTCCTGGAATAGTTACGGAGGCTGTCAGGTGTGGAAACAGTCTGTGTGGTAGGGTTGCCTTGGAGCACTGACATTATGTGGTAGTTTGTGTTAAAAAAAGAATAAAACATATGACAGCCCTCAAACCCTCATTCATCACATCCACAATCCCCTAACCCCTTCCATGCCAACCTCTCATGCCTCTCCACATACCTCCACAACTCTTCAAACTTTCCATGCCATTCAATGCTCCTCCAGCCACTTCCCAAGGTCAATTATAGTCCCCGTGCCAAACAAATGACAGGTCTGTTGACAGTTTCAATGAGCTTTGTAGTTAATTAATTTATACACTTTTTTCTCATGTATATTTTCAATAAACCCCAAAGGCGTCTTATCCCTAATAAAGACCACTTTGCCTTTTCAAGGGAGTCCCAGGGACACATCCACAGGGATCACTCTGCCTCTCCAAAAAGATATCCCAACTCACAAATAAACCCCCAAAATGCAGAGCTACTCTTATCAGTCCCACCAAGTCTGTGCAATCTTGCAGTTCAGAAACATGTAAAACCAAAATTAGATATGAACGGAGGCTGTGTTTGATTTCTATGCAAATATATGTGCATGAAACACAACCTGAAGGCATTCCAGCTCATCTCCCCACTTGGAAATGCTAGGAGTCATGTTTGGGAAAGGCAAGGCATTTAATTTCTGGACTTATCCGTCATACTTGTAATGACAGAGAGAATCTCCAACCTTACAAAAAATCAGATCCTAATTCCTGAATCTCTTCTCACTGTAAACCCTCGTTGCTGCTGGGTTTAAATGGATGTTTCAGCAGGAGCTGAATAGATGAATGTCACTGCTCGTAAAAATTGTCAGCAGGTCATCACTAACTGCCAATGTAGCTTTCTCCTTTTTAATTTCTCCAGTAGGTCAACTATAGCAGTTAAACAGGAATTCCTGATTGACTGTTAAATATCTCAGACAAACAACAAAACCAAATAATCATCACCATTAATAGATATCAGGCTAGCATATAACTATAGTTTCATATAACTATGAAATATAAGCTAACACACCTGGATCTTGTTCATTATCTTCCTTGTTGACATCCTGTCGTGTTGATTTTGCTGGATATGATATAGCATGAAACACTTTTTCATCAGGCTCAGTATTTCCAATGGACACAGATGACAATAAAGCAATTGTGTTTTTTTCAATGGGTTGGTGAACAGTTGCACATTCTGTGCCAGTTGGAAGAAATTCCATTGTCATTCTCTCTTCAGTAGTAGTGGATGTGGTACCAGCTGAAGAGTACATTTCTGGAGCAGAGCAAATTATGCCAGGCATGTGAGAAGGAGTGGGGGTAGTCAGGGATGTAGACACCTCTGTTACTCTGGTAATCGGAGGGGTTGCTACTATACTGGATTCCACCTTGATGCTTCTTCTGTCGGTGTTCATTTCTGTAAACAAGTTGAGGATTCAGTATTCTTTTTCAGGTATGATTTTTACATACTCAAGGCTTTCACTGCCATATCATTCTAACCATGTTCAAATTTTTGGTTCCTTATGCAAAAGGCTGACGCTCGATAAGAATTGTCCAGAGCTAAGAAATGAATTTAATAATCCCATCTGGTCGAATTTCCTAAATTAATCCCCATCCATGTTCCTGCCATCACTTTCTTTACTCAAATATTCCAATTCAGTGTCTCCATTCTCCTTCCCCTGCTATCCATTCCCTTCCACAGATTTGCTCTTTCAGTCAATCTGACCTCTTAGACATAACAGAAATTTGCTTTGACAGTATTCCCTGCCTCAGCAGTGATATTTTGATTTTAATGGCTCCACTGGCAATTGCCTTTTCAGTGATCTCCTTCAGAGAGGAGATGTGCCTTATACAGGGGAATTATTCAAATTAACAAAATCAGTCTGACACTTTTGCCATGGGATCTATGAGCACTGTTCTTCTAAGTTATTGAATGTGAAACACTTTTTGGCACTGCAGAATAAATATTATGCAGTATCATTTAAATTTAGTTAAGGCACATTTTGCATTGTTATGTGCAATACAATAAGGCATGACATGTTGTAGAAATCTAGAGTGAATTGCCTCCCAGAGATCAACAGAGAGGATATTACTCTCAAATCTTTATGATACACACTTCCTGATCTAACATTGTATATTAAAAAGATTTCTTCACCTATAAAGTGTACATTTTACTGCACTTACTGCTGTGAGGACATGACCTTACAGCATGGAAGAAGTAATTAACATTAAAGATCTAGATTATGTAACCTAAAATTTAGATAAGGACCGTCAATGAATGAGGTGATCACAGCACACCTGCACTTGCCATAGTATTTAAGGTAACAGGCAAACATCCAAGTCAATAATTTACAAGACTCATATCCTCACACACCTTCCATGTCTGTAAACCTTACACTTACTGCTCACAGATTTCACATGCTGTCAATGATTCAACTTAGGCTGGAAGAACAAAGCCAGCCAGGTAGCATCAGAAAGTCGACAAGTCAACTTTTTGGGCGTAACTCTTTCTCAGGACTCAGTTTTGACAGGTCGATCAGCCAAAAGCATTGCAACTCAATTATCATATCACTTTGAAGAAGGGTTCCTGAATTTGAAACATTAATTCTGTTTCGTCTCCACAGACTTGCTGAATTTCACAATGGCTACTGCCAGTATGACACCCATCTTTGTTCAGGATTGGCTGTGGGTGAGTGATGGTAGGAGTCTGTACCCAGGGTGAACATATAGGGGAAGGGTGACAGAGGCTCATGCAGCAAGAGCAGGGGTTGTCTCTCAGCAGGATCCTTCTTTCTTGAAGGGAAACCTGCTTAGGAGAAGGCAAGTGAACATATTTTGCTTTATAATGTTCCTGTGAAAGAGCTTGGGATGTTTTGTTAAACACAAGTTGATATGAAATGCAGGTTGCCCATGTTGTTATTGCTACCTGCTATTTTCTATATATACTGTAAGCAGCAAAAGTCCCAGCAATCAGATTTCTTTGGTACTTCACTAGTCAGTCCTTCCCTTGCTTTGTCTGATCCAATTAACTTTCAAGTTGGCATCAGAAGTTGCCTTGGTACTCCATGAATTGCTACCTTCTTGACTCGCTGTTTGGGTGAGGTGGTATTTATATATATTACATGTAAAATTCATCAAGCTGATTAGTTTGCAATGTAAAATTAGAAAGGTGTGTAAATTGAAATATCTCCATTCAGGCCAGTATCCTGTCACCAAGTCACCCTTTATGGACACGTGCATAGTTCTTGACACTGGTTCAGCTCCCTCAGAGCCAGTTTCTGAGTGAAAAGAACCTCTGACATTCCTGTTCTTACCTGTCAGCCAGGGCTCCCTGATTGGACCGGATTAACAGCCCCAATCAGGAAACTCATATTATATGAGGCTCACCTGGCTGACCTCATTTCAATCGCTACATAAATTAACCCTGCAATCTTGGGAGAGCTACTTGTACGTTCGGAAGAGGACATTATTTGTAACGATGATTACCTTTTGACTGGTTTCCTTTACAGCTCTGCAGTATTACTCCATACTTCAGTATGTCACAGCCCCTACATCTCACTGCTGGAGCCTTGTTTGATAATAAACATGTGTCACAAATCCATATCTCTGGTGAAGTGGGAAGGATTATCTCATCATGTTTATCAGATTCTTTGGGCAGACTGGAATCAGGTGTTTTGAGGAGTTTTTCACTGAAGTGCATTTTTGAATTAACATTCATCCAGTTTGCAATGTGCTTATGCTTTTTGGTGCTCTGGGATGTTGAGTTTCTTTGATTCACAAGGTTGTTGCTGGAATTCTGGAAACTTTGCGATGACTCGGATGCTAAAAAGAAAATAAATAATGATGGAATAAACCATCTACCACTCAAAGCAAGAAGGTCACAGCATTTGTCAAACATTACCCAACCCTCCAACCTTGCAACTGGGGTCAATGGAACTAGCAGATTTTAGTTTCAGTATACTAAAGTACCAGGAGGCGAACTACATGAAACTGTCAAAAGATGTTGAGTAACATGCGAACTTTACAAACGTTGGCATCGGTATGAATTCAAAAATTCAACAAGGCTTTTCTCAACTTTAAAATGAGGTCAGGATTTGGAAGCAAAGAAGGACTTAGCTTTAAATTAAGCAAATGATATTTAGGGTGGGCAGGATAAATGAGGTAGGACCACATATTACAGCAGACTACAATCTGGGATCCTCAAGCCACTCACTCACTGACTCACTGACTCACTGACTCACTCAGTCACTAAGTCACTCACTCAGTCATTCACTCACTCACTTACTCACTCAGTCACTCACTTATTCACTCAATCACTCACTCACTCATTCACTCACTCACTCAGTTACTCACTCACTCACTTACTCAGTCAGTCAGTCACTCATTCACTCAGTTACTCACTCACTCACTCAGTCAGTCACTCACTCACTTACTCACTCAGTCACTCAGTTACTCAGTCACTCACTCATTCATTCACTCACTTACTCACTCACTCAGTCACTCAGTCATTCACTCACTCACTTGGACCTGCCTCACCTTGTTTGGAGTCAGACCAATACCTCAGGAAATAACTAAAAATTGAGCAATAGGAATATACGTGCAAAACATGAATGATTCATAAATAACTTCAGTTAAACAATTTACGATTGAAGATACTTACACAAAAAAAACTACCAACGACATGAAATTATGAATAATTTATAATTAAGATGGATCAATAAAATGTATCAGACAAAGACAGAATGAAAAAAAACTGGTCTAATTAGCACGTTTTTTGAACAAATTAAGTCCATATACTGCATAGACTATGTATTTTTATCTCTTCCCTGCCTTTATAACACGAAACGCAGTTAGTATGATGCCCATATAAAGTTGTTATCCTTTAACACCAGAATTGAAGACAAATTAATGAAGTTACTGTTTGAGGATCAAAGGGTCATTGATACATTTATAGAATTATAGTCATAGAGACAAATAGCATGTAAGTAGACACTTGGATCCAACCAGTCCATGCCGACCACAATCCCAAACTAAGCTAGTCACACCAGCCTATGCTTAGCCCATACCTCTCCAAATATTTCTTATTCATGTACTTAAATGTCTTTTAAATGTTGTAACCTGCATCCACCATTTCCTTTGGAAGTTCATTCCACACATGAACCACTCTCTGTGTAAAAATAAAATTGCTCCTCATGTCTTTTAAAAATCTTTCTCCTATCCTCTTAAAAAATGCCCCTTAGTCTTGAAATTCCCCACCTGAGGGAAATGACACCTGCCATTCACCTTATCTGTACACCTCATGATTTGATAAACCTCCTAGTGTCACCCCTCAAACTCTAATGCTCCAGTGAAAAATGTCCCAGCCTATCCAGCTTCTCCTTATAATTCAAACCTTCCAATCCCAGAAACAACTTAGTAAATTTCTTCTGAACCCTCTCCAGCTTAATAATATCCTTCCTGTAATACGGTGACCAGAACTGGACACAATATTTCAGAAAGTGCTTCATAGAATCATAGAATCCCTACAGTGTGGAAACACAGACCTTCCAAAGAGTAACCCACACAGACCCATTCCCCATCCCTATTACTCTACATTTACCCCGACCAATGCACCTAACCTACACATGGGCAATTTAGCATATCCAGTTCAACCTGCACATCTTTGGATTGTGGGAGGAAACTGGAGCACCCGGAGGAAACCCATATAGACACGAGGAGAATGTGTAAACTTCACACAGACAGTCACCAAAGACTGGAATTGAATCTAGGTCCCTGGCGCTGTGAGGCAGCACTGCTAACCACTGAGCCACCATGCCACACCCCAATGTCCTGCACAACCTCAACATTTGTTCTAACAAAGCTAATGAACACTTGCTTGAAATGACATATTGCAGTAATCTTAGATCACATTGAACTGAAGACTGAGCCTGCAGTTTTTCAGAAAATGTTCTCCCTCGTCATTTCTTGTATGTAGCTACATTTAGTAAAGCTTGCTAACGTTCACTACAACAGTTTGGATCTTATCTCACTACAATGTTTCAAAGCCCCACTGATCTTGCTGGACAGCCTACATTTTAAGAGTAAATTGACTTCTCATAAATTCATAAGGACAGAGTTAAAATACATTAAAGACAGCAAGTCAAAAACAAAATCATCAATAGTCTAGGAAGATATAAGCAAATGAATATTCTAGATTTATCTGCATGTTCCCCTCCATGCTGCGCTCCATACCGACTTTGGACTATTTCCTGTTTCTTGGCTGTCTAGAGATCAAAATCCAGGAGCTCCCTTTTTAATGGCATCATGGAAGTGCAATATCTGAAGCAGCTCAAGGTGTTGGTCCACCACTTCCTTCTCAATGGCAATGAATTCTGGCTGAACCAGGATGACCCACTCTAAGCAATCCAAATGATTGCTTAGCCAATCCACCCACTTTAGAAATGACGTGCAGCTGTAAACACTGACTTTGATGAAGTTGAATAAACTTTACCTTCTGAGCAGGATGTTGGCATTTCAAAGGCATGTTCAGATTTGCCATTACTGGTGTACTTCTATTAAAGGAGGAGGAAAAGAAGAAAATAACTGGCTATTTTAGCAATCAAGTTACACTCTTAACATTGTTGCGAAAGCTCTCAATTAAGCTCATCACATCTGATTAATATTTTGTGATGTTGAATACTTAATTCAAAATCAATAAGATTTGTGTTGAAAGCCTTTTTAAAATATTAATGTACTTTTCTTGCTTTCACATATGGAAGGACTGTTGCCTGGTTTGTATTTAAACATGCATCCCAAAGTAACTGGACACAATATTTCAGAAGGTGCTTGATAGAATCATAGAATCCCTACAGTGTGGAAACACAGACCTTTCAAAGAGTAACCAACACAGATCCATTCCCCATCCCTATTACTCTACATTTACCCCGCCCAATGCACCTAACCTACATATGGGCAATTTAGCATAATCAGTTCAACCTGCACATCTTTGGATTGTGGCACAGTGGTTAGCACTGCTGTCTCACAGTGCCTGAGACCTGGGTTCGATTCCCGACTCAGGCGACTGACTGTGTGGAGTTTGCACGTTCTCCCCGTGTCTGCGTGGGTTTCCTCCGGGTGCTCCGGTTTCCTCCCACAGTCCAAAGATGTGCGGGTCAGGTGAATTGGCCATGCTAAATTGCCCATAGTGTTAGGTAAGGGGTAATATGTAGGGGTATGGGTGGGTTGTGCTTCGGCGTGTTGGTGTGGACTTGTTGGGCCGAAGGGCCTGTTTCCACACTGTAAGTAATCTAATCTAATTTTCAGCTAGGATTATCCTTATATTATCGGGGCGGTATATTGTGGTGGGTTTAATTCTGCAATACTGTTAGATAGGGAGCTAATGGGTTTGGTCTCGTACCAATGAAAGAATAATCATATATGTCCAAGTTATATGTCCAAATAAGTTAATATTCAGCTCCTCCCAATTTTATAATATCAAATAGTCTTTGGGTGGAGATAGTTGAGTTCTGCACAAGTGCCTGAGGAGAGCTGGTGTACTCTGTACAGCTTCCGAGAACCCTTATCAATTCTGCCTAGCTAGTTAATGTAAACCCCACTTATTGTTATCATGCAATAAAAATAACTTGTTATGTAATACAAGTATCTCTTCAATTTAGACTAACCCATGGTTTACCCTCTTACACTGATAATTAGACAGGCCCTAGCCTCAGCATTGAGAAAACTGGATTAATGATAGTGAACAAAGCAGAATGTCACAGGCTGACAGCAGTGTCTGAAAATACTTGGCAGGATTTTGTGTGACTTTCAGAGAACCATATCAATGCATCTGCTGCTCTTGTCCCTTCAGGTGGCACAGGTCTGCCAAAGAAACCTCGGTGACTTGTCGCAATGCATTTGTTGTCATTAAACATTGCAACCAATGGTGGATGGAGTGTTTAAGGGGGTGGAGGGATGCTGATCAAGCATACTGCTTTGTCATTGATGATGTCGATCATCATGAGTGTTGTTGGAGCTACATATATCCAGTGAAGGATATTCCATTGTCCTCATTCTCAATAGAGAAGCTTTGGGGAGCCATGTGCTGAGTTGCAGAGTATTGAGCCTCCAACCTGCTTTAATAGTCAGAGCACTTATGTGGCTGGTCCAAATAAAAGGGTTCAATTTATTCTCAAGTAAAGTCAAACTGCAGCAGTTCTGGGTTTTTTTTGGACTTCAGTACTTTACAGAAACTGCCATTCTGATGTCAAATTATGACATGTTTTGAGTTACGTCAAATCATCACATTCATGGATTCTAAAGCATTTGCTCCAGAAGTCTTTCCATCAGCAACAAAATATAAGTCAGGAATTTGATGGAATACCCTCCATTGCCTCTACAAATGCAGCTCAAAACTTTCCAAGACAAGGCACTTACTTGATGGCTCCTTATTCCACCAGTATGAACATTCACTTCCTCCACCATTGGTGTACAGTATTATCTGTCAGATTCATTGCAGCAACTTGCCGAGAATGCTTTGCCAGGAAATTCCTTGTGATCTGAATTATACTGCAGTTCTCTCATTCCCACTGGGTCAAATTCCTTTCTCACTAAGCTGAGTGAGAAATAAGCTGAGTATACTTAAATGGTAAGAACTGCAGATATTCAAGTAGGTAGCTCAGTACCACATTCTCAAATACAATTTGCAATAAGATTCCACGTCCTAAGAATTAGTCAAATGCAAAATTAATAAAACAAAACTTGAGTTTCCTGGATGTTAAGGAATAGAACCAAATAGAAATTTGCATTTTTTCTTTAAAAAATATTCATATTTTTAAATGTTCTCCTTTCATTCTCCTCTCTTAAAAACATTGTCTTCCTAATTGCGGTGATGAGTTGCCAATACTTTGCTCAATTAAATTATTCAAGAGCAAACACCAGCTAGCTACAGAACTGCAGAGGTCAGTTCAGTTCTGCTTGCTTCAGTTCCCACCTGACATCTCTCAGTATTCATACCCTGTGTGCTGGCTGCCCCACGATAAGTAGAGGGAATTTTGACTCATAACCCTGGCGTGGCTAATTGTTGTAGATTTACCTTTACCGCAGACTTACTGAGATTAGCTAACATAGCACAGACTGCTGACAAGAGCTCTCTCTATTAACCTTTCCTGTTTAGAAACCGACAACTTGCTTTAAATCTCTGAGCAGCAAGTCAGATACTCGTGTATACTTCAATACATAAGGATGAACTGATTTTTTTGAGCAAAACATATGTTTTGCTAAAATTAATTGTCTGCTTGAACACTGAGTTGCAGGAAATAAAGCAAAAGTAAAGTCTTGTCACCTCATTACAGGTAACTATAAGTTATAAAGATGTACAGCAGGGAAACAGACCCTTCGGTCCAACCCATCCATGTCGACCAGATATCCCAACCCAATCTAGTCCCACCTGCCAGCGCCCGGCCCATATTCCTTCAAACCCTTCCTATTCATATACCCATCCAGATGCCTTTTAAATGTTGCAATTGTACCAGCCTCCACCACATCCTCTGGCAGCTCATTCCATACACGGACCACTCTCTGCGTGAAAAAGTTGCCCCTTAGGTCTCTTTTATATCTTTCCCCTCTCACCCTAAACCTATGCCCTTTATTTCTGGTCTCCACAGTGTACTCACCTCAGATCAATCTCTTTCCTCGCTATCTCCCAGAGTCACACCCCACACCTTACTAGTTTAAATCCTCCTATGCAGTTAGAGCAAATTTCCCTGCCAGTATGTTAGTCCCCTTCCAATTTAGGTGCAACTTGGTCAGTTGTTAATTCAGCTGTGATTCTCTAGTATTACCTGCATGTAGTATAGAACTTCATCATCTTCTACACCCCATGCAGAGAAGTGACCAGTGCTCATCCGATTTGGTACAGGACTGCTCTTTATCGTGTACATACAGCCTGTACTGAGGCTGTGTACTGATGATACTTTTGGAGAAGAAGTTGAAAGATTTTTTTTTCTGAAAAATATTTCCAATACCATTCAAAATTATATACGGTAATTATCATTGTGTAAGACAAGGCTTTTGAAATGTTCCCAATACATTCACTCATAGAAATCTACAATCTGTTAGTATTTGCAACTAAAAAATTATGAATGACAATAAGTCTTCCAGTCAACAATTCACCTAATACAAAGTAAACAGCACAAAGTATATGAATGGCCAACCTTAATACAAGGATATCTAGCTTTAGTATTGCCATTAAGTTCAGCAGATCAGCGATAATTATTAATTGAAAGTTGATGCTAAGCAGAATTGTTTCTTCCATAGTTGATTCAATGAACACTCACACAAATGTGCAAAGATGTGTTTGATCATTAAGAAGAAAAATTAGATTTCAAGGAGGGAGTAAAAGATTGGCTCAGTAATGAAGAAATTATCAAAATGCATTATAATTTTGAGGGAATAAATCATATTAACCAAGATCAACTGCATTTCATAGAAAGCAATTTAATAGTTGCATCAATTGGAATCACTGCAGCAGTGGAGTTTACTTTATTGTGAGATGTGCAATTATATTGGAGTAGTAAGTATCCTAAAGAGTGGCACATTTACACAAATCAACTTACTGTCCATTAATATTTTTAAAAACTAATATTGCAAAAGGTTGCAAATCTTGTAGGAGAATGAGCTTATGTTATTAACTTCACTAACTTTATCTTTCAGCAGTTATTGAGATTTAAATAGTAACTGAATGACATTCCAGACCTTTTCGGCATGCTTTCATTGATCGGTGCTTCAGCCAAACGCTTGCGTTGGTTCGTCGAAAAACTAGTCGTAGGTATTTGATCCTGGAATTAGACACAAATGAAATGAATTTGATTCTCTCTTCACTACAGTTGACTTATGACTTGTATAGCTATGTCAAAATTTCAGAATGTATTTGGAGATGTTGTGAAACTTGAAAGGCTTCAGAAAAGATTTACAAGGATGCTGCCAGGGTTGGAGGATTTGAGTTACAGGGAGAGGCTGAACAGGCTGGGACTGTTTTCTCTGCAGTGTCGGAGGCTGAGGGATGACCTTATAGAGGTTTACACAATTATGAGGGGCATGGATAGGGTAAATAGACAAAGTCTCTTCCCTGGGGTGGGGGAGTCCAGAACTAGAGGGCATAGGTTTAGGGTGAGAGGGGAAAAATATAAAAGAGACCTAAAGGCAATTTTTTCACGCAGAGAGTGGTATATGTATGGAATGAGCTGCCAGAGGAAGTGGTGGAGGCCGGTACAATTGCAACATTTAAAAGGCATTTGGATGGATATATGAATAGGAAGAGTTTGGAAGGATATGGGCTGGGTGCTGGCAGATGGGACTAGGTTGGGTTGGGATATCTGGTCGGCCTGGATGGGTTGGACCAAAGGGTCTGTTTCCATGCTGTACATCTCTATGACTCTATAATTATCCTTACAAAGTGAGCATAAAGACTGAAGTCACTGCTTCTACCAGCACTGAGTTATTGAAAAGATGCAAAACAGAAGAACGATTGAATAGATAAGAATAGAACCAGACAAGAGTACTCCATGAATGTAGGAAGGTGTTGAAGGAAGATTGTGTGGTCAATCAGATCAAAAGAATACAGAAACAACAAAAAGAACACTAGGGAAGAATAGGCCATTTAACCCATTGAACCTGATCTGCCATTTAATATGATAATGGCTAATTGAATGCCTTTACCCATAATCTCCATGACCTTTTACACTGCTGATAATTAGAAATTAACCAACCTCTGCTTTAAATATACTCAAAAACTGAGCTTCCATTGTCCTCTGAGGTAGAGAATACCAATGATTCTTAGGGAGAAAGTTCCAGGATTTTGGCTGAGTGACACTGAAGGAACAACAATATAATTCCAAGTCAGGATGGAGATTGGCTTGGAAGGGACTATACAGGAGGTAGTTTTCCTTGTATTTGCTGTCCTACTAGGTGGAAATAGGTATGTGTTTGGAAGATGCTGACTAAGGATCCTTGGTGAATTTCTGCAGTGTATTATGTAAAAATACACACTTCTGCTGCTTAGAGTCAATGATGGAGAGAGCGACTGTGCTACCAATTAAGTGGACTGTTTTGTCTTGGGTGTTATTGAACATCTTGAGTGTTGTTGGAGCTGCACACATCCCGACAGTATTCCGTCTCACTCCCGATTTGTGAATTGTAGGCTTTTGGGAATGAGGAAGTGAGTTACTTCAGTTCAGTTCATTTTCTAGTCAATGGCAACCCTGCAGGATGTTCATAGTAGGGGATTCAGTGATGCTAATACCATTGAATGTCAGGGTCAATGTTAAATTCTCTCCTGTTGGAGATGGTCATTATCTGCACTTGTGTGACGCCAATGCTACTTGATACTTGTCAGACCAAACCTGGATACTGTTGAGCTGTTACAACACTTGGACATGGACTTGGACAGATACTTTCAGTGTCTGAGGTATTATGAACTCTGCTGAACATTGTGTAATCATCAGTGAACATCCCCCTTCTGATCTTGCGATGAAAGGAATTTAATTGATGGAGCAGCTGAAAATGATTGGGCCTCAGTTCTTACCTTAGGAATTCCTGTAGAAATGTTCTGGGGCTGAGATGGTTGACGTCAAATAACTATAACCATTTTTCTTTGTGCTACATGTGTTGTCATTCAGCTGAGAGTTTTCTCCCTAATTCCCATTGATTCCAGTTTTGCTAGGGCTCCGTCATGCTAAACTCGTCAAATGTAGCCTTGATGTCAAGTGCAGTCACTTGCACCTCACATCTGGATTTCAGCTCTTTTGACCGTGTTTGAACCAAGCTCGTAATTAGGTCAGGAGATAAGTGGCCCTGCTTTTTGTACACAGGACATAACTGAACATAGTCAGGTAGTTGTCAGTGTTGTAGCTGTATTGGAACAGCTTGATCAGAGGAGTGGCAAGTCCTGGAGCATTAGTGTTCAATACTATTGTTGAAATGCTGTCAGGCCCCATAGCCTTTGCAATCCAGAACCTCCAGCCACTTCTTGATATCACTTGGAGGAAATTGATTTGGCTGAAGACTGGCATCTGTGATTCTGGGAACCAGTGGGAAAGGCTGAGATGGAAATGGTTTCACTGGGGCTTCGGATATTAAAAGGTGCAGATGACCCTGAGCTGATCAATAACTACAGAAATGTTGTGATGAACCAGAGGACAAAGGCCAGAGATTAATTTAAAAATTGCCATAGCAACTTAGTTGGGAAATAGATTCCAGGAACACAAAGGATGCGGGATGTGGAAGTGAGATATATGTGGAGAGTTGTACGAGGAACTGATCAGAGTTGGCTTTAGCTGGAGTTCATTTGATGAGAATACTGAGGTCACAATGAGCTGGTGAGGTTAAGGGTGTAGCTGTCAACAGAGTTGGGGAGTTTACACAGTGGAAGCAATTAAAGGAGAGTAGATGGGCAGTGAACTCAGAGGAGAAAGAGCATAATGTGTTGAGATGAAGTTCAAAACTAGCAAGAATAAATAGTTATCTTGTGTAAAAGGTGACAGAAGAAGACAGTGAAGGAGCTACAGTGAGACAGTTGGTATTTCTTTTGGGTGGCGAAGTAGTACAGTTAAGAATAAAGTTTTTAAATTTGAGGGGAAACAAGGTGAGGTATTCAAATACAGAAAAAAAAGCCTAAAGTCTAAGCAGCAGGCCAAGCTGAGATGGATAAGAAGAGTGACTCCACCACTATGGTCTGGACGGTGTAAGTGGCAGAATGTATAACCAGGAAGGGAGGCTTCAAATAGAAGGAAGGTCATCACCCATCAGCCAGGTTTTTAATAAAACCATGAAAGGCAATACAATGCTCCACATTAGCTTATGGATGACGAAGGCCTTATTCACAAAGTGAATGGACATTCTGGATGGACTTGTAGAGAGAGATAGTAAGAGCTGAATAAATTGTAAAATCTGTAGGATCTACAATGGAATTAATGATTTGGATGGAAAGAGATTAACCCCTTGTGGACACATTGTGAGATAGTTTAATTCTGTAAGTGGGGTGGCTGTTCATAATGAATCAGCCTAAGCATTTTTGTCAGACTTTTGATGTATGTCAAAAGAGGCTTTAAGAGAAGCTTAGGCTTATCTAAGAGAGGGTCAACATGGCAAAAGAGCAGACTGATTAAGGAGTATTGATAATTTAGATTTGGAAAATATAAGATGTAGGAGGATGCATCAGGATAAAAGGGAAGGACCTAGGAGGGGGAAGGGACAATACTTTTTCAAAAAGGAGAGAAAAGCCAAAAAAGAAGTGATGATCTTGTGGTCCTGAAAGATAGCCAAAACGTGCACACAGATGAATAGAAAGGGAACTCAAATGCTAATTGTGGACAGGAGCATGTACAAGAATCTCCTCATTCCATCTTGGTTCAGAGGAAAAGTGATAATGAAGGTAAATTCTATGTTGAAGGTGAGCTGTAGGCTGGTCTAACCACTTTTTGTAGCTTAGAATAGGCGAGGTGCCAGCACTTGATTGAAGTATTTATTAGTAGCTTGCTGTTTCTGAGAGTGCAAAATTTGATGCAGCAACTTGTGGGTGGCACAGTGGCTCAGTGGTTAGCACTGCTGCCTCACAGTGCCAGGGACCCAGATTTAATTCCAGTCTCGGGTGACTGTTTGTGTGGAGTTTGCACATTCTCCGCTGTCTGCGTGGGTTTCCTTCGGGTGCTCCGGTTTCCTTCCACAATCCAAAGATGTGCAGGTTAGGTGAACTGGCCATGCTAAATTGCCCACTGTGTTCAGGGGTGTGTAGGTTAAGTGCATTAGTCAGAGGTAAATATAGAGGAATAGGTCTGGGTGGGTTACGCTTCAGAGGGTTAGTGTGGGTTTGTTGGGCCAAAGAGCCTGTTTCCACTCTGTAGGGATTCTATAAAACTGACATTGGTGGGCCTACTGCAGCAGCTTAGAAGGGAAGGGGTGGGAAATTAAATGGAGCAGCAGTTTATGGCAGCATTAACATCTTGGCAAATGGAAACCAGCAAATTGATTACATATTGAAAACTGTTATGGCTTAAAACATGTAAATAAGCACTTTGAAATAATGCTAGGCTGACTTCCACGTGCCAAACTGAAGCTAAGGTTTCCTCTCTATATTTTAACAGCTCAAACTTTGTGGATGTGTTGAGGAGCTGATGACACTGAGCAATGTTGGGCTCAGGATGAAAATAGCACTGAGGTTCTGAGCCAACTTGTGCAAATAAACAAGATCTCCAACCTTTTCCAATGCAAGCCCTGGTGCTGAAATTGCAGTCTTCTGAGGATTAGAATGGGTGATCCTCCAACCAGATGTTGGCAGCATAGTTTAAAAGATTGTGCTATCACAAGCCAAGACTCTGTCTAAAGCCAGACACTGGAGTGATAAAAATAAGCTAAAATATTTTTACTCAAATCTCGTTGCCAAAAGCCTTTCTAAGCTACAAAAATATTTTGGAAGAATATTACAGAAAATGTAAGTGGTTTTAACAGGGGAAGAGTTGAAACAACAAAGATGCTTTATCCTCTCCTGAAGTGTATGGCCACCACTTCCACATTTCTGAATTAAAGGAAACCTGACCTTAATCAGAGGATAGAACTTACCTGGGCTGGCATTTCTTCTGTCAGCATGTTTTTCTGTAGCTCACATTCTTTATCTTGAACCATCTGCTGATCTGTACAGGTCACTGGGTCAGGGAGATCTTGAAGTTGATGTTCCGGTGCATGCCTAGAGGAAGGCTGGAAACATAAACTGGCAGCATGTTGTATATCAGGTTTAAGGTTTTTCTGAAAAGAATAAAGAAGAGCAGTAAGGGATATCCAATTTAAATAATCAGTGGCACATGAAGAAACATTGGAAAATCTGTAACCTGTGCACAGAGATGGTTATAATCAGAACTGAATCCAACTTCCAATAAACCGATTCTAGAACTTATACAACTGAGCTGAAATCTGAATAGATTCTCACCAATATGAATTTTGCACACCGAAAATATATCACAATAAGACTCTCTAGATTGATTTTGAGTAAATTATTGAAATTGCCCTGATGGATTTCATCCTCAATTCTTAAAAGAAATAGCTGATGTGTTGGTTTTAACTTTCCAAAATTCATCTGGATTCAGGGAAGGCTCCTAGGGTTGACTTTTTCCCAGAGTTGAAATGCCTAAAACTCAGAGGTGTACATTTAAAGTGAGAGAGGAAAAGTTCAAAGGAGATGTGAAGGGCAAGGTTTTTACACAGAGAATGGTAGGTGCCTGGCGTGTGCTGCCAGAAGTGGTGGTGGAGGCAGATACAGTAGGAGTGTTTAAGGGGCTTTTAGATAAGCACATGCAAGAAATGGAGGGATATGGACCAAGGGCAGGCAGAGGGATAAGTTTAATTTGGCATCATGTTCAGCACAACATCGTGGGTCAAAGGGCCTGTTCCTGCACTGTACTGTTTTATGGTCTATGTTTAGATTAGAAAATAGTTAATGAAATTCTTTATTCAAAAAAAGAAAGCAGGAAACAGGAAACTACAGGGCAGTTAGCTTAATAGCTGACATTTGGAAAATATTAGAAACTATTATTAACAACATTATAGCAGGCACTTAGATAAGTTCAGCTGGAGGAGCCAACATGGTTTTGTCAAAGAGAAGTCATGGCTAATTAATTTATTGGAGCTCTTTGATGTAGTAATGGGTGTTGTCGATACAGAGAGCCATTGGATACTTTGCTTTTAGATTTCTTGATGATTTTTGCTCAGGTGCCACGTTATAGGTTATTGCAGAAAATAAATGCATCTGGTGTAGGAGGTAACACATTAGCATGGATAGAAAGTTGGCTTGCTAACTGGAAGCAGAGAATTGGAATAAGTAGGTCTTTTTCAGGTTGTCAGGCTATCATGGTAATGGTATGCCATAGGCATCAATTCTGGGATCACGACTCTACAATTTATATACATGATTTTAGATGAAGGGAGTGAAGCTGTGGTAGCTAAATTTGCTGATGGACACATATGTCAGTAGGAAAGTGAGCTGTGATCATAACAATGTGAAATTGTCCATTTTGGTTGGAAGAAGTAAAAAGAAGCATATTATATAAATGGTGAGAGGTTGCAGAGCTGTGAGACACAGAGAGATCTAGGTGTTCTAGTGCATGAATTATGGAAGGCTAGTATCCAGGTAATGTAAGTAATCTGAAAATCTAATAGAATGTTATGTTTATTAAGAGGAATATTGAATGTAAGAATAGCAAAGCTGTGGTACATTTTTACAGGGGATTGGTGAGTCTGCATCTGGATTATTAGTATAGTACTGGGCACTGCACTCACGGAAGGTTTTAATGCATTGGGCACAGTTCATAGATGGTTTTCTAGATTAATTCCTTGAATGAGTGGATTGCCTTATGCGGAAAGCCTAGACAGGCTAAGCCTGAATCCTTTGGAGTTTAGAAAAGACAAAGGTGACTTAACTGAAACTTTTAAGATCCTGTGAGGACTTGACCAGGTACATATTCAAAGGATATTTCCTCTTGTGGAAAAATCTAAAACTAGGAATCGTAGGTTAAAAGTTTAGGGTGTGCCTATTCTCTCAGAGAGTTGTGAATATTTGAAATTCCCTTCCTCAAAAAGGCAGTGGATGCAAACTCCTTAAATTTTTTAAAGACAGAGGTAGACAGGTTCATGATTACCGAGGTGATAAAAGATCATTGGGAATATGCAGGAATATAGAGTTGGGGTTAAAATTATCAGCCATGATCTTATTGTTTGGTGAAGCAGGCTTGAAGGGCTGAGTGGCCTACATTTGTACGTTCATGTGATACATTTCCCGAAATGCTATCACAGGGAGTTACAGCAACATTTGCTGAGAATCTAAATAGCATATGGCAGAATACAAAAATGTGCGAGAATTGATTTAGACACTTGGGGACAAACTCAGAAAATGCTAGGGAAACTTAGCAGGCCTGGCAGCATCAGTGGAGATAAAAATCAAATTAATATTTTGAGTCCTGTATGACTCTTATTTAGAACGCTGAAGATAAGTCATAACAGTGCAAGCGGGCATCAGAGCCACCCCGCATTTGCCACGGGACTATGCCTACATCGGTAAAACTATAGGAATTCATTTTGTGTTTAAAACGGCAGCTGCAGCTTAAACCCACAGAACTCAGCAACTGCCGGTTCGCCCACGTGACCGGGAGATGGGAGCCAGAGGACAGATCAAATCCACACTAGGCCAGACACTAACCATGACTCATAGACCGAAACTCCGGAGCTAATTAATATGGAAACCCATCTCCTAATCAAATCAAGAGACTGACTGAAACACACGCATATTCATCAATACAGAACCATCCTGACACAAAGGACAGGAACGAACAGACTAATACACACCAGCACCCCAAGGGAACAAAGTGGGGTGTAAGCCTCCAGCCCTCAGAGAGAGACAAGCAGATAGTACCTGGACCCGTTTACATAATCCAATTAGCAACCTATTGTGTGTACACTGCAACTCTCCTGGGACGGCAGGTAACCCACCATTTGCACCTACTCCAGCGATGATGGGGAACTATCATCCTATTCATACTCAAAATCCTCACATCCTGACAAAGAAAGGTATATAATGAGTAGCAGCGCACGGGAACAGCAGAACAGCTGAGATTCGGACCTCGGTTGGTCTCCGCCGGTGTTACTGAATCAATAAACGTTACCGATTGTTGAACCGCACTCTGGGCTCGGACTGATATCATTTCATCCGCGCTTACAATTGGGGGCTCGTCCTGGTTAAGGACGGCTGCTGGATCCCTGTGATGCCACTGGTTGAGTATCTGTACTGTTTTACTTCTCGCGTAAAAGTCTCCCAGTGCCCCGCAAGGGACTTCACTGCCGGCCGTTATCTGAACCTGTGAACAGAGTGAGTCCGGCAGTCGTGTAACGGTAGAGTACTCTTTAAAAGTGTGTGTGTGTGTGTGTGTGTGTGGTCCTTCTTGGGTGGGCGATTGGGGTCGCGGAACAATAGTAAATGTGTGCGTGATTATTATTATTGTTGTTTATTGTTAATGTGCTACTGTGACTGACGGACATTCCTTGGACCGACGACTTGAGCTACGAGACCCCGACAGATTGACCCCCCTGTTTACAAATGGACCAAACAAGCCTTCCTGGTTGACCTCTACAATGGGAGATATGGGACCCCATTGTACGTTGAGCCTGGTTTTTGCACCTTCCTTGCATACGGGGTAGAGGCTGGGAGGTCTACGCGCGTGTGCTACAAGAAGGGAAGTCCTCTAAACGAGCCCGAGACGCGGAGCCTCTGGGCCAAGCGACAGTTACGCGCTCTGCCCATTGACTTCGCAGTCCCGAGGTGTTGGCCTCTGCAGGATCAGGCGCGGTCAGGTCTGAATTCACGCACCTCCCCCCCCTCCCCCCGGCCTTGCACTCGGGCTCCTGGTTCACACCCAGTGTTTGTGGGGTACACACAGCCGCTGAACGTCAGGCAGTGAGAGTGAGACTCACGGAAACCCGGGGTCGTGCGCTTAGGAATCGACACATGCCCCATCTGTAATTATCCCCACCCCTGCCCAGGTTGACCCGCGGGGCTAGGGTTCGACTTACAGGGAGTGGGCTCCCCGACTGGGAGATTAATAAGCTTAGTGCCAGCGACATCCCTTAGCACGCCTGTTAGCTTTACTTTAGTTTAGCTTCTGAAAATGTGTTGCTGAAAAAGCACAGCAGGTCAGGCAGCATCCAAGGAACAGGAGATTCGACGTTTCGGGCATAAGCCCTTCTTCAGGAATGAGGAAAGTGTGTCCAGCAGGCTAAGATAAAAGGTAGGGAGAAGGGACTGGAGGAGGGGCGATGGAGATGCGATAGGTGGAAGGAGGTCAAGGTGAGGGTGATAGGCCGGAGTGGGGTGGTGCGGAGAGGTCAGGAAGAAGATTGCAGGTTAGGAAGGCGGTGCTGAGTTCGAGGGATTTGACTGAGACAAGGTGGGGGGAGGGGAAATGACGAAACTGGAGAAATCTGAGTTCATCCCTTGTGGTTGGAGGGTTCCTAGGCGGAAGATGAGACGCTCTTCCACCAACAGTCGTGTTGTTATGGTCTGGCGATGGAGGAGTCCAAGGACCTGCATGTCCTTGGTGGAGTGGGAGGGGGAGTTGAAGTGTTGAGCCACGGGGTGGTTGGGTTGGTTGGTCCGGTTGTCCCAGAGGTGTTCTCTGAAACGTTCCGCAAGTAGGCGGCCTGTCTCCCCAATATAGAGGAGGCCACATCGGGTGCAGCAGATGCAATAGATGATGTGTGTGGAGGTGCAGGTGAATTTGTGGCGGATATGGAAGGATCCCACCGCATCTCCTCCACTTCCCGCTCCTCCGCCCTTGAGCCCCACCCCTCCAACCTCCAACTGGATAGAACCCCACTGGTTCTCACCTACCACCCCACCAACTTCCATATACAGCGTATCATATGCCGCCTCGTATCATATTTCCCTCCCCTCCCCTATCAGCGTTCCGAAAAGACCAGTCCCCCCGTGACTCCCTCGTCAGGTCCACACCCCCCACCAACCCAACCTCCACTCCCGGCACCTTCCCCTGCAACCGCAAGAAATGCAAAACTTGCGCCCACACCTCTTCCCTTACTTCCCTCCAAGGCCGCAAGGGATCCTTCCATATCCGCCACAAATTCACCTGCACCTCCAGACATATCATCTATTGCAACTGCTGCACCCGATGTGGCCTCCTCTATATTGGGGAGATAGGCCGCCTACTTGTGGAACGTTTCAGAGAACACCTCTGGGACAACCGGACCAACCAACCCAACCACCCTGTGGCTCAACACTTTAACTCCCCCTCCCACTCCACCAAGGGCATGCAGGTCCTTGGACTCCTCCATCGCCAGACCATAACAACACGACGGTTGGAGGAAGAGCGCCTCATCTTCCGCATAGGAACCCTCCAACCACAAGGGATGAACTCAGATTTCTCCAGTTTCCTCATTTCCCCTCCCCCCACCTTGTCTCAGTCAAATCCCTCGAACTCAGCACCGCCTTCCTAACCTGCAATCTTCTTCCTGACCTCTCCGCCCCCACCCCACTCCGGCCTATCACCCTCACCTTGACCTCCTTCCACCTATCACACCTCCATTGCCCCTCCCCCAAGTCCCTCCTCCCTACCTTTTATCTTAGCCTGCTGGACACACTTTCCTCATTCCTGAAGAAGGACTTATGCCCGAAACGTCGATTCCCTTGTTCCTTGGATGCTGCCTGACCTGCTGCGCTTTTCCAGCAACACATTTTCAGCTCTGATCTCCAGCATCTGCAGACCTCACTTTCTCCTTTAGTTTAGCTTCTGTCAAGTTACACCCGCTGCGCCCCTGTCATGGGTGGAAGCGCGGCTGAAGACCTAGATTGGGGGCCGGAGGGTTCCCGTACCCGTTTTATAGCCGACGAGAATAAAAAAGTTTTTAAGGTTATGCTTCGCTCAGGCTGGCGACCCGCTGACCCGCTGACCTGCTGGATGCACAGCGCGAGTGGTGGGCCCGCCAGAAGAAAGATAGGTACTAGAAAGCTTGCGTCCTGGTGCTACAGGCACACGTTAGGCTTGCTGGCAAGGTACAGCTTTAAATCCAAGACAAGAAAAAGCAGGCCACAGAGCACTGCACCCAGCGCCCCGCCGTCCCCCACCTGGGACTGAGAGGGGCTCACGAACAATCCGGACCAGCAGCTGATGGGTTCTGTGGGTTTAAGCTGCGGATGCCGTTTTAAACACAAAATGAATTCCTATAGTTTTACCGATGTAGGCATAGTCCCGTGGCAAATGCGGGGTGGCTCTGATGCCCGCTTGCAACAGACTTATGACATAACAACTACAACAACATTGGCTCTGTTGCTCTTTTTCAAAGATATTGCTAGACCTGCTGAGCTTCTCTACCATTTCCATGTCAGTTCAAATTTCCATCGCCTGCAGTATTTTTGCTTTTATTTGAGTAGAGATTGGAGTCAGAGAAAAGTGCGTAATCATTATTATTGCACATTAACATCTAACCAATCAGGGAGAAATACAACACTTCTGTACGCATTTTTAAGCATTGTGAGGCATCCCAAAAATGGGAAACAGTGTCTGAGGTAAATACAATCACTTTCAATAGAAAATATCCCAGATACCACCTTGGGGGGGAAAGGGGTTTGTGATTTCAATTGTAAGGTTGGTTTAGCATCTAAGCAATTCTCTTGATCTTTTAGAGATGAGATTGATGGACTGCTATGTTGCTTTGGTGTTTTGTTTAACCTTTAGTTTATAGTGGGTGGAATATGAGAGACAGACCAGGAGTCCGGAACAGGTACGTCTAGAGATAAAAGAAAAAGCATGGATGAGTATATCAACAACAGGTGAGCTGGGGAGGAGCAGAGTTCAACGATGGTACTAAAAAGTGGAAAGAGGTGATCCTAGTGATAACACCAAAGTTATGAATAGTCACGTTCAGCTCCAGACAGTTGTCAGATAGAAGGATGGAATCACAAGCAAGGGCATGGGGTTTTTATATGGGAGTGGACAATGTCTTTTATCTTTAGAATATGTAATTGGAGTCTGACAATTTATAAGGGGTAGACGAATCGAGACAGGGCTCATGTGGTCCAGTGTTAGCATCCCTAACTTCTGGGCCAGGAGACTTGGGTTCAAGTCCCATCTGCTCCAGAAGTGTGTAATAACTTCTCTGAACAGGTTGATCTAGTAAATATCTAGAAAAAGCGAGAGAGTTGGGGGTGCAGGTCGAGTTGGGAGTCATCAGTATACAACTGCAAACTGATGCTATGGATTTCGATAATGTCAACAAAAGGAAGGAAGAGAGGTGCAAAAGAAGCTAGGCAGACATCCTTGGGAACAGGAGAGATAATGGTACAGGGGCAGGAAGGGAAACTATTGAAGGTGATTTCACTGGCTACAAGTCAATAAGTGAGAATGGAAGCAACTGTGTACAGTTGCACCCAGCTGGCTGATGGTTGAGGGATGACGATGGAAGGTGGCATTGTCAAAAAGCTGCAGGCAGGTTTTGAAGGACAATTTTCTTCTGCCACATTCATAGAGCATGCCATTTCTGACCTTGACACTGTGATGAAGTTGGACAGGGTGAATCCTGATTGGAAAGATTTAAATGTGGAGTTCGAGAAAAGATGAACACGATTGCGACGTAACAACATGTTAATGGGCGTAGAAGTGCAAATGGAGGAATAATGGGTGTCACTGAAATGGCAATTAATAAGGAATGGACGTAAACAAACCTGTATTTATTGATAGATTTATTTTTATCTGTGTACAAACTTTTCTAATTTCAATCATGACCTTTCTGAATCTGCTGTTCAATGTTTGAGAACAAGGTCAAGATAATTTAAACTCCATCGAATACCTATAATAGGATCATATGTTTGTATTAGCCACAGAGAACAAACAACCATTTTGCTATTGATCCTTCAATATGCTGCAAGAGACTGCAATAACAATAGAGGAGCTGTTATTAAATTGAAGTAAATTGGCCCGAAAGCAATTATTCCTGTCCCATTATAAAGGTTGCTCAGATTGGTGACTCATCCAACCATAGACTTACAGAGGTATTTTGAGGGGAGAATAATGTTGATGTCCATTCCTGTTAATGCCATCCTACTACACATTTTATGCAGCTTTGTTTAGGTTACTATGTGCAATTACTTTCTGAAATATTAAACTCATGGTAAGGAGGGAGTAATTTCTTTAAATCAAAATTCGGGACTTGTGTTACACAAAAAAGATTATTTGCTTTATGCTTGCAGTCTCCTAGCACTCACTTAGTTCAGCTTTAACTTTTTTTCGAGGTATAGCATGAGCATAGAAATGTTACATCCAAATTTATTCAATAGTACTCACAATTTCTGGTGTCGAACATTTCATCAGATTACATGTATTTTTAACTTTAGTGTTGTTTAAGCCAAATTTTGTGGTGCTCATCGAGGGTATATTTATCCTTCTGACTGTAAACTAGAAAATAACGATCAATTAATTACATATATTATTAACTGCTATTAGCTGGAAGAAAAATATTAAAAATATTAGCTTTTCAGATTGCTCAGAAGAGTGAACACAGACATGCGTAACTATCATTTTAACTTCTTGTATGCCACAGATTTCCTCAGCGATATTGCACACAGTCACTCCTGTAAACCATCTGACTTATTCTTTAATGGGGAGGGAAGATGAATGATAAAAAAAGAACATTTTGCTTCTTAGATTATATAAACACAAGAGCTTTGATTCTGCCAAATAAATGTAACATTTTGCAATGTGGCAAGTAATGTTCATAGAACAGAACAGTATACAAAGGGAATGGGCCCTTTGGCCCACAATGTTGTGCCAAACACGATGCCAAATTAAACTAGTTCCTTCTGCCTGTCCTTGGTCCATATCTTTCCATTCCTTGCATATTCATGTGCTTATTCATGCCACACAAATGCTAGGCAGAGACCATCTCCAATAAGAGACAATCTGTAAATCACCTCTTGGCATTCAATGGTACTATAATCACTGAATCTCCCACTATCAATAACCTTAGAGGTTACCATTAACCAGAAACTCAACTGGATTCATCACATAAACACAATGGCTACAAGAGCTGCACAGAGACGAGGAATACTGTGGTAAGTAACTTGCCTCCTGACTCCCTAAAGCCTGTTCACCATTTACAAGGCATAGGACGAGAGTGTCATAGAATGTTCCCCACTTGTCTGGATGGGTACTGTCCCAACAACACTCAGGAATCTTCACACCATCCAGGCCAAAGCAGCCACTTGATTGGCACCAAATTCACAAGCATTCACTCCCTTCAACACCAACGTTCAATAACAGCAGAGTATTATCGACAAAATGCACTGCCAAAATTTACCAAAGACCTCAGATAACACCTTCCAAAGCCATGACCACTTCCACTGAGAAGGCTATGGGAAACATAACCTTGGGGAGTAGCCCCATTTGCAATGTCCCACCCAAGCCACTCACTTGGAAATATATTGCTCTTTCTTCACTGTTACTGGATCAGGATCCTGGAATTCCCTCCGTTAGGGCATTGCTGATAGGCCTACGGAATGCTGACTTCAACAGTTCAAGAGGGCAGCTCACTAACACTTTCTTAAGGGCAAATGGGGACAGGCAATAAATGATGGTCAGCAAGTAACCTCTGTGTCCCATCAGTGATTTAAAATAACATGTCAATGCAACTGCATGTTACAAGCAATATTAAGATGACAAAATTTTAAAACAGCTTTACCACAATGAAACTAGTTAGCATATGAAGAAGAAATGGAAAAGGATTATTTTTCCAAGCAGATTCAAGGTAAGGGATGGACCATACAAAACAAGATTAGACTTTCTGGTTGGCAGACTTCTTTGCCAAAGGAACATCCGTGAACCAGATTTCTTTTAACAGCAATGGGCAGTAGTTACTATTAGCTGAGCTTTTTATTCCAGACTTTTGCTAAACTCAGATTTCACCATTTCCCATGGTGAGAATCAAACCCATGCCCTCAGAACTTTGACTCTGGATTCTGGATTGCTAGTCTAATAACATTACCACTATACTACTACATCCACTGTCAAACAATATGAAGGGCAATTCCTCACCACTAATGTTAATCAGAAGTATCTTATAACATTTACAGGTTGGCCATTAAATAGGAACATAGAAAATAGGTGCAGGAGTAGACCATTTGACCCTTCAATGTAACAATGGCTGATCATGCAATCTTAGTATTCCACTCTCGCTTTCTCTCCATACCTCTTGATCCCTTTAGCCGCAAGAGCTGTGTCCAGCTCCTGCCTGAATATATCTGATGTACTGGCCCATACATAGTTCTGAAGGAGAGAATTCCACAGGTTCACAACTCCCGAAGTGAAGAAATTCTTCCTTATCTCAGTCCGGAATGGCTTACCCCTTATTCTTAGACTGCGACTCCAGTTCTGGACGTCCCAGCATCAGGAACATTCTATCCACACCTAGCCTGTCCAGTCCCATCAGGATTTTACATGTTTCTATGAAATACCTCCCTCATTCTTCTAAATTCCAGTGAGTACAAGCCCAGCCAATCCAAACTTTCGTCATATGTCAGTCTTGCCATCCTGGGAAGAAGTCTGGTGAACCTTTGCTGGACTCCCTTAATAGTAAGAATGTCTTTCCTCAGACTAGGAGACCAAACTTGAACACAATACTCAACGTGAGCCCTCATCAAGGCCCTGTATAATTACAGCAAGATATCCCTAGCCCTATACACACATTTTCTTGCTATGAAGGCCAGCATTTCCTCACTGCCTGCTGCACCTCCATGCCAACCTTCAACGACTGTTACACCATAATATTTTGGTCTTGTTGCACCTCACCTTTTCCTAACCTGCTACCATTCATTTAATAATCAGCCTTCTGTTTTTGTGACCGAAGTAGATAAACTCACATTTATCCACATTGTATTGCATTTGCCAAGTGTTTGCCCACTCAGCCAGTCTGTCTAAGGCATCCTGCAGCCTCTTAGCATCCTCCTTACTGCACACACTGCCACCTAGCAACAAATTTGATATTGCATTCAATTCTTTCATCCAAATCATTAATATATATGGTGAACAGTTGGATAGTCCCATCATTGAACCCTGTGGCACCCCATTCGTGACTGCTTGTCACTCTGAAAAGACCCCATTTATTCCAACTGTCTGTTTCCTGTCTGCCAACCAGCTCTCCACTCATGTGAATACATTACATCTGATATCATGAACTTTAATTTTCCTTACTAATCTCTAGTGTGGAACCTTATCAAAAGCCTTTTGAAAGTCCAGATATACAACATTTACTGATTCACCCTTGTCCACTCGACTGGTCACCTTCTCAAAAAATTCCAGAAGACTTGTCAAGCATGATTTCCCTTTAGTGAATCCATGCAGACTAGGATCAATTCTGTCACCGCTTTCCAAATGCTCATTATTACATCCTTAATAACTGATGCCAGCATTTTCCTCATGACTGATATCAGGCTAAGCGTATAGTTCCCTGTTTTCTCTCTCCAACTTTTTTTTAAAAAAGTGGTCTTACGTTAGCTACCCTTCAGTCCATTAAAACTCTTCCAGACTCTATAGAATGCTGGAAAATGATAACCAGAGTGTGCTCAATTTTTAGAGCCACTTCCTTAAGTTCACTGGGATGCAGAACACCAGTCCCTGGGGACTTGTTGGGATTTAATCCCATTAATTTCCCCAATACTATTTCCTGACTAATAAGGATTTCCTTCAGTTCCCTCTACATGCTTGACTCTGTCCCTTAGTGTATCTGCAGCAGGTGCTGAGGGAATCAACAAGAAGGAAAAGCTTACTTGACCTTATCCTTACCAATCTGCTGGCTGCCAATGTATCTGTCCATGACAGTATCAGTAAGATCGACCACCGCACAGACCTTCTGGAGATAAAGTCCTGCTTTCACATTGAGAATAAACTCCATCATGTTCTATAACCGTGTTAAACGGAATAAACTTCAAACAGATCTAGCAACTCAAGACTGGGCATCCATGAGATGCTGTGAGCCATTAAAAGCAGCAGAATTCCACTCCAATACAACTTGTAACCTCATGTCCTGGCATATCCCTGACTCAACTACTACCATCAAGCCAGGGGATCAACCTTGGTTAAATAGAGAGAGCAGGAGGGCATGCCAGGAGCAGCATCAGCCACCAAATAGGATTATTTGCATGTCAAACAGC
Organism: Hemiscyllium ocellatum; assembly: GCF_020745735.1. NCBI lineage: Eukaryota > Metazoa > Chordata > Chondrichthyes > Orectolobiformes > Hemiscylliidae > Hemiscyllium > Hemiscyllium ocellatum. The sequence continues at coordinate 125,027,469 of NC_083403.1, read as the reverse complement.
ACAAGCAGCAAGTGATAGACAGAGGTAAGTGACCCCATAATCAAAAGATCTGATCTAAGCCCTGAAGTCCTGCCATATCCAGTCATGAATGGTGGTGGACAATTAAACAAGACACTGGAGGAGGCAGGCCCACAAATATTCCCATCATCAATGATGGAAAGGCCCAACACATCAGTGCAAAAGATAAGGCTGAGGCTTTTGCAGCAACCTTCAGCCAGAAGTGCTGAGTGGATGATCCATCTTGTCCTCCTCCAGTGGTCTCAGCATTACAGATACTAGTCTTCAGTCAATTCTATTCATTCCACGTGACATCAAGAAATGGTTGGATGCTGAATTCTGCAAAATCTACGGATGCTGATACCATTCAGGCAATAGTACAGAAGGCTTGTGCTCCAGAACTTGCCACTCCCTTAGCCAAACTGCTCCAGCACAGGTACTACATTGGCATCTACCCAACAATGTGGAAGATGTCCCGTATACTAAAAGTAGGACAAATCCAACCTGGCTAATTACTGCCCCATCAGTCTACTCTCAATCATCAGCAAAGTGATAGAACATGTCATCAACAGTGTTTAACAAGAATAATTTGTTCAGCAATAACCTGCTCAGTGACGCCCAGTTTGGGTTCCACCAGGGCTACTCAGTTCCTGACCTCATAACAGCCTTAGTTCAAACACGGACAAAAAAACTGAATTCCTGGAGGTGAGGTAAAGGTGATTGCCCTTGACGTCAAGGCTGCATTTGACTTAGTGGGGCATCAAGGAGCCCTTGCAAAACTAGAATCAATAGGCATCAGGGGGCAAACTCTCTGGTGGCTAAAGTAATACTTGACACATAGGAAGATGGTTGGGGTTGTTGGAGGTCAGTCATCTCACGTCCAGGACGTCTCTGCAGGGGTTCCTCAGGGTGGTGTCCTAGATCCAACCATCTTCAGCTGCTTCATCGGTGACCTACCCTCGATTATAAGGTCAGAAGTGGGGTTGTTCGCCAATGATTGCACAGTGTTCAGCACCATTCGCAACCCCTCAGATACTGAAGCGGCCAAACACAACAGGATCTGGACAATATCCAGACTTGGACTGACAAGTGGCAAGTAATATTCGTGCTGCACAAATGCCAGGCTATGGCTATCGCCAGTAAGAGACAATCTAATCACCATCCCATGACATTCAATGGTGCTATCATCATTGAATCCCTCACTATCAACATCCTGGGAGTTATCATTGATCAGAAGCTCAGCTGGATTCACCACATAAACACAATGGCTGATTGAGTAGGTCAGAGGCTAGGAATATTGCAACTCACCTCCTGATTCCCCAGAGCCTATCCACCATCTATGAAGCACATCTCAGGAGTGTGATCAATACTGCCCACTCACCTGGATGAGTGTAGCCTCAACAACATTCAAGAAGCTTGACACCATGCAGGAAAAAGCAGCCTACTTGATTGGCATGACACCCACAAACATCCAAGCCTCTAAAATCAACACTCAGTAGTAGCAGTGTATAGTATCTGCAAGATGCACTGGAGAAATTCAACATATCCTCAGTCAGCGCCTTCCAAACCCATAACCACCTGCATCTAGAAGGATAAGGGCAGCAGATATATGGGAATACTACCACCTTCAAGTTCCCCTCCAAGTCACTCACCATCCTGACTTGGAAATATATTGCAATACCTTCACTGTCGCTGGGTCAAAATCCAGGAATTCCCTCTCTAAGGGCATTGTGACAGGTGGACAGCAATGGTTCAAGAAGGCAGCTCACCAGCACCTTCTCAAGGACAACCAGTAAAGGGCAATAAATGCTAGCCAGCCAGCAATGTCCAAATCCCACAAATGAATAAAACAAACATTAAATTTAAAAATTTTAAAAATTGTGTAATTGTCTTTGAAAGGCAATTTATCAAACACCCATAACCATGATATAAAATCATACAATCTTAAAGAAAATAGACATTTGATATTAAAATGTTTCAGTATTGCTAAAAGATCTCTTGTCAGAACCTTTTACCTTGAACTCATCAGGACAACTTGCAAGAATAATAATTGAAGAGAAGAAAAAACTTTTATATCAACTCAACACAATATGTGCTAGCTGTTCACAGGTTCATTTCTCAGGACAAAGCCCTGACCAATCAGAGTTAACCTGTCTGTTTAAAATTACAGGAGTTCGGAGGTCATGTTGCAACTGTACAGGCCACTGTTGGAATATCGCATGCAATTCTGGTCTCCTTCGTATTGAGAAGATGTTGTAAAACTTGAAAGGGTTCAGCAAAGATTTACAAGGATGTTGCCAGGGTTGGAGGATTTGAGATATAGGGAGAGGTTGAATAGGCTATGGCCGTTTTCCCTGGAGTTTTGGAGGCTGAGGGGTGACCTTATAGAGGTTGATAAAATCATGAGGGATATGGATAGGATAAATAGACAAAGTCTTTTCCCTGGGGTGAGGGAGTCCAGAACGAGAGGGTTTAAAGTGAGAGGGGAAAGATATAAAAGAGAGCTAAGGAGCAACATTTTCACGCAGAGAGTGGTACATTATGGAGTGAGCTGCCAGAGGAAGTGGTGGAGGCTGGTACAATTGCAACATTTAAAAGGCATCTGGATGGGTATATAAATAAGAAGGGTTTGGAGGGATATGGGCCGGGTGCTGGCAGGTGGGATTAGATTGGATTGGGATATCTGGTTGGCATGGTCAAATTGGACCAAGGGGTCTGTTTCTGTGCTGTACATCTCCAGGACTCTATGACTCTAATTAGCTCTCAATCCTCATTAATGCATGCATTCTCCATAGTAACACTTTTATCAATCACAGTCCACATGCCAAACAGCACTCTTCTTTCACACAGTATAAATGTTAGTTTTCCCCCTTAAATTGGTATTCTTGTTAAGTATACTGATGAGTGCAAGTAGTTTGGAGTATAACCTGGTGTTGTGTAATTTTTTACTTTGTGCCTGATAAGAAGCTTGTCAAAATGGGAATAGGAGCTGCTATACCTATTAAGCCTGCTCCACTATTTAATTTGATCATTGCTGATCAAACAGATCAATGCTTTTTATCCACAGTGTACCCTTAATCTTTCAAGGTGTATGTCTCTTATGTCTTCCTTTAAGGTGTATGTCTCTTATGTCTTTCTTTGTATTTTATCAGTACCCAAATCTTAAAATTTCTATGCAACTCTGCATCAGAACTGTTAACCTGGACTCACTCCCATGCCTTTTCCCATAGCCCTTCCTTTTTTTCCTTCTCAGGTTCTGTTTTGAAGGTCGTGATTGAATCCGCCTCTACTGCACTCTCAGACAGTACATTCCAAATCTTAGGCCACTCACATAGCGAAAATGATAAGTATCCTATGAACAACTCCTAGGCGGTGCAAAGAGCAGAAAGCAAACTAATGTCATTCCCAAGTGACAGGAAGCAGCAGCCTCTTTAAAGATGGTTGTAAAATCAGGTTGCCTGCATGACAGAAAAGAAAATGTTTATTGTATCCTAGCAGCTTTACTCTCTCCTCCACTCCCACTGCAGCCTTCTAACCACTTCCCCAACTTCCTCATAATTGCCAGATGAAAATGTATGTTGTTTCTGGGGATCTTGTCCTTGCCCCAGTTCCAGTGCAAAGGACCCCTTTTCTGCTCCCATTCTAGCTTTGTCCTAATCTCAGTGTCGCCCCACTCTCCACCTCATGGTCCCAGACTCCTTGTCAGCAACTAATGCGTGAACGCTAGGTTAACGCGCATGGAATTCAATGATATCATTGGTGCATGCAGTGGTGCTTCCCGTGGCTGGCATGTAAAATCCCTGACTGTGACTATCATATTATGTTATTAATAAACACAATGGTTTAAAAAATGTTTTTCTCATGCTGCTGCTTCTTTTGCCAACCACCTAAAAGGTCTCCACAGAGGTAAATATCCTGTCACCAAGTTACCCTTTATTTATATGTGGAGAGTCCATGACACTGATCCAGCTCCCTCAGAGGTAAAAGAAATAACTCCAGAAGCTGGAAACCAGATTCTGGATTAGTGGTGCTGGAAGAGCACAGCAGTTCAGGCAGCATCCGAGGAGCAGTAAAATCGACGTTTTCGCTGCTCCTTGGATGCTGCCTGAACTGCTGTGCTCTTCCAGCACCACTAATCCAGCTCCCTCAGAGTCAGCTCTCGGAGTGAACAGGATGTCTGATACACCTGTTTATATCTGTCAGTCAGGGCTCCCTCTTTGGACCAGATTAACCACCCCAATCATGTTCTATAAAGTCTACCTGGCTGATCTCATTTCAATCATTACATCATCTTTCATTGATGTCTGCTGGTTCTCAATTCTTCCAACAGAAGGATCAGTTTTTCCATATTTGTCCAGGTTTAGCATTTTGAACACCCCTGCAAAATATCTTCTCGAGCATCCTCTCTGCAACCAAAACATTCACAGATTCTTCAACCTATCCTTGCAGCTGGAGTTTCTCATCCCTGGAAATATTCTTGTGAATCTTTTCTCCACTATCTGTAAAGCCTTCACCTTCTGCCCAAATTATGCTTCCTTGAGGCCAGGTCAGTTTCTTATTTAGGTTAACTGTACAACACATTGGTGATAAAGTATTTTAGCAATATAAATCATTCTTCTTCTTGTTAGTGTATCCCCCAAATTATTCAAATTCCTTATTCAAAAGTGATCAAGGATCAAAAGGTTTTGATTCTCATTCAAACCCTTTAATACAGTTGCTATACAGTTGCTAGCCACAAAGAAATTATGATCACTTGTTTTATTGAGACTCCAGTACACTGCAAAATTACTAAATTAGGTGTGGTAGTTAATATTAAATTGGAGGAACGGGATACAATTCCAACAACCCACTAATGGCTTCTCAAGTTGTGATTGATCCCACAAATGTTAGTTTTTGATTTACAGCAGAAATCTCAGGGGCTAAGCTAGTACTATAGTTGTGATAAAATAGTATAGTTGTGACACACTATCAGTCTTATATACCACCTCTTGAGCGGAGCTGTACAGATTACTGCACAAAATCACATAACTAAATGATACACATTATAAAATGGAAGTAATTTTCACAATATAATGTTTGACACTTATTACACACCAAGTTATTTTCTTGCTTTTATGTTATAGCACTAGACGTTAAACGTTACATTGTTGTGGTTCTGTTCACCGAGCTGGGAGTTTTTGTTGCAAACGTTTTGTCCCCTTTCTAGGTGACATCTTCAGTGCTTGGGAGCCTCCTGTGAAGCGCTTCTGTGCTGATTCCTCCGGCATTTATACTGGTTTGAATGTGCCGCTTCCGGTTGTCAGTTGCTGTCCACTGCAGTGGCCGGTATATAGGGTCTAGTTCGATGTGTCTGTTGATAGAATTTGTGGATGAGTGCCATGCCTCTAGGAATTCCCTGGCTGTTCTCTGTTTGGCCTGCCCTATAATAGTGGTGTTGTCCCAATCGAATTCGTGTTGTTTGTCATCTAAGTGTATGGCTACTAGGGATAGCTGGTCGTGTCGTTTCGTGGCTAGTTGGTGTTCATGGATGCGGGTTGTTAGCTGTCTTCTTGTTTGTCCTATGTAGTGTTTTGTGCAGTCCTTGCATGGGATTTTGTACACTATGTTGGTTTTGCTCCTGCTGGGTATCGGGTCCTTTGTCCTGGTGAGTTGTTGTCTGAGAGTGGCTGTTGGTTTGTGTGCTGTTATGAGTCCTAGTGGTCGCAGCAGTCTGGCTGTCAGTTCAGAAATGCTCCTGATGTATGGGAGTGCGGCCAGTCCTTTGGGTTGTGGCATGTCCTCATTTCGTTGTCTTTCCCAAGGATAGAATCCACAAATTCTATCAACAGACACATCGAACTAGACCCTATGTACCGACCACTGCAGCGGACAACAACTGACAACCGGAAGCGGCAGATTCAAACCAGTATAAATGCCGGAGGAATCAGCACAGAAGCGCTTCACAGGAGGCTCCCAAGCACTGAAGATGTCACCTAGAAAGGGAACGAAACGTTTGCAACCAAAACTCACAGCTCGGCGAACAGAACCACAACAACGAGCACCCGCGCTACAAATCTTCTCACAAACTTTGAACACCTATGGGCGAGAAATACTTTAAACGTTACATCTGAGCTATTCACCAGGACTCACAATTTCTGGGTTTGAGCATTTCACCAGGTCGTATATGCGTTTAACTGCTGTGTTGTGCAAGCGAAACTTGAAAGGTCTCTTCAAGGATGCCTTTACCCTTCTGACTGTAAGCTACAAAATAGCAACAAGTGAACTTATTTGGTCACATATATTTTTATTCCAACTGGCAGGAAGACAATATTATTTATTGCTTCTACAATTACTATGAGGAATTAACATAGACTCAAGGCGATATACTTTTTAACTTTTCGAATGTCAATTTAATGGAATCAGTCTCTGTTGTGATGTTATCTGAGCTGATTTATATAGGAGGGTGAAGACTGGTGATCAAGGAATAGCATTCTGCTTCCTATCACAGACAATGGATCTGATTTTCTTTCCAAATATTCTTGTTGTGTATGTTAGAAAAGCTCGTTGTCACAGCGCCTGGCACTGCTGTTACAGTACCAGGAACCCAGGTTCAATTCCTCCCTTGGATGACTGTCCAAGTGAAGTTTGCACGTTCTCCCTATATCTGTGTGGGTTTCTTCTGAGTGCTCTGGTTTCCTCCCACTGTCCACAGATGTGCAGGTTAGTTGGATTGGCCATGCTAAATTACCTGTTGTGTGCAGGCTAGGTGGATTAGCCCTGGGGAATGTAGGGCTATAGGGTGGGATGCTCTTCAGAAGGTCAGTGTAGACTTGATGGGCTGAATGACCTGCTTCCACACGGTAGGGATTTTATGATTCAAAAGAATGACATTAATCTTGAAACAATGCAAGACAAATAATTTCTGTAGTTTTGCACACAGGGAGTCAAGAATAAATATCACCTTTATGTCAAGCAGAGCTAGAAAGTGGAAAACAGTTGGACCAGGGCTGAGGTGGGAATTATGCAGATAGATTAGAATACAAATATGCCCCAGCATCAGTAAGGGGAAATGTGCTGATCAGGGTAAAGACTGACATGATAGGCCAAAGGAAAGGAAGAATAGTGCTAAAGGATAGAATATGTCAAGATGGCTGAAGATAATAGTTAGACATTTACAAGGTCAGAGGAAAGAGAGGTCTGGGAGTTCACCACACAGTGTTAAAACTATTTTGGCGATAAGACATGGCTCAATTCCATTATAAAAATGGAAGGAATTGGATGTGCAGATAAAGACAAAGTTGACCAATGAGAATGCAAACAAAAACAATGTAAAATTTATTCTCAAGAAACTGATTGAGGTTTGCTTCATCATGATTTATCAAATAACATTCAATATTTCACTTGAAAAATTAAGTACAAACCTTTCAAGAGACGGATTTGGTGAAAATGAAGAAAGTGGAACTGGCTGTTTGCAGTTTCCCAAGGCTACAGAGGTGGGCTGGCCAATCAAAGTCAATGGCTAAACAGTGGCAGGTTGAATGGCCCAGTTGGGAGGTCATGTTGCGGCCGTACAAGACATTGGTTAGGCCACTGTTGGAATATTGCATACAATTCTGGTCTCCTTCATATTGGAAAGATGTGTGAAACTTGAAAGGGTTCAGAAAAGATTTACAAGGATGTTGCCAGGGTTGGAGGATTTGAGCTAGAGAGAGAGAGGTTGAATAGGCTGGGGCTGTTTTCCCTGGAGTGTCGGAGGCTGAGGGGTGACCTTATAGAAGTTTACAAAATTATGAGGAGCATGGATAGGGTAAATAGACAGTCTTTTCCCTGGGATGGGGGAGTCCAGAACTAGAGGGCATAGGTTTAGGGTGAGAGAGGAAAGATATAAAAGAGACCTAAGGGACAACTTTTTCACTCAGAGGGTAAGATGTGTATGGAATGAGCTGCCAGAGGAAATGGTGTGGAGGCTAGTACAATTGCAACATTTAAAAGGCATCTGGATGGGTATATGAATAGGAAGGGTTTGGAAGGATATGGGCCGGGTGCTGGCAGGTGGGACTAGATTGGGTTGGGATATCTGGTCGGCATGGGTGGGTTGGACCGAAGGGTCTGTTTCCTTGCTGTACATCTCTATGACTCTATGACTTTATCTGAACCAGCCATTCAACAAACACTGGTTGAAATTATACAACAGTATTGTCAGTACTAGTGTTAAACAGATGGGACCAAGTGAGAAACAGGGGTTGGCAGGGAAATGTGTATTTTGAGCACAATCATGTCCCTGGGCAACAGACATGTCTTTACTGTAACATTTTTTGTTCTCTGGAAGTGCACCAGTATGGGACTGCCCAGTGTCCAACTTTAGGTCAAACATTAGAGTAAACATTAAATTCCAGTTGATTGAATTGCACAAGGTTAGCTGACATACTCAAAATTCACAGTGCACCTATAAACGTAAGGCCTTTAGAATTCTGCAACTTTGAAAAACATTGGTGTGAGGTTAGAGAAATAGCAGAAAATATACCTCCTGAGCATTTTGCGCAAGGGTCATAAATGTATTTGTTACTGAAACATATCATAAGTCAAAGATGGATATGGTTGAGAACCAGTTCTAAATGAAGTTGGAACTTGTTTTAGATTTAATTTTGTTTGAAATTCATTAATTTTCTCAGTAAATTTGGGATGGCACGGTGGCTCAGTGGTTAGCACTGCTGCCTCACAGCACCAGTTCAATTCCAGCCTCGGGCGACTGTGTGGAGTTTGCACATTTTCCCCGTGTCTGCGTGGGTCTCCTCTGGATGCTCCGGTTACCTCTCACAATCCAAAGCTGTGCAGGTCAGGTGAATTGGCCATGCTAAATTGCCCATAGTGTTAGATGCACTAGTCAGAGGTAAATAGGGGGAAATGGGTCTGGGTGGGTTACTCTTCGGAGGGTCAGTGTGGACTTGTTGGGCCTAATGACCTGTTTCCACACTGTGGCGAATCTCATCCTTGTAAAAGATCTTTAGGGAAAAAAAATGTCACTGCACAATCATGTACCAGCTAACAGGTAACATATGTCATATATTAATACCACCACCCAACTTTATCACACCAGCTGCATTATGTTTAAGGCAGCAGTTAATAATAGCAGTGCTTTGGACTTTCTTGTTGTGCAGTGATGGTGTCTCTACCTCTGAATTGAATGACCTGAGTTCAAGCTCAGCAGGTCTCGCAGTATCTGTGAAGAGAAATCAGAATTAACTTTTTGGGTCTGATAATTCTTCTTCAGTTCTGAGCTGAAATGTTAACTCTGATTTCTCTTCACACCTGCTGCTAGACCTGATGAGGTTTTACTGATGAGTTTCTGGTTTTGTTTCTGGTTTACAACATCCACAGTTCTTTAATTGACCCGGGTTCAAGTCCCAGCTGCTCTGGAAGTGTGTAATTACATCTTTGAGCAGGTTGCTTAGAAAAGTAATTTAATAATAAAAAAAACAACAGCAGTGCTACAGCTCTGATGCTTACTGGGAGAAGAGACTGAGAAGCAGACAGCTTCATTTCGTTCACATCTTGGCTGGTCATCTGAATTGGATCTATTATGAGAATTTTAAAGAATTATAATACAATAAATTTCTTTGCACAATGCATTGAACAACTTGTGCAATAGCACACCTCATTAATTAATTTTATCAGGGAAGGTACAAATATTTGCTGTCTTGTGTCTAAGTGTAAAACATTTACGTTGAAATATCTTTACTACACACTCATGGGGACCTGTATATTGTAGCCAAATGTCATATCTCCAGCTAACATAAATTAGATATAATGGTATATTTTAAAACAATTAGACTTATCCTTGGTCACATCTGAGTAAAGTCATCTAGATGCACGGAATGACCTCAGTGACATGAGGAAAGAATAAAAACTGGCACTTGCTAGGCAGTGGATAGCTTGAATACATGATGCCAGGTGAGGAAACAGGTTTTGTGATCAAACAGACTTTCCTCAATTTACACAATGTTATCTAAATAGCAGTTACATCAAAAAGAGTTGTAAAATACAATTGCACAAAGAATTAAGGGGACATTTGGTCTGTCAGAGCAACCTCCAAGTGTTTCTACAGGAGATCCCACAAAGAAAGCATTCAAAAGAACCTCTAACTGCTCAGGGAGCAACAGGAGATTATAATAAACAGTTAGTTTAATTTAGAAGGTCATTAGCACATTCTAAATAGGCCGAATGGCCTATTCCTGTGTCATAGTGCATGACATTTTGGTATTTTGCAGGAAAATTATAGCATATGTATATAAATGTATCCACGCATCCATTAAGTCACGTTCAATCTCATGGTTATATCACAAAAATAATACAGTAAAGCTTTCAAAAAAAAAATCTTTTGGCATGCATAATTAAATTGAAAAAGACATTTAAATTTAAGCTTTTTTTTCTGAGATGGCTTTTTCAATTCCTGAGAACTGAATGGTATGATATGAGTTGGAGCGCTGCACTATATTGACTATAGCTGCTTCAGATGATAGGATAAATGTCATCGCTCTGCTCATTGGTAGGGTTTTCTACAATGCATTTCTGAATATCTTAATACAATTCTCAGCTGATTAATCACAGTGCAAACTAGTATCTATCTCAGGGAAGCTGAAATGACATCTGAAATGGAAAGGTAATTCACTGGTGCTGTTGTGTTGAAATATTGCAGTATGGTGACATACCTGACATGGGACTGCTTGATTGAGATGCCGTGACTGAAATGAGAAAACATTCGATTCTCCAGAAATACCATTTTATGCCTCAACTAGATTAACTGAAATATATGCAGAGTGAAAAAAGCCTTCTCATTTGATAAATTGCCCTCAAAACAAACCATTTGTTAAGTAAACAGAGACAAGCATGATGACATAATTGACAATGGGATGACATAATCTTAATTGTACCACATGAACTGTGTATCCACTGTACCTCACTTCTGGTAGCATTTTCTCAGATGACCACTGCTGGCACCTTGTAGTTTTTTTTCTATCTCCATCAAATACGTGGTACTAGGTAAGGGCTGACAAAGTAGTTCAATGCCATCAAATCTCCTTTGTCTTTACTTGGTCATATGCTTATCCTGTGATTCATGATGGAAGATGGAATTTTACAGAAGAAACATAGTTCTTAGATGACAAGAATATTTATTTTATGACAGAAATGTGTAACGAAATTTGGTCACATGTATATAACTATATGACATTTCCCATCAATCCATCTTCCTACTTGTCTCTTACTTCACAAACATAGCTGCTTTGGACATTTCTTATATTCCTCAGACCACACTCTCTTTGAATTTGAAAAAAATAGTATGCTCCTTTTTTGAGGACTCAGGATTGTCTCTTTCTAAGACATCTTTTGTGATGAGCATCAGTCCTTGTAGGCTGTGTTGCTAGTCCATTACATTGTCCGGAAAATTCTGAATCTCCTGAACTTCCTTTATGGAGTAACCCTTTCTGCTAACTCAAGCAGTTTCCCTTAACATCATCTGGGGGACCTTCAATCTCAAGAATCAAATATTGTCTCCATTGTGGTATCTTGGATTTCTGAATCAGGGTATAACTAACAAATTATAAAATATAGTTTTTTTTTTAAGTATGCTAGACAGTTAGACCAGGCAACTTCACCTTTTTTGATCATCGTCTTGATCTGTGCACGTTAAGCTGCTAACTATCCCCCTTGAATTGTTTGTTAAGCTGGATGGCTTCAGTGTTTTTCTGTGCTCATTTTACTGGTGAAGTAGACTTCCTCATACTCTAAGTCATGTTGCTGAAAGCCCGCTACTTCTTAACACTTTCTCTGTTGTTGGCATTGATAGCTCAGTTGAATCAATTTGTTTAACAGATGGTTCTGCTGTCAGAACACAATCAGCTAAAAACATCTAAACGGGTTGTACTGCTCATTCTTGTTCTCAGTATTTGTGTTTTATCAGAAGCTTTGCTGAATTTTATTGCCTGATCTATCTGCATTGCTGAGAGGAATGTTTCCCAGATCAGTCAATCCTGTATAACCACAGATTTTCACAATTTCACAGATTTTGAGATCTTTGACCAACCCACCAGGGAATAAGCTATGGTTGTACATGAGGTAATTAGTTTCCCTACAGTGTGGAAACAGCCCCTTCAGCCCAACAAGTCTATACTGACCCTCCTAAGAGTAACCCACCCAGACCCATTTCCCTCTGACTAATGCACCTAATACAATGGGCATTTCAGCATGGCCAATCCACCTGATCTGCACATCTTTGGACTGTGGGGGGAAACTGGAGCATCTGGAGGAAACCCACACAGACACAGGGAGAATGTGCAAACTCTACACATCTAGTCGCCCAAGGCTGGAATCAAACCCAGGTCCCTGGCGCTGTGAGGCTGCAGGGCTAACCATTGAGCCACCATGCCGCTCAAATGTCTAACGTCTAAATATCCCTGATTTATTTATTCCAGTTCATTTTTTCAAATGATAACTAGTCATTTATTAGAAAATCATCTGTGATTGTGAAGTATTGTTGGTGCTCACAGCATGTGTTCTCAGTCACCTCACTGGACTCTTGACCTGGCTATTCTTCAGCATAATGCTGTGAATAGCAGCACAATTTAGGTCACTCTTGACTTTGTTCCATTTAGTGGAGCTTATCTTAGTTGCTGGCCACTATTTCTTCTTGGCCAAATGGAATATTTATTTTAGATCACTGCTGGTAATCACAATAATTTTTTTTTTGAGTTCTGTTGTGGGTTTAAGAAGCTTAAATGACATATTTTTCTGGTTTCCTCTTGGCCATGTTGACTGTAGACCATATATACATTTTCAACTCCTATTGATGTAATGTAACTTGTAGAATATCTGTACCCTTAACAATTTTTCTGCATATACCAAGTAGTCCCATCTCTATAGGATGTAGCTTTTATTTCTTCAGCCATGGTAACTGGTCTGATAAGATAGTGACAGCACTTGTAGCAAACTTAAATTCAATAAGATGTCTATTATCTGTGAACTTTGGATTGCTGGAATCACAAATTTTCCCTATAAATGCTTATCTTTGCTAAAGAAAATTACTGCACCATGTATGTGTGATCAGCTCCTTTTCTGCAGCTTTGCAATTGTCTCCTATTTCTGCAATACATGTTTGATTTTGAGGCCTGCAGGAAGTCTAATCTTGTGTTGTGTATGGTCCAACTCTGATTTTGAATCTTAGGAAGAATTACCATTTACTAATTCTTCTCCTTATGCTAATTAAACTTATTATACTAAAGCTGTTTCAAAACTGTATCATTACAAAATTGTTTGTAATCTGCAGTTACTTGACTTGTTCTTTTTACTCACTCATTACTGGCATTTATTGCCTGTCTCTGGAAGCCCTTCAGAAGGTGGTGGTGAGCTGCCTTATTAAATTGCTACAGTCCTTCTGTTGAATGTAAACCCACTATACACTTAGGAGGGAATTTCAGGATTCTGACCCAATGATACCGAATTAACAGTGGCATTAGATTAGATTCCCTACAGTGTGGAAACAGGCCGTCCCAACCGACCCTCCGAAAAGTAACCCACCCTGACCCATTTTCCTCTGACTATGGGCAATTTAGCATTGCCAATTCACCTGACCTGTACCCGGAGCTAAACCCACACAGACAAGGGGAGAATGTGCAAACTCCACACAGACAGTCACTCAAGGCTGGAATTGAACCTGGGACCCAGGTGCTGTGAAACAGCAGTGCTAACCACTGAGCCACTATGCCACCCATATTTCCAAGTCAGGATGATGAGTGGCTTGGAGGCGAAATTGCAGATGGTGGTATTCTCTCTCATGTCCCTGTTGCCCTTGTCCTTCCAAATGGAAGTGGTTGAGGGTTAGGAAGGTGTTAGCAATGAATATCTACAGCGCATCTTATAGATAGTGCACAATGGTGCTACTAAGCATTGGTGATGGAGGGAATGGATGCTTGTGGATTTGGTGCCAATCAAGTGCGTTGCTTTTTCCTGGATGGTGAGAATCTTCTTGAGGGTTCTTGGAGCTACACTCATCCAGGTAAATGGGGTGTATTTCAACACACTCCTGACTTGTGCCTTACGGATGGTGGACAGGCTTTGGGGAGTCAGGAGGTGAGTTACTCATTGCATTATTCCTAGCCTCTGACCTGCTCTAGTAGCCATTATATTTAAGTAGTGAGTCCAGTTGAGTTTCTAGTCAATGGTAGCCCCAAAGTTTTGATAGTGAGGGCATTCAGTAATGGTAACACAATTGAATGTGAAGGGGCAGTGGTTAGATTGCCTGTTATTGGAGATGGTCATTATCTGACATTTGTGTGGTGTGAATGTTATCACTTGTCAGCCCAAGCTGGATATTGTCCAGGTCATGCTGCATGGATATTGTCCAGGTCATGCTGCATTTGTGCATAGACTGCTTCAAGTCTCTGAGGAGTTGCAAATGGGGATGAACATTGCGCAATCGTCAGTTAATATCTCCAATTCTGACCTTATGTTGAGGGGAAGGTCTTGTATTTACTATGCTGTTTTAAACTGAAATTCAGTAGAGCTTTCTCGATTCTTTACAGCATTCCTTTTATTTGCCAGTTCTAAAAAAAATCCACATTCAATTCTGAATGAATTTTTACATTGAGTTGCTCGCTGTTCTGTTGTCATGTATTGCTTTTGTTCTACTTCCTGAGTTTTCTGATCTTGTCCTGGATTTTCTCACCATTCTAACAATCAAAATGACATCCACACTTTTTTCTAGGGTTTTTGACCTTCTGCAGCCAACATGGATTTTTTTTTATCTCCTTCCTCCCATCTTAAAACTTAGGTCCTCATAAACTTTTAAATTAAGTTTCTGGTTGCACCCCTTATAAATCTTCTCACTGAAGTTGCCTCTTAATTATTGAGTCCCGATCATTTTAAATTTTGCTGTAGTCTTGTACTGGATTAATTTATGTTTGTTCGGTTTCAGTTTAAATAAGTTGAGACCTTTCTAATTCTGCAGCTTCAGTTCAAATCTCATTTTGATCCCTTCGCTGTTCCTTATTGCAGATTGTTTGATGTGTTCAACATGAGAGATTTATTGAAAAAGACTCAACAGTTTTTTTCAATGTGCACCTCATGGAAGAGGTCACATGGCTTTGACAAACTAGGACAGACATTTATATCTGATTGCCTTTCAATCCAAACATCCCACATTTGATAGAAAATTTGAGAAAGAAAAGAGGATGCATTATTGCATACATTTTTAGTTAACCAAGTCAACCATGCACAACTACTAGTAAAAAATGAGGTCTGCAGATGCTGGAGATCACAGCTGCAAATGTGTTGCTGGTCAAAGCACAGCAGGCCAGGCAGCATCTCAGGAATAGAGAATTCGACGTTTCGAGCATAAGCCCTGGCTTATGCTCGAAACGTCGAATTCTCTATTCCTGAGATGCTGCCTGGCCTGCTGTGCTTTGACCAGCAACACATTTGCAGCATGCACAACTACTAGTTGCTGTAGCAGCTCATTAGTTCCACTGTTGTCTGTTTATTGTACATGCATGGCACGCATGAGCTTCAAAGTGTTTGGGTCTTGTGATAATAAACATGCAGGTTGTCTGCCTTTTATCAAAGCATCATTTTTTGCTTGGTATGATGTACTCCCTGATTTGCTATCCAAATCTTCTCAGCTGGCTTCGCCAACTTACATTATTGCCTTAGAAAGCTCTTTCCTTCAGTTGTATGTGGCAAAAGCAACCATTTCATTTTATGGCTTCAACCTCAAGATTTCATTCCATTTTTCCAGCTGGACCCCCCCTCCTTGTGCAGTTTTCTTCATAGAATTTTCCAAATGTTGACAGTATAGAGGAGGATAATTGGCCCATTCCAGGCTCCTGACTGAGCTAGCTAGCTAGTCCCATGCTACAGCTCTACCTCCATAACTCTCCAAATTCATCACTTTCAGAGACATTTCTAGCTCTCTTTTGAAACTTTTTGCAAAATCTACCTTCACTGCTGTCCCATCCAGCACCTTCCAAATCCAAAAATTATTCTGAGTAAAGAGGTTTTTCCTCATCTCACTCCCAGCTCTCTTTCTGACACCCTTGAAATTGTGACTCCTCGTTAATGATACTCCAATTAGTATTAGATTAGAAAGATTATCCTTCTTTCCCCTGCCAAATATGTTAATAATTTTGAACACTTCGATAAAATCATTTCTTAATCTTCTCTGATCCAAAAAGAATAAGACCAATTTCTCTAATCTTTCTTCAGATTCCTGGTATTGTTCTAGTAAATCTCCTTTATACTGTCTCCAGAGTTTTAACAACCTTCCCAGAACTGAGTAAAATACTCCAAGTGTGGTCTACAGAATGATTTGCAGAGGTGCAACATGACTTCCTTGCTTTTATATTCTATGCCTCTATTTATAAAGTCAAGGATCCTTTAAGTCTTATTAACAACAGTTTCAAATGGCCTGGCCACCTTCAGAGAACCATGCACATAAACCCTGGAGGTCCTCTGTTCCTGTACTCTCCTCAAAATTGTACTATAGATCCTCTATGATTTCTTCATATTGCCTTTACCAAAGTGTATTACCTCACATTTCTCTGCACTGAAATTCAACTCCCATTTGAACAACTTGTTACTGTCGCTGAAGTCACTCAATGTCATCCTCACAATTCACTATTCTCCCTAGCTCAGTATCATCTGCAAATTGAGATATTTTGCCAGAAAAATGCCAAAAGCATGGGTCCTGACACTGATCCTTGGGGACATCATTTTCAACTCCTCTCCAGGCTGAGAAATGCCCATCTATGCCTACCTTTTGATTCCTATCTTTTAGCTAACTTCTAACCCATCAATCCTAAACATTTCTAATTTTCTATCATTTCGAATTTGCTAACCAACCTGTTGTGTAGTACCATATCAAATGCTTTCTATATCAAATATATAACATCCACAGCATGACCCTCATCAACTACCTGTGTCACCTCATCAAAGAGCTCAATTTAATTTTCAGATATGAACTGCCCTGACAAAATTTCTCTCGTATTAACTTATTTCTCACTAAGTGTACTTTTATTTTATTCCAAATTATAGCCTCCATCAGCTTTCCCACTGTTGATGTCAATCTGACAGGTCTGTAGTTTCCTGGGTTATCTTTTGCTCTTTTCTTAAAAACAGCAATACTCGCATTTGTAACCCTCTAGGCCCCTGGCACTAATCCTTAGTTCAGAGAGGCCGAGGAAATTTTTCTCAAGTTCCACAATTCTTCCTTCTCTCAGCAATCTAGAATGCATCCCATTTCTCTACTGGCAGGGCTGACAGCCCTTTTAGCACTTCTTTGTTATCTATCACTATATTGTGGGTGGCACGGTGGCTCAGTCGTTGGCACTACTGCTTCACAGCACCAGGGACCTGGGTTCGATTCCAGCCTTGGGCAACTGTCTGTGTGGAGTCTGCACATTCTCTTCGTGTATGCATGGGTTTCCTCCGGTGCTCCGGTTTACTCCAAAGATGTGCAGGTTAGGTGAATTGGCAATGCTAAAATTTCTGTAGTGTTAGGTGCATTAGGCAAGGGTAAATATACGGTCGGAGTGGGTTACTCTTTGGACGGGTGGTGTGGACTTGTTGGGCCGAAGGGTCTGTTTCCATACAGTAGGGAATCTAATCCACTGCACAGTTGCTCATATCCACATTTTCAATTGGGCCATTGTAATTTAGTAAAGACAGAAGTAAAGTATTAGTTTCGTACCTCTGTCATTTACTTCAGTGAACAGTTTACCCCACTTGTTCCTTATGTGCCCCACCCTATCCTTTGCTAATCCTTTCTGATTACTACATTTGAAGAACAATTTACTATTTGTTTCATTATAGCCTGCCATCCATTCCTCACGCTTCCTCTTATCTGCTCGTATTTCAGCCTTAGCCTCCCTACTGCATTTCTGATACTTTTTCTGATTTCTATTACTATTATTATTATGGTATGCCTCATGTGCCTTCTTTTTCTTCCTTATTTTCTCATTAATATCTAGCTTTAGAAGTCCTGCATTTGATTCTCATGGATATGTACTTAGTTTGCACTCTATTTATCTCTCTTTTGAAAATCTCTCATTTTTCATCCACTAAAATGTATTCCCAATCAGCCTGGCCAGTTCAACTTTTAGAACCCAAAATCTACCCTTTTTCAGTCTAGGATTTTAATCCTTGATTGATTTTTTTATCCTTATCCCTCATAATATTGAGCCATATTATATTGTGATCACTATTTCCCAAGAGATCAGTTCCATTTCAGCTCAGATGAAACCCATGTTTTTCCTCTCCCAAAAGTCATACCCAAGTCTCAAAAATCTAAACCTCCCACCTCTACACCATCCCTCAAGCCATGCATTTCCCTCCCTGAGCTGCCTTTGCTTAAATGCTGAAGCTTGTGTCACATGTACTATTTCTGAGATTACTACCCTGGAGGTCCAGTGTTTCAACCTACTCTCTAATTCCTGAGACTGATCCTGCAAGATCTCTCAGCTCTTCCTTCCTATGTCGTTGGTTCTCACATGAACCAGCACAACTGATTGTTCACCCTCTCTTTTCAGAAGTTTATCCAGTCATTCCATTGTATCCTGAACTCTTGTACCTAGGAAGCAACAGATCGTATGGCTTGGCTTCAAACTAGACTGCCTATACCTTGCTGAAAATGTATTGCTAGAAAAGCGCAGCAGATCAGGCAGCATCCAAGAAGCAGGCGAGTCGATGTTTCGGGCATGAGCCCTTCTTCAGGAATGAGGAAAGTGTATCCAGCAGGCTAAGATAAAAGGTAGGGAGGAGGGACTTGGGGGAGGGGTGTTGGAAATGCGATAGGTGGAAGGAGGTCAAGGTGAGGGTGATAGGCCGGAGTGGGGGTGGGCGCGGAGAGGTCAGGAAGAAGATTGCAGGTTAGGAAGGTGGTGCTGAGTTCGAGGGATTTGACTGAGACAAGGTGGGGGGAGGGGAAATGAGGAAATTGGATAAATCTGAGTTCAACCTTGAACCTTGAACCTTGAACTAGTGACTCATCCACTACCACCACCTTTCTAATCTGATTATCAGTCTCTATCTCCTTTCCCAGAACAGCCTCAGGCACATGGTACTGTGGTTTTCCTTTGTGTCAACTGTGCCTTATTCAGCCTTGTTGCTCACTCCATAGGCATCTGAAATTTCTTACATCTATATGAAAGGCATGTTCGTTCATTCATCAGACATCATGACTTGCAAAACATTTAAGTCCCATCTGTAACTTTAAGGGTTTATTCATCTGAGGCTTGCTTCTGATGAGATGAGAGGCTTTAGCTTTGTTTCCATACATCTAGAATTCTAGATTATAGGATTTGCCATAGCATTGGGCTCTCTCTGTTCAACATGCCCTTAGCTGTTGTCCAATACTACCATTGTGACTGTAATATCTTCTAATACTGTTTCAATTTCCCTGACATTTGAACAAGAGCTATAATGAGAATAGCTGCCAACATCTTTTTTTAACCAGTGATTTAGTGTGACCTGTTTTGCTGATCTTTGTATTTTTTTCTACTGGCAATGCATAGCTCAGCATGTACCCATTTCTCCCTGTCAGTGGCTGTGCTTTCTCACAGCTCTGCAACACTTATCTTGGTGCCTGTTGTGACACCAGGTTTCAAACATACAAACACAGCAGTGGGAAACTCACTTGATTGATTTTGTTTTTCTCCTGGCGATCTTTCTCTGATGGTGATGTTCACATCCATACCGCTGTGATCATACCTTATTTTCCCAAATGATCTGTTCTGGCACCTTGTGGGTTTTTCCCACCTCTACCACTGCTGGGCAAGGATGGACTGAGACAGTTCATTTCTACTAAGCCTCCTCTTTCTTTGTTTTGCCTTGAGCTTATCTAATGACTAAGGATAAACGTTCGTGGAGTAATTGGAGAAGGGGCACTGTCCTTAGATAAGGTAAGAAATGGTGCATGTCTAGAATGAGCTACCAGAGGAAGTGGGGAGGCTGGGGCAATTATGACATTTAATAGACATCTGGATGGCTATATGAATAGGAAAGGTTTAGAGGGATATGTGCCAAATGCTGGCAAAGGAGACTATATTCAATTAGGATATCTGGTTGACATGGATGAGTTAGGCCGAAGGGTCTAATTTCCATGCTTAATATCTCCATGTTTCTATGTGATGGACCGCATGGACATTTGAACCAATTAGCATACTTCACATCAAACAAACAGGTTTGACACGTAATAGTTACAAAACTTTTCATTTTATAGGCAAAAACATTGAAAAAATTTACTGTGCTCCCAATTATTTTGTCTTGAGTTAAAAATTTCTTGATCGAAGATGCCTGTTGGTTTGGGTATTTCAGCTGCAGTGGGAAATGTATAACTTGAAGACTTCCTGGACTGGGGTCAGCTGTGCCTCAGAGATTAAAGTTCTAATCAAGGAGACTGCTGGGAAATTGGAAAGGGCCTCCAACAAGCTTTCCCAAATTGTGAGTTGTGACCCCCAGTGGGATTTATGGCTCCAGTTAAGGCAGCCTTGCTGGCCTGGAGCCAGAACCAAGTGCAAATGGAAATTAGTCTCCTTTAAAATCTTTGACTTCTTTTTGATTATTGGGTGCAGTCAAACTGACATCTGAGGCTTCATTGTCTCGGTGTAAAAAGCCTGTGAAAACTTATTCAAATAAACCCTGCAGTTTAAACAATTCTCACCACATTGCTCAGCAGCTGAAGCTAATCCCCCCTACTGCCAATCTGAGGTCACGAGAATCCAACACATATTAATAGTGCTCACATTCTGAGATATTTTGCCTGTCGCTGCCCCATGCAGATGTGAAAGGCGCTATAAAAATACAGCTTATTTCTTTACTAATGCCTGATGTATCCAACATACTGCAACAATGCTATGGTAGCAGTCATTAAATTTCCCCATACCTTAGCTAGATGCAGAGCTAGTGATAATTTATGTCCTTTAACAGGATGTTTGCAAGCTTTTCCAACATGCTTTTGAGAGTTACTGCATTCTCAAAGATCATTGATATTACAGTATGTCTCAGCATACCATCAACTTCCAGGCTCTACTAATTCTACTCTTACGGGCTTGTTTTTGACTGGGGCAGACCTGATGGCCTTTTTGGTGCTGTAAACTTTTATGATTATATGACTCTAATCCTGATCTCATATCTGGATTTTAAAATAGAAGACCATTTTTGTGAACATCCTGAGAAAATTGATGAAAGGTCATTTAGAGTGTTATTACAGTTTATTGTAACATTACCCTTTGAGAAATGTAGAAAATTACATCTGTGATCCTAAATCTACCACTAAATTAATCAGGGGAGGCAGTGCTGTAGTGGTATTGTTATTGGATTACTAACCCTAAATCCCAGACTCATGTCCTGGGGGCATGGATTCAAGTCCTGTCTTTGCAGATAGTGAGAATTGAAATCAAGTTTAAAAACATTACAACAAGTTTAGCCAATGTTTTACCCATCTGGTTCATGTAAATCGTCAAGGGAAAAACAGTCTGTTGTCCTTATCTAGTTTGACCTACATGTGACTCCAGATCCTCAGAAATGTGGTTGATTCCTAACAAAGAGGGATGGGCAGTAATGCTAACCTAGCCAGCAGTACCCAAATTCTGTAAACAAATACGTTGCTGCTGCTATGATCTGACCCACCTCCCAGCCTTGTAACATAACCAGTCCAAGACAACTCCTTACTGGCTCTGGACAAGAACAACACATGCCCCACACCAGACTGAACTCTCCCCTACCCTCACAACTGGACCCTGGTCCTGACACCATCGCCAGACCCAGTATCCCTCATGTTTGATGACCTACAGTACACACTGCAGTGCTTTCCTGAACCTCTTGTAACCTTGTACCCCATTTACCAATCACCCTACCCACCTGGTACTATACGTAGCTGGCACCGTACCCTCTCAGCATTCTAACCATATATGTTAATACTTACTGATTCACAGCAGCTATCCAAGTGGATATTGAATCTTTAAATTTAACAAAACAACAGCTGACTGCTGTGAAAAGGTAGAGATTTGCCTTCCTGACTGTTCTATGCTATGTGGGATCTGTCAGAATGGGATTATGCTCTGCCTTTCTGAAAAAGCCCTGAATTGTCAAAAGTTGGAGCTCTTCTAGAATCTGCTTGGGGCTTGAAAGTTATGTTTTCAAAGTGGCGGATGTGGGAAGGAACCAAGATAAAACATAAGGGTGTCCAGTGCAAAATGCAAAAGGGAGGTGTTAATGGTCATAGGGGAGAGATGTACATGTAGAATAGGTACAAATATTTAACTTACTGCTAGTCTATCTCCTTTTGATAAATGTTCAATACTTGGCCCTTTAACAACTAGATTACACTTTGTCCCAGTAACTGCAGCATATGGTGGCAAAGGAGACATGAATCTAGTTTAATTTTAAACACAGTTAAATTGGAGTCAATTTTGAATTGTTCTTTTTTAAAAAATGAAACAAAACATATTAGAAATAAGTATTACTGCTGTCATAATATTTGATTTTCAACAGGATGCATCTTTGTTGTAGCCTGAGTTCATACTCAACTGTTCAGCAGTGCTGGAAGAGATGGAGTTACAAAATCAATTCTGACAGATAATTCATATCCTGGCTTTGAGAGTCCTGGGAGCAAAATTAGTAGAGGCTTAATAGAGACTCCTTCGGGTATTTTGTCTTTGCATTAATGAAGGAACAG
Source organism: Hemiscyllium ocellatum (assembly GCF_020745735.1). NCBI lineage: Eukaryota > Metazoa > Chordata > Chondrichthyes > Orectolobiformes > Hemiscylliidae > Hemiscyllium > Hemiscyllium ocellatum. Next base: position 125,004,770 of record NC_083403.1, on the reverse strand, counting down.
CAGTTTACAAGGTCTTATGCTCCATGACAATGGAGAGGACCTTGAAGATAGTCAAATAACCTTGTACAGTACCTGCTGGCCTTTTCCTATCCTGGGTGGTTCAGGGTTACAGATTTGAACACTGATGTCACTGAGAGCTGGTGGTAATGGGAGTAAATGTCTAAGGTAGTGTTTGCAATCCTAATCATGGGACGACTCTGTGCTGAATGGTTTTGTACTTCCTGAGTGTTTTAAGAGTCTTATGGATCAAAGCAAGATCCCAGTATTCCATAACACTGCTGATTTGTTTCGTGTAGATTATGCACAGGCTTTGGGGAGTCATTAGGTGAATTGACTTGGAATTCCCAGCATCACAGAGGAAGATATCTCCAAATTGTATAAAGGAGAGGAGCAGATGGAAATTCATGGTAGAATAACACCAACATATCCGATTAGTCTTTACTGTATTTGATGTTTTAATTTTTCTGCATTGCAGGGTAGATTTTTATAATTGCAGACCCAAATTTGTGCAGATCGAGTCTCTGTGATGAAGTCTGTAAATGCTTGCTTTCAATTTAATAAAAAAAAATGAAAAGTTGTAGTAAGTAATGACATTGCCACACAAATGGAATCAGTGTGCAATCTTTTCCACACAGCATCAATAGGGGCTTTAACTGTTAATGATTGTTGGCCTGATCTCCTAGCATAGTCAACAAGAAGTTGATGGAACCTCTGAAGAAATATCACAAACTGCAACACATCCTCAAACAAGTAAAAAATTGTCACTGGCAGTATTTCTATTACCAACTATTAATGTTCAGGCAGTTTAATTTGCAGTGCTGAGATATCGAAGTTATTACAGTAATGGCTGAAAGTTGACAATTCCCTACGATCATCTAATTAATAATCTTAGAGCTGTATTGTCAAAAAGGACATGGATCCGAGAACAACTTCAGTCACACTGTCTGACAATGCCTAAAGTTTAACTCATTAAGTCCCTTAAATGAGCAGCTATAATGACAAGGTCTAAGAATAGATTGCCGTCCTTTCTATCTTGTATGGAGAATGGTATGTGATGCAAGGGAAGTTAAAAGGGTGAACAACAACATCAATATAAAGTATAGGGGAGAGAAGGGCTTATGCCCGAAACGTTGAATTTCCTATTCCTTGGATGCTGCCTAACCTGCTGTGCTTTAACCAGCAACACATTTTCAGCTCTGATCTCCAGCATCTGCAGACCTCATTTTTTACCCTATAGGGGAGAGAAATAAACCAAAAGAATATGTTGTTGCTGAGACTATCTTTTCCAACTGTATTTTACTTTTACAAACAATAGACTCTTGCTACAAGCTTTTTGACAGACTACTTGCACACAATTGAGTGTGTGTGGCTGGAAAAGCACAGCATGTCAGGCAGCAAACAAGGAGCAGGAAAATCAACGTTTCAGGCCAGAGGTCTTCATCAGGATCCTGATCTCCAGCAACTGAAAACCTTACTATCTCCTACTTGTACACAATAGCAAGCATTATAAACTCTAACCATATTTGTACTCAAAACAAGGTGTATGTAGTGTAGTAAAATAAATTGACCTGATGGCCCCAAGCTTTTTATAAAGATTTAAACAAAATCACTATTTTCTAGTAAAAAAGTTTAATTTGTAACAACTTTATAATATCCAAATCCACATCATTAGAAATACGAAGCTTCACTAATGTGGAATGGAGTTTCTTATATTACATATAAAGATCTGCATTTCCCCCCATTTCCTCATTGTGCAAGTATAATAATCAACAATATACAGACATGAGATGGATGAACATAATACTTTAACTGCCAATTACATTAGCATACATTCTAACAAAATCAGGCACTTTATTGCTTATAATGATGACACAATTAAATAGAACGAGATGAAACAAATGATAATTGTGGATTGTCAATGGCAGGACATTGTCACAAATCAGAATTGTTAACAACAGTTTCTAACTAAATATCCTTAAGGGTTTTGTACTTTCTCTTCAAAATGTTGATATGATATCAAATTAGAATTTATTTATTCTGCAACACACAAAAAGATGGATTAAGCCCCCTGGCCATGGGATTTGCAGATTGCATCCTAAGGTCATTAGAGAAGAAGCAGAGGTAGACTCCATGGCCCCTCAAGCTTGCAACCTATAACTAATCCTCACTTCAACTCCACTTTTCTGCTGCCTCCTCATATCCTTCAGTCTCCTAAGAAATCAAAGATATATCTCTTCTACCTATGAATATGAAACATAACGTAACCATGAAATGCTGGGAAAGCCCTAACATTTTGGTGTACAGAATTCCACAGAGTCATAGCAATCAACATAAGGAATTTCTCCTAATCTCAGTCTTAAATGATCACTTCCTTACTTCAACACAGTGCTGCCATATTCTGGATTCCACAACCACGAACACGTCTCAGTGTTTACTCTGTCAAACCGCATCAAATTCTTATGTTTCATTTATTCATTTCTTATTCTTCAAAATTCCAGGGAATATTAACCCACTTTACTCAGCCTCTCAATATAGGACAATTCTCACACTCTAGAAATCAATCCAGCAAACCTTATTCCAACCAGGTTATCTCCTTCCACAGATATGGAGACTAAAATTGCACAGAGGCGTCCAAAGCCCTATTCAATTATATTAACGTTTCCTCGCAATAAAGACCAACTTGGCATTTGCCTTCCCAAATGCTTGCTGTACCCATGTGTTAACATTTTGTGCTTCTTGCACAAATACAGTATTTGAACACCATTTGCAAGTCATTTTCTAATTATTCATAGATTGTGGGTGTCCCTGGCAGGGGCAGCATTTGTTGACCAGCCACAGTTGCTATTGAGAATTTTTATGACTTTAGAAAATAAAACCTTACTACCAGGCAAATAACTTTACTCTATCCTGTATAATATTCCATCTTGTATCTTATTGTCCCTTCATTCAACCTGTGCAGACCTCTCTGCAGCTTCTTTGTTTTATTTCCATAAGTTACATTCCCTCTTAGTTTTGTATTGTCAGAATACTTGGATACTTTCCACTGTTTCTTTGTCTAAGCCATTAAAATGAATCATAAATAGTTGTGGCTGCAGCCCTGATTTATATGGCACTCCATAAGTCTTGCCAAATTGCTGTTTTCCCCCATTCTCAGTCCTCTGTGAATCACTCCTCCATCTATACTAATATATTATCTCAGCTTCATGAATGTTTACATTGTTTAGCAAACATTTGTCTGGCATTGTATCAAATGCATTTTAGAAATCAAGATATACAATTTCCTTGGACTCCCCTTGGTCTAATTAAATAAGTATTACACTTCCTGGCACACCAGTTTTATATTTACCCAAATTATAATCCACTGTATTGCTTTGATAATTTTTGTAAGATTTGTAACTTTTTTTCTTCCCCAACTAACCATTTCCACCACCTATTATCCATCTTGTAACATTGCTCCACAGAATGAATCTTTCTTTCTCATACCAAATCATCTATAATTCTGTTAGGCATCAGCTTCTGATAACCTGAGAAAAGCATTGATACTTTATGGTTACAAGTGGCTTGCAGCACAGAGACACCATGGAACCAGGTAGGGGGTAACATTTAGGGCACTTGATGTCCTTTTACATCTACAAAACCATGTAGGAATCAAACAAAACTCGATAAGGATATTTTCAGGAACTGTTGAAAACTTGTTACGCTTGACAATGGGATCAGACACATTTATTAGCCATAAGAAACAAACTCATCTTAGTTTTTTTTGGATCTGTCTACTTAATCTTTGAACATCGTGAACGTGAAAAAGCCCAGTCATGAGGCAATGCAATTTTTTACTCTTAATGTATTAAACATAATTTACATCTGTAACATCGCTGTTACAGGCTAACTTCAGTCTAAGTAATTCTGCTTATAATGATCACAGTTTATTGATCTACTTGATACAGCGGACCTGATTTTTTGCAAAGGGACTCAAGCTGACTATTAGTAGGATCAAGCATAAAATTGCTTCTTTGCATGATTCAAAGAAACTTTTGGAAAAGTAATATAATGTAAAATAAATGGAAAGGTAATAATACCAGAGAAATGTTGGACAACCAAAATAACTTGCATATTCAAAATGGAAATGAAAATGAATTGGGGCATTTTTAGAGTTATAGGTTTACAGTGCATCTGAGTAGCAGGAGGATGACCACCATCAGACTGAACAAGCTGCGAGAAAACCTGACAGAAAACAGACCTGAGCGATGACAGGAGAAGAGTGGTTGTGTAAATAAACTGAGACAAAGATATAGCGCAGAGTACCTGGCTAATCCACAGGAGGATGAGTGGTGACCGTTTATCTAGTTCAAGGTATGAAAAATACAGTGAACAATATGCAGTGCAATTCTGGGTGAGTTTTAAAAATCAAAGGATAAACAAAAATGTTAAGCAAAAGGAGTAAATGACATCAAACTGAACCAGCAAGGAACCGTTTTAAGAGTTCCTACAATTATATTTAAAGGAAGCTAGAAACAAAATGAATGCTGGTCCATTTGTGGCTGAGATAGAAAAGAAAACATAGGAATAAAGAAATGGAAGAACCTTTAAAACAGCTTGCCTTCCTACTTGAAGACACAAAAATGATGCAAAATGTATTGACCAATCAAGGAACAGGAGAGTGAGGAAATTAAAATACTAAAATGTCAGAACAGGAAAATAATGTGTAAAATTAATGAGACCATGACCCAAACAAATTCGCTGTACCTGGTGGCTTATATCCCTAAGTTTGGAAACAGGTGGGTGCAGAGAATGTATTAGTTGTGATTTTCCAAAATTCCTTCAAATTCCATATGACCCCAGCTGAATGCAATGCTGCAAATCTATCACTGCTTTTACAAGAAAGAAACAAAAGAGAAAACAGGAAGTTAGTGAAGGTTAATCATCAGGAAAATGCTGGAATCTATTATTAAGGCACACATAGAAAATCATTGTATGATCAGTGAGAGTCAAAATCACATTTAACAAAATTAATCTGTAAGGTGTAGGTAAAGGGGAATCAGGGGACACCATCAAGATGTTCAAATCAATGTGACAAGATTCTACCTAAAAGATTTTACACAAAACAAGGTTGCATGAAGTTGGAGTTTAAATATTAAAAGGTGTATGTACTGTAGATTATTGGCTAAGTGATAAAAAGCAGAAAGTAAAGAGTCTGGATAAGTATATTATTTCAAGTTTAAGTTTGCTGACGACACAAAGCCACATGAAAGCTTGAGGAGGGGAAGAGGTTCTGATCTTCCTGCTGACTGACTGGTCAAAAGTACTGGCAGTACAGCTATTTTGCAAAGATGCTGCTTGCGCTCTCTTTGATGGCTTCCTTCCGCCATCCAGAGTGACGCACAAAGGGTGAGGCAGTCATCAAGACACAATCATTATGTTCTTTAACCACTCTGACTGAGGGGCCATCAATGTTGTACAGAGGTATGCTGGAGGCTGCCTTAGCAGTGATGCAGAAGCAGTTACCTCTAAGTTGCTCTCTTGGCAACATTATGACAAGGATGTCAGGCACATACATCTGAGCTATAGACAAAACACTTTCTATCTGAGAGAAGTAAGATGCAGAGATTGTGCTGACTTTAAAAGTAATGCTACAAGAGTCATTTTTGTAGGTGCTGAAGGCAAAGAGGCATTGCTATAATGTTGGTTAGTGAAATGGTATAATGTGTATCAACGCAATTGCAGACTGTTGAAGGTATTGCTTAATGCTGATGTCACTAGCATTAAGCAATACCTTCAGCAGTCTACATCCCACCATTATGAGGTGTGTGTGGAGACAGAGTCCCAGAAACTGGGAGAAGCAATACAGAAGTAAAGGGAAGTAGGGAAAGTTCATGACCATGGAAGATTGGAATGTTATTGACACTGAAGTTTGAATGAATAAATTAATGATTTATTGTCACATGTATCTAGGGAGATAAAGTGCTGAGATGGAAAGAAAATTGGAAGAAATGAAATACCAAAATTAACAGAAATGCAATTCTGGTTGGACTCTGTAGAAAATGGACTTTGCAATACCAAACCTGTTAAACATGATTAGAGGAAGTACTATACTTGGAAGTTTCTCAAGAATCTGGAGAGGTTCTAAACAGATCATATCTCCATTCAGTAAATATATTAAAACAGGATAAATATTTCCTGTGCTTACCTAGGTCATAACCTAAATGCAAAGAAAGTAAAAATTCAGCTAAAGAGAAGCATGGGTTAGAGAGAAACTAAAGGGCTTTAAGGCACTCAAACTTTGTGAATCAATGGAAAGAAGTTAGAAGTTAACAAAAGCTCAGCAAGCAATTGTCAAGGTCAATGGGATAGCTTGGAAAGTAATTCATGGGTTGTGAGTGCCGCTTGCTTGGCCAACATTTATTAGACAAGCAGGAGGCTGGAAGAACACAGCAAGCCAGGCAGCATCAGGAGGTGGAGAAGTCACCATTTCGGGTATACCCTTCTTCAGGATAGACATGGGGATAAGGAGATCTATAGATAAAAGGGTGGGGTTGGCTAGGGTGGGGAGACTACCTCACCACTTTACTACTTCCCACACCCCTCTCTTTATCTGTAGCTCCTCCTAGTCCTGAAGAAGGGTTCTACCTGAAACCCTGATGCTGTGTACTTCCAGCCTCCTGTTTGGATTCCAGCATCTGCACTTCTTTTGTCTCAGACCAACATTTATTTACCAGATGACAGGAAAGATTCAACCACATTACAGTGGGTCTGGAGTCACATGTAGACCAGACCAGGTAAGGACAGTAGTTTCCTTCCCGAAAGGACATTAGTGACAATGGACTATTGACAATGGTTTCATGTTCCACATTAGACTCGTAATTCCAGAGTTTTATTTTATATTCAAATTCCACTATCTGCCATGGCGAGATTCAAATCCAGGTACCCAGAACATTACCTGTGTCTCTGGATTAATAATATAATAACACCATGAAGCCATTGCCTCCCCCAGCTACATTAAATATTAGTATAATTAAGGGAAAAGAGTCAGTAAGTCCTTGACCTCAAAAGAACTATTGAAGACAATGGACAAAATGGTAAAGTGAAAGGAGAAAATCCCTTGGCAAAAACTATGTCTTTATTGTGAACTTTTAAAAGTTGTACAATGGAATAGGGAAGAATGGTTTTGTAACCAATATTTTAAAGAATTGCTGCATGTTTTGCAAAGTAAATAACTTGAAACCTGTGGCAAAGTATTGATTAAGTGGTTGTTTGAACAAACAGTAATTGAACTGTTTGTTGACAAACTGGATTAGAGGGGTTCTGTGTGCAGATGCAGCTGAATGGCAATTAGAAGTTGATTGGCCTATGGCCTAGTGATCAGTTATCAATGACAAAAGCCTTTTGCCTGCCAATAACTGTGTGATTGAACATAGGTAACTGAGCAGCTTGGTACTCAAAACAAAATAGGAAGAAATGTTTTGGTTTCCACCAGCACAGTAACTGCCTCTATGTTTTGTGCCATCAAAATACATTGTAAACCTGAAGAAAATCAGTTCATCTTTTCTTCAATTGATGTCGTATGCAGTGACTTTTAATTGATAAGTCAAAGACCTTTTATAAGTGAGCCAGCTACCCTGTGACTTTTGCAAAGAGTTGGAAGCATTTGAAGGAAGCCTACTAAAAAAAAATTTCTGACCAGCGTAAAGATAACCAACTTGTGAACAGGAACCGCAGAACTGATTTCCAGCTTTCCTTTGCCCATAACCATTTTTTCCTGCCTTTTTCTTTCTATGTGTGTAAATTTAATGAGGTGATTGGGGTTTTAACTTGTAGAGTTAGCAGTTAACTGTTGACCTATAGATTGAATTTAATAACTTATAATAAATAGTATTTCTTGATAAATAGAGAAACCTGATCTCTGCTTTCGATTTACCTAGGAATGAAAATCAGGTAAATTGGGGAATTTTGTGCACTTATTTTGTAATCTTAAGTTTTGTGATAACTCCTGGAATAGCAAGGCTTGATTTCCAGCTACCCCAGTGAGTTGTGACACAAATGAAAGTAAACTAATGTTCAAAAACAAACAATGAACAAAGAAGAAAGTTGGTGGGAAGAACAGTAGAGAGAATTGGCCAAACTATGAAAATAGGAAGAATAGACTCTGAGAAAGTAAAAGAACCACCTGAAAAATGGAGAGGTCAGTAAATGCAAAGAGTAATTCATGGGTGAGATCTTAGATTATTTACAGGACCTCCTGGTTTACAGGAGATGGAGAAGTATCAGTAAGTCCAATGCAACATGAAAATTATATGTGGAGAAGGTTTATGATTGGGTGACTGGGGGGAAAACTGGAGTTATGCTGGAATTTGTGGAGTCCCTAAGAATGGTGTACAACTATTACAGAACACATAGGAGGAGTGCCAGACAAGGGGGGGGAGGAGGCGGAGGGATCAAAAATAGAGGGGAGCGTGAGAGTTTAGAACATAGAACATAGAACATAGAAGGATACAGCGCAGTACAGGCCCTTCGGCCCTCGATGTTGCGCCGACCGAATCCTACCTAACCTATACTAGCCCAAAGGTTGGATTACACCAAACTGAGCCACATCCTCTTCCTGAGTTTCATGGATGTTGTAACTGAACCAGTGAGATAGACAATGCGATATGATCAATAATGTTTGTAAATGATATTAGGCGATCTGGTGGGGATGAAGAAAACATGGTTGAGTGTTTGGAGAAAGCTGGAAGACAAGGGTAAGGGCAACAGATCAAAGACCTGATTATAGCCTGTCAGTTTGAGCCAAGGGATAAGGATTAGAATGAAGGTGTAAAGGTGATGTAAAGATTTGAAGAATGCGTAGTTTCAAATATGGGGTGGAATGAGTGATGGCACAAGATGGAAGCCATAAAATGGAAAGTAAGCAATAGATTATCCCAGTTGAAATAATTGAAGAATTGTAGCAGTCATGTGACAGAAAAGAATTATTGACACCTGAAGAGACGAATCTATAAAATAATTATGAGACCAGCCTGATGTTCAATGCAGAACTGTGACTACTATCAAGAGAAAAGGAACACTGACTTGATACAAGTGAGTTCCAGATGCTGAAATAGATGTCTAGAGCACTGGGAAAGGGCAAAATCAGCAACTAGTGTGCCAAGGTTCCATGAAGATTAGGGAGCATTGAAGAAAAGAGTAAAGAAGTGTGAAATGAGGTAATTTGATGTGGAAAGAGAAATGAGACAACATGAGTGGTGAAAGTAGAATTGTCAAAAGAGAGAAAGAGGCCTTTGATCGGATTGAAACGGTGTAATAGTGAGGAATTAAGTATTGGGGAGGCCATGACATGGTGGTAATATTGCTGGACTCTGAGACCAGAGACCTAGGTGGGACCTGGGTTTAAATCCCCTCCCCCCCCCAAGATGGTGGAATTTGAATTCAATAAAAATCTAGAATTAAGAGTCTAATGATGACTATGAGTCCATTGTTAATTGTTGGAAAAACCCATTTGGGTCACTAATATCATTTAGAGCTGGAAACTGCTATCCTTACCTGGTCTGGCTTACATGTGACTCCAGAGCCACAGCAATGTGGGTTGACTCTGAACTACTCTCTGGGAAGTAAATGTAGGCCTGGGCCAGCGATGCCCTCGTCCCGTGAATGAATAAATAAAAACTAATGAATTTGGAAGAGGAATAGTTGGCTGACATGAGATGAGGAAGCATCCACCAAAGTAAAATGGGAGAAATTGAAAGAAGAAAAAATAGTAACATGAAGTTGCGTGTTTGATCAGAGGTATTAGGGAAAAAAAGAGACCATATGAGATAGAGGCACAAAACAATTAAGGATGACAAATGCATAAAACCTGAAAACTAGTCATGCATATTAAGAAAGCACTTGACTTTGGAATTGACTGGCTGTAAAGTTACATTAATAGTTTCAGAGCATTTTGTTCTAGTATTATGCATAGTCTTGGTTTGAGAATTGACTAGAATGAAGTTTGCCTGTATAACTCCCCTCAAAAACCATAATTATGAAACATATAGAAAGGTTCCAACTTGCAGTTCAACAGTATTCAAAACATAGTTACATCAAAAAAGACTGTTTATAAATTTAGATATCAGTAATTGTGGGGGCAAGGTGAATGCATTTAAGATTATGTCAAACGACTAAAGTTAGAAACAGGAGAGAATTAACTGCACAATTTCATTTTGGAAATATCTACAGATCAGGTCTGATCACCTGCAAAAAAACTAGTTAAATCTATTCTAGACCATCAGTTATGATCTCAGGGAGGTATCTGTAACTGTGAAACTCCTGAGAATCGCTATTCTTGGCCTTGCTAATGCTCTGTGCAGCCGATAAGTGACAGTGCCAATTTAACACCAGCTTATTCCAGACTGTAGAAGTGCACCAAACAAAAGACTAACTACTATAAATTAATTTCAGATAACTCCTAGCACTTGCAGAAACTGAAGTCATTAAGAACTATAAAATCTAAAATGTTGATTATACTGAGGCATGAAAATGCTTCAATATCTGGCATCTTCTGTTCCTATATCAGCGCCACTTCAAGTTGAACTTGATCTGTTCAATCATTTCAATTCACCTGTGGGGTTGGAACTTCAAAGAAAATCTAGTTAAGCTCATTTTAATGTAACAATTAATTAATTTACGAAAAATTTCACATTATTCTGGCAATTCTATGGGTAGATCTAATTCTTCATCTGTCAAAACATTGGGAAACGAGATAGTCAAACCTCACCAATGTATACCCAAGTCAGGATATTTCAAATTACTTTCTATCCAGATGGCAAGACTTAAGGAGAATTCATCCTTATTCAGGTATGACCCTCTCCAGTAAAATAACATCACTGTAGTGTTTACTTCATCCCCAAAATGTTACAATGCAAATCAACACAAAATAAAAGTTCCAACCAAGTATTTTTGAACAAGTCAATTTATATTGCATACTCTGAAGGCAGTGGAAGGGGATAGCCATAGCAAAGTCTGAAGTCAAATCTAAGGACTTGGATAGAGTGTCGCAATAAAAAAAGCCACTTCACCCAGCTCAGTGTATATGTTTTAAATGCCTATCACTTTGACACACCATGAGCCTCCAATACTACTATGCCCCATTACGGACTGATCAACAATCCTTTTTTGTTAGGACTCGTACTAAAACATTGTCACTCTCTTAACCTCAAGCACTGCACAAAACCCTCACATCCACATTCTCACACTTGGATACACACCTGATTTGAAGATGCTAGTGTTGGACTGGGGTGTACAAAGTTAAAAATTATACAAGGTTACAGTCCAACAGGTTTAATTGGAAGTGCACTTGCTTTTGTCCACCTGATGAAGGAGCAGTGCTCCGAAAGCTAGTGTACTTCCAATTAAACCTGTTGGACTATAACCTGGTGTTGTGTGATTTTTAATTTTGGACACACACACTGCAGGGGGAATGAAAGCAGCCATCGTTGAGGCTATGATCAATGATGTAAATAAAATGATGAGTCTCATGCTGTGTCCACACTGAATCCTCCTTTACAAATCACACTTCTCTTCATCCCAAATGTTTTTTCTGCTTTACATAGATGGTGTAAGAATACATCTGTTATCTCCCCACCTCACTCCTAGTGCTGTCCTCCAACATCACAACCCTGCCCCTTGTGAGCTTCTCCTTTCAGATACTGCAACCTGGTCAGGTGATGGTGGGAAGGAAGGCGGGTGAAGAGCAAGAAGACACTGACAATGAAGAAACACCATCACACACTCAGTCACTTCCGAAAGTTTAAAAGAAAAACTGCAGAATTTAAAAGGTCATTGATACATTGTCTGCAGCAATAACCTAGAGTGGCACAGATAACATGTTGGCAACTCCTATTGAGGAAATCTCAGTCAAGGTTTTCATTGAGGAAGGCTGCTGAGTACACCCAGTGAAATGCTCCAGCAGTGTTTGCCAGAAAGCCTGTGTACAATGGCAAATATGTATAGAGGAGTTCAGCACTGGATTTTATTCAAGACATTGTGCAGTTTGTCATTGTTTCTTGGCAACATACAGGTTCGGAACTACTCCATGAAAATACTTGTGTAGCCAACTGTAATGACAGGGGCTGCTGGTCAATTTCTCAGCTTCCAATAAAACATGAAGCCATCTGTTATCTGGGTGCTGTACGGAAACCTCAGACTAGAGACACACCAGACTTAGTTACTCACACACAAACTTAGACTACTGCTGTGTACTTGCCAGTGATCCAGTGGATTTACAGGCTCTCAGAGCTGTCCAGCAGTGAATACTGCAACAGATTAATAGGATTGCTGAGGCACTGCACCACAGGAGTAACACTAGCTCAACAAAATACTTGTCCTCTCTCAAGATGACCCTATTCGTGTTTCCAGCCCAACTGATCCAGCTGTTGAAACAACATCCTTCCATGCTGAGATGGTTTCATCTAAAGTCTGTCTGTCCTCTCAGTTCATAGCTGATCCAGGTAGACCACCAACCATCCTGCAGCTGTTGTGGTGGCACTGCATAAGAGCATTAGGATTGGTAAAAGTCAATGGAAGGCAGACACTAAGGGAATGTACAAAGATGATTAGTTCATCAGAGTTTGTCTCAAGGGTCTTCCGGTCCTTCACTGATAGAGAGAACAACTCTACACAACCTTAAGCAATGCCACCAGAGCAACATTGGAAAAACATGGAGCTGCACTTTCCCGTGATTAGCAATTCTTCTCTCTTTTCTAGATCAGAAAGAATTTGTAGAATGAATTCCAACACCAGCACTGAGCACAGAGTCTGAACTATTTATGTCGAGTGACAGTCTTGAACTCGTGCTAGTTTCAGCAATGTTAAAATTCTTGTTAAGATGAGCAATTAGTCACCAGAAAAGTTAGTACTGTCTGTAAGTTACCATCATGAAGTTGAGCAGGTAGCTTTAAGCTCGTGCGCTGCATGAAAAGCAATGATTTGTTGGTGAATTGGATCTTTTTTACCCATTCTTTGGGAGTTATTGAATTTTATAGCTAATATTTGTATGAAAATAATTTTTAAAATCTACCAACAATATTGCAACTCTTCATTCAAAGATCTCAAACAAAACTGTCACTGTGAATAGATAATAAAATAGTGCATTAAAAAGCTGCAGCTGTGACTGGAAAAGCCATAGTTTATCAACTATCTTCAACTAATTTTGAGATGGCTATCCTGAATGGCTGTCTTGAATCTTTAACTCAGCATGTTGAAGGTTCATCCACAGAGCTGTTAGCTCCAGGATCTTCACCCAGTGAGTGAAGAAATAACAATAATACAATTCCCAAGTTGCAGTTTGGAAATTGTGGTTTTCCCATGGAGCTGCTAGAATAGAATAGAACAGCCTTTATTGTCACCAGTGGAACCTTGACAAGTTGCTGCAGAACATCTTGTGTGCTGACATGTAATAAAAGGATGGGATGTTTAAGTTGTTGGATGGGGTGCCAATCAAGTGCATTGCTTCTTCCTTTTCTCTGAGATGACATTGTGTTCAAGTGTTGTTGGACTTGAAGGTATTCGGTCACACTCCTTTCTTGTGCCTTGTAGATGGTGGATAGGCTACACAGAGCCAGGAGGTGAGTTACTCACTTTATCATATACACCCTCTGACTTCTGATGGGACTCCAATTAAATAGATTAGATTTCCATTTGTTTTGTTTGATTGAGGCTTACTTGGGCAATTTTGCCTCACCAGGTACATGCCAGTCTTGTAGCTGTACTGGAACAGCATGGTAAGGATTGTAGATGCCTCTCGAATCCAAGTTTACAGCGGGGATGTTATCAAGTTCCAACCTCTATAGTTTTTGCATGCAGTCAGATGTTTCTCAATATCACAAAGATAATCAAATTGACCTGATCTTTTCGTTATGGTGACAAGCTGCTGAGATGGATCTTCCTCTTGGCACAAATGGCTTAAACCAATTGCAACTGCGCCAGTCTTGTCTCGGGGTGGCATGATGGCTCAGTGGTTAGCACTGCTGCCTCACAGCACCAGGGCCCCAGGTTCAATTCCAGCCTCGAGGGACTGTCTGTGTGGAGTTTGCACATTCTCCCGTGTCTGTGTGGGTTTGCTCCGGTTTCCTCCCACAGTCCAAAAATGTGCAGGTCAGGTGAATTGGCCATGCTAAATTGCCTGCAGTGTTAGGTGCATTAGTCTGAGGGAAATGGGACTGGGTGGGTTACTCTTTGGCGGGTCGGTATGGACTTGTTGGACCGAAGGGCTTGTTTCCACACTCAAGGAATCTAATATAATACTCCTGTGCAGGACATGCCATTATTGAGGTAAGAGATGTTTCCTCCTGCCAATTGTTTGATTGTCCATCATCATTCATGGCTGGATATACAGGACTGCAGAGCTTTGATACGATTTTGTTTGTCACAGGCTCACTTAGCTCTGTGAAAGTCCCACTGTTTCCACTGTTTAACAACTGTGAACCCTTGAATTGTAGTTTCATCATTCTGGTACTGATTTTAAGGTATGCTCAGACAGGACTTTGGTTGCTGAAGAGCAGTGTGATGATCATTCTTACTAACATTGTCAAAGACAGATGTAGCTGTAAGGAGTACACTGGTGAGTATGAGAGAGTAGACTTATCTTTCTCTTTGGTTTATTCAGCACCTGAATGCAACTCCAGCCTGACAGCTATGGTCTTCAGGACTTGGCTGGCTTAGACAGTAGTATGACTAGCAAGTCACTCTTGGTGATGGAATAATAAGATTCCACCACCCAGAGTAAATTTGGAGCAAATTCTGCCTTCAGTTCCTTCCAAGTTGTGTTTCAAATGGAATAGCACCAATTTATCAGCTAAGAGATGATGAGAAGTGTTCAGCCTAACAACTAACCATTTGAAGCTCCAAAGCAAAGCAAAATTCAGTTTCAATCAGCACCATAATAAATTATGTTTCAGTGCATCTTACAATTTGGTAGATCCAAGGATGATATTTTACATTCTGTTATCCCATCAAAAGATTGAACTGCACAAGATGTGACTGCCCCCCACAACAGTAGAGTCATAGAGTCATAGAGATGTACAGCATGGAAACAGATCGTTCAGTCCAACCCGTCCATGCTGACCAGATATCCCAACCCAATCTAGTCGTACCTGCCAGCACCAGCCCATATCCCTCCAAACCCTTCCTATTCATATACCCAGCCAAATGCCTCTTAAATGTTGCAATTGTACCAACCTCCACCACATAGTCTGGCAGCTCATTCCATACACGTACCACCCTCTGCGTGAAAAGGTTGCCTCTGAGGTGTCTTTTATATCTTTCCCTCTCGCCCTCAACCTATGCCCTCTAATTCTGGACTCCATGACCCCAGGGAAAAGACTTTGCCTATTTATCCTATCCATGCCCCTCATAATTTTATAAACCTCTAAAAGGTCACCCCTCAGCCTCCGACGCTCCAGGGAAAACAGCCCCAGCCTGTTCAGCCTCTCCCTGTAGCTCAGATCCTCCAACCCTGGCAACATCCTTGTAAATCTTTTCTGTCCCTTTCAAGTTTCACAATATCTTTCCAATAGAAAGGAGACCAGAATTGCACACAATATTCCAACAGTGGCCTAACCAATGTCCTGTACAGCCACAACATGACCTCCCAACTCCTGTACTCAATACTCTGACCAATAAAGGAAAGCATACCAAATGTCTGATTCACTATCCTATCTACCTGCGACTCCACTTCCAAGGAGCTATGAACCTGCACTCCAAGGTCTCTTTGTTCAGCAACACTCCCTGGGACCTTACCATTAAGTCCTGCTCAGATTTGCTTTCCCAAAATGCAGCACCTCGCATTTATCTGAATTAAACTCCATCTGCCACGTCTCAGCCCATTTGCCCATCTGATCCAGATCCTGTTGTAATCTGAGGTAACCCTCTTCGCTATCCACTACACCTCCAATTTTGGTGTCATCTGCAAACTTACTAACTATACCTCTTATGCTCGCATTCAAATCATTTATGTCAATGACAAAAGGTAGAGGACTCAGCACCGATCCTTGTGGCACTCCACTGGTCACAGGCCTCCAGTCTGAAAAACAACCCTCCACCACCACCCTCTGCCTTCTACCTTTGAGCCAGTTCTGTATCCAAATGGCTAGTTCTCCCTGTATTCCATGAGATCTAACCTTGCTGACCAGTTTCCCATGGGAACCTTGTTGAACACCTTACTGATGTCCATATAGATAACGTCTACCTCATCAATCTTCTTTGTTACTTCCTCAAAAAACTCAATCAAGTTTGTGAGACATGATTTCCCACGCACAAAGCCATGTTGACTATCCCGAATCAGTCCTTGTTTTTCCAAATACATGTACATCCTGTCCCTCAGGATTCCCTCCAACAACTTGCACACCACTGAGGTCAGGCTCACTGGGCTATAGTTCCCGGACTTGTCCTTACCGCCCTTCTTATACAGTGACACCACGTTTGCCAACCTCCAGTCTTCCGGCACCCACCTGTGACTATTGATGATGCAAAGATCTCAGCAATTCTAACAAAGTTCATCTCTCACACTGAATTCTCCAAACTAATCAGCAATTTAAAAATAAATTAAAATGTGTGTTATACCAAGGACTTGAACATAACTGAATAGATGTCTGGTTAATTATTTTACACTGTACTCTAAAGTAGGCATATAAAAAGGCTACCAGCTAATGTTTCTGTGGTATTTATCAAAATCCTGGTTCAATCTATATGTTAAACTGTATACTCACTGTGCTAATGGAACCTAGCACTCAATTGTTTTCACCTGTAAAGATTCTGAAATAAACATTGACTTCATAAGTAAGAAAGAGACTAAGAAAAAATACATTTCTGAAAACACATTTAAAAAGTTACACTTTTAAAATCTCCAAATTTGATTTAAACCTGGAGTAATGAAACTGTTTGCAGAAGTTAACTTTCAGAGACAAATTAATTGTTTGACGGTAATCAACACTTGTCGCATTGCTAATAAGCTGTTTGGATGGGGTGGACAAGAGGTAACTTTGTGTGACAGTTTAGTTTTTTTTAAACAATGTAAGTACAGCAGTTCCATTGAATTAAGCATTTCAAATTGTGATGCAGACAACCAAGTAATGTTTTTGAGTAGCATTGGCCAGGAAAATGTAACTTGGCCAATAATTTTATGATAGGCTTTCAGGCACACTGCTGCCTTTGTATAAAATTTTGGCATCACCTTGCTGTTAAATATGCATGAGCCTCAAAGCTACTTTGGTGGGAAATGCTGGGCCAAGTAGTTGAACAATGGCTAACATTAACATTTTTGGAAATTAATATTTGAAGAATGCACTCCACAAATGCAATGCTGATGGAGGGATTTAGATTCCACCTAGTATTTATTAAGGAAGGTCTCTAATTATGACTACCTCGATCATTATGAAATGCAGTTTGAAGATCTGCACTGGGGACTGTGTTATGAAGTACTGTACCTTTAAGAGCATTAAAAGCTAGTAAGGAATTAGAGAGGCACAGAGAGTCCAGAACAAGGTAACAGTGTAAGGCTTCAACAGCTAGATTAGCTTGGTTGCCTGGAGACAACAAAACAACTTCAAATTTGGCCAGTCAATTTAAATTATGCCCCAATATACCAAACTTCGATCAAGTTTGAATTTGGTATTTTGACAATATTAACACCAATGAAACTATCCAATGCTTTGGGGTACAAGACCAGGGAAAATTGAACAGTTGGAGGAGAACTGCCAAAAGAACAACAGATGTACACTGCTAGTCAAAATGCTGAGAGGTAACTCTCGAGAGAAGGAATTTGCACAGGAAAAGACATCGCACTGACCTGGAAAGATAATCTACAGAGGAGCATATAAAGAGATGATTTGACCACTGGCTGGTTTTGAAACTTGAATTTTTCAATAAATCTTAATCAGGCATTTTATCAGACTAGCATTGTAGAGGGGAAGGTAATAGGTTAGAGAAAGGAGTTGTAAATAGTTGTTAACTATTCTCTGTTAGACTTTTTAAAAAATTGCTAATTTTACTTTAAATAGTTCTTGGTCACTTGTATTTTCATGGATTACTGCATGGGATATATCTTTTCTGTATTGCTGGTTTACATTTAATGGGGTGGGGGGGGGTCTACCCCATGTCGTAACAACTGCTTCACGTTTGTAGTAACAAGGCCCTTGATTTCAGAGTGAGTGATGAATTTTACAGTCTCAGCCCTAACGCTATGTAGAAATCACTGTCCACACAGTCTATGATTACCTGCAAATCCTGTTGCATATTCTAATTGCCTATCCTTGTTCCACAAAGATTCCAAAGCTAACCTGTTTACACTCTTTTTAGTTGACAAGCACTGTTATAATTAAAGTTGAACAGTTCTTGCAGTAATATTAGCTGGAGATTGGTAGCCTTCTTTTCAAGGTTTATTCACTATTTACTGAATACGTTACTGACATCTAATCATGGAACATGAATAATTACAGATTTTTTTTAAAAACCAGGTTTCCTAATCTCATAAGATTTGTTTCTTGTGGTGTATCCAAACTAGGTAACTGAATATTTAAAAGTATGTACTGCTTAACTAGATAAAATTACTCTGAAAACAGATATGCTGTTGATAATAGTACAACTGGGAAATTGCAATGTTAATTCCCTGAACTTACCCAGTCATAATAGATTGGCTGTTGTAAAAATGACCGAATAGCCTTAACTACCTCAGGTTTAATGTAGGTTTTAGGAGTTGGACATATAAATTCTGGAATGAAATTACCAAAAGAAAACTCAATTAGATTAAGAAGAAATTATGCTTTTTTCAAATTATACTATAGATAATGCCAATATGATAGACACTCATTTGGCCATTAGTTAATCTAATTCACATGTATCAACTTATTGAAACATATTTGAGGGTGACATTGGGTTTAGTGTATGCTTTTCAGGCAAATCATGCTGTTAACGTTCCCAAACGATGCCTAAGGCATGTGTACACATGTCTGGCATTAACATGACAACATCTGTCATGTATCAATTGGTTAACCATCAGTTATCATCCACTTACAGAGTGCAGGGTAAGCAGATTGCAGTGTTAGTCAGTATGCAACTATGGTGCAAGCATGAAAATTTTGTAACTCCGTGATCCATTTAGTTGACACTGCCTCAAACCTGCACAGCTGAGCACACCAATAAGCTGCTTGAAGTGCAACAGTACTATTGAAAGAGATTGTCTGTAACTTTTGGATTAATGCCTGATTGATTGTACAAATGTTAGGTGCACCCAGATAAGTGGGGAATATTTCATTATATTTCATATCTTGAGTCTGCCTTGGCCTGCTCCGAAGTTGCCTTTCTAGAAACAAGAGGTAGTGTCCTTGATAGTTGTTCCTAACTGAGCCTTTGCCTTTCTTATGCTCCGAAACAGGTAGCTGTAACAGGACCTGCTGACATCTAGTGATGTCGCCTTGAAGGATGTGCTCAAACAGCTCTAGAAACAGGCTCCTCCATCTTGGCATGGAGAGTTTAAGGTGGTGGCTGACAAGCTACCGAAGAACGGCATGCTGGGAAGCACAAATGCTGCCATGCTGAGAAAGGAGATCAGGTTTGTGATCTGGTGCTATTCCTCAGGACCGTGCTTCAGTAATTTTGGTAGCTGCTGGACTACGCTGACACCCTGCCAACTCTCTCAAGCTCTAGCTTCCACAGCCATGGGTGTACAAGCCTGAGCCCGAAAAGGTAGAGTTTGCAACGAAACAACTAACTCAAGTGGAGACTATAAAGCTTCCAGTTAAATTTGAATTAATTATTTGATTAACACAAGCCTCTTCTAAGTAATGAAGACAACAAGCAAACTTTTGTCTGCTACGTAGAACAACAGTCGTGCACATCAAACTACTTCTGCAAGGTTTACTCGAGTTTTTGCAAGGATAGCACCACTTAAAGTTGGCTGCCACTGGTTTGCCTTGACCTGCTCAGCTTTGAGGTTGCTTTGCTACCAAGTGGCAGACTTCTTTGAACACCTCCTTTTGTAAACCTTGTGGAGCACACACAGCTTATGGTCGTGGTGGAGGTAAAAGTACTCCTTCTCCTCTTCCCTGTGAACACACCTGATCCTCTTTGCTAAGCCTTTACAACGTCTCCCTTCATACTGTCGCCCGAGGTGGGCTGTAGCTATGAAACACATGACTTAGAGCAAGTTTTGTTCACATGCCCCTTGCACATCAATAGCACTCCCTGCAGACTTCAACTGTAATCAATTCCTCTGAACACCCAGAAAACATAAACAGAGTGAGTAAAATATAAAAGTTTGATCAAATATACATAGTGCTGATATAGTAGTTTGGGGGTCATTTAGCTAAGTGCCCAGCTGAGAGTAAAAAATGAGGTCTGCAGATGCTGGAGATCACAGCTGCAAATGTGTTGCTGGTCAAAGCACAGCAGGTTAGGCAGCATCTCAGGAATAGAGAATTCGACGTTTCGAGCATAAGCCCTTCATCAGGAATAAGAGAGAGAGCCAAGCAGGCTGAGATAAAAGGTAGGGAGGAGGGACTAGGGGGAGGGGCGATGGAGGTGGGATAGGTGGAAGGAGGTCAAGGTGAGGGTGATAGGCCGGAGTGGGGTGGGGGCGGAGAGGTCAGGAAGAGGATTGCAGGTTAGGAGGGCGGTGCTGAGTTGAGGGAACCGACTGAGACAAGGTGGGGGGAGGGGAAATGAGGAAGCTGGAGAAATCTGAATTCATACCTTGTGGTTGGAGGGTTCCCAGGCGGAAGATGAGGCGCTCCTCCTCCAGCCGTCGTGTAGTTGTGTTCTGCCGGTGGAGGAGTCCAAGGACCTGCATGTCCTCGGTGGAGTGGGAGGGGGAGTTAAAGTGTTGAGCCACGGGGTGATTGGGTTGGTTGGTTCGGGCGGCCCAGAGGTGTTCTCTGAAGCGTTCCGCAAGTAAGCGGCCTGTCTCACCAATATAGAGGAGGCCACATCGGGTGCAGCGGATGCAATAGATGATGTGTGTGGAGGTACAGGTGAACTTGTGGCGGATATGGAAGGATCCCTTGGGGCCTTGGAGGGAAGTGAGTGTGGAGGTGTGGGCGCAAGTTTTACATTTCCTGCGGTTGCAGGGGAAGGTGCCGGGGGTGGAGGTTGGGTTGGTGGGGGGTGTGGATCTGACAAGGGAGTCACGAAGGGAGTGGTCCTTGCGGAACGCTGATAGGGGAGGGGAGGGAAATATATCCTTGGTGGTGGGGTCCGTTTGGAGGTGGCGGAAATGGCGGCGGATAATACGTTGTATGCGCAGGTTGGTGGGGTGGTAGGTGAGAACCAGTGGGGTTCTGTCTTGGTGGCGGTTGGAGGAGCGGGGCTCAAGGGCGGAGGAGCGGGAAGTGGAGGAGATGCGGTGGAGGGCATCGTCGATCACGTCTGGGGGGAATCTGCGGTCCTTGAAGAAGGAGGCCATCTGGGCTGTGCGGTGTTGGAATTGGTTCTCCTGGGAGCAGATGCGGCGGAGACGAAGGAATTGGGAATATGGGATGGCGTTTTTACATGGGGCAGGGTGGGAGGAGGTGTAAAAGGGTGTAAGCTAGTGCAATGTGGTTCAAAGTAGCGATGTTAGCGTCAATCACTGATACACACTAACTGACATTATGATCTGCCTACTCTGTATATTTCTGGTGCATGCTTTTATAGCTCTTAGGAAAGGTAACAGTTGGTAAGGGTTATGCCAGGACCCAAAATCAACAGCACTATGGTTTTGATTAGATTAGATTACTTACAGTGTGCAAACAGGCCCTTTGGCCCTACAAGTCCACACTGACCCTCAACCCACCTAAACCCATTCCCCTACACCTAACACTACGGGCAATTTAGCATGGCCAATTCACCTAACCTGCACATTTTTGGACAGTGGGAGGAAACCGGAGCACCCGGAGGAAACCTGGACAGATACGAGGAGAATGCGCAAACTCCACACAGTCAGTTGCCAGAGGTTGGAACTCAACCCAGGTCTCTAGCATTGTGAGGCAGCAGTGCTAACCACTGTGCCGCTGTGCCACCCACAAAAAACACTCACAATATTGAAACCTTCAGGCTATGGAGCTGAATGTCATTGTCACAGATTTTAAGCCAACATAACAGTCGCAACTCTGAAACAAATGAATATGGCTATCCTGGAAAGGTTCTTTTTAACTGTTACCATGGCATCTCTTCTCACTTTCTTCAGTGCGCCTGCATTTTACAGGAGACAGTGAGGACTGCAGATGCTGGAAATCAGAGTCAAAAAATGTGGTGCTGGAAAAGCACAGCCGGTCAGGCAGCATCCGAGGAGCAGGAGAGTCAACCTTTCAAGCATAAGCTCTTCATCAGAAATGTGAGGGCTCCAAGGGGGCTGAGAGGTGAATGGGTGGGGGTGAGGGGGGAAAGTGAGGGTATGGGGAAGGTGGCAGGGATTGTGATAGGTGGATGAAGGTGGGAGGGGTGATGGTCATATGTTGGAGTGGAGGGTGGAGGGTGGGGCGAACAGGTGGGAAGCAAGATGGGCAGTAGGACAGTTCAAGAGGGCAGTGCCGAGTTGGAGGGTTGAATCTGGGATAAGGTCAGGGGAAGAGAGAGGAGGAAACTGGTGAAATTGACATTGATGCTGTGTGGTTGGTGTCTGGATTACTTTGACTAAGTTGGTGTTAATCAAATAATTGATTCAAATTTAACTGGAATCTTTTCAGTCTCCACTGGATTTAGTTGCTTCTTTGCAAACTCTGCCTTGTGGGCTCAGGCTTATACACCCATGGCTGTGAAAGCTAGTCCTTGAGAGAGTTGGCAGGGTGTCTGCACAGTCTAGCAGCTACCAAAATTACTCCAACCCCAAGGGATCAATGTCGATTTCACCAGTTTTCTCATCTCCCCTCCCCCCACCTTATCCCAGATCCAACCCTTCAACACGGCACCACCATCTTGAACTGTCCGTCTTCCTTCCCACCTATTCGCTCCGACCTATCACCATCACCCCTACCTTCATCTAATTATCAAAGTCCCAGTTACCTTGCCCACAGACCCACACCCCTGGGGGACCCCCAAATTCCTGATGAAGAGCTTATGCATGACACATCGACTCTCCTGGTCCTCGGATGCTGCCTGACCAACTGTGCTTTTCCAGCTCCACACTTTTTGACTCTGCAATTTAAGGGGAACTGCTGATTTCCTATTTGATAGACAACTCTTACAAAGAAACAAACAATTGACTATTAGTCATCAATTGACAAACAGTAAAGAAAATAAATTTCACACACACCTGGATCCATACAGTCACCTTCCCTTTTGAGATATTTCCTTCGTGCCCACTTTCCCATGAGAATTCCCACTGGTCTTGGTTTGGGACGAGATGGTGTATTATCAGCTGATCCAGTTTTGGTGGACGTAGATGTAAACATACCACCTACTGTGGTACCCTGAGGGGTTGCTATTGTATTCTTCATCATCCTACACGTGTTGGTGCTCATTGCTGTAAGTAAATTATTTGGTAGGTTCTCTTAGAAAGTGATTATAGTTTTCAGATAACTTCACATTGGTAATGGACTATCATATTAGCATTTCAGCCACTTGTTTAGTTTTCTATACCAACATCTAACTTCCAACGTGCCCTCATCCCAGCTAGATCCCATGATCTCTCCTGGTTGAATTCCCTAAGCTGAACTCTATTTATGCCTGTCTTTACTTCTTTTTCTGAGAATATTCTATGTCAGTGACTTCTTTTTTGAAATGTGCTGGTTAAGTGGCTGTCTGCCATTTTCTTTCATGATTCAGTCACTCTCCCCTTCCTCTCCCTGGCTAGAAATGTGCTCTGACTGCTGCAGTTCTATCTTCCCACTCTTTCAGAGACTTTTAAAAAAATTCAATGAAATCATGGTCAACTGCTGTTTCAAATGTGTGGAAGTACTTTCAATACAGCGTGGAGAAGTTCAAGATACAGCTCCCCATAACCTTCAAGAACAACATAAATGGACAATGATTTCCAGCCAGGTCAGGGATACCCGAATCACACAAAGGAATTTTTAACTCCATCACATACTTACAATTTTACCTCCTTCTGTGACAAAAGGTACTTTATTTAGGGAGAACAAGAATCTACCGTCTTAATTGGCAATATTGCCATAACGTTTCCATAAAGAAACAGACATATCCCTTGTAACGCCACTTTATTTAACTGTGTAGCACATTTTGGCATTACAGGAATATTAAAAGAGACATGAAATTATTTTGTGTGCTAGAAGGCAAAATGAAAGTTCTCTTTAAATATTATGCACCATATTCTCTCCTCTAATTATATTGCAGCAGCCAGCACACTTTTCAAAGCTCACCCCTAAATGCAGCGGTGACAATTCACCCTTACACCAAGGAACAGAATGTGACAACTGCATGAGAAAACTAGATCCATGAATGTTATGCACAATTATAATACAAGGGGTAAAAGCATCTATGTGGCTCTAAGTGATACCTGAAGTGATACTGTAAACCATTCTAAATTTTAGATTAAGTGTATGAATTTTGCCATTAGCGTACACAAAAGATGATAAAATAAGGTGTCAAAGTTATACATTGTTCGGAAATACCAAACAAATATTTCAGCGATGGAGATAATTCTAGTACACCCGGCCATTTCTCACTTATTTCTATTGTTTGGTGCTCCTAGTTCATTCAGATACATCACTTGAACACTAAATTTTGATCCAAACATTAAATGTAACAATTACTTTTAGTGATCAGCATGATAAGTATATCACTCTTACTTTTCAATTTGCCTTCCGTATCTAGTCAAAATTTAAACCATCCATGCATCCTAAATTTGAATCCACACGTGCAAATTTCAGGAACAGTGGAAACCTTGATCATAATACTGGATTTCAATTTATCCATGTCCTTAAGAATCTTGAATACATGTGTAAAGGCTTTGCTCCTCAAGGGAAGGCAATGGCCTAGTGGTATTATCACTAGACTATTAACCCAGAGACCCAGATAATGTTCTGGGGACCCGAGTTTGAATCCCACCACAGATGATGTTGGAATTTGAATTCTTATTAAAAATCTACTGATGACTATGAAACCATTGTTGATTATTGGGGGAAAGCCCCATCTGGCTCCCTAATGTGCTTCAGGGAAGGAAATCTGCTATCCTCACCTGGTCTGGCCTACATGTCACTCCAGGCCCACAAAAATGGAGTTCACTCTAAATTACCTTCTAAAAATGCCCTAGCAAGCTTTTTAGTTGTACCAACTATTACAATATTTCCAAGAAATGAAACCAAATGGATCAACTGGCATCGACCTAGGCACCAGGAAAGACAATAGCAGAAACAGCCCTGCTGAGCCCGCACAGTTCTCCTCACTAACATGAGGGAGCTAGTGCCAAGGTTGGGAGACCTGTCTCACAGACTAGTCAGACAACAGCTGGACGTAGTCATACCTGACAGACAATGCCCCAGACATTACCATCATTATCCCAGGATATATCTTTGCCCACCAACAGGACAGACTCAGCAGAGGTGGCGGCACAGTGGAATACAGTCAGGACAGAGTTGATCAGGGAGTCCTCAACATTGACTACATACCCAGTGAAGTCCCATGGGTTTAGGTTAAACATGGGCAAGGAAACCTCCTGCTGATTACAATGTACTGTCCTCCCTCAGCTGATGAATCGCTACTCTTCTATGGTGAACAACACTTAGAGGAAGCACTGAGGATGGCAAGAGCACAAAATGTATGCTGGGTGGGGTATTCCAACATCCATCACCAAGAGTGGTCGGGTCCTAAAGGACATAGCTGCTAGAGTGGGTCTGCAGCAGGTGGTGAGGGAACCAACAAGAAGGAAAAACTTACTTAATCGCATCCTTAACAATCTGCTGGCTGCAGATGCATCTGTCCATGACAGTATTACTAATAGTGACCACTGCACAGTCCTCGTGGAGACGAGATCCTGCCTTCACATTGAGAATAACCTACACCCTGTTGTGTGACACTGTGGTAAAATGGAACAGACTTTGAACAGATCTTGCAACTCAAGACTGTGCATCTATATGGCGCTGTGGGCCATCAACAGCATCAGAATTGTGCTCCAGCATAATTTTTTTAGACTTAGATTAGACTTACAGTGTGGAAACAGGCCCTTCGGCCCAACAAGTCCACACCGACCCGCCGAAGCGCAACCCACCCATACCCCTACATTTACCCCTTACCTAACACTACGGGCAATTTAGCTTGGCCAATTCACCTGACCCGCACATCTTTGTGACTGTGGGAGGAAACCGGAGCACCTGGAGGAAACCCACGCAGACACGGGGAGAACGTGCAAACTCCACACAGTCAGTCGCCTGAGTCGGGAATTGAACCCGGGTCTACAGGCGCTGTGAGGCAGCAGTGCTAACCACTGTGCCACCGTGCCGCCCACATCTGTAACCTCATGACGATTACTATCACCATCAGGTGGTCACCCTGGTCCAATGGAGAGTGAAGGACAGCATGCCAGGAGCAGCACCCTGCACAACTGAAATGAGGCGTCAACCTGGTGAAGCCAAACAGAACTACTTACTTGCTTGCACAAGCAGCAAGTGATAGACAGAGTTAAATGACCCCACAACCAACAGATCTGACCTAAGCCCTTAAGTCCTGCCACATCCAGTTGTGAATGGTTCTGGATAATTAAACAACTCACTGGAGGAGGTGGCACCATAGATATCCCCATCCTCAATGAAGGAAGGATTGAGCAGATCATTGCCAAAGATAAGGCTGAAGCTTTTGCAGCAACCTTCAGCCAGAAGTGCCAAGTGGATGATCCATCTTGGCCTTCTCCAGTGGTCCCCAGCATTACAGATACCAGTCTTCAGTCAATTAAGTTCACTCCAATTAATCAAGGAATGATTGAGGCACTGCTTACTGCAAAGGCTACAGGCCCTGTCAACATTCCAGCAATAGTACGAGAGACTTGTGCTCTGGAACTTGCCGCTCCCCTAGCCAAAGTGTTCCAGTACCGTTACAACATTGGTATCTACCCAACAATGTGGAAAATTACCCAGATATTTCCTGTATATGAAGTGTAGGACAAATCCAACCTGGTCAAGTTTGGCTCAGTCTCCTCTCAATCATCAGTAAAGTGATGGAAGGTGTCATCAACAGTGCTACCAAGCAGCACCTGCTCAGCAATATCCTACTCAGTGATGCCTAGTTTGGGTTCTGCCAGGGCCACCCAGCTCCTGACCTCATTACAGTATTGGTTCAAACATGGATAAAATAACAGAATTCCAGGAGGTGAGGTGAGGGGAGGGTGCTATCCCTTGACATCAAGGCTGCATTCAGCTAAGGATGGCATCAAGGAGCCCTAGCAAACCTGAAACCAATGTGTATCAGGGTGAAAACTCTCCAGCGGTTAGAGTCATACCTGACACATAGGAAGATGGTTGTGGCTGTTGGAGGTCAGTCATCTCAGCTCTAGACCATCTATACTGGAGCTCCCCAGGTAACTGTCCTAGCCCAGCCATCTTCAGCGACTTCATCAGTGACCTTCCCTTTGTCGTAAGGTCGGAAGTGGGGATGTTTGCCGATGATTGCATTATGTTCAGCACCATATGAACTCCTCAGACATTGAAGCAGTCTTTGTTCATATACAACAAGGTCTGGACAATATCTAGGCTTGGGCTGACAAGTGGCAAACAACATTCATGTAACACAAATGCCAAGCGATGACCATCATCAATAAGTGATAATCTAACCACTGCACCTTGCATTCAATGGTGTTATCATCACTGAATCCCCCACTATCAACATCCTGGGAGTTTATCATAGATCAGAAACTCAACAGGACTCGACACAAATGCAATGGCTACAAGAGCAGGTCAGAGGCTAGGAATACCACAGTGAGTAACTCACCTCCTGACTCCTGAAAGCCTATCCATCATCTACAGGGCACAAGTCAGGAGTTTGATGGAATACTTCCCACTTGATTGGCACCACATCCACTCCCTCCATAACCAATGCTCAGTACACACTGGTGCTACTATCTACAAGATGCATCACAGAAATTCAAAGATCCAAAGACAGCACCTTCCACGACCACTTCCATCTAGAAGGCCAAGGGCAGCAAATATATGGGAACACCACCACCTTCAAGTTCCCCTCCAGCTACTCCCCATCCTGACTTGGAAATGTATCACCATTCCATCATTGTCAGTCACTGAGTCAAAATAGTGGAATTCGCTTCCTAACAACATTGTGGGTCTACCTACAGCAAGTGCACTGCAGCAGTTCAAGGTGGCAATTCACCACCATCTTCTCAAGAGCAACTACAGCTGGGCAATAAATGCTGCCCAGCCAGTGACGCTCGCATCATGAACAAAAGGAAAAAAAAAGTCCTAGGTTCTTCAACTAATTTTCAAAGCTCCTAGAACGTACAGCAGGCATTAGATTGATTGGAGGCAAAGGAAACTTTTGGATACCTTTCTTGTGGTACAGTGGTGAAGTAAATCTGTTGACAATACTCCATGTTTGGTCATGACAAGTGCATGAAACCTTGATTACTACTTCTTGGGATTTGTTATCTATTCTTCACCAAATGTCCCAAGACCGAGTTAGATTTCTTCATTGCAGCTGTCAATTATCCATCAATACCATCTTCCAAATCTTTCTCTCATCTGCTTTGGCCTATAGTCTGAAAACTGATTGATTACATTCCCACTATTTATTGCACTTCATTAGTTTCAGAACTTTCCAATTATTAACTAATTTACCATATATCAGTCCATCTGCCCAGCCTTGTGCATTTAGGCTCATTCTCCAGTTTGAAACCCCTTCAAAAATCAAATCTCAAAACTTAATCAGCAGTTTTTATTCTTCCCGTCAAATCCCTGACATACATTGTAAGCTGGAAGAGCGTCAATGCTGAATCACCTTTGACACCACTATTGACACCTTGCCCTGTTGACACAGTTCTACTTGTTTAGCCAACTTCTAGATTCACCTC
This sequence comes from Hemiscyllium ocellatum, assembly GCF_020745735.1. Lineage (NCBI taxonomy): Eukaryota > Metazoa > Chordata > Chondrichthyes > Orectolobiformes > Hemiscylliidae > Hemiscyllium > Hemiscyllium ocellatum. Next base: position 124,975,807 of record NC_083403.1, on the reverse strand, counting down.
AAAAGTGTCATAATGTTTGCTGTAAGGCTGTTAAATTAGCAACATTCAATGACAAAAGTACATCCATTAACTTTCTTATCTTAATCTATTTGTCATTACAGAACAGAAAATTCTTGGCAACAATAATTACCGTTTGACAGGGTCCTTGCACAGTTTTGTGTTATTATTCCATATTTCAGTACGTCACAGACCCTACATTTCACAGATGGAGCTTTATTTGTAAATGAGCAAGTATCACAAATCCACAACTCTGAAGTGGGAGAGATTTCTTTTTCAATTATATCAGAGTCTTTGGGCATAGACGTTTTACAAGTGTTGACCAGACTTTCATCAAACTGGGTATAAAATAATGTTTTTGGGTTTGTTGTTGAGTTAGATCTCATCCAGGTTGCAAAGTGTTTTTGTTTATTCTTGGTCTGGATTGCTCTAAATGGGGAGATGGTGAATCTGTTCTTTTCATTTGCACAGTTGTCACCAGACTTCTGGGAGCTTTGAGGTGATCTGGGTGCTAAAAAAGAACAAGAGAAACATTAGACAATATCCTCCTTGCAAAGGTAGAAATAATGCCTAATCCTAGACGTTAGTTTGTTTTAACATGGCTACTAATACATATCTTTTTCCCACATCCGCCCCTACCCCAACCGAGATACTCAACGTCAGTGGAACACTATCAGTCCATAGCCTAGGAAATTCTTTCTGACAAAACAGAAGGGAAAAAGAGATCAAAAGCTCTGTAAAATGGGAATGGATGGTATGGTCAGAGACTAGGCTATGGAGGGTAATGTAGTTAGCTGGATCAACCAAGATGGGAGAGGTCTGAGGAAGCAGAAGAGACACGGATTGTCACCAGGGATGGAATGGTCAGTTAGTGGGGAGATTAAGGCATTTCTTAAGGAACCAATAGTGGCATTTCTGCTGCTCCTGCCCCACAAGGAACATTAGAAACAGTTTACCTACTACAATCACAGCTCCCACCTCCTTTTCCAAAGCAGAGTTTCTTTCCTTTCTTATCCAGAAATGTTGTTAAACAAAGTCAAATAGCGTTTGACCCCATTACCATTACCATTACGTGATTCTTCACCCGCCCCCCCAATCACTTGTGTTTCCAGTTGAATAACTTATCAGGTTTTACATATAAGGGAAACACAAACACAAAAGGTGAGGGAGAGGTAGGGGGAAAGGGAGGGGGTGAAGTCAAAATGGAGTTAGAAGGGGAACGCAAAGTTTCTTGACCACAGAGGCAAATGGGTCTGGGTGGGTTACTCTTTGGAGGGTCGGTATGGATTAGTTGGGCTGAAGGGCCTGTTTCCACACTGTAGGGAATCTAATCAATATTTTCATATGCTCCTTATCTCTTTCACAAGTAACTGATGAAAACATCTGGTTAAAAAACATCTTTTAATAGGTAATTTCATTAGTACAGTTGCAGACTGATTTATGAAGCTACTAATCCATGGTATGATTGTACCAGTTAGGATCTAAAAAGGGTTAACTGACATCACAAGATATGCTCCACCTATCAGGATATAGAAGACTCTATTTTCGAGAGGAACTAAGGGTTTTCTTTCTCCACAGGTCCTTTATGTGATTCAATGATTAGCTATAATGCTATTAACACTAAGAATAAATCAATCAATCTGTATTTTCATACAAAATTATGCATTGCAGATATATTGTAACTAGCTATTAAGTGTTTTACTAGTTCACCAAAATTGAGCTGAAGACACTGCATGAGTATTCTTTTCCACGTGGTGTCAATAGCACAGACTAGTAGTAATAAGAATGACTTTTGGTATCAATCTACCCATGAAATCCCCAATGGTAGCAATGCCTTTACGAAAAAATCCACTCTACTTTATAAGAAGTGTGACTAATGCTGCAGGTTCACTCCCAAGTTAAAAGTTATAATGGTGTACTGGGACTACATAATAACTCGTGAGGATGCTAAATGAACATTCCAGATTGCCTTTACATGTATTTTTTGTTTAAGGAATAGTATGTAGTGAATAACTACTCTGGACTTTTTATACGCAGTCATTTAATAGACCTTACCTTCTTGGTGAGATGTCAGAGCAGGATCAGGGTCCTCAGACTGGGGATCATTGCCAGTGTATTTCTGTTTAAGGGAGGAAAGAATACAAAGTGGAAGACAAGACTTCTACTGATCAGTTCAGGTTACTTCAGCTCTCAAGGTCCATCTTTAGCACATTGTGGAAACTCCCAGTTATGCTCTTCCCATCTGACCAATATTTTCTGACAGGAGTATTTCTCTCGATTGATCATTTCCCTCAATGTGAATGCTTTACTTGAAATTCCAGTAAAATTGGAAATTTCAAAACTATGGCAGAGTTGTTGATAAAACAAATTCATTAATTTTAAAAACAATTTAGCAAAACCATTCTGCTCATTTCTATAAAGGAATTATTTATCTGTTTATTCAGCAATCTTCAGCCAGATATGCCAAGTGGACAATCGTGTTAGTATCCCCTGGAGGTCCCCAGCATTACAAAGCCAGTCTTCTGCCAATTTTATTAACTCCACAAGATGTCAAAACCACCTGAAAGCCATGGATATTTCAAAGCTTATAGATCCTGACAAAATATTAAAGGTGTGTGCTCATACCATTCCTAGTCAAGCTGTTCAGATATAGCTACAACAGGAATCTGCCGAACAATGTGGAAAAATTGTCCAGGTATGTACCATTCACAAAAAAGACAAATACAATTCAGCCAATTATCAGCTGATTAGCCTACTCTTGATTAGCGTTATGGAAGTTCTTGACTGTGCTATCAAGCAAACTTTACACTGCTTGAAATGTAACACTGATGATTAGCTCAGGTTCTGCCAAGACTGCTCAACTCCTAACTTCAGCTCAGCCTTGGTCCAATTTGCAAAATGTTTTGGACTCTCCAAAGGCCAGGGTGAGGGAGACGGCCCTTGATATCAAGGCAGCACTTCACAGAATTGGGCATAAAAGGGGCCTGGGAGAGAAATTAAAAGCGATGGGAAAGCTCTCCATTTATTGGAGTCAAATCTACTACAAAAAAGAGAGACAGTTGTGGTTATAGGAAATCAATTATACCACTCCAAGGGCATTGCTGCAGGGGTTCCTCAGGTTAAGTAATATTAGTCAACCTGTACAGACACATTACAATGCACCTCTTGAGCAGTTCAGACTGGAATCTGGGCCCCTGGTCTAGAAGGAGGGAAACAAGCACTGGACCACAACAGCCCTCAACATCCTCAAGACAGATTTCTTGGCCCTTAAACAAATGTTGGCCATAGTTGAGTGTGTGTTGCTGGAAAAGTGTAGCAGGTCAGGCAGCACCCAAGGAGCAGGAAAATCGATGTTTCAGGCCAGAACCCTTTATCAGGAATGAGGCTGGGAGCCTCAGGGGTACAGAGATAAATGGGAAGTGGGCGAGGCTGGAGAGAATGTAACTGAGAGTGCAATACGTGGGTGGCGGAGGGAGTAAAGGTGATAGGTCAGAGGGGAGGGTGGAGCGGATAGGTGGGAAGGAAGATTGACAGGTAGGACAGGTCAGGAGGATGGTGCTGAGCCGAAAGGTTGGAACTGGGGAAAAGTGGGGTGGGGGGCGGGGGGGGGGGGGGGGGGGGGGGAGGGGAAATGAGGAAACTGGTGAAGTCCACATTGATGACCTGGGGTTGAAGGGTCCCGAGACAGAAAATAAGGTGTACTTCCTCCAGGTGCCAGGTGGTGCGGGAGTGTCAATAGAGGAGGCCCAGGACCTGCACGTCCTTGGCAGAGTGGGAGGGGAGTTGAAAAGTTCAGCCACGGGGCAGTGGGGTTGGTTGGTGCAGGTGTCCTGGAGATGTTCTCTAAAGTGCTCTGTGAGGAGGCGTCTAGTCTCCCCAGTGTACAGGACACTGCATGGGGAGCGATGGATAGAGTAAACGACATGGATGTGGAAGGCTCCTTTGGGGCCTTAGACAGAAGTAAGGGGGAGGGTGTGGGCGCAGGTTTTGCAGAAGGTGCCAGGAGGACAGAGTGGCTTGCTATGGGGTGTGGACCGAAGCAGGTAGTTGCGGAGGGAAATGGTCTTTGCAGAAAATGGATAGTGGTGGTGAGGGAAATATAGCCCTGGTGGTGGGGTCCGTTTGTAGGTGGCAAAAAATGTCAGCGGATGATGTGGTTTAGATTAGATTACTTACAGTGTGGAAACAGGCCCTTCGGCCCAACAAGTCCACACCGACCCGCCGAAGCGCAACCCACCCATACCCCTACATATACCCCTTACCTAACACTACGGGCAATTTAGCATGGCCAATTCACCTGACCCGCACATCTTTGGACTGTGGGAGGAAACTGGAGCACCCGGAGGAAACCCACGCAGACACGGGGAGAACGTGCAAACTCCACACAGTCAGTCGCCTGAGGCGGGAATTGAACCCAGGTCCCTGGCGCTGTGAGGCAGCAGTGCTAACCACTGTGCCACCGTGCCGCCCGTAAATAAAGGAAATGTAATAAAAACATTGTGGAGGCTGGTGGGGTGGAAGGTGAGGACCAGAGGGGTTCTTTCCTTATCGCGGTTGGTGGGGTGAGGTTCGAGAGCGGAGGTGCGGGACATGGATAAGATGCGTTGGAGGGCATCTTCAACCATGTGGCGGGGAAATTTCCGTCTTTAAAGGAGGCCATCTGGTGTGTTCTGTGGTGGAACTGGTCCTTCTGGGAGGGGAGGGAGGTGTCTGAGATGGTCCTGCTGAATTTAAGGTCAGGGTGGAATGTGTTGGTGAAGTTGATGAACTGTTTGACCTCCTCGTGGGAGCACAAGGTGATGTGGATGCAGTCATCAACATAGAGGAGAAAGAGGTGGGGAGTGGTGCCACTGTAACTCCAGAAGATGGACTGTTCTACGTAGCCAACAGAGAAAGGCATAGCTGGGGCCCATGCAGGTGCCCATTGCTACCCTTTCATCTGGAGGAAGTGAGAGGATTTGAAGGGGAAATTGTTGAGGATAAGGACCAGTTCAGCCAAACGAATAAGAGGGTCAGTGGAAGGGTACTGGTGGGGATGTCAGGAGAGGAAGAAATTGAGGGTTTGGAGGCCCTTGTCATGGCGGATAGAGATGTAGAGAGATTAGATGTCCATGGGGAAGATGAGGCATTGGGGGCTTGGGTAACTGGAGTCTTGGAGGAGGTGGAGGGAGTGCGTGGTGTCTCAAATGTATGTGGGGAGTTGCTGGACTGGGGTGGGGGGGGGGGGCAGAGATAGGACAGTATCGAGGTAGGTGGAGGTGGGTTCGGTGGGGCAGGAGCAAGCTGAGATGATAGGTTCGCCTGGGTAGTCAGGCTTGTGGATCGTGGGTAGGAGGTAGAAACAGGCGGTGCGGGCTTCCTGAACTATGCGGTTGGAAGCTGTGGGTGGGAGATCCCCTGAGGTGATGAAGTTGTGTATGGTCTGGGAGATGATGGTTTGGTGATGGGGTGTGAGGTCATGGCCGAGGGGCTGGTACGAGGAGGTGTCTTTGAGTTGGCACCTGACTTCAGCGGTGGAGAGGTCAGTGCACCAAACTACCACAGTGCCCCCTTTGTCTGCTGGTTTGATGGTGAGGTTGGTGTTGGAGCAGAGGGAATGGAGGGCTGTGTGTTGTGAGGATGAGGGGTTGGAGTGGGTGAGGCGGTTGGACAGGTTGAGACGGTTGATGTCTTGGCGACAGTTGGAAATGAAGAGGTCAAGGATAGGTAGCAGGCCAGCATGGGGTGTACAGGTGAATGGGGTGTGTTGGAGGTGGGAGAAGGGGTCTTCAGTGGGAGGGCGAGTGTCTTGGTTGTAAAAGTAGGCATGGAGGCAGACAGTGGAAGAAACGTTCAAGGTCACAGCATGTGTCAAACTCATTAATCTGGGACCGTAGAGGGATAAAGTTGAGGCCTTTACTGAGGACTAAATGTTCATCCTCAGTGAGGGGGAGATCTGGGGGAATGGAGAAGACATAGCAGGAATGGGGATAGGGCCTGGAGTGGGGCTGGAGTTCGAGGTGGGGATGGAGACAGTGGCTTGAGTGGGTGTGGTTTTGAGATCAGTAGTGGTGCCACCAAAGGAGGTGAAAGTGGTGTTTTTGGTTAAGTTAATGGGAGTGGAAGTGACATCATGGGCGGGGAGGGCAATGTTAATGTTGGGTTCTCGGCTGCTGACGTCAGTGGCAGCGAAAGTGACATCACCGATGGGACCTACCAGTGGGGCGGAAATGTCTGCTGCAGCGGCAACTACGGGGGCAGAAGTGACATTCAAGGTAGGTATCACGTCAGTGATAGCGAATCCAGCAGCATCTGTGTATCCTGCAATGGTAGTCTTCCCTGCAGTCATGGAAGTGGTTGCGTGGATGGTGATCTGAAGTGGTGTGTCAGCAGTGGCTGCAGGTCATGCAGTGGCGGAAGTGACATCATCGATCACCCCGGTGGTCATGGAAGGAGCGACCATGTGGCTAATGGTGTCTGGGCGGTTCCAGAGAACAGAAGAACATTCTGGTAAGATTGAGGAAGCCAGTGTATGGAGAAAAGTACATGAAAGTTTGTTTAGCTTATGTTCTTTTATGTCCAATGCAGTTGACAAATGCCGTTTGTTGAGATCATGTATCTGCCTGAGGACGTAGCAATGCAGAGGTCCACTGCAGGTCTGGGATAATGAGGCTCTGAGCGGAGGCAGGACTGATTACAGGTAGAGTACATGGCAGTGCATTGCTGATAGCGTGGATCGAAGGAACTAGAAAGAGAATTGTTGTTGAAGGTTTCGGATTTGTAGTGTGTACTGGGTATCCTGTTCATGTCCAAACTGGGTTGGTCTGAACGTGATCTGGAGTCCATGTGGAATCAGACGGTTCCATAGGCAGGGACTGAGGGTGGAGATGTGGCTGTGGTAGTGAGCCTGCTTGAGGACGTGGCTTTGGACCGCCGGGGTGATCAATGACATCACTTCCAACCCTGCTACCGCCACACAACCTGCAGTCACTGCCGACCATACCACCTTAGATCGCCGTCTACCGAGCCACCTTCACAACTGCCGAAAAAGACTACACCGCAGGATACACCGGCGCTGCTGGATACACTATCACTGACATGATACTTACCTTGAACATCACCTCCGCCACTGTAGTTGCCACAACAGCAGTCACTTCCACCCCGTTGGTAGGTCCCACCGGTTACATCACTTCCGCTCCCACTGACATCAGCAGCCAAGAACCCAACAGTAACGTTGCCCTCCCTGTCCCTGATGTCACTTCTGCCCTGTTAACTTAACCAGAGCACCACTTCCACCCCTTTAAGTGTCACCTCCTTTGGTGACACCACTACTGATCCCAAAACCACACCCACTCAAGCCACTGTCTCTACCCCAACCTCGAACTCCAGCCCCACTCCAGGCCCTATCCCCATTCCTGCTATGTCTTCACCATTCCCCCAGATCTCCCCCTCACTGAGGATGGACATTTAGTCCTCAGTAAAGGCCTCACCTTTATTATTCTACAGTCCCAGGTAAATGAGTTTGACACACACTACGATCTTGAATGTTCCTTCCACTGCCTCTGCCTCAATGCCTACTTTTACAACCAAGACACCTGCCCTCCCACTGAAGACCCCTTTGTCTGCCTCCAACATACTCCACCCACCTGGACTCCATGCTGGTCTGCTACCTGCCCTTCATTTCAAGCTGCCGCCGTGACATCAACCACCTCAATCTGTCCAACCGCCTCACCCACTCCAACCCCTCACAACACACAGCCCTCCACTCCCTCTGCTCCAACACCAACCTCACCATCAAACCAGCAGACAAAGGGGGTGCAGTTGTAGTTTGGTGCACTGACCTCTCCACCGCTGAAGCCAGGTGCCAACTCAAAGACACCTCCTCGTACCGGCCCCTCGGCCATGACCTCACACCCATCACCAAACCATCATCTCCCAGACCATACACAACTTCATCACCTCAGGGGATCTCCCACCCACAGCTCCCAACCTCAGTTCGGGAACCCTGCACCTCCTGTTTCTACCTCCTACCCATGATCCACAAGCCTGACTACCCAGGCCAACCTATCATTTCAGCTTGCTCCTGCCCCACAGAACACATCTCCACCTACCTCAATACTGACCTATACCCCTGTCCAGCAACTCCCCACGTACCTTTGAGACACCATGCACACCCTCCACCTCCTCCAAGATTTTTGTTCCCTGGCCCCCAATGCCTCATCTTCCCCATGGACATCCAATCCCTCTACACCTCCATCCACCATGACCAGGGCCTCCAAACCCTCGGTTTCTTCCTCTCCCAACATCCCCACCTGTACCTTCCACTGACACTTGTTTGTTTAGCTGAACTGGTCCTCACCCTCAACAATTTTTCCTTCCAATCCTCCCACTTCCTCCAGACAAAAGGGGTAGCCATGGGCTCCTGCATGGGTCCCAGTTGTGCCAGTATCTTTGTTGTCTACGTGGAACAATCCATCTTCTGGAGTTACACCGGCACCATTCCCCACCTCTTCCTCCACTACATTGATGACTGCATCAGCGTCACCTCGTGCTCCCACGAGGTGGTCCAACAGTTCATCAACTTCACCAACACATTCCACCTCGACCTTAAATTCACCTGGACCATCTCAGAAACCTCCCTCCCCTTCCTCGACCTCTCCATCTCCATCCACAAGGACCGACTCAACACTGACATTTTTGACAAACCCACCAACTCCCACAGCTACCTGGATTACACCTCCTCCTACAAAAATATTATCCTGTATTCCCAATTCCTCCGCCTCCTCCATATCTGCTCCCAGGAGGACCGGTTCTACTACAGAACACACCAGATGGCCGCCTCTATTAAAGACCAAAATTTCCCCTCCCACGTGGTTGAAGATGCCCTCTAACACATCTCATCCATATCCTGCTCTCTGTCCTCAAACCCTACCCCTCCAACTGCAACAAGGACAGAACCCCCCAGTTCCTCACCTTCTACCTGACCAGCCTCCGCATAAACAGCATCATCCGCTGACATTTCTGCCCCCTACAACTGGACCCCACCACCAGGGGTATATTTCCTTCCCCAGTCCTATCCGCTTTCTGAAAAGACCGTTTCCTCCACGATACCTGATCAGGTCCACACCCCCTATCAAAACACCCTCCCTGGCACCTTCCCCTGCCACCGCAGGAATTGCAAAACTTGTGCCCATACCTCCCCCGTCACCTCCATCCAAAGCCCCAAAGGAGCCTTCCACACATCATTTACTGTATCCATTGTTCCCAATGTGGAGAGTGGTCACCTCCTTGCAGAGCGTTTTAGAGTACATCTGTGGGGCACCTGCACCAACCAATCCCACTGCCCCATGGATGAACATTTCAATTCCCCCTCCCGCTCTGCCGAAGACATGCAGGTACTGGGCCCTCCATCATCATTCCCTCACCATCCAAAACCTGGAGGAAGAACGGCTTATCTTCCACCTTGGGACCCTTTAACGCAGGGCATCAATGTGGACTTCACCAGTTTCCTCAATTCCCCTCCCTCACTTTCGCCCAGTTCCAACCTTCCAGCTCAGCACCGCCCTCATGACCTGTACCACCTGTCAATCTTCCTTCCCACCTATCCGCTCTACCCTCCTCCCTGACCAATCACCTTTACCCTCATCTCCACCCACCTATTACACTCAGTTACCTCCTCCCCAGCCCCACCCCCTCCCATTTATCGGTCCACCCCGGAGGTTCCCAGCCTCATTCCTGATGAAGGACTCCGGCTTGAAACGTAGATTTTCCTGCTCTTCAGATGCTGCCCAACCTGTTGTGCTTTTCTAGCAACTCTGATCTCCAGAATCTGCAGACCTCACACAGTCTCTCAAATGTGGCCATACCCCACATCTCATTTAAAAAATATATTTCTTATTCCTATAAAAACGAAAAGTACTTTTTAAATGAACAACCTACTTTCATACTTAAAAAGGAACAACAGGTTTTCATTGAAACATTTCCTGCAGAATAAATCTTCAGTTATTACTGTAATAGTTAGAAACAGCAAAATGAGACCAAAGTTCCTCTTATAACAGTCTCATTCTGTGGATCACAATACTGAAGCAGTGCCTTTATTCTCCAACCCAGGGTGGGCGGGGGATGAAAGGAGGGGCATCCTCAACTCATCCGGAGACTTCTAACTGCACCAATTTGGCATTTTAAAGTTTATAGTCACAGATTCAGAGATTTTTGAGTTAAGGAAGTTCAAGTCTGGAGCATCTCAGCAAAGGCATTTTGATTTGTCCTCAAAGTGATGGTGATCTTTCTTTTAGAATTAGTGCCATGCGCATGTTAAAGTCACTCCCACAATTCTAGCAAGAGGTAGAGAGCTCCATGCTGATGACTCAGCATCAATGAAGAAGTTGCAATATGCACTAGCTATCTTTGTTATTTGGTTGTGCCATGTTACTAGTTTGGAAAGTGTTAACAAAAGGTGGCTTGAAGCCTTGGTACAATGTATTTTTGGTTATTAGACATTGCAATCATGGTCAGCCAATGAGAGTGTGGATGATTAAGCAGGTTGATAACATGTCAATCAATCAATTTCCTCTTTAGTCTTTGATAGTGTTGAACTCAAGTGCTGCAGGTGCTCCTGCTCCTGTCTAGGGAAAAGAATATTCAAGTTAGGAGTGTAATTGTATCCTGTAGGTAACCGAGGAGGTTTGGAGAGTCAGGCTATTAGTTTTACCCATGGTATAGTGCAATCTTTGATCTGCAGTGGTATCTATTCTATTTAAATAGCTGGTCTGGGGAATTCTGCCCCCCCCACCCCCGCCAGTTCCTGACAATTAAAACTCGTTAGAATTTTGTAGTATGATTCTGGATTTAAAATCAAAGCAACTGTATTTTGTCCTGCTTTAGTTTTTTGGCATTTTTTGCAATTTGATAGTGCATTATCAGCTGCCAAGGATTACACCCCTATGAGAGTTAACCATCACTTTTTGACTCAGTTACCTTGCAGAGCGTACCTGCATATAATATAGGACTTCGTTATCTTCTACACCCCATGCAGAAAAGTGGCCAGCACTCATTCGATGTCGTGTAGGTGTTGCTTTAACAGTATACAGTTCGGGAGAAAAGCTCCTTTTTCTGTAAATTGATTTCAGGAAAAAAAAATTACTTTGATCATATGGAAAATGAAGTTAAGCTTTCAGAATGCATCTGTTTGCAGAGGTCTGTATTATGTATACATATAAAAAATTAGATAATATTGGTGGTCAAGAAATTTTGTAGTTAACGTTTCACCTCGAAAATGAAATGCAAAACATTTGTGTGGCAATCTGATACAATAATAACATGCCTGAACATATGGTTAAATCCGGCACATTTAGCACTGAAATATAAAATGTCAAAGTGATGTTAAACAGAATTAGAAGTTACTGCAGTCGTTGACTAATATCAATGAGCATATAAAGAGATGAGTCGAGAACAGACTTACTAGATCATAGAGAAATGCAAACACAGGTAGGATCAAGTGGTTTACTCAAAAGACTGCAATTTTATTGTTGTGTGTGGAGATGTAGGTCCAATTCTTGTGCATATCACCAGCTACTTCCTGGATTATCTCAGTGTGTAGCATTTTAAATTGGCACACCCATAGGATCTTTCCATGAATAAATGCTATCCAGAGTTCAGTCTGAACAAGTTCACATGACATACTTTATAGTTGAGACAATGGAAAGCTATCCCTCCTTATCCTGTTAGCAGCCTTTCGTAAAGGTAATCCCATCACTCTGCTTCAACACCGCTCCACTGTCATCCATAGAAGGCAAGTCCCATTTGATGCTCTTTGCCAAGTTGGAGTTAGACTCCTCCCTACACTCAATAGTGACAGGAGGCTGCTTGGTAGGTCAGGCAATGCATCCAAAATCTAGATGTATTGCTTACTGGTGTTCTCTTGTACTCTACAACAGTCAGTGTCCTCATTGATTTCGGTGCAGAAGTATTCACCTCTTCCCCCCAACAAACTGGCAAATAAGCAATACTTTACTTCTGTCTTGATTCCTGGTCACTTGTACCTGATGTCTCACTACATGCAATAACATAGCCTCCTCCTCAATGCTTCACAGCTATTCTTTCCTGTTACAGAGGTGATGATGGTTGGGACAGCATGGTGGCTCAGTGGTAAGCACAGCCACCTTCCAGTGCCAGGGACCTGGGTTTGATTCCAGCCTCAGGAGGCTGTCCATGTGGAGTTTACTCATTCTCCCTGTGTCTGTGTGAGTTTCCTTCAGGTGCTCTGGTTTCCTCCCACAGTCCAAAGATGCACAGTTTAGACGGACTACAGGACAATTTAGCATGGCTAGTATCCAGGGAGTATCAAGCTAGGTGAATTAGCCATGGGAAAATGTAGGGTTATGGGAATAGGTTATGTCTGGGTGGGATGCGCATGAGCAGTGTGGACCCAATGGGCTGAATGGCCTGCTTCCACACTTTAGAGATTCTATGATTTTAATATTTTTGGACATTTGAAAGCAGGAAAACTCAAGAGATGAGGGAGGTAGAGAGGGCTGGGAAGCAAGAGACCCATTGGAACAATATATGCACATTCACCATGCCAGCTAGCAGGATGAAGCAGATTTGGGATTTAAGGAGTGGAAGGCAGGATCATGATTTTATCTTCAACAGTTTAAAACTGTGCTACATGCTACAGGCTTTTTTGTAGCTGATCCTATAATGGAGACAACAATTTTCTCCCGAGACTCTGCAAATGTAGGTGCTTCAGTTGTTCTTTCCCTCCCAACTCCCCTTTCTCTGCCTGTCTCGTATTCCTGTTGTATGCCATCTTGTCCTGCAAGAGAGAGGCCAGAATTTTAAATGATGGCCTAGTACATTTTTGCGCACTCTGCCTTCTCCAGCCAAAGAGTGGAGGTATATGGAAGCAGTGAGAGGATGATGGGGCTGGCAGCATTGGTAGGTATGAAGTGGTACATCAGGACCCTAGGTACAAATCCCATGAGCCAGGGAACACTGCTGGTTGGGTAATGGACAGAGTAGCACAAAAAGCTGGTGAAATGATGGACTGGAGAAGTCACGTGAAAGTGCATTCACTATCTATGATCTTTCAAGTGATATTAGGGGGTGGCCTGGTGGCTCACTGGTTAGCACTGCTGCCTCAACACCAGGGACACGGGTGCGTTTCCTGCCTCGGACCGCTATCTGTGTGGAGTTTGCACATTCTCCCTGTGTCTGTGTGGGTTTCCTCAGAGTACTCTGATTTCCTCCCACAGTCCAAAAATGCACAGGTCAGGTGAATTGGCTATGCTAAATTGCCCAGTGTTAGGTGCATTAGACTGGGGTAAAGAGGAGGTTAGGGGAATGAATCTGGGTGGGTTACTCTTCAAAGGGTCAGTATGGACTTGTTGGGCCAAATAGCCTGTTTCCATATTGTAGGGAATCTAGTCTAAACTAAAATCCTTAGACTTTTTATGGCTTTCCTGTTCCCATTCTCTTCAGAGAGTGGTCCTCAAGAATTCCTTCGTTGCCCACAAGACGGAGGCACCTCTCTTCCTTTCCACCTAGGATACTAAAGCTGGCAAATCCACATCTTTCACTCTCAAGAGTTTTTTTCATCTGTTCTGGTGTTCAGTTTGAAATAAGTTATATGGCAGCAATATTTTTCTGCAGTTTTACTTCAAAAAGGTATATTGTGTCTTTGAGAGAACAACTGGCTGTCACGCAATTGGCAATATTTCTCCCACAATGCAACTAGTTATGCTGTTCAAAACAGCTGTGTGCAGAGCCTAGGAGGATGGAGAAGATATCACATAGCTGCTCAGGCTGAACTTACAACTGCGCAGATAACAGTACAGTTCCCATCATGATCTGCAAGAACATAGACCAGTCACAATGAGCAACTCTGGCACCCAAAACCATGGCAAGCTAATCTTTAGCTCAATGGGGAAATTCACAAAATGCACCTGAGTGGAATGACGAACTTTTAAAACATGAACTGTATCTCATTGTTTGAATTTGAAAAATTTAGCCAGCTACAGTCACTAAGTCAGATGAACATAATATGTGCAATAATTGGAGTGTCAAATATCCTATTCAATTACATATTTTGTACAAAACCACTTAGTTTTTGTATACAGAAACAAACTTCTCATCAAATTTAAACAGATGGAGCAGAAAGAAACAGAACCAGCTGAAGAAAATTCACCACATTGAGTTAATAAAAAATGTAATCAGACAACTTTAACTTAGAAAAAAATCCACTCATACAAATAATTATAGCTCTCACTGGCAAACAATCATGTCCATTACTAACTTCAGCTTTCAGTAGCTATCAATTTGTAAATAGGACCTAAAATAAGAATTGAAAGAGTTCCAAACCTTTTTGGCATGCATTCATTGGTAGAAGGATTAGCGAAACGCTTGAGCGGCCTCTGGCTAGTTGAAAATTTAGTGGTGGGTATTGAATCCTGGAATTAGACAAATGAAATGAATTGGATTCTCACCTCACTACTGTTCTGTAGACCTCCAACTAGTTTTTACATTGTTATGTCAGAATGTACTTGGAAGAACTATCCCTCCACAATAAAGCATGACAGCACCAGGGACTTGGGTTCGATTCCCGCCTGTTTGTGTGGAGTTTGCACGTTTTCCCCGTGTCTGCGTTGGTTTACTCTGGGTGCTCTGGTTTCATCCCACAATCCAAAGATGTGCAAGTCACGTGAATTGGCCATGCTGAATTGCCCATAGTGTTAGGTGAAGGGGTAAAATGTATGGGTCTGGGTGGTATATGCTTTGGCCGGTCGGTGTGGACTTGTTGGGCCGAAGGGCCTGTTTCCACACTGTAAGTAATCTAATCTAAATTGCCCACAGTGTTAGGTGTGTTAGTCAGGAGTAAATATAGGGTAGGGGAATGGGTTTGGGTGGGTTACTCTTCGGAGGCTGGTGTGGACTTGTTGGGCCGAAGGGTCTGTTTCCATACTGTAGGGAATCTAATGACTTGATTGCAGCCTAAGCTCCAGTTTTGACTATCCAGATACCTTTTAATTGGCTCTTCATTCAGAAATCTATTCACCTTTTTCTTCAGAATGAAAGCCTTAAGACTCAAAACTTGAACTTGACAATGTCAAAATTAGTACCAGATTGACTGTCCATTTTTCTTACCTGAAACTGGCACCCAGAGATTGCAAGAGTGTTGAGCAATTGGTCATGGTAGAGCAGACAAGGATGCAAATGACACACAGAAGTCAGACAGTGTCTACGAACCCCATTTTACAAATATAATTAGACCTCTGCCAATTCCCATCACATGTTCCAACTGACCAAATTGAGGTCCTATGAAAGTTGGAATCAGCAAAGCTGCAGTGACAATTTGGATACCCTACCTATTGTCACCACCCAGTTTCCACCAAGACCAAGGCAATTAAGAGAAAAACCAGGGTAAATTATCTTTAAAAACAAACAACTCCAACTATCCAGTGCCCAAGATGCACAAATACATTGGAGGGATCTATAGGAAGTGGAAGTGAGTTTAACAATGAAGACTTTGAAAAACAAAGATGTTTTATCTTATCAAATCTGTCCCATATTTAAAGCATATGAACAAGACTCTGATCCCAATCCTAACAATGACTACTTGTGCAGAACTTACTCCAGTTTATGAGAAAACTGGATGGCAAAAGTGATGACTGCAGATGCTGGAAACCAGAGTTTGGATCAGAGTGGTGCAGGCCAGGCAGCATCCGAGGACTGAGGAAGCAAATGTGGCTGTGGTAGCGAGTCTGTTTCAGTACATGGTTGAAGAGCTTCAGGGCAGAGAAGATGACCTGGGGGTTGCAGTGAGAGAGACTCACAGATTCTTGTGGAGAGAGGAGGAGAACCTTGGGGCAGCACGGTGGCTCAGTGGTTAGCACTGCTGCCTCACACCACCAGGTTCCTGGGTTTGATTCTCACCTGTCTGCGTGGAGTTTACACATTCTCCCAGTGTCTGCGTGGGTTTCCTCCGGGTGCTCCGGTTTCCTCCCACAGTCCAAAGATGTGCAGGTCAGGTGAATTGACAGTGCTTAATTGTCCATAGTGTTAGGTGCATTACTCAGGGGTGAATGTAAGGGAATAGGTCTGGGTGGGTTGCTCTTCAGAGGGGCGGTGTGGACTTGTTGGGCCAAAAGGCCCTGTTTCCACACTGTAGAGAATCTAATCTAAACTTCAAGGTAGGCATCCTTGCAAGAGGATTTGCAGTAAGGTTAAAATCAACTAGGCAAAAGTGAGGACTGCAGATGCTGGAAACCAGAGTTTGGATCAGAGTGGTGCTGGAAAAGCACAGCATATCAGGCAACGTTGAATGACCATTTAAATGTCCTTAACATTGTGGGTCTACCACTGTTGCATGCAGGGCATTCCGCATCCCTACTACTCTGAGTAAAGAAACCACACATGACATCTACCCTTTATCTATCACCCCTCAACTTAAAGTTATGCCCCCTCACGTTATCACCTATCACTATCTGAGGAAAAAGGCTCTCACTGTCCACCCTATCTAATCCTCTGATTATCTTATATTCCTTGAATGCTGCCTGACCTGCTGTGCTTTTCCAGCACTACTCTGATCCAAACAAAGTTGGATGGGGAGAGTGAACCATGAGGAGGATCCAGAGATTAGAACATAGAACCTGTACTGCACTATAATGTTCTTCAGTCCTTGATGTTGCACTGACCCGTGAAACCACTCTGAAGCCCATCTACTCCACTATTCTATTTTCATCCAATGACCATTTAAATGTCCTTAACGTTGTGGGTCTACCACTGTCGCAGGCAGGGCATTCCACATCCTTACTACTCTGAGTAAAGAATCCACCCATGACACCTGTCCCTTATCCATCATGCTATCCCTCATCACTATCTGAGGAAAAACCTCTCACTGTCCACTATCTAATCCTCTGATTATTTTATATGCCTCAATTAAGTCATCTTTCAACCTTCTTCTCTCAAATGCAACAACCTCCAGTCCCTCAGTCTCTCATAAGACCTTCGCTCCATATCAGGCAACATCCTAGTCAGTCTCCTCTGAACATTTTCCAATGTTTCCACATCCTTCCTATAATGTGTGACTAGAACTATATGAAATACTCCAAGTACAACTGCCCCAGAGTTTTGTACAGCTGCAAAATGACCTTGTGGCTCTGAAACTCAATCCCTCTACCAGTAAAAGCTAAGGCGGCATACAGTGTCTTAGCAACTCTATCAACCTGGGTGGCAACTTTCAGGGATCTATGTACATGGACACAGATCTCTCTGCTCATCTATATCACCAAGAATGTTATCGTTAGCCCAGTACTCTTCATTCCTGTTACTCTTTCCAAAGTGAATCATCTCACTTTTCCACATTAAAATCCATTTTCCACCTCTCAGCCTAGCTCTGCAGCTTATCGATTTCCCTCTGTAACCTGAAACATCCTTTGGCACTATCCACAACTCCACTGACCTTACTGTCGTCTGCAAATTTACTAACCCATCCTTCTATGCCCTCATCCAGGTCATTTATAAAAATGACAAACAACAATGGCTCCAAAACAGATCCTTGTCATACACCACTAGTAACTGAACTCCAGAATGAACATCTTCCATCAACCACCACTCGCTGTCTTCTTTCAGCTAGCCAATTTCTGATCCAAACCAAATCATCCTCAGTCCCATACCTCTGTATTTGCAGCAATAGCCTACTGTGGGACATTTTATCAAAGGCCTTACTGAAATCCATATACATCACGTAAACCACTTTACCCTTCTCAAAGGACTCAAAAGGTTTGTGAGGCCTGACCTACCCTTCACAAAACCATAATGACTGTCCCTAATCAAATTATTCCTTTCTAGATCATTATAAATCCTCTCTCTTATAATCTTTTCCAACACTTTACCCACAACTGAAGTAAGGGTCACTAGTTTATTATTACCAGGGCTTCTCTACTCCCCTTCTTGAACAAGGGAAAAAAAATTGCTATCCTTCAGTCTTCTGGTACTATTCCTGTAGACAATGATGACAAAGATCAAGGCCAAAGGCTATACGATCTCACCCCTGGTTTCTCAGAGAATCCTAGGATAAATCCCATTCGGTCCAGGGGACTTATCTATTGTTACACTTTCCAGAATTGCTAACTCCTCCTTGTGAACCTCAATCCCATCCAGTCTAGTAGCCTGTATCTCAGTATTCTCATCATGAACATTGTCTTTTTCCACTGTGAATACTGATGAAAAATATTCATTTAGCACGTCTATCACCTCGGACTCCACACACAACTTCCCACTTCTGTCCTTGAATAGCTCTAATATCTTACTCCAGCCATTCATTTATTCCTGATATACCGACAGGAGGTTTTGGGGTTTTCCTTGCTCCTGTCTGCCAACGTCTTCTCATGTACCCTCCTGGCTCTTCTTAGATCTCTCTTTAGGACTTTACTAGCTAATTTTTAACTCTCAAGCGCCCTAACTGAGCCTTCCCATCTTATCCTACCATAAGCCTCCTTCTTCCTCTTGATTCAATCTCTTTAGTAAACCATAGTTCCCTCGCTCGACCACTTCCTCCCTGCCTGACAGGTACATACTAATCAAGGGATCCACAATAGCTGTTCCTTGAATAAACTCCACATTTCAATTGTGCCCATCCTCCGCAGTTTTCGTCCCCATCCTATATCTTGCCTAATCACATTATAATTGCCTTTCCACCAACTATAAAACAATATAGCCCTATCCCTTTCCATCGCTGAAGTAAATTGTGGTCACTATCACCAAAGTGCTCACTTACCTCCAAATCTAATACCTGGTTTGGTTCATAACCCAGTACCAAATCCAATGTGGCCTCGCCTGTTGTTGGCCTGTTTACAAAACTGTCAGGAGCCCCCACCCACACACATTGGACAAAAACTGACCCAATCTAAAAGTACTTTAACTTAGCATTTCCAGTCAATATTTGGACAGTTAAAGCCCCCCTAACAACTACCCTGTTACTCTCGCTCCTACCCAGATTCATCTTTGCAGAGGAAAGGATAGCATCGCTGGAATTATTCAGAAAACTCCCAACAGGATGACCTCTCCTTTTTCTAACCTCAGCCCACACTACCTCCATAGAGGAGTCCTCAAATGTCCTTTGTACCACTGTAATACTGTCCTTGACTAACAATGCTACACCCCCCCCCCCACCACTTTTACCATCTTCCCTGTCCTTACTGAAACATCTAAATCCTGGAACCTGCAACAACCATTCCTGCTCCTGCTCTACCCAGGTCTCCAAAATAGTCACAACATCGATTCTTCTGTGAGATTTGGATTAGATTAGATTACTTACCGTGTGGAAACAGGTCCTTCGGCCCAACAAGTCCACACTGACCCGCCGAAGCACAACCCACCCATACCCCTACATTTGCCCCTTACCTAACACTACGGGCAATTTAGCATGGCCGATTCACCCGACCCGCACATCTTTGGACTGTGGGAGGAAACCGGAGCACCCGGAGGAAACCCACGCAGACACGGGGAGAATGTGCAAACTCCAAACAGTCAGTCACCTGAGGCAGGAATTGAATCTGGGTCTCTGGCGCTGTGAGGCAGCAGTGCTAACCACTGTGCCACCATGCCGGATAAATGGAGTGGGTGGGCAAATGCAGTATAATGTGTACATACATGAGGTTATCCACTTTGGTAGCACGAACAGGTGAATTACCTGAATGGTGGTATATTCGGAAAGGGGGAAATGTAACAAGATCTGGGTGTCCTTGTACACCAGTCACCAAAACAGGTGTAATAAGTAGCAAAGAAGGCAAGTGGTATATTAGCTTTCATAGCATAGAATCCCTCTATGTAGAAGCCCATCAAGTCCATATTGACACTCTGAAGGGCATCCTAGACCTACTTCCTTACCCTACCCATATAACCCTGCAATCCCATGTCCTACCCAACTAGCCTGCACATCTTTGGACTATAGGAGGAAACCTACGCAGACAAGGGGAGATTGCGTGTGGAGTTTTTGTACAGTCTGTTGCTCAAGTCTGAAATTGAACCCAGGACTATGATGTCATGAGGTAGCAGTACTAACCACTGAGCCACTATGCCACCCAGCAAGAACATGCAAGTACAGGAGAAGGGATGTCTAACTGCAATTATACAGAGCCTTGGTGAGGCCACACTTGAAGTATTATTTTTGGTCTCCTTATCTGATGATGTTCTGGCTGTGCAATGATCTACTGGACTGAATTCTAGATAGCAGGACTGGTTAGGATTCTATTCTCAGAAGAGAAGAAGAATGAAGTGATGTTGGTGGTGATGGAAGGAGAGTGGAGTGGTGGAAAACTCTCAGAAACCAGTAAAATTCTAACATGACTAGACAGGGTAAGTGCAGGAAAGATGTTCCTGATGACCAGGGAATCCAGAACTGGGATCAAAGTTTAAGGCTTTGAGTAAGTTCAGTTAAGACTGAAATCTCTTTACCAAGCCTGTAGAATTCTTAGCCACTGAAAGTGGCTGAGGCCTAAACATTGACTATTTTCATGAAGTCGGATACAATTCTTCAGACTAAAGGGTTCAAAGGGTATGAGGACAAAGCACGAACAGGATACGGATGATCAGCCATGATTGTATTGAATAGCAGTACAAGCTCAAAAGGGCCGAATGGCAATCCTGTTGCTCTTTTCTATGATTCTAATGTTTACCTGCACAGGCAATCTTTCTGCCAGCATCAGTAGGTCACATTGTTCACTTTCTTGTGCCTGACAAACTGCAGAGGCTGCTGGGATCCATAGACCTGTTGAACCATCCGTGTTGGAAGGTGACTTCTGGGACTGTAAGTTACATAAAAAAAATGCTACGTCATCCTTCAAAAAGCTCATTATTATTCAATATAATTATGAACTCTAACTTCAACTTCCCATCTAACCCTGGTGCCTCTCGATTCCTTGAGGTCATAAGCAGGTCAGTTTTGGGGTTGACTATGATCAATGACTGACCAATCAAGACGGAAAAGTCCAAAAGATTCTTAATTACTTAACTGAAGAATTTTCTCCATGTGCCTGACCTAACAAGGAAATACCTGACGAAACCAGGATCTCCAGTTCCAAACTCCTCAGGTGACAGCAGATTTGAGTCAGGTTCACAGCTTTCCAGTAAAGAAAAACATTGCAGCAAGCATACACGCTTCACTATGAAGTGATACGTTGATATCAAATCCCATACATATCAATGATTGCAAAAGACGTTATGCCTGGTTTGGAGGTGCCAGTGTTGGACTGGGATGTACAAAAGTTAAAAATCACACAACACCAGATTATAGTCTAACAGTTTAAATTGAAAGCAGTAGCTTTTGGAGCACTGCTCCTTCATCAGGTGGCTGTGGAGGACACAATTGTAAGACACAGAACTTTTGCTATAAGTTCTTTGCCGTACAGTTGTGTACTCCACAACTAGTACCTGATGAAGGAGCGGTGTTCCGAAAGCTTGTGCATCCAATTAAACCTGTTGGACTATATCCTGGTGTTGTGTGATTTTAGACTTTGAATCAATTTATTAGAAATTTGGGATAATGAACTTTGTATTAATGAATTTCATGGTGGAAATAAAAGAAATTTATAAAATATAGTGCAGTATTGCTTCATAAGCAGGCACTTTCAGAAGAAATCTAAACAAGTTGCTAAATTACTCAAAAATTACAACAATGCACTTGATCTTTTATTGTACTACTCTTTGTAATTACAAATTACAAAGAGGTACAAGTATGCACATACACTATATATCATTTTATTAAACATAAATGATCAAATTAAAAGGAAACAAACTCAAATAATTGAAACTTTATAGAAAAGACTGCATTTCCCCCCCTCAGCCATAGTTTCCAAAATACTGATTTCTATTTTCACAAGAACTGTAAGCAGATAGACAACAATAAAAAAAATGAACAGTTTCCAGGTGGGCATATCACTGATAAACATGTATACTTTTTGTCTTTCCTCAAAGGCCAAAGCAGTTTAAATGCTGTGCCAGCTCAATCCCAAACATACCAGTTCCATAAGGTGGAAAAATTCGTAAGCAAACTATGTTTAACCAAATAAGTGTTCTCACTTGCAAGGCTTATTTATTTCACATACCATTCATGCAAAGATATCGAGCAACTACACTTTGAAACCACAGAACACACCATTTTACATCAGAGAGTTTCTTCTATTTTATAAAACAGCAGCCACAGATTTGATTTATGTAGCACATTTAACAGTAAAATAAAAATCAAATGAAATGAGCCACATAAAGGCTTCGGTTTTAAGGCCTATCTTAAAGGAAGAGAGTAGTAGCAAGGCCAGAAAGTTTAAGAAGGTAATTCCACAACTGAGTTTAGGCAGCTGAACACACAGCCACCAATGGCACAGAGATGGAAATTAGTAATGTGGAAACAGAAAAGGACCACAGGTGGAAGAAAACAAACTTCTCCCTGAAGTCAAAAGAACACATGATTTGGTATGAATTAGGACATGAACATCAAAACCTCTTTAATTTATGCTTAGAGATTTATAATTGGATCTATTGTACTCAACACCACAATTAATGTCTTGAATTTAACATGTATCTACTTTAGTAAAAGGAAATCTGCTGTTGCTTTTTAACCACACCCCAAGGCAGGAACCAGAAATTCACAAACTGCTGTCACACCCAACAATTATCCTTTAACTGGTTTTATTGTTTTCATATTTAGGCCAATTTCCTAGATAGAATAGATGAACAGTGATTTTAAAGGAACAGATCAGCTAGATACAGATTCCATCGTAGAGGCTAATGAATCACAGTGGTACTCCAGACCACCAGTGAATAATGTGAAAGGAGAACAGCTGATGCAAATTCACTTTCATCATAACATGGGGCAACTGTGTTTGAAATCAAAAAGCCTTACCTAAACTGATGCTATCTTTTGCATCATTCATGTTATCAGCTTTTTTTTCAGGTGAAATTTTAAAAGTGTTATGTGACTGTTACTAAAGAATAGCTAATTGAATGATGATATAACAAAATGATTTAATATATTTGGACCACACTAAATTATTTTAATGGAGTAATGTTGTTTAAGTGACAACTGCAGCAAATGTGTTGCTGGTCAAAGCACAGCAGGTTAGGCAGCATCTCAGGAATAGAGAATTCGACGTTTCGAGCATAAGCCCTTCATCAGGAATAGACAACTGCAGTCAATCTAAGTCAGTTTTAGTCTTTTTGTAAAAAACATTTGAATCTGTAAAGTATCCTAGGTGTTAAAATCAAATGATAAAATTTAAATTTTTACTATATCATAACAATTTGTTCTCAAGTGCCTCTCTAATCTTTGTAATGTGGGCAGGTTACAAAAATGGTGTGATAAGTGGTGTATTATCCTATAATTTGTTATAATTTTTTTCCAAATAGTGAGTAAGTTCAAAGAGGGAAAAGTCAGAGAGCATTGTAAAAGCATGACAAAGGGTGAGATTGGAAAATGGAATGGAACCAAAAGACAGTGAAGGGGAAAGAAGGATCAGGTAGTGTGTTATTCCAGCACACCCAACATCTGCTCATCTTGCCCTTCACCTTTCCAGCAGTGGGCTGGAACATGTCCCTTTTCTCCTTTTCCCTTCCAACTATTTTGGAGCCTAAAAATCAGATCAAAGATCCCTCCCACTTTGGTTATACTCTCTGTCACCATCTTCTGTCAGGCTGATATAAAAGTTTATGTACGTGAATGAATACATTCAAGAACAGCTTCTCTGCTATTATTAGACTTCTGAGTGGAACTTTCAAATTTTAATTTCAATGTTGCGCTCTGCAGCTGTAACATTATATTCTTTGCTCTGTTATATTATATTAATTCACTTTGTATGGTATGATTTGCCTGTACTGCATGCAGACCAAAACTTTTCACTGTACCTTGGTACTCATGACAATAATAAATCAAATCCTTCTGGGTGAAGGAACAATTTACTTCTACTTCTTTCACCTTATTATATTGAATTCATGGTTAAGGGATTGCTTTATTTTTGAATGTAAGGTTAGGACATTTGAACCTTCAATCCTGCTTGACCAGATAATAGGGGTTTTGCTGATCTAGTTGTGGTCTCAGCTCCACCTTCCTGCCTGGACCCCTAATCTCTCGATTATCAAAAATCTATCTAATCCAATCTTCACCAGATTTAGGGAAGAGTATTCTATTCTCCACTGACCCTCTGTGAAAAGAAAGCTTTCTTCTCATTTACATCCTACAAAATTATGGCAAAATAGACAATCCTTTCTTTTTGTATTCATTCATGGAATATAGACTTCGCATATTTATTGTTCATCCCTAAGTGCTGTTGAGCAAGTGGTGGTGAGCTGCCATCTTGAGCCATTGCAGTTCATGGGTTATTGGTAACCCACAATGCTGTTAGGGAGATAGTTCCAGGACTTTGACCCAGTGACACTGAAGGAATGGCAATATATGTCCATAGCAAGATTGAGAGTGGCTTGGAAGGGAACTTGAGAGTATTGTTGTTCTGTTTGACATTCTGGATGAAAATGGTCATGAATTTGGAAAGTGCTGTCTAAAGAACCTTGATGAGTTCCTGCAGTGCATCTTGTAGGTGCTACATGTTACTTTGTTGAGAATTAATGGTGGGTTGAGTGAATGTTCATGGATGTGATGCCAGTCAAATGGGTTGCTTTGTCCTGCATGGTGTCAAGCTTCTTGAGTTTTTTTGGAGCTGCGCGCATTCAGGCAAGGGGGGAGTATTCCATCACATTCTTGACTTATGATTTGTAGATGATGGGCAGACTTTGGAGAGAGAGGATGTGAGTTACTCATTGCAGGATTGACAGCCTCTGACCTGCTCTTGTAGGCATACTATTTAGATGGCTCGTCCAATTCAGTTTCTGGTCAATAGTAACCTCTAAGATGTTGGTATGTCATATGCTGATTAAGTTCTCTCTTGTTGAAGTTGGTCATTGCCTGGCACATGTAAAAGCAGACGTTACTTACAACTTCTCAGCCCAAGTTCGATTTTGTCCAGGTCTTGCTGGATTTGGACTTGTGTTGCTCCAGTATCTGAGGAGTCACAAATGGTGTCGAATATTATTGCATGCATTGGCAAACATCCTCATTTCTGATCTTATGATGCTAGGGCTCCTTGATGCCACACTTGGCTGAAAGAGACCATGATGTCAAAGGCTGTCACTCTCACTTCATCTCTAGAATTCATCTTTTTTGTCCATGTTTTAACCAAGGCTGTAATAATGTCAGGAGCTGAGTGGCCCTCGCGGAACCCAAACTGGGCATCACTGAGCCCATAAAGGAATTTTTATGATTCCTTACATGACTTTACTGAAGATTGAGAGTAGACGGATGGGGCAGTAATTGGCTGGGTTGGATTGGTCCTGTTTTTTTATATACAGGACATATCTGGGCAATTTTTCACATTGTTGGGTAGACGCCAGTGTTGTAACTGTACTGGAACAGCTTGGCTAGGGGTCCAGCAAATTCTGGAGCCCAAGTCTTCAGTACTATTGCTGGAATGTTGTCAGGGTCCATAGATGTTGCAGTATCCAGCGCCTCCAACTGTTTCTTGTTTCACATGGAGTGAATTAAATTGGATGAAAACTGGCACCAGAGATGCTTGAGATCTCTAGAGGTAGCCAAGATGGATCATCCGCTTGGCATTCTGGCTGAAGTTTGTTGTGAATGTTTTCATCTTTTGTTTTGTACTGATGTGCTGGGAGACCCCATTATTGAGAATAGGAATACTTGTGGAATCTTCTTCTCCAGTGAGTTGTTTAATTGTCCACCACCATTCACGACTGGATGTGGTAGGACTGCAGAGCTTAGGTCTGAATCTGTTGGTTGTGGAATTATTTAGCTCTACCTATCACTTGCTGCATATTCTGTTTGGCACACAGATAGTCTTGTTTGGTAGCTTCACCAGGTTGACACCTTATTTTTAAGAATGTCTGGTGCCACTTCTGACATGCCCTTCTGCACTCTCCATTGAGTTAGGGTGATTCTTTGGCTTGATGGTAATTGTCTCTACAAGGACTGAGCAGTGGCCATTCCTCTCATTACTGCCGTAGACGTATGCATCTGTGGCAGGCAGATTGGTGAGGATGAGATAGAGTATGTTTTTAATTTCCATCACCTGATTTTTAAGACTTGGGACTTTTCACAGACCAAACAACTTTGACAAGAAAATGCATTGACTTTAAGATGGCCACAATGTTACTTGACCATAAGTTAATGGAACTACCAATGAAGGAGAATCAGACTGAGTTAAAATTAACTGAATTTTATAACTTTATAATATAGATAACATCAGTGGTATGAATGAACAATTACTAATTCATATATGTATTCAGTATTTTAACCCAATAACTTTGTTACATGTTGAAGTGTATGAGTCTTCTTTTAATCATTTTGATCGGACCTTAAAGGACAATTAGGTACTTTCAGCCTAACAATTCAGGCTCCCATTTAATTGCTTTACTAAAGCAATGTTAATACAGAAAACTATTGAGCTTTCAATGCACTGTTAGAGTCCTGGATTGGAGTAAGGCAGCTGCCAGTAAATTGGAGGAAGGGGGTAAAATCAACCATTCCTTATCCAGTGACTCTGCAACATTAGTTCTTGATGGGTCTCAGAAGTGTCAGCAGAAAATAATAGAGGCTATTTAAACCGTTCAGTTATGGCATCACATCAGCCCTACATGAACTTCTGGCTGGCTTTATGAATGTGAATTTATGTTTGAAATTAAGAAAATCAAACTAAAATTGAATATTTTAAATGATACAATATTTGGGACTTGTGATATACCATGAAAGTTTATCCTCTTTAATTAGTGTATTTGATTGCACTTAAAGTTTCTGTAATGTTTCATCCTTTTATTAAATGCTATGGCTATATCTGTTCAATCATACTCACAATTTCTGCTGCTGACATTTTGAAATTGTCAGACATTGCACTCATGTACGAATCAGGTTCTGAAGTGTTTGTCCCAGATGTTTGACACCAATTTATAAAATAGCATCGAGTGAATGCATTTAATCACATGCATTCTACACTGATATTGGTAGGAATGGGAATATTTAAAGGCTTTATATTAGTTAAATTTGATTATTGCAAATAGAGGGAAATATTCATTTTAGTTTCAGGTCTGCCAATCACTCCTCAAACAGAGTGAATGCAGTGCCAGTTCACTGACATGGTCCAATAGCCTAATGCAGTTTAATACCTCGACTTGTGATTTGAAACAAACAACGTATCTATATATGTTGTGATAATGCTGTAGTTCAATGACTGTTTAACTGTGATTCTCCCCGCAGATACTGCAACACTTGCTGAGTTTTTCCAGCTTTTTTTTGTTCTTATTTCAGATTTTCAATCATCATAGTTGTTTGCTTTTGATATTTCTACATGTGCTGCCATTCTTTCCGAGCTTGGTGAGGTTAAATTAGAATTGTTACGTTACTGCTAATCCATATCAATTTTGTCCACTCAGTTTCACTTTGTTGTAAGAAAGTAATGAACCTGCTTCCCTTTTTCACGTGGGCTTGACTGACTAATTTGTATTTCATTAATTACTTTATCACTACTTCTGAGGAACTGGGTTATGTTACTTCACTTTTATTTTACAGAAGTGCATGAGGGCTAGAGTTGTGAAATATGTCAGGACCATCTCTCAATTGATTAATTCCTCCTCTGGCAGAGGAGTGGTGAAAGAGGATTGGCAAATGGCCAATGTGGGTATTGGTGTTCAAGAAGGGAGCAAGGGATGGATCAGAAACCTTCAGGTTTGTCAGTCTAACCTCAGAAGTTAGTAATCTGTTGGAAACAATTCTGAGGGAGAGAATGAATCTGCACTTGGAGAGGCAGGGATTAATCAAGAACACAGTTTTGTTAAAAGGAGGTCATGTCTGACCAACTTGATTGAATTTTTCGAAGAGTTAACCAGGTGTGTGGATGAGAGTAATGTATTTGACATTGTCTACTTGGACTTCAGCAAGGCTTTTCATAAGATTCCATATGGAAGACTGATAGCGAAGGTGAGAGCCCATGGGATCCAATGAAATTTGACAAATTGGGTCCAGAATTGGCTGCATGGCAGAACACAGCAGGTAATGGTGAGAGGTGTCTTTGGACTGGAAAACTGTGTCCAATGGAACCCACAGGGATCAGTGTTAGGCCTCTTACTGTTTGTGATATATGTGAATGCATTAGACTTGAATGAAGAAGGTTGATCAATAAGCTTGTGGGTGACATGCATACACCTCACCAACTGGATTAGGGCCCACTCACTCTGAGTTTACCTGAAAGCTCACAGCATCCTATATTGTCTTGCCTTTGTGCACTTTGACTCCTCAGCCAGATCTATCAGGCTCATATTATTTCTGTCTGGCCTTGCTGTTTAATACAAAAGCAGGAAGCTTGACACAGTTGGTTGCAGACCTCAGTCCAATCAAAGGCCATAGTCTTTGCTTAGGGAGTACTGGCTCAGGAAGTAAGTCAAGGGCAGTCTCTGATACCAGCCAAGGGGCTTGGACACAGGCAGTCAGTTGCTCAAGGTCCTCTCCATAGAGGAGCCAAATGATAGGCAGCCCAAGCCTATCTTGACCATGTCTGTCCCAATTTGAGCTATTTTCCTTTAGGATGAGAGAGAGGCAGGTATTAAGCAAGATGAAAAATAACAGCTGTTATTTTTGGTACAGGTGGGAAGATCTTCGAGTAAAAAGTGAGGTCTGCAGATGCTGGAGATCAGAGCTGAAAATGTGTTGTTGGTTAAAGCGCAGCAGGTCAGGCAGCATCCAAGGAACAGGAAATTCGACGTTTCGGGCACAAGCTAATGAAGGGCTTGTGCCCGAAACGTCGAATTTCCTATCCTTGGATGCTGCCTGACCTGCTGCGCTTTAACCAGCAACACATTTTCAGCACAGGTGGGAAGATGTCCTGAGTGTGTTAGTAGGCATCTTAGAGGGCATGCAGAGTTAATGTAATCAGAGACTGGGGTGGGTGATATGGGTGAGGGAAGTCTTTGCACGCAATAATGGAAGTGATAGAGCATGAAGCTTAGTGCGAGGTCAGTACAGTAACAGTGATAGATTGAGTATGAAGTATCAGAGAGAAGATGCCTGCACTTATGGAGGACAGAAGGCCATTGATCTCCTTCCTTCATTGCTGAGCATTCCTTCAGATGGCTGAGACTGTTCTAACCCAGGTAGTAACCTGGGATTAGTCTGGCTTGGTCTAGTGTTGTGGCCTCCAGAGCTGTTGCTGGATAGAAGAAAGTATCCTGAATCTGCACCATATTGTCCTGGAGGACCTGAAAGTGGAACGCATATTTCCACTTTCCCAGGAAATGCTAGGAACCATGTAGGATAGCCCTGGATAGACAGTGCTTGTTTGGGTCCGCATGGTTGCAAGGGATTCTGGGCTTTTGGTAACAATCTAGTCAGAGGTGAGTTATTCCAATAACGACATATGGTAAGATAGGGATTGAATCAGATTGTTAATGATATGCATTGGTTAAGATATGACAAGAGATCACTCTGGACCTCATGGCTAAAATTTCTCCAAAAAATGTTATGAAACTTGCATGTAGCCCAAAAAAAGGAATCAGCCCAGAGTTAATATTTTGAATCCCATGTGATCCTTGGGAACTCAAGAATAGAACTCATCTTGGACATGAAGCATTGAGTTTGTTTCTCTCTCCATGGATACTGCCAGACCTGCTCAGATTTTCCAGAGCTTTCTGGTTTTGTTATGCACTTTGGTCTTCAGTTGAGGACAGAACTGTTCTTGCAGTAACCCATCTTTTACTTTTTCAGTTATATCTCAGTATTATTTCTTAAATTTCTCTTTTCTTAAAATACAATTGTTACCTTTTTTTGTTGCAAATCAAAATTTAGGGAATTATGTTGGCATTACTTAATTCTATTAAGATATTTATAGATGTCCAGTGGAATTTTCTTCTTCACTATACATTAGATTTACACATTATTTATTTAATACATAATAGCATTGCAGTGAGGCTGGCCTTGGTGAAATGGAAGTTAGAATCCACAACAACTCATCATTTTATTTCAGTAAATTTAAAATCTTAGAATGGGCTGTTGAATCTATTTTTGCTACATGTTTAAATCATAAGACACCAGTGGAAGTTGATGGTAGCATCTAGACGTTAGTCAGAAAAGATATTTTTCTAAAGAAAGCTATTTTGTATCTCAAGCAAGCATTCCACTTCAGGTGAATAAGTTTTTCTTGAATGAATGCTAACTTTGTCAGGGGAAATTCAAATGTTCAACTTGAGCATTGGCTATGCAATATGGACCTCATTAAAAGAAAGGAGCTTCACAGTAGGTGAACAGCAGAGTGTGGTCATTGTCGAAACAAACGACCAGGATATTGGAGGTGCCTGCAATTACTGCAAGTTACAGTTCAGTCATCAACTTGATTGGCTGCCACATAGAGAGATTAGACTCCTTACAGTGTTGAAGGCAGCCCTTTGGCCCAACAAGTCCACACCGACCCTCGGAAGAGTAACCCACCCAGACCCATTTCCCTCTGACTAATGCGCCTAATACTATAGGCAATTTAACATGGCCAATTCACCTGACCTGCATGAGGAAACTGGAGCACCCAGAGAAAACCCACACAGACGCGGGGGGAATGTGCAAACTTCACATAGACAGTCGCCCGAGGCTGGAATCAAACCTGGGATGCTGGTGCTGTGAGGCAGCAGTGCTAACCACTGAGCCACCATGCTGCTCTTTAATTTGTACTTTTCATTTTGAAACAAAATGTTCTTGTGGAGTCAGCCCACAAAATTTTTGTTATAATTTATTCTCTCTGGGTTTCCCTAATTTGGTTTTTGCAAATTTGAATATATTCAGTGGGCTTTTACCAAATAGCTCAGTCTTCATTTACTGATGTACTTTGTTGATTAGTTCATTAAACATCATCAAATGGAAGGAAGTTTTTAGAATCATACATTTTTCACTATCATTTACTTTTGTTATTTATAACTGGGTTGAAGCCTGTGAGATGCAAATCACATCTTTTGAAATAAAAAAGCTATGGG
The DNA here is from genome assembly GCF_020745735.1 of Hemiscyllium ocellatum. Lineage (NCBI taxonomy): Eukaryota > Metazoa > Chordata > Chondrichthyes > Orectolobiformes > Hemiscylliidae > Hemiscyllium > Hemiscyllium ocellatum. The sequence goes on along the minus strand of NC_083403.1, from coordinate 124,944,769 downwards.
TTTGGCATGTTGACATTCAATATTTGTCCATTTGCCAAACATACGTTGAGTGAGATAGGCAGGTAGAAAATCACAGTGATTTGTTTTAAAGAACAACAAAAATAAAAGAATATACTGCCAATACAAGAACGGCCTGATGAGTTTGATATGTATATGTTGGACTCACTTCATTGTTCAAAAGAAAGACCTGGTCAAGAGATGGCTTTAATGCAGGTGTGGGAAAGTTGGGGATGGAGGTGGGGGTGGGGGTGGGGGATGGTAGTGTGGTGATAGCAGTTTGAGGAGTAGGGAGCTCAATGTAGATGTAAAGTGAAGACAGAGGAAGTGATCCATCTCTTCACCTGGATACACTCTCCCACCACATCCGATCCCTGCTCGCATTTCTTTGGACCTTCCCAAGCACAGGATAGTCAAAGTTGCTTTTTCACCTCCTCCCTTCCTTCCAACCAGAATCCAAACATCCCTTCCAAGTAAAACAATGACTAACTTGTACTTCTTGCTATTCACAAATGCAAACTGAGGAGAGCAAAAGCAGTCCGGTTCGACTCATTACAGAGATTTAAAAAATGCAGATGTTGGAATCCAAGGAGTTGGATGATGGAAAGGGAAGTTATTTTTTCACCCACACCAACCTCACCTCCTCCAAAGATGCAGCATTCCACTCTCTCCACATCAACCCCCAGTTCACCATCAAACCCTGTTGACAAAGCAGGGCAATGGTAGTCTGGAGAATGGACCTCTGTGTCACAGAGGCTGAATGCCAACTCTCCAACACCATGTCCTACCTCCCCCTTGGCCTGAACCCCACTGTGACCCATCAGGCTAAAATGACTCACAATGTCCTTGCCCTCATTGTCTCCGTTGATCTCCCGTCCACTGCCTTCAATCTCATAGACCCCCAGCCCCGCACTGCCCAGTTTTACCTGCTTCCTGAGATCCACAAGCCCAACTACCCCTGCTGAACCATCATCTCGGCATACTCCTGCCCCACCGAACTCATCTTGTCCTACTTCAACTCCATCTTCTCCCCCTTGGTTCAGGCACTTCCCATCTCCATCAGTGACACCAACCACACCCTTCATTTTTTCAGCAACTTCGAGTTCTCTGGCCCTCAGCACTTTATCTTCACTATGGACATGCAGTCCTTATACACGTCCATACCCACAAGGATGGCCTTCGGGCCCTCAGCTTCTTCCTCTCCAAGAGACCCATCTAATCCTCCTCCACTAATACCCTCCTCCACCTCACCATTAATAATTTTTACTTTAATTCCTCCCATTTCGTCCAAATCCAGTGGGTAGCCCTGGGTACCCAGATGTGTGCCAGCTACTCCTGCCTATTTGTTGGCGATATCGAACAGTCCCTTTTTAGTACCTACACAGGCACTGTGCCCCAACCCTTCTGCCGTTACCTTCCCCTTTTCTTGACCTCTCCATTTCCATCTCCAGTGACAGTCTGCAGATGGATATTTGCTATATACCGACAGACTCTCACAACAACATGGACTACACCTCTTCCCATCGAATATCCTGCAAAAACTCCATCCCATTCTCCCAATTCCTCCACCTCTGCCAGATCTGCTCAGATGAGAAGACCTTACATTCCCAAACATCCCAGATGTCCACCTATTTTGAACAATGTGCTTCCTGCGCACCCCCCCCCCCCGTCATCTGGACAGACTTCCACCACACTACCTCTTTTCCCTGTTATTCACTCCCCAATAAATGTAATAAAGACAGGGCTCCCCTTGTCCTTACCTACCACCCTACCAGTCTCCACATTCAATGCACCATCCTTAAACACTTGGCAGCATGGTGGCTCATTGGTTAGCACTGCTACCTCACAGCACCAGGATCCCAGGTTCGATTCCAGGCTCGAGTGACTGTGTGGAGTTTGCACATTCTTCCTGTGTCTGCGTGAGTTTCCTCCAGGTGTTCCAGTTTCCTCCCACTCTGCTAGGTGCATTAGTCAGAGGGAAATAGATCTGGGTGGGAAACTCGGAGAGTCGGTGTGGACTGGTTGGGCTGAAGGGCCTGTTTGCACACTGTAGGGAATCTAATCTAATCTAGATACCACTACCAAAGATATCTTCCCCTTCTCTGCCTTCTGCAAGGCCCATTTGCTTCGCTAATCCTTGGTTCATGCCACTCTCCCCACCAATCCCCCAAACTCCCAGGTACCTTACCCTGCAATAGGAAAAGATGCAAAACCTTCCAGCACACCACCCTTCTCACCTCCATTCAGGGCCCCAGACAGTCCTTCCAGGTGAGACAGAGGTTCACTTGCCTCTCCTCCAACCTAGTTTACTGTATCTGCTGCTCCCGATGTGGTCTGCTCTACATCAGGAGAACAAACATAAACTAAGGGAATGTTTCGCTGAGCATCTCAGCCAGCCTACAGGGGTCAGCCGGACCTCCCAGTCACCGCCCATTTTAGTTCCCCATCCCATTCCCTTTCTGACATGACCATCCTTGGCCTCCTCTAATGTCACAGTGAACAACACTGCAAGTTGGAGGAACAACACCTCATCTTCCGAATAGGCAGCCTACAGCTGGAGGGCTCAACATTGAGTTCTCCAATTTCAAATAACCTCCCTTCCCATCCCCCGACTCCCTTCCCAGACCCTCCCCCCCTTCCACTTCTCTCATCGACCCTTCCTTCCATCCTCCAACCAGATCCATTCCTCCCGTTGACCAACCAGGTTGTACCCTCTACCTGTGTTCACCTATCACCACCTCACCCCCTTGCAGCCCAACCCCTTTATCTGGAGCTCCCCCTACATCCACCCACAGTCCTGAAGAAGGGTTACACCCGAAACAATGATTTCTCCACCTCTTGACTACCTGACATACTGTGTTCTTCCAAGCTTCCTGCTTGTCAACCCTTTACAGAACACCTTCATTTCCTGCAACAAGAATGATTCTAAGCTACTACTTGCTGGTCACTTAAATTCTCCATCCTGCTCACATACTGAGCATAAACTAGTACATCGGTTTTGTCTTGACAGCAGATGTTGGTGTCTGAGGGATGGAGGACAACTGGGGAAGAGACACCCCGGGGTAGAGGAGAAATTTGTCCGGTGTTTGGGGTGGTGATCTCCTGTCAGCACACAGATAACAGGGTGTTCCAAACCTCAAGGGCTAACTGCCTTTATTCTACCATTTTATTAGGCTATTGCAATTACTCTTGACATTTACACTTTGGTCATTAGTTTTTTGCCTGCATTCTTTGTCATTTAAATATTCCTGCCCCCCCCCCCCTTCTCATTTGTTGTTTTTCTGCCACCTCCTCCATTCTGTACTTGCTTAAATACTGTTCCTTCCCAGGATCTCTCAGTAATAATTAAACCTCATTGACTCTATTTTCTCTCCCTGCAGAGGTTACCTAACCCGCTGTGTATTTTCAGCATTTTCTATTATTTCAGATTTCAATTTTCATGGCACTTTACCTTTGCCCAAATTTAATCACACCCTAGATTAAAGTTTCATGAGGATTAGAGAATCTGCATATGATACAGCACTGAAGGAGGCCTGTGTCATCTCTTTGAAAGACCTGTCCTTTAAAATCCACGTGCCTGCCTATCTCCCACAGCCCTGCATACATTTCTCCTTTCAAGTCTAATTAATTTTTGAGAATTGCTGTTGAACTTTCTTCTGCCATCCTTCCAGGCATTCATTTCCTTTGTTAATTTGTTTTAAATTAATTCAGATTATACAAAAAAATCATTTTTCATAATAAAACAACATACGTAACCAAAAGGGAATTATTTTCAAAGCATAATATGTCGGTCTCATGATATGTAAGCAATGTTTAAATTCCTCAAAATTGCCAACAGTATGTATTCACTAGGTTCAGCTATATTCTGGGCACAGAACCAAAGTAAAAGTCTGGTTGCTATTACACACATTATCTGCTGATGAACCTTCAATCAGGTCACCTTTGGTGTTTTGAAAGTTTTATATTAGGCAGGTTTTGCAGAGCTATTGATGGATGTATTCCCCTTTTGAACTACAAGCTACAAACAAGATAATAGTGCATGAATTTGATCACAAACATGATAGAAATAGAAGTGCTCAGTGTTTTTATTATTACTAATAAGTATGAACTCAGATATGGGGAATGTCTATTTCAAACTGTTGTGAACCAAAGCTGTTCTTATGTATAGTGAGTGTAAACCATCTCAGACCACTTACAGGAAGGCCTGACTCCACTCTACATGGAGAAAGTGAGGGCTGCGGATGCTAGAGATCAGAGTTAAGAGTGGGTTGCTGGAAAATCACAGCAAGTCAGGCAGCGACCAAGGAGCAGGAGAATTGAAAATCATGAAGGGCTCTTGCCCGAAACATTGATTCTCCTGCTCCTTGGATGCTGCCTGACTTGCTGTGCTTTTCCAGCACCCCCACTCTCAACTCTGATCTCCAGCATCTGCAGCCCTCACTTTCTCCATGTAGAGTGGAGTCAGGCCTTCCTGTAAGTGGTCTCAGATGGTTTACAATGGCAAAGGGTTGGCTGATGAAATGATTCAAATTAAAGGAAATAATTTTGCACTTCCTCGTTGAATGATCACAGCAAAGAGATTTAATGATGCCAAATGTTCTTGTTGTGATATGATAGGGATTTTTTTTGTGTTAGTAGTACTCGACATACTCTTACCATGCAGCACATAAGGAAGCAAGAAAGTTGAACATAACTATTGGGACTGAACAGAAATGAGGTGAGTATCAGGGTAGGGACTGTAGAGTGAAGTGAAATAGGCTTGAGGTTAACATGGTAGGAGAAAAGAAAAGGGTTAAAAGCTCACCTGTATCAATTGGCCAAAGGATGGCATTTAATTCTTTACAGAATAGATGGAAACAAATGGAAACCTCACCATACGATGTTAAAGCTGATTTAAAATAAGAAGTGGCATGTGTTGTTGGAATCAGTGACCAAATATGGGAAGACGTGAAGAAGGCAAGGACACAATGAGATTACATTAGATTACTTACAGTGTGGAAACAGGCTGGAATTCAATGAAAATGAATTATTTGTGAATTTAAAGAATCCTTGTATAGAATTGGGAAAAAGATTCATCATGGAAAGGTGAACCTAAATTGTTAAATGACTTTGGAAAATGTTGATCAAAAAGTAACCAGAAATGTTCCGTTAATAAACTGAAAGAGCCCTTACTCATTACTATCCTAAAAGCATAGAAAGGATGCCACAGTGGTTACATTATTACATTAACGTTTTAAATGTTGTAACTGTACTTGCATTCATGACTTCCTCAGGAAGTTTATTCCATACAGGAACCACCCTGTGTGAAAAAAATAGTCTCTTATGTCTCTTCTAAATCTCTCTCCTCTCACTTTAAAAATGTGCCCCTTCATCTTGAAATTCCCCATCTTAGGGAAAAGGTCGGATCTATACCTCTCATTATTTTATAAATTTCTATCAGGTCACCTCTCAAATGCATACGCTCCATTTTAAGAAGTCCCAGCCTTTCTTTATAACTCAAACCTTCCGTACCTGGCAACATGCTGGTAAATCTCTTCTGAACTCTCTCCAACTTGAGAATATCCTTCTTATAACTGGGCGATCAGTATTCCAGAAGAGGTCTCACCAATATCCTATACAACTTCAACATGAGGTCTCAACTCCAATACGCAAAGGATTGAGCAATGAAGGCAAACGTGTCAAACACCTTGTTAGCCACCCTGTCTAGGTCTCTGCAGGTTGCATGATAGGGTGACTCTCCTTCTCACTTGGAACAAGTGAATCCACCAGTGTTTCAGCAGGTGGGCTGGTCCGGGTGGTGTATCCGTTCTCACAGCCGAAGCAGATGAATGGCCTCTCTGTCTGGTGTGAACACATCGGCGTGTCAGCAGGGTGGAAGACAGTGCGAAGCCCTTCTCGCACTCCAAGCAGGTGAACAGCCTTTCCCCGGGGTCGAACTACTGGTGTGTCAGCAGGTGGGAGGACTGAGTGAATCTCATCCCACACTCCAAGCAGGTAAACGGCCACTCCCCCATGTGAACTCACTAGTGGGACTTCAGATGGGATGACTTTGTGAGCTCCTTCTCATACACAATGCAGGTGAATGGCTTCTCTTGTGTGATTACGGCAATGAATCTCTAGTTCTGATGGAATTCCTTCCCACAGTCCCCACATTTCTGGTGGCGTTTCAGGGTGGATGAATTGCTGGAGTCCTTCCCTTGATCAGAGCAGATGAAGGGCCTCTCCCTGGTGTGAACCTGCAGGTGGGTCAGCAGGCTGGAAGACCAAGTGAACCCCTTCCCACACCTGCAGCTGATGAACGGTCTTTCCCCCGTGTGGACCCACTGGTGCCTCAGCAGAGTGGATGGCTGAGTGAAGCCCTTCCTGCATTGATAGCAGGAGAATGGCCTCTCTCCTTTATGAAGCCACTGGTAGGTCAACTAGGTGGACGACGGAGTGATACCCTTCTTGAACTGAGAGCAGGAGAATGGCCTCTCTCCCCTGTGTGAACCCACAGATGGGTCAGCAGGGGGATGACTGAATGAAGCCCTTCCTGCACTGGGAGCAGGCGAACAGTTTCTCCCTTGTGTGAACTCACTTGTGGGACTTCAGATGGGATGACTTTGTGAATCCTTTCTCATACACAAAGCAGGTGAATGGCCTCTCTCCTGTGTGGCTATGTCGATGAATATCCAGTTCGGATGGAATCCCTTCCCACAGTTGCCACATTTCCACGGCTTCTCCAGGGTGTACACTTGGTACGATCAGTTGAAGCCTTGTTCGCATTAGCTGTTTGGATATCCATATTAAAAATCCAAAAGGCATGAGTTGGAGTTCCATCATGGCAACTGGGGAATTTAAATTCAATTAAAGAAACCAGCTAAAGCTAGTATCATCAATGCTGATGACTAAATTGTCATAAAAGCACATTTCTTCACTAATGTTCTTGCCACATCTAGCCTGTTTGTGTCTCAGAACCATGGCAGTGTGATTGATTTTTAACTATCCTATCAAATGGTGTAGTAAACCATTTAATTGTACTCACGATGGTGTGTCATCACCACTTAAAACACAATTAGGGATGAGCAATAAATGCTAGACATTATTACATACATTCCATTGGAAAAAGATAATAATATTTGAAGCTTTATTGGATTTAACAAATTTATGGCTGTCATGAGGCTGACGAGTGAAACTGAAGAGAAATAGTTACGATCATCTTTTACCTTCAGTTCTTTTACAGGTATTAGAGGGCAGTACTGGAATGTCGTGCCACAAAAACAGTGCAGAGGACTGGCCAGTCAACCTGCTATGCAGTAAAATGCAGATTGACCCAGTGACTAAAAGAGTCATTTAACAATTGTTGAGTCATTTAACAATTTAACAACTATTGAGCTAATAGCAATGCAGCTGTTAAACAATAGCAAATCAGCGAAGAAACATGACCCGGGGAAGGGAAATATATAATTTAAATCCCTGTGCAACTGACCTACCTTTACCAAGATGTGTATCATTCTCTGGGAAATGTACATCTATGGGATCGCTCTGTGCCAAATGTTAAGCTATTGAGATTAGAATTAATATGAAGGCCTTAAATTTCAGTTAACTGAATCACATAGGGTGGTAAGGTGTAACAAGTGGAGTGTCATAGAGATTAGTGTTTGACATTTATAAATGATCTTAATGTCTTAGATGGAATAATCAAACATATGGGTTTAAATTTTAATAATGGCATAAAGATAGGTAGGAAGCTAAGTTGTGAAGATGACATATGAAGTCTACAGAGGACTATGGATTATTTAAGTGAAAACCCTGGCAGATGGATTATATGGGAAAATGTGAACTTATCTACTGAAGAATGAAGTACATCATAGTGTTATATTATTTAAATGAAAAGAAACTACAGAACTCTGAGGCACCGAGGGATCGAGTTATTTTACATGCATGACAAAATTTTTATGCAGGTACAACAAGTGATTAGGAAAGCAAATGGAATGCTGTCATTTATAGCAAGGGACATGGAATGTAACAATTAAGATGCTTTGTTCCATTTGTACAGCACATTCATGGACTACATTTTAAATATTCTGTCTCTTCATTTAAAAAATGAACAGAATTACATTAAGAGCACTTCAGAGGACGTTCCAATGAACATATGTCTTACGACCAGAAGTAGACCATTTGGTCACTCAAGCCTGCTGCAACACTTAAAAAGATCATGGCTGACCTGATGGTAACCTCAAATCTACATTCCTGCCATGCCAATGTGTTAATTTCTGCATGGTGACCTTTTATTTTCTCATTAACCTTCGATGTGGTACTTTATTGAATGCTTTCTCATAGTACAGCATGGAAACAGACTCTTCGGTCCAACTCATCCATGCTAACCAGTTATCCTAAACTAATCTAATCCTATTTGCCAGCATTTGGCCCATATCCCTCCAAACCCTTCTTATTCATATACCCATCCAGATACTTTGTAAATGTTGTAGTTGTACCAATCTCATCACTTCCTCTGGCAGCTCATTCTGTGTGAAAATGTTGCCCTTAGGTCCCTTTAAATTTTTCCTCCGTCACACTAAACTGATGCCCTCTAGTTCTGGACTCACCCACCCCAGGGAAAAGACCTAGTTTATTTACGTTATCCCTGCCCCTCATAATTTTATAAACCTCGATAAGGTCATCTCACAGCGTCTGATGCTCCAGGGAAAGTAGCCCCAATCTATTCAGCCTCTCCTTACAGCTCAAATCCTCCAACCCTAGCAACATCCTCAAATCTTTTCTGAACTCTTTCAAGTTTCACAACATCCTTCCTATTGGAGGGAGACCAGAATTGCACACAATATTCCAAAAATGGCCTAACCAATGTCCTGTACAGCCACAACATGACCTCCCAACTCCTATACTCAATGCTCTGACCAATAAAGAAAAGCATGCAAAATGCCTTCTTCACTATCCTGTCTACCTGCGACTCCACTTTCAAGAAACTGTGCACTTGCACTCCAAGGTCTCTTTATTTAGCGACACTCCCCAGAACCTTACCATTAAGTATATAAATCCTGCCCTGCCTTGGTTTTCCAAAATGCAGCACCTCACATTTATCTAAATTAAATTCCATCTGCTACTCCTTGGCCTATGGACCATTTGATCAAGATCTAGTTGTACTCTGAAATACAACTGTCTTCACTGTCCACTACACTTGCAAATTTGGAGTCATCTGCAAACTTACTAATTATATCTCCTATGTTCACGTTCAATTCATTTGTATGAGTGACAAAAACCAGAGGACCCAGCACTGATCCTTTCGCACATCACTGATCACAGGCCTCCAGTCTGAAAGGCAACCATCCACAACCAGCCTCTGTCTCTACCTTCCAGCCAGTTCTGCATCCAGATATCTAGTTCTCCCTGTATTCCATGTGACCTAACCTTGCTAGCCAGTCTACCATGAGGAACTTTGTCGAATGTCTTACTGAAGTACATATAGATCATGTTCACTGCTTTGGCTGCATCAATCCTCTTCATTTCTTCAAAAATTCAGTCATGAGTGCCCAAGCACAAAGCTAAGTTGACTATCCCTAATCAGTCCTTGCCTTTCCAAATACATGTCCATCCTGTCCTTCAGGATTCCCTCCAACAACTTGTCCACCACCAAGGTCAGGCTCACCGGTTTATAGTTTTCTGGCTTTTCCTTATCACCTTTCTTCAATAGTGGCACCACGTTTGCTAACCTCCAGTCATCTGGCACCTTACCTGTGACTATCAATGATACAAATATTTCAGCAAGGGGCCCAGCAATCACTTTCCTAGCTTCCCACAGATTTCGAGGGTACACCTGATCAGGTCCTGAGGATTTGTCCACCTTTATGCGTTTTAAGACATCCTACACCTTCTCCTCTGTAATATGAACATCTTTTCACCATCTATTTCCCCACGTTCCATATCGGCCACGTCCTTCTCCACAGTAAACAATGATAGACAAGCTCTTTTCCCTGACTGAGGGAGTCCAGAACTTGAGTCCAGAACATAGGGTGGGAGAGGAAAGATATAAAAGAGACCTAAGGAACAACTTTTTCATGCAAATGGTGTTGGTATGGAATGAGAAAGTAATGGAGGCTTGGACAATTACGACATTTAAAAGGCATCTGGCTGGATACATGGATAGGAAGGGATAAAGGGATGTGGTCCAAGGGCTGGCAAATGGGATTAATTTAGGATATCTGGTCGGCATGTACGAGTTGAACCGAAGGGTCTACTTCCGTGCTGTACATCTCCATGATTCTATGACTCTAAAATGTTCATTAAAATTGAAGTACAGTACATCCCACATTTACCTTTGAAGAATTTATTACCCCTTCACCCAACACTACGGGCAATTTAGCATAGCCAGTTCACCTAACCTGCACATTTTTGGACTGTGGGAGGAAACCGGAGCACCTGGAGGAAACCCACACAGACACGGGGAGAATGTGCAAACTCCTTACAGCAGTTGCCTGAGGCGGGAATTGAACCCAGGACTCTGGCACTGTGAGGCAGTAGTGCTAACCACTGTGCTGCCCAAAGAGTTTTGATTAGATTACTTATAGTGTGGAAACAGGCCCTTCAGCCCAACAAGTCCACACCGACCCTCTGAAGAGCAACCCCCCTCAGACCCATTCCCCTACATTTACCCCTTCGCCTAACACTATGGGCAATTTAGCATGGCCAATTCACCTAGGTGGCACCTCTTTGGACTGTGGGAGGAAACTGGAGCACCCAGAGGAAACCCACACAGATACGGGGAGAATGTGCAAACTCCACACAGACAGTTGCCTGAGGCGGGAATTGAACCCGGGTCTCTGGTGCTGTGAGGCAGCAGTGCTAACCACTGTGCCACCGTGCTGCCTATAATCTGCAATAATTCATAACTTTGAAATTTGTTCGATACTACACACTCTCATACTCATAATAATAGTCAGAAATCAAGGTAGCACTATATCATGATAGGTTTCATAAAGGTTGAAAGTGAGAGGTTGGAGAATTAGCAACAAAGAAATATCCAGAGCACCTTGTGCGAGAAACATAAATGATAACCTATTACTGAATTACTTGTAATATCAAAGATAAGTATGGTCATGACCAATTCAGATACGAAGTTGCTTCAGTTTCAGGTTTTATCTTGGTAAAATTTGATGTATTCTTCCCTGAAAGAATTTCCACTATGAAAGCATCATTGCTTAAAGGAATCCCCTCATCATGATGAACTAGTTGGACCAAATGCAGAGCATCAATCATTAATCAGCTACATCACAATCTTTATAATACCTAGTGTCCTTATCTTTGGCTCAGTAGTTATACAGCAACAATGTTACATTTATGCTGGAAATAGGTTGCTTACTGGTTCAGGTTTCTGAGAAACTGGCAGTCCCATTTGGCTAGTGCTTTGGCTGGTACTTTGGTTTGGATCTGTTGTGGAAAATTTAGAGAAATACGACAAGATGACAATCTTTACACTATATATTCAGTGGTCTAAGCATTATTTTCACTAAGTTGTTAATCTGACATAGAAGAAACAATTGTGAAAATGATGACAAGGATTAATAATCCAAAGACCTGGACTAATGTACTAAATTTCAACAAGTTGAAAATCCACCAGGACAGCTAGGAATTTGTTATCAGTTAATTAGCTACAACTGAAACAAAAAGCTAATATCAATCATGATGGTCACAATACTACCAAATTGGAGAAAAAACCCATTAGTTCTTTGATACTATTTAGGAAACAAAATCTGTTGGCCTTGATTAGTGTGGATATGATTACAGATCCAGATTCTTAACTTCCATCATTTTTATCCAACTGCTATAGCAAATCTGAATAGGACTAATACAATTTTAAATAATAATGATCCGAGTTTGATGCAGGGACCTGTCTTGGCAAGACAAGCCCTGCCCAGTCAACTCTGCACAGTCTTCCTTATTAATAAATTGAGGGGGCTTTTCTTACACCATGCTTTATTTTGTTACATTAACAGCAATTACATACTAAAGTTATATCGAAAATAAATAGTCTCCTAGAAAAAGAATAAGATTAGTGGGATAGTTAGGCTGTTGTGATAATGTTATTACAAGAGGAAATGTTATATCACAAAGCACAAATTCTTCTAAAAGAGAATTTGACAGTAACTTGAAAAATAAATGCTATCAGTGGCATGGGGAGCAATCAGGTGACTGGAATTCGATTCAGTATAACCTTTATATGAAGCAGTTTGCTAGTACACCTGTAGTGTGCTGAATGACCTGTACTTACGTCATGTCAATGTACAAGTTTTGCGAATGTCATAGAGGAAATGTACAGTAGGTGTGTATGAATGTGTGCACATTCATCGTATAATTTTCCACACCAAATTATACTTCATATTGTTTGAAAAATGAAAAAAACACAATATTGTTTTTGCTTTAAAAAGCGTATAATTAAGTTTAATTATGTTGTGTTAAGTTTAAATTTTTTCAAGGTGAATATTTTTTGCTTCCTGAGAAACAGGTACAACATGAATTAGAGTAGTATTATTATACACGTGCTTGAACCTGTCTTATCCAATAGGATAAAGACCATTCTGTTATTGTTAAGGGTTCCTTCATAATGACTGTCACAGAACAACTCCTCTTTATGACTGAAAGCACAATGGCCTCAGAAATAAAAAGACCATTTTAGGGTTGTCTTCAGCAGCAATATTAATTCATATTTTTAGGGAGCTGGGCTTCATGATTGTTTAATTCTCCAAAAATACCATCTTGTGCCTCAAAGACATTGAAAAATATATAAATTTGAAACAAAATGTTGCTTATTCTATAAACTGCTTTACAAAATAATCTTCTTTTAAACAAGCAGAGATAATTATGATGATGTGATTGACAGTGGGATGATGTAATCATAATATGTCATGAAAACTGCATGATTGTATCTTACTTGTACAAACTTGTACAAAATGCTACATTAAAAATGCACAGCCAAATTATGACTATTTGTATTATCTCAATGTTTGAGTTAAGTGGTCTTTCACTGTTACTGTCTCTGAACATTACCGGTGTCTCTGAGTATGAAGGAATAAATTAAATGGCCCTGAACATTGCCTAATTAGAAGATGCTGTCTGTAGGAATTACACATGACAAAAAATGCTTGAGGGATGAAATTATGTTCTCTTATCCTTACATTCCTAATTACGACCCTTCCATTTTTATTCCTACTTTTTCCTTTACCATTTGGGAGGGACTACCATCTATTAATATTGGGAAGTCAACTCTTGTATAAAACACTTTTCCTGGTTTCGCATTTTTGTTAACTGCAGTGACTAGGCCAAACCAACAATAGCATCACCAGTGTTTTTGATTTTCACATGCAAACAGGCTATGGAAATTTAAGCACTTCATTCCATATCATCAGAGTAACAAGTAGATAACTATCATGCAAGAGAGAACAATTGATGCTTTGTGTTATTTTTACACATCTCCTTTGAGAGATGATCAAAACTTGCATTGAAAATGTCTGTAGGCAGAACATTGCTCACAAAATCTAAATCAAGGGAGGGAGACAAACAAATTAATGGACAAAGATACATATACTTTCCCTTAACAACTAAAGATTATGTGGAGATTTGGTTTTAGTTGGTGTAGGATGTATTCAAAATATTGACTCTCTCTCACCTTTCCTGGTGATACATTGTTGACTTGACAACATCATTAAATCACAATACCTATGTATTGCTCTGCTTCTGTTTTATACAACACCACAAAAAGGGCATTAAGGACATTTATTACAATTCACAGTCAAATTGTATACATTGCTACATTGAATGAAGGAGGTAGAAAGACGAAAACTGGAAAATGTTTTAAACTTTCACCACAAGACTATTTATTTTTGTATAGACATATTCATTGGTTGAAAGGTTATAAATGCAGACATGAGTGTGCAGACAGTGAAATAACATTACCATTGACAGGACCCAGTAAGGTATTGTTGTCTGAAGACAAATCGCCGTGAATTCCAAATGAAAATAATGATCGAACTACCCGTCTGTGTCTATAAATAGGCTTTTGATTGAAATTGGAAAGACCAGAGTAATTGAAAGGTCTCATTGTTGTCTCACCTGGGAATAAAGGTGATCAAAACAGTCAGTGCAGCTGCATACATTGTATTACTAACATACTTCCCATTAACATTCTGACCTTAAAGTGTTTTGGCAATCATATTGCTTTGTTTTGCACACTAACTCCAAGGAGAAACAGTGAGCATTTCTATTCAGCAGGCACATTTATAGGACTGGTCTACATCCTTTGTTAGGACATTTTGTTTTATTTGAGGCTACATTACACTTACACCTCACTAGTTTATCTAGTCACGTCACTCAGGCATAACGCATGTACCTGCTCAATTTTACATGCTAGATGCTTATTTTAAAAATTTAGTTCATAAACATTTGCACACACACACGTACGTGTGTGTGTAACATACTGTGCAAAGATACAAGAGCAATGCCATTTCTCCATTTGTTTTCACATCCTTTATTTTTTATTGTGTCCATGTAGGCTTCTATTTCCATTGTCCATACAGTTATGTACACACTAACATTTTTCTGCTCATTTTCCATTTTTGCCAACATTATCTACACATTCTCATAGATGATTTTCTCTGTCTTATCCTGCAGTCAGACATATTTACCGTAAACATTAAATAAAATTTACTGTAGCTAATTGAATGAATAGGTCTCATTACAAAACACAAAATAGAAAATGAGGGAACTCAGTCTCTATGGTCAATCATAAAATAGTTGTCACCTTCATTCACGACCACAACAAAACAATATTTAACTTCCATGCCACTGTGCTAATTGTAGCAGGATGCTATTAAAGTCATAGAGTTAAATAGTATGCAAACAAGCCCTTTGGTCCAACTTGTCCGTGCCTACCAGATATCCCAACCCAATCTAGTCCCACCTGCCAGCACCCAGCCCATATCCCTCCAAACCCTTCCTGTTCATATATCCATCCAAATGCCTCTTAAATGTTGCAATTGTACCAGCCTCCTCCCCTTCCTCTGGCAGCTCATTCCATACCTGAACCACCCTCTGCGTGAAAAGTTGTCCCTTAGGTCTCTTTTATATCTTTCCCCTCTCACCCTAAACCTATACCCTCTAGTTCTGGACTCCCTGATTCCAGGGAAAAGACTTTGCCTATTTACCCTATCCATGCCTCTCATAATTTTGTAAACCTCTATAAGGACACCCCTCAGCCTCTGACACTCCAGGGAAAACAGCCCCAGCCTGTTTGGCCTCTCTCTATAACTCAAATCCTCCAGACCCATATCTCTCTAAACGCTTCCTATACGTATAACAATCCAGATGGTTTTTTAATGTTGTAATTGTACCAGCCTCCATCATTTTCTCTGGCAGCTTGTTCCATACACACATCACCCTCTGCACGAAAAACTTACCCCTCAGGTCCCTTTAAAATCTTTTCCATCTCACTTTAAAGCTATGCCCTCTAGTTTTGAACTCACCTACCCTGGGGGAAAAAAAAACCTTGGCTGTTCAACCTATCCATGATCTTATGAACCTCTATAGAATCACCCTCAGTCTGAATGCTGCAGGGAAAATAGCCCCAACCTATTCAACCTCTCCCTACAGCTCAAACTCTCCAACCCTGGCACCATCCTTGTAAATCTTTTCTGAAACTTTTTAAGTTTCACCACATCTTTCCTACAGCAAAGAGACCAGAATTGAATGTAGTATTCCAAAACTGGACTAACCGATGTCCTGCATTGCCACCACATGACATCCCAACTCCAATATACAATGCACTGACTAATAAAAGCGAGAGTGCCAAGCTCCTTCACTACCCTGTCTACCGGTGACTCCACTTTCAAGGCACTATACACCTGCATTCCAAGGTCTATTTGTTCAACAAGAATCCCCAAGGCTCTACCAATAACTGTGTACATTGTGCCCTGATTTGCCTTACCTGAAAGAACTCCACAGACACCAGGATCCTGTCACCAAGTCACTCTTTATTTGTATGTGGAAAGTCCTTGACACTGATCCAGCTCCCTCAGAGCCAGCTCTCAGAGTGAACAGAATCCCTAAGATTCCTGTTTTATTTTTTTATTTTTTTCTTCCTTATTTTTTCTTTTTTTTATTAACCCCCCCACACTACCGCCTAACTGCGGTAGTGCTTATTTTTTCCCCAGCACCCATGGTGTGTGTGTGTGCAGGTGTGAGACACAGTGAGAGACACAAGGCGCACAAATCTTTATTTAATTTCCACCACCAGGAAGATAGGAAAACACCCGAGTGGCCAGTGACAAGCAGTGCCCTTCACATCAAAGGGCAATGCTGTGTGATCAAAACAGTGAAGGGGAGGGCAGGGACTAAATCAAAATAGAGTTGGAGGGGGAAATGATGCACTCCCTGAGATTCCTGTTTTATTTGTCAGTCAGGGCTCCCTGATTGGACCAGATTAACAGTCCCAATCTATGAGGTCCACTGGTTGATCTCATTACAATCAGTACATTATCAAAATTCAACAACCCCATTTATCTAAATTAAACTCTGTCTGCCACTCCTTGGTCCACTGGCACATCTGATCCCTCTTCACTCTCCACTAAACCACCAATTTTGGTGTCATTTGCAAATTTACTAATTATACCTCCTATAAACAGATCCAAGTCATTTTTACAAATGACAGAAAAGAAATGGACCCAGCACTGATCCTTCCAACAGACCATTGGTCACAGGCCACCACTCCGAAAAACGATCACCCATCACCACCCTCTGTTTCTTACCTTTGAGCCAATTTTGTATCCAACTGGCTAACTCCCCCTTGATTCCATTTGATTTAACCTTGCTAACTAATCTACCATACACAACCTTGTCCAATGCCTTACTGAAATCCAATGTCTACTGTTCCGCCTTCATCAATCGTCTTTGTCACTTCTTCAAAAAAGTCAATCAAGATGGTGAGACACAATTTCCCACACACAAAGCCATGTTAACTATGCCCAGTCAGTCCTTGTCTTTCCAAATGCATGAGAACCCTATCCCTCAGAATCCCCACCAACAAATTACCCACTACTGACGTCAGGATCATTGGTCTATAGTTCCCTGGCTTTTTCTTACCACCTTTCTTAAATAATAGCACCATGATATAGAGTTTTTAAAAAACATCCTTGAACTTAATTAAAAATATTGAATTGAAAGAGTACAATGCAACATAAGGACATTTCGCAGTCCTACAGTGCATTGACAGAATCTTGAAAACTTAGAATGTGATAATGTTCCCATGTAGCTGCTGCCCTTGTCATAAAGTCAGATAGTTATACAGTACAGAAACAAACCCTTCAGTCCAACTCATCCAGGTCGACCAGATATCCTAAACTGATCAAGTCCCATTGATCAGCATTTGCCCTATATCATTCCTATTCATGTCCGCATCCAGAAGTTTTTTAAATGTTGTAATTGTACCCACCTCAACCACCTCCTCTGGCAACTTGTTCCATATACAAACGACCCTCTGCATGAAAAAATTGCATCAGGGGTCACTTTTAAATCTTTGTCCTTCTAGGTGGAAGTGGTCAAGGGTTCAGAAGGTGAAGTTGAAGGATCTTTGGCAAATTTCTGCAGTACATCTTGTAGATGATATACATCACTGTCAGTGGCAGAGGATAGGAATGTTCGTGGATATGATGCCAGTCAAGTGGGTTCCTTTGTAATGGACAATGATAGGCCTCTTGGGCCTGGTGAGTGTGTTTAAGTGTGCCTTACAAATCCAGGAACTTAGTGGTGAAATTTCTTTTGAGTAGAATGTGAAGGGCCAAGTTTAATCAACCGCAGGTACTGTTTGAAACCCCAACAATGCAAAATCCAGAGCATAATTCAATATTTTTTAGTCTCTACTGGTAAATACAATTTGCGATTGATACATATTTTACAGCATGTTACACTCTATACTTCACATGTAAAATATAACTAGAGGTGAAGATATTACCTCAAGATCAAGTGCTTGGCATTATTCAATTACGTTCCTTTGAGGTATTTGTCAGCAAATGTTATATAATAAAACATAGTGAAGTTAAACAAGTGATGCTATGCTCAACAGCAATAACTACTATATTTATATAGCACCTTGTAGAAAATAAGACATCCACTGGTGCTTCTCAGAAGCACTGCAACTCTGAGCCACTTAAAGTGATATTAAAGAAAACTGCTTTTTGTTTGGCTGAAGTGTCTTAAAGGAGGAAAGCAAGATTGGAAGGTATAAAGAGGAAAGACCTGAGCATAGGGCCTAGATACCTGATGGCATAGCTACTGGTTATGGAGCAGTTACAACTGGGGATGCTTAAGAAGATAGAGTTGAAGAAATAGAAATAGACCTCAGTAGGATATGGAACTGGAAGAAATTACTAAGACAGGGAGAGATGAGATCATGGAGGAATTTGAAAATCAGGATACAAATTGTAAAATTGACACTTTTCTGACCTGGGAACTGTTATAGGTCAGTGAACACAAAATAATGAGTGAAGAAGACCTTGTGCAAGTTAGCAGTGCAGCAGAGTTTGGGTTAATGTTTGGTTTACAGGCAGTGGTATGTGGAATGATAGCAGGGTGAGTCTATACTATCCTACTGAGATGGAAATAGCAGACTTCGTGTTGGCATCGATGTGTGGCCTGTCACTCATTTTGGGATCAGGAATGACAATAGGTCTGCACATAGTCAGGTTTGGTCTCTGGGCAGTTTCTAGGGAGAGAGATGGTATCAGCTGCTGGAAAACAGAGCTTGTGTGAGTGCCTGAAAACAGTGGATTAGGTAATCAGCTGGGAAGAATTTCCCCTTATCGAGTACAAGATCTTCTGCAACTTATTTCACAGAATCTGTGCACCTTGTGGAGAATCATCATGGGGACATGACGTCAACCCTAGAGGCCTCGTTTGGGCATCTTTTTCACGTTTCCCACACACTATAGGTCCATTATATATTATAACCACACGTTAGTCTTTTGTCACAGCTGATATTCTTTTTCCTTGGCTGGGCAGCAAGATGCTTGACTTGTCATTACAGAGAATGGGAAAGTGTTGGCGACTCACAGGCAGCTGGGCGACAAGGACCATCTGAAAGACAGCACCTCTTCAGCTGCATGTACAGTCCCCTAACCATTGATACAAGCTGCAGTCAGGAGATCCTACAACCTATTTCTCACTGCTGGGGGTTTGTGTGTTCATCATCAGAGGATAGTGAGTGTTGAAACTTACAGAAAGGATGTCAAGCCAACAGCTCCCTGCCGGCAGTGATGCCATGTTGGGATGGTGCAGGCATCTCAACCTTTCTCAGTTCACACATCCACTGAAACATTGTGTGACAAGTTCCTGATTGTCAACCAAGAAGGCTTGTAGTAATAGGATAAGCAGTTATTTTGATATGTTTTCTGCATAGCTGCAGTGGTACGACACTGCCTAAGTTTTTACAGTGTTTATTCACGACAGTAATCGGTCAGGCTTGTGGGCTTTGGGAGAGGTCTTACTCAACTTTTAAGAAAATTTCACACACAATGTTTCTAAATGAACATTTACAAACCAAAATGGACAATCTCGTTATGCAACAGATTATGGATATTTCCATACAGACTTTCATTCTGAGATAACTTTACTGAAGACACGGTTGAAAGTGTGGTGCTGGAAAAGCAAAGCAAATCAGGCAGCATCTGAGGAGCAGAAGAATCGACATTTCAGGCATAAGCACTTCATCTAGCCCTTTGATGGTGGGCTTATGCCTGAAATTCCGATTCTCCTGCTTCTTGGATGCTGCCTGTCCTGCTGCGCTTTTCCAGCAACACGCTCTCGAATCTGATAT
The DNA here is from genome assembly GCF_020745735.1 of Hemiscyllium ocellatum. Lineage (NCBI taxonomy): Eukaryota > Metazoa > Chordata > Chondrichthyes > Orectolobiformes > Hemiscylliidae > Hemiscyllium > Hemiscyllium ocellatum. The sequence goes on along the minus strand of NC_083403.1, from coordinate 124,924,917 downwards.
CCAGCATCTGCAGTCCTCACTTTCGACTACTTTATTGAAAACATTCAGCATGTATTAATGACTTAAGAATTTATGTTTGCTGTTCTTTAATAAAATACTATTATTAGATAAATAAGAAATTAATTTTGCACATACTTACATATACCTAATTCTAATTCAAAACACACCAAGGAATTACAGCTGAGGTGGAGCTGAGACTGGTCACAGGTCTGTGTTTCAGATGAGTACTAACTGGTGAGAGTAGAAATAACTGTATATTGAAAAGAAAACAATTCCATAAGCTCCCTTTGCTGGTCATAAGATTCTAGATTCTATTTTTGTTCAAATGTGTTGGCAGAAATCTGAAATTATCACAAGTTTAAAATCGACAATGTTACATTCAGATCTTTTTTTTTCTCTTGTATCAATGGTGCTATATTCTTTCTTAACCTTCTCAGCCTGTCACTCTTTGTACCTGTGCCATCATCATCCAGGAGCTCTACTTGTGTTCCAGAACTGGCTCATATGGCCTAGGTCTGAATCTTCTATGCAATTGTAGACAAGGAATCTCATGTAATAATTTCTCAACACCTTGCACCATTACATCGAGAGATTGTTATCTCGATTCCCTGTTTTCCATCTACACGTTTTCTCCACTTTCCCCACATACAGCTTCAGAGAAACAGCACAAACATAATTACAAATATATTACTGTGGTATTTTCATGAATCGATAGGTTCAAAACCCTGATCCCGTTATAGTGTTTCTTTTCAATCATGAATGGCACTGGTTCAGGAGGATGGGTGGTTGTAGTGGTGGGGTTCCTTCATATTTGCTTAAATTACACCCAAATGTTCTTTCAGCATTTAAAAATCAGCTAAGAGAGACTATTGCATCTTTCAAAATATTGATTAATGAAGAATTCAATTTTGCTCATCCTTAATAAAATACTGTTAGTATTTATTCATTCAGAGGATGAGGATATCACTGGCTAGGCATTATTTATTGCCCATCCCTAATTGTGCAGAAAACAATTAAGAGTCAACCCCATCGCTATGGGCCTGAAATCACATTTAGGCCAGGCCAGGTAAGGAGGGCAGTTTCCTTCCATAAAGGACATTCGTATACCAGATGGGTTTTTTATGACAATCAGTTCATGGCTATTATTAGACTTTTAATTCATTTTCAAAATGGAATTCCACCATCTGCTGTGGCAGGATTCAAACCCAGGTCCCAAGAACATTATCTGGGTCTCTAAATTAACAGTCTAGCGATAATACTAGTAGGCCATCTCCTTCCCTCATAATAGATATATAAAAAGTTAATTTTAACTTGACATGCCAAATAAACTAGTCTAAGATATCGCTGAAACCAATCAATGGTCTTAGTAACTAATATATTCAAAAGAAACATCAAATAGAACACTCCATCATCTCATTTGATTGATCAAGTGATTCTAGAATCTTCTTTTGTTCAAATTAGTATTGTAGGTTGGATAAATTAGGGTGAACTCAAATGTAAACACTTCTCTTTGTCATCCAACAGCTTACCTCTGCTCTGTACAATTTGTTAAAGAATTTATAAATTCTCACAAATCTCTATCTGCCTTACTCCTATTTCTTACCCACATGACTTCCCCATTTCCCCACTATAAAACATTGGAGAACAATGTAAACAATGTAAACAGCTAAATCAGTGTTGGTTTTGGCATGCTATTGGTACAGATGTAGCAGTATGAAACAGCCAACACATAATGGTGTTTATTTTCAATGGTAAATTGGCCGAAGTGGGGTGGAAGGATTCGGGGGAGGATTTTATTTATTTCATGAGAAAAGTTCTATCAGAACAGATCTTGTTCTCAAACCAAAGGAAACTATTTTCTCTTTCATAACACTATAGGTATTTCCACATAAATCCTCACCTGAAGGCAAACATTGTTATAAATATCCAAACGTGTTAATTAATTAAGAATTGAATCTTAATGCTCTATTAATCAAATACAATGGCTGGAATTCTGAGATTGGGGTGTGTGTCTGACCTCCACTGCCTCAAATGCCCATGCACCTGTTAACTAAATCTCTGGGAACTCTAAAGGACTTAGGTCCCTTGATGTCAGCACTTCCAGCTCCTGGAGGGGAGGCTTTCTGCAAACCTTCCTCTCCCGGACTTAATCAGGATAAGCAGGAGGTAGTGGGCGGCCGTGGATACTTACCCTGCCCAATCTAATGTCAAAACACCACCCCGACCTCAAAACTTGCTTCCATTAGCTGCATTAAATTCTGTCTTTCCTATTAACCTGTGGTGTTGCTGGCTGGTCCAATAGTTATTCCCTGTCCCTAGTTGCCCTCAAGAAGGTGGTGGTGAGCTTTCTTCTTAAACTGTTGTGGTCCGTATGCTGCAGGTTAACCCACATTGCCGTGAGGGAGGGAATTCCAGGATTTTGACCCAGTAACAGTGAGAGAATGGCGATAAATTTCCAAGTCAAGATGGTACGTTTCTTGGAGGGGATC